>NC_091829.1:47963058-48563058 GCF_038994185.2 Dermacentor albipictus | reverse complement strand
TGCCAGCGCCCGTAAGGCGTCTTGTAGCCGGGCTCTTCTCTCCCGCTTCCCTTCGGACAGACTACGCCATCTATGAGCGCGGCCTCGAAGTGTCCCGCCTTTTAGCGCGGCCCTTGAACTTGCGCCTCGCTGCCCACAGGCATTCGTGGTGCAGCGCTTGGATGGATGGATGAAAGGTAGGAGCGTCCCCTTTGAAGTGGGGTGATGGCAGTTGCCACCATTCTCAGCTTTTTTTTTATTTTTCTTTAACTGTGTTGTACGTTATTAAAATTCGCCATTTTCTTTAAACAGTATTCCTACACTTTTAACCTTATGTCACCTCTCTGCTTTTGAGCCACCAATCTTCCAATCGCTTTTTGCTAATTTCCACCGCATGTTTATTTACATGACTATTGTTATCTGTGAACCCTAGGGCGTCAGGAAGCGTGACTGTGCCCGCATCGACATCGGGATGGATACCATCACATTTTAGTATGAGGTGTTCTATTGTTTCTACAGATTTACCACACACAGCACATGTGTCTTCTTCTTCGCGAAATTATTTTTTATCGCTGTGCGTTCTAAGACATCCTGACCTAGCTTCAAAGAGTATAGGGCACTGCCTCTTGAGTTTTAGATCTCTGAGTGGCGCCCTCTGGCGTGTGACGTCAGATGGGGGACTCCGATGTCCTGCCGCGGGCGCTCTCGCTACATAAAGGCAGCTTGGCGCTGTCAGCCAGCCTGTTCTCCCCGAGTTTTTGTCGCATGGTCTGCAACAGGTCATAATGTAATTAAAGAATTGAAAGCGGTTGAACCTCCAGTTCACGTCGGTGGAATACAATGTCGTACTGAGCAAGTTATGGGTGCGAATGGGGGACTGCAGGAATCACATGATTTATTGCAAGACCAGCGCTGGAGCTAGAACGTTTAATCAACGTCCACCTGGAGGTTAAATAACCTTTCAATTTTTGTCATCGGTTATCATCGTCACCTCTCCCCCCCCCCTTCCCCCACCCATCATGATCGCGATCATGTCAACACATATCCAGCGACCCAAGTTGCCCCCAACCAGTGACCCCAACGGCACGTTCCCAGCAGCACCAGTGACACTTATATTTAGACTGCACTATCTGCTGGGTCGGCCCGCGAAAGAGGTTAGCGACACATACCGCATACGGAAAGGTGGTCGTAACTCGACAAGAAAGACTGGTACTTAAAAAAAAATCATTGAAATCACGCAGGTCTGTTCCAATTCAATCACTACAGTACCGACCCACCAAATATGTTGTCCGTTAGTCATTGCTCATAGTCGTAGGGTTGTTTGCTTTCCACATCACGGGAGTGGCGTGCACAGGTATCATGCAGTATCTGAACGTTGTTAGCGTTTACGTGCCTGCGCACCGACTACGTACTACAGGATCGGCGTGCCCACGGCGACGAAGCGATGGGTACCTCCAATATTGAAGTCGAATAATCCGAGGATGCGCATCATCCGTCTCGGCATACGGCGCGTCGTGCTTCGACTGCCCGTTAATCGCTGGTTCCTCCGCGGGGCGCGGAAGCGCGGTGACGCGCTGAAATATACGCGCACGGGGGGGGGGGGGGGGGGGGGGCACGCGCGTATTTGGCGCGCACGACGGCGCGTTCGGCAGCAAATACCGGCGCGCGATCCCTTCGCCCATTACTAAATGACAGGCTCGCTCGAATGCGCGCATGGCCTGATTAGTTTAATTGCGCAGCTCAGGCGACGGGGGCGACTTGCTGCGCGAGCAGCACCGGAAGAAACTAAAACAGCTGCTGAGCAACGAAAGCAAAAGAAAAAGAAAGAAAAAGCTCCGCCACTGGCCTATAGAACTAGTAAGTGAACAAAAGAGGGCTGTCGCCCCAGGGCAAACACACGCACTGCGAGCAATTAAATCGGGAGAAGCGTAATTAAAAATGAGCGATAATAAAAGATAAGGAAAAGGCACACACACGCACACGCGTCGGAGGGACTTCAGACGCACGGCGGCCCGGTACTCGGTGAAACGGGAAGAAAGGGAAAAACAAAAAGGAGATTAAGCGACGAAATAGTGAGGGTCGTTCTCGATGAACAAAATAAAAGACAGACGCCCGGTAGAAAGAAACAAAAGGAGAGAAGCGGCAACGAACGCTCACTCAAGGAAAGCGTTAAAGCGATCGAAACGATGGCGGTATAGCAGCCGGCCGTGTAGCACAGTTAATCCTGGGTCCCAGGGACTTGGCTCTCGGATTACCGTAAATCCGGATTAAACAACTGAACGTGTCGAAGAGTCGTCCCTGAGATTAAAGCGAGGTGAGGTGGCCGAGGAAAGGGCGGTAGGGGAGGCGGCAGGAAAGGAGAGGGAAAGCTGTAGCGAAGGAAACGATACGGTACGAAAGAGACTGGCAATGCTTTTAGATGATGTTATGGGGTTCGAATCCATGCCCCCGTTTTAGTTTCTGCGTTATTTGGGGTCGTATGCCTTTTTTTCCTTCCAGCCTAGCGGCAGAGTTCACCTTTACCAGTGGCCCGAGCGGGGATTATGGGCTTGTCTTGGATTGTTACTTACCGGAATGGCCGGCAACTTTGCACCAGGTATACAGAAAAGTTAAAGAGGCAGGGGATCTAGACAAGAGAATAACAGCAAGAAAAAGAAAAGAGGAATTTCTCGAGGAGATGCGAGAGCTCAGAACGTCTAGCGTTTTCCTTTATTGCTCGATGAAGCAAAAATGAACAGGCTAGTATGGTGACCATAGGTCTTGCCTCAACCGCCCATATTAGCCGAGCCGTATATTTCGTGCTTCTTTTAATCTGCAGATTAAGAACTTATATTTTTCGAAACGCGCTTGAAAACGCTCCCTCGCAATACTCCAGAGACATACACTCGTGAGTTTCCAAACGACCTCGGGATCAATAAAAAAGTGCGGGGCGCTATACTTTTGTTTCTCATAATGACGTCTATACAGGGCGGAAAGATGACGCGACCGAAGGGCCGTTGGGCTCTTATTCTGTGAAAGCTCTTTAGCGGGGGACGGCGGCAACTGCAGGACTTTGAGTGCTTGGAGCGAATGAGCAGTACTGATGCTATGTGGAAGACTTTTTTTTTTTTTTGAAGCCGGTGCGCTGCGTTGGAGTAACAGATACAGAAACCTCTCAAGAAATTATTGTGTTTCTTTTCCGCACAGTACATTTAACAGAAGCAAATGACAAAACAAATATTTAAAACAGGAAAGGCTCGCGGAGACGTAGCTTCTAAGTTTAAAAAAAAAAATACTCCTCCACATTCAGTGTTGTCCACACCCGCCGCGTTGGTGCAGTGGCTATTGCGCAGCGTTGCTGAACTAGGGAGGCCGCGGGTGCGATTCCCGTCCGCGGCGACCTCGTATTGGTGGGGGCGAAAGGTAAGAATTAACACTCATGTACTTATATTCAGGTGCCCGTTCAAGAACCCCAGAGGCTCAAAACTCATCCGGAGCCCTTTCCTACGGCGTTTTTCATCATCACCTCAGGACTGCTTTGGGAAGTGAAACAACCAAATCAATCAATCAATCAATCAATCAATCAATCAATCAATCGATCGATCGATCTATCAATCATACTGGGTAACATTACCCATATTCCGCCACAGTTCCCTGGAACTACGCAAAATTCTCGCCATCACTTCACGGCAACGCGCCACACTTGATTGCGTGATGAAACAAATAGAATACTTAACATACAGGGCGGGGAACTGGGTAAACCGAACTTCAATAGTAAAAGTTTATTTGAGCATGCAGTGTGTTCCACTGGTAGAGTAGAGAGAGAGAGAGAGAGAGAAACAACTTTATTTGCCGCTGTAGGGTAGGAAGTTAGGTAGAGTACAGAGAAGGCCCAAACTGAACCAGGTAACAAACAAGAAAGCACTCACAGATCTAGCAGGGAACCAAGCCTTCATCGTAAAAGCAGATATTGTAGCAAATGTAAAGCACAGAAACGCACAGAAACCTAGTCGGAAGCCAGACTTTTCTACCACCTACGACGGAACCAAGAGGCGCGCGAAGGGAAATACAACAACCAGACATTATATAACGGTGCATAAAAAATAAACTGTACAGTGCAGGCCCTGCAGGTTTTCTCGTCGGCAACCGCCTATCGAATAGAATGCCACGATATTGTGAAACGAAAGATACCAACCGATTCATTGCACAATGAAACCACGGGGCGTATTTTCACCGTTTTTCGGCGTGGCGCCGAGGAGGATAAACGTGTTTATTTAAACGCGTCGTACAATGGACGCGCTATAGGTTAGCTGAACCATTTAGGTGTCCCCTTTAGGAGCAGACCACGCTGTACGCAGCCACGCATTCTTAGCCCGAAAGCGTAGTTCCTGCCGTCAACCAACCAGGTCTTGGTGGTTGGGACAGGGAGGTGTGGATGTATTTAACGTCGGGCTTGTTCACTTTAGCGGTTGCTCCCAAGAGCGCGCTGTACCCAAAGCCTCGGAAGCCTTAGGCATTGCTCGGGTTCCTGCAATCAGGAGGACGGATGACAACTTTTCCTCTTACGAGTCTGCCTCCAACATGACCTATTCCCGAACGACTCATTTGCCTAATTACCTCGACGTGTGCGCCCACCATTTGCGCTGCCACCTTCGGAGTCGCGATTTTGGGGTGAAAGTAATTAACCAAAGTCCAGTCTCTATGTTCCAGAGCGCAATCTCCTTCCTTTAAATGAGCGACCAACAGGAGTCTTGCCTGTCTACACCTTCCCCTCTCCCACCCCCCGCCTTGTAGAACGTCCATCTCGCGGAGGAAGGAAACAAACTATAGGAGGGAGCATTCAGCCATGCAGCCAGCCTTCAGGGGGCCGACTCTCACTGAAGGCATCCCGTTCCCCTCCTCTGTCCCCCGAAAAGTCGGTCCGGCGCGTCAGTCTCACGTGACCCTGGGCTCGGCGAACTCGGCCCAGCGTGCTTGCCTTTCGGTGGGATTTCAACCATGCGCACTTGTTTTAGAGGGTCCTTTAGGAGCACATGCAGTAACTTTCTCTCTCTCTCTCTTGTTCGGTCGCTTTGCCGCAGAGCAACAAATAATGACACGTTGTTACTGCGAATTCATTATTGTTGTGGAAAAAACAAAACGCGCCCTACGTTGCGCAGTGGTCTCTGCCTCCGCATGCCTCCTCTCAGTTTCGAGGCACCCTCCTTTTCGCTCTTTCCCGAGTTGGGGTAATAAAAATTCACGCAGCCTTGCGGTCAAGTCACGAATTGACCATGTCAAAAACCTTACAAGCAGCAAAGAAATGAGTCGGGTACACCCAGCTTTCTGCCCGAGTCGCCCCGTAAAAGGTAACGTTATCGCGGCTATCGTCAACAACGGATGCTACCGACTAACAAGCGAAATTGTGAACAATAAAAACGAAATGATAGCAAAGGGGCGGGGGAGTGAAGGAAAAAAAGACGGCCATACGGGCAGGGAAGTGGAGTTAGCCGTGAAAGTTACCGGACCACGGCATTCTGGTGCACTGATTTCAAAATGAAGTATTTCGCGCTTCGATGTTCCTTTGAGGGAGGTGAACCGCTGTTGCTGTCACATAAAAAAACAGTCGTACACGATGTGCTGTTATAGCGACTCAAGACGCCAAATGCGCAATAAAACTTATCTTGCTTGATTCTAGGTGAATATTAAGTTCCAAACACGGGTGACAGATTAAGATGGTGGTAGTCTCCTTTGTGACAATACAGCCCTCGTGTTCTTCAATATGAAATTCATTTCAACCTCAAACTACGATAACGCTGCCATGAACCTTGCACGATTTACCACTAAAATTCTAGTGCGCAATCTCAGCGCCGTTCTTTCCTTCGTTTACGAAGGAGCTGCACTTATTAAGGAAAGACGATAAAGGTTGTTTTCTGGCAACATGTTCGGCTGAGCTTTTCGTAGTTCTGCGCAGTCGAATTATGGCGGATGTCATATGCGTGATGCGGCAGTGAGCAAGCGCGTAGAGCGCCGAGCCTATAATAGCGGTAAGCGCGCGCGCAGCTCCATTTGTGAGCTGTTGATCGAGCCCACTTGTTATCCTCCCAACTAGACAAGTCACCGCAGCTTCTTCTTCTTCGTGATTTGGGAGAGGGGAAATACGCTCAGTTCTGCAGCCCATATGGGAGCACGGCGCAGCGTAATGGGGATGGGAAAAGAAGGATGAGAGGATAGAGTGGGAAAGGGAGAGTAGGTTTCAGGCAGCAGACGTCAGCCGCCGACAGCGCTCCAGACAAGGGCAATTAAATCAAGCGCCATCTATGATCCTTGTCACCAAATCACGCTTGCGTTGGACACTATATGGAACGCCTTATCAGGCGAGTTGGCACTCCTGTCTATCTTACTCCGTGTCCCTGATCGAAACGCTCGCCTCTTTCGCCGCTGACCGCTGCGCAGACATCGGCTACGATTTGTTTCTGCAACGAAATAGCTTGTGGAATAAAGTGACCGCGGAAGTGTGCATGTCATAAGGCGTAGCACGAAATAGCGGTCAGCGCAGCCACCGCAGCAAATGCATGGTCTACCGCTCGGCTGGCTGGCGTGTTTTCTCATCGCTACCAGCGGCGTCGGGAAAACTAATTGTACTTTCATTTAGGAGCGACACAAATGTGCACACATTGATTGCGTTGACGAGTCAAGGAGCTTTATTACGAGCTGCGGACGAATCGCAAGGGCTGTCAGCCCCGGATCCGAAGGCCAGCGATCTAGGCCTAGCGTCTCCCAGCGATCGACAGCTCGTCCGGCTTGCTCGTCGACGTCGAGAAAACCAAACGCATTGTAATTCAAGCGCGACATAATTGCATACACGTTGTGCTGATCAATACGACCTACATACAACCTTAATAGTACACGACCATAATATAATAATAATATAGGACCATAATACCTGCATACGACCTTTAAAACGACCTATACGCAGTTATGTCGCAAGCGCCACTGGTCTCGGGACCTCACGGGCCAGCGAGCTATGCCTGCCGGCTCCTAGCAATTCGGTGACTGTCAACGGAGCCGATGCTGCGGACGGCATTGCGGAAAAGTTGCCGCTCACATAGAGTTGTTTTTATGGGCATCATCTGTGTAAAACGAAAGAGCAGTGCAAAGACGTTTGTTTTCACTTTCTTTGCGAAGCTACGAAGTATCCCCAGCGTCCATGCAGGGGCGCCGGTTCTGGGCGGAACTATGCACTGCTCGCTCGTTCGTAACGTGTGCGGCAAGTGGGAACCCGACATGCCGTCCGACGGATTGCACGCAAAATCGCACCATGTGTATCTCGCCCGTAAACCTGTGTACCGGTGAGCTATAGTTGCGCTACACTAAACAACTTAGCATTGCCATATGTGGTTTATAATGTGTGTGTGTTTTTTTTTAGTATACAATCTGCCCGGTGGACAGTGCTGACAGCTCCATGCTTGAAGAAAAAGCACAAGGCAAATGAGTTGTTGTAGCTTCTTTCTTTTTTTATTTTCGAAACAAACTCGGAGGCGAGAACAGCGAAGGGGACTAAAGCCACGCCGCCCAGGAAAAAAAAAATACAAGAATGCGTGTTTTTGACTGAACGCTTGCAAATGTAGCAGCAAGGTGACAGGTGTGTCAATTCACGGCGATCATAAATACACACGAGGCAAGGCCACAACATCTAATTCAATGCCACACAAGATCCAATTTTTCACGGCCACGCATGAGGGAAGAACTTTGCATGTGAATCGAACACTTATTGTGGACATGCCCTGACCTAAATCAGATCCGACGGTGCTAACTGCAAACAGTGGACCTTCATCTGTCGAGACCACCGGACCATGATTCTTCGCTTCATTGGACCAATCGTCAAGCACTACTGGTGTACATCACCGAAACCGGCCTATATTCGTGCATTTAATTGTTTATACCGTCGGACAAACTTTCGAAAAAAAAAAGAACTTTCAAAGTAAGTATTAATAGCGACACAGTCGCTGGAACCCCACTGCCCTTTCTCTTTTCTTCTCATATTTATCGCTTCTGAAACCCTAAGTAGATCACTAACAACTCTCATGAAGCACTAAGTCACTGCTTACTAGCAGTGCCTTGCATTCAGAACATGGCATAGAATTTGTGGACAATAAGTTATTTAAGCAGCCTTTACAGCAATTAAATGGCACTGAAGGTGTGTCATTGGAAGCTATTTTTACAGTAACAGAAATGTTCGCTCGACCAGAATATTAAAGCATTGTGAAAGGGAAAGATCAGAAAGAAAACATCTACGCTCAAGCTATTTTCTTTTTTTACATTTGCTGCGGCTGCACCACCACGAGAAAAAAAAATGAAAGAAAAGGCACGCCTTTGTGGCAGCACCCACTTTCATGAAGTCTCGATTCCTAAATGTGCATTGCAGTCCTTGGAAAACAAAAATGAAGTGACGTAGAGCAATACCACCACTTTTATACACCACGATAGACATACCTATAGCGCTGGATCCCAACCGAGACCTCAAACTTCAGGCCCAGGACCGTCATCAGTTTCTGCACTCTACTACATCGGTCACAGCCCCAACTATAGCGTCGGCATTTCTTCAACTTTGTACAACAGCGTACGGCCTATGACTGGGTAAGCGGTGTCACGCACCTTGGCCATACAAAACAGCAGCACTTGTCTCTGAAGTGCTCAACATTAGTGCCACGACAGGGATTCACAGTTTGGCAGCCGAAGCGGTCAGCAATGTGCCCCATTCCGAGGACAGAGACATCGCAAAGCATCGACACGTCGCTGTTCAGTATCTCCACAGTTCGCACTTGCTCTTATTAGTGTAGTCACAATTGCTCACAGTTGCCAGCAGAAGTTTCTCGTTGAACAGAGTCCGTGTGCCAAGAGCTAGGCAAACCAAACGAACACAGAACACAATGCTGCAGCTGCTGGTGACAAAATTACATTTCGCCAGAGCACGTCGGCATGGACTTTGCACCTAGGGCTAACATGATTCCTCACTCTAGACTAACTTGACCCGGTGCGTCACATAAGCCCACAGGGCTGGCGATATTTCAGTGGTCCACTCCACACACGACAAAACACTTAAAAAAAAGACAGGAAAAAAAAAGACCGCTACCACCTGGCACTACGCCAGCGGGTCTTCCGAGCTGGGCGCACTATTTTGACCATCAGGAACAGCAGGTTCTGGCTCCGGTTCCGGCCCGGTCGTCTCGTCGTTCTGAGACGCCGCGTCCCCTTCGCCCTTGAGGTCTTCGCAGGACGAAGACGTCGACTCCTTGCGCTCCTTCGCCACTCTGTCGCCGACGTTCGCCAGCTTGGTCGAGTTTTCCGACGTGTCGTCGGACGTCTGGATCACCTCCGCACTGCCGTCGGTGCGACCGCTCGGAGCGAGCGCGACGTCCCCTTCGCCGTTCCTCGTGTTAGCCTCCTCGACGCCACTCCTCGAGCCGTCGTTCGGCGACTGCTGTGTTTGCTGTTGCTGAGACTGCTGCGGTGACTGGGACTGCTCTTGCTGCTGCTGGTTCGGTGACTGCGACGCAGTAGCCGCGGCGCCCAGCGTGGCCGCGTTCAGCAGGTTGCCGATGTATACGGTTCGGATGAAGGCGACGCGCGGAGCGTCGCCCGACTGCTGGATGGCGATGGCGCCGTGGCCGTTCAAGCGGACGGTCGTCGAGTGGAACGGCCCGCTCACGCCGTTGGCGCGTTGGTTCTGCTGCTGCTGCTGCGATGCGGTCGCCGAGCTTTGCGTGCCGCCGCCACCGCCGGCCGGGCCGCCACTGGCTCCCGCGGCGGCCGACGCCTCGGTGCCGGCCGCCCCGTTGGTGGCGCCGGCGCGGGCCGGCTCGCCTTGTTCCAGGCCGCCGGAGCGCTGGAGGATCGACGGCAGCTCGTAGTGGTGGAAGAAGTAGATCATCGAGTGCTGCGACGGAGATGGAAAACGAAACGCGCGCGCGTCAGCAGCGGGGCAAGTTAGGTTTGAGAAATGCAGCTGCCTAAACAGACTAGACAGAAACCGAAACTATGCGAATCAGCTTCACCCGAGGCAGAACACACGTGGACGTGCCGGCAGGAGTCCTCGCGGCAAACGACGGCCACTGCACAGTCGCAGTCAGAATTAAATCGAGTAATTAAAACATCTAACGCACTTTAATTGTAACAGAAGAAAAAGGGCTACAAGGACCACAAATGGAATGCTTGGGAAGGGAGACGCATGAAACTGGCAGCTTTAAGGCATGTCAACCAGAAATCTCCAGTGCCATCCCCCAGAGAAATGAAACAGTGCTTAAGGCACGTTCGGATTACGACGGAAGGTCAGCGGCTGTATTGGACAAACTATGTTTAAACTACTTTAGCGTTTCTATGAATAGTAACGTTCATGATCATCATCGTCATCAGCCCATTTGGATCTAGCACATGCCGATGGTTCTTTTCAGCTGTTTTCAGTTATTCCTCACCTGCGCCATTTGACTTCATCTTACACCTGCATGTTCCCAAATATCATTTATTCTAATCTGACACTTAATATTTAGATCTAATCTCTCATCATATTCTCGGACCATGGCCCCACGCGTCACAGGCTTACAAAGCGACGCGGGCCCTGCTACGCTTCATGAAAGCGACTGGTCTCAGTGACCGATCATAGGCGTGAAGTTGTGGACATCCGCGTGTATTCACACCGATAGTACCTTCTTCTCTCCATCTCCTTTCTTTTCTTCCCTTAAACCCCTTCCCCAGTGTAGGGTAGCAAACCTAAGGTGCGTCCGGTTGACCTCCCTACCTTTCCTTCCTTCCTTTTCCTCCTCCTCCTGTTCATCGTAGTCTCTACTACAGCTCACTATTTCTCTTAACTTGGTACCGATTCCGTCAATCTAACGGACCAAGCCCCAAAGATCGGCTCAACTCATTACATTATCTGTTCAGCTCCATTTTCCTTATTTAATCTCAACTGAAATAATAGCTTCTCGCATTTGCTCTTTAATGTACTCATGATGATGATAACGATGATCCTGGCTACCGTATATGGCAGGTTAAAAGCGATTTATTACGAAAGTTGTGACAGTATGCGGTGCTTATATAAGGGTTGCCGCAACTGCTTCAATGCAATATGCTGCAGTTCCAGGAGAGAATGGGGAATACCTGTTTATAAGAAAGAGCAACATGATGCGCGGCAATAACGACGGGAGGAAATAGGCATCGCAGTATGCAAGCACACGAAGACCAGGTCTGCCCAAGTTTTCAAAGCCGGCAGTCTAGGCCCACGCTCTTTAAAAATCATAGCCTTGATGCCCCAGAAACTGTGAAATCCCAGTTACTGTACGTTTCAGGCGCTCTTAAGGAAGGAGGAGGAAACGAAACAAAAGGAATGCCTGCTCTGTTCCTTGTACGATCCTCTTTGAAAGCGCCTAATGTACAAAAATTCCAACTAGCCCAACATTGTGCATTAGATTCACATTTCCGTCGAGCGCACAGAATAAGTTGCTCGGCTGCTCGATTGCTAGCTTGCTCGGTTGGTTGCTGGTAGGTGTTCAAAGGCAGGTAGGAGCAGCACTTAACAGTGTGTTTACCATGTGCGTGAGTGTGCTAAAAGAAAACAAAAAGAAAACGCGAGGATAAGCGGTTCACGCAGTTTCAGGGACACGACACGAGGAACAAAAGATGGTTTCCCCTGCGGTGCGCAGATGACACCAGAAGCAGACCTGTATGAAGAACCAGGAGGTCAGCAGGGCCAATCCACTGTACTGTCCGTTGAAGCGGTAGTCGTACGCGTAGAACGCAAAGTGGTACAGGTAGAAGAACCTGCGAAGAACCAATACAAAAACAAAGCGGAGGAGGAGGCGATGAAGACAACCATCACAACCTCAGGGCGGCGCAAATTCCCTCCTGACTTGGTCGAATAAGACTGCCAGCAGGTTACGCGCTGTCAAGCTGCGGGTCTCACACAGTTTATCATGTCAAAATGAAACGCGTGCAAGGCGGCAAAGCAAACTAAATTCGGTGAGAACCTATATCCTGTCTCAGTAGTTCCGTGAAGCACTGTGGAAGCTGCAGGTGTCTCGACCAATCAGGAGGGCAAGCACATCTAAAGGTATCCGTCCACACTTTGTTCGTCGTCCAGCGCATTGTCACCCACGCAAGCACCTGAATTTGCAAGCCGCGCTGCCATTGGTCCTGCTGCACGGCCACGACACAAGGTGTCATACAGTGTTCTATTCCGACACAAAGTGTCATACAGTATGTTTATCGTGTCTGTTCACAGCAGTGCGATAACCACAGGACAACGTTGAGGACCACTTGAATGGTGCAGTTTGCTGCCCGCAGCACTATACAGACGTGGGATCTGCTCCAGTTGCGCATGTTCAGTTATAAACTACATGAGCATTATTTGTGCACTTTATTTATGACATATATCTAAACTATTTATCACCACTGGCGCGGCGCACTTCCAGTAGCAGTTACACGCGTCCTACATTAGCCGGTTTATCAAAATCACGTGACAATCGATCACGTTACAGGCAGTGCTGCTTACATAAAGGCGTGACCTTGATTCTCCAGCAGGACGCAGTGCTTCCTGGTAAGTAGTAGTAGTAGTAGTAGTAGTAGTAGTAGTAGTAGTAGTAGTAGTAGTAGTAGTAGTAGTAGTAGTAGTAGTAGTTGGTTATTTATTTTAAATGACATAATGAAAAGGAAAGTAAGGATAACTGCTGCTGACCACACTGTAACTGTGTGGCAACCTCTGCTGATGACACCTGAACAGCGGTCAGCAACAGGGATGGGGTTAAGGGGATAGGGACAGAGGTGGACTAGGACAAAGGAAACTATTTACATAATGCACTACGTGGTGAAAATAAACAAATAAGCGCGACTACGTCACCATAAAATACCATGGCTCGCTTGTGCTGGGCGTACGGGCTTTCGTTTGAAATCTCATCTACTTCTCACCGTGCAGAGGTTTGATATATATTGCGGAGAGGATCGCTAACGCGTGAACTACGCACCACGTTCGTCTTGTTTTCAATGCAAAAATCTGGCGAGGGCCCTTTTTTAGAGAGGCGATTCAGGGCCAAGAGCATTTTGAAACAACGTGCGTACGCTACAGTCTCACGGGAACGCCGCGAAAAGTACAAAATAAATGCTAAAAGTGGAGAAAAAAACGCCCACACACATTTATCTCACGCTCTCTCTTCTTCCTTTGTTCGTTCCTGCCGCTTTTTCTTTCCGCGGTAGGCGCGCTCACTCAACGCACAAAGCGTTGTCGCACGCTCCGCTGGCGAAGAAAACAAGCCGCAGCCGATGGCAAAGCTGCACGCGCGTAAAGCGAGCTGGCGTTCGGATCAGCGTCGGGAACGCAGGAGCAGCAGACTCCCGCAACAGCCAACGTGAGCACACCCACACGCCAGGGGGAGTCGCGGGCGGCGTAATGATGAATCAAGCGGTATAATTGGAAGACGACTACGCTGTCGCCACAATTATTTAGCGCCACTGCATCCCAACAAGTGCGACTACAAAAAAAATAATAATAATGAGAACACGCAATGATAGCGAAGCCACCAGCAGTGGATGAGGAAATTCCCGGTAGGCGAACGCAGAATGCACCGGAGCAGACGACTTTTCTTCTTCTCTTTATTTCTTTTTTTTTTTACTTTCCCTAGCTGCGTGCAAGGCATCCCTTTCTAAGGGTCCAATGACACGGCTAACTCTTTCTTTTGCAAGCCTGCTATCAAAGGCCGCCCCCTGACTGCTGCTTTTTCTTTCCTCTCTTCCGCGCACGTCTGAATGGGAGTTCATTTATCAACAAAGCAGCAAACAGCGAGCGTAACACAACGCTGTCCCGGACACTATTTGCTCGCGTCTTCTGTTTGCGTAACGCCAGCGCCGGCGCCGGGCGCTTTCTATGCGCTCCGCTTCGTGCGGTTCTCGAAAGGTGGGATGCGAAGGCCATTAACGGGGCACCTCTCCCGCGACGCTTGCTCGTGCACGCGCAAGAGTGCCTCACTGGGATTCGGATGCAACCGCACCTGGGTGTCGCAAAGCATGCTTATATCCCGCAGACTTGATGAAAAAAGAAAGACAAACGGGAGATCTAGGACAAACGCAGCTTCAACCTAAAACAATCCCCATCACTCTTCCTTGAGATACGTATATCCAGAACCAGCGTAAGATAGCAGTAACTCCAACGTTTTTACGTTTTGATTCCCGTCCTGCGCAACGCCCGCAGAATTCAGCGAAACAGCGTTGAAGCGTAGTTGCGCAAGAACAGAGGACATAAATGCGACACGTCTACCCAAGAAGCGATGGGGATGTCTATAGTTCACTGGTTGAGGGAGTTGGATTTAGAGCGTAGAATGCCGAGGAAAGAGCAACGTTTGGGTGCACAACTATGATTTCTAGCGCTTAAATCTAACGCATTGGTTGTACTTCCAGCTAAAAGGGGCAAAATCAAGAACCAGATAAAAGAGCAATTATAAACGTATGTATAAACAAATAAATAGACAAGCAAATGAACATGTTTGCACAGCGCAAAAGACGAAGACTGAAGGAATAACACAACACAGGCGCTGCGCTGTGTTCTTCCTTCAGTCCTCGTCTCTTGCGCTGCGCAAACATGTCAATATTGAATCACCAACTCGCGCAAGCTTCCACCTTTATCAAGTAAATGAAACGCGGAATAAGCGAAAAGGTTGCAGAAGAGCTGCCAACCCCTGCCCAACGATACCAGAAAGCTTCAGAAACAGCGGCTGCAAGTAACTAAGCGTATCGAACTGCTCCCGCGGCAATGCGCATGCGCAGAGCGAACGCAGCTTAGTGTCCTTTTGTACTCTGCTTGGCTCCTTTCGCACGGAGGGCCGATAGCGCCCACGAGCGTTCGGTCTGTTACTTGTTAAAGCTCCCTACTATGGCTGATGCGCGTAAGCGTCTAGCTGTCGAGACCTCGACCGGCGCGAGAGCGGTCAGTTCAAGCGTATAAGCAATAGACCGGACTGGCAGTACACGCGTCGAGACATCCATGCGCGATTGGTATACGTGCCTGAGCCAGTGCCTCTTGGTAATGGCGGTGTGGCAGCAGATGGCGTCGTACTGGTCGGCGACCCACACGATCAGGATGATGTAGAAGGCGGTGGTCGTGTCGTTGAAGAACTCGGACATGATAGTCTCCATGCCTGCAAGCAAGCGATACGCAAACAACGTGGGCAAGCAGCGCGGCCGACAGCATCGAACCACTCACATAAGAATTGCGCAGAAACCATCGAAGATGATTTTGAATGTAAGCGAATAGCCCGAACGAGCGAGAAAACGACAGCCCCCTCCCCCCCCCCCCGCCCATCCCGCAACTCTGTTGCGCGAGAGCTCACGTGCGTCGCCTCCCCCTCTCTCACCCGCCACCCCTTCCCCCGCACTCCTCGCAACTTGGTCGCTGAATAAACTGCAGGAGAGTTGCATTAAACTGACTGCAAACTGGGTTCATCTCTGGGCTATAAGATGCACAGGTACATGATACGCCGATCTGCTTAGTCGTACGATCGGGTGCGAACCATTTCTGGGAGCCCGCCATCCCGAAGTGTCTTGCGGGTCCTCGAGCTGCGGGCCCGGTCGAAGCGCGCTGCTGGAGACGTGTATGGATGTCAACAAAGAAGACGATTTGGCGAGAAGAACGCGTGGCTGGTTCGGGCAGCCATCTTGCATACGTAGCGTTGCCGCAGCTTGTAACGTAACCTACAAATACAGCTTTCCTTTACTTTAGCGCTTCGCTAATTTGGCCCCGTGGCAATACACCTGTCGAAACGTATTCAAGCGTTTTTCATCAACTGTTTCTTCGGGATTACAAATAACGCCATTAGGGCTTCGTAAGTCGCGCGTCTTGAGATTGATGCACGCCATATCCTGCTGCCGCACAATACGCTTCAGCTCCGAGCGGGAAGTCGCAGCCCGCACGACCCTGGGGCCATGCGTGGCACAGAGCGATCAAACAAACAAACAAACAAACAGAAAAAGAAAGAAAGGAAATGTCGGAAACCTGCCGTTGCCCCCGGGTTCAGAATCGCATTGGCGGATATATCGAGGCCCCCGCAGTCAAACATCGCGGAACGCAGCGCCATAACGTCAGGGCAAATAGTCCTCGTGAGTATACCACGCACCGGTAGAGAAAGATTGTCCCCTGGGGCACGCAAACACCGCGGCAAACGGAAAAGAACTTTAAAAAAAAAGAAAAGAAAACAGAAGGTTAGGGAACACCGAAACAGAAAACGGGACAACAATCCCGACTGAATCCGCCCACACAAAACCGAGCCAAGTCTCGGTCGAGCGTCAGGTGCACATAGTCGCCCGCGTTACCATGCAGGTATCGGAAGGAGAAAGCGTAACAAAGCTGTCAAGTCAAAACTCCGTGAAGCCAAATTCACGCTTTCGATATCTGTCCTGCCATTACACAAGAAATGGACGCAGAAACGTGCGTGATTGTCGTGCACGTAGATGGTGTCGCAAAGGCGCGATGGGCGCGCTGAACGATGCCATGAAGTGCGAAAGTAGATTTCGACACCTTTCAACAAATACAAAACCTGGTAAAAAAATATAATAAACTAGCGGTTATGAGGATACGCTCAACGGAGGAAGGTATATACGTAATCAAACCTTTTTCTTTTATTCTCTTTTCTTTTTTTCTCAGATGCGCGCCCAACTGCCCTAAAACGGGAAGCGCCAATTGGCTAGAAGCAAATACTCCGTTGGAAAGCCGATTGTCTAAGCCAGAAGGAGCCGCGCGCGAGAGAGTCCGAATACGAGATCGCCAAGATGACGCGCTGACGCCGAGCCGAGGAGCGGGCGAACGTTTGAATACGCCCGAGGGCAGAGTGCAGAATTCGAGAAGGCGCGCGAAAGTCGGACAACGGCAACGCAAGAGTTCTAGATTTCTTGTTTCTATATCGTAACCAAATACAAAAAAAGTTATGCAACACCTAAGAGTGCCTTCTCTCCGCGATGCAAGCGCCCAACAGCAGCCTCGCTGTTGTTGCAGCTTCTTCTGAGCAACAAGTGACTCGTTTTGTAACAGTGCTTAACGGTACGCTAAAGACGGAGGCTAAATAAAGCCCGTAGTGGGCAAACTTCTAAGCTCGCGAGTGCCTTGCTCGTAACCTCTCCCCTCCTGACTTTAAAAACTGTTCTAGAAAACCGGTCAATTCTGCCACGATTTGTCGAATCAGAGGTAATCAGAGAGGACGTGAGCTCACTTCCTCCCCGCTGTATCTAAACGTGTGCCTCAATCACAACAGGCAAGATGGCGCGTACGTCAGCGGTCATAGCGCCCATGCACCGAAATCGGCAACCGCAAGGGCGCCGCCATGTTGCTACTCTGTGGAGGCGCACAAGCGCAGACGACAAGACTGCTTGAGTTAATCAGGTATGCTGTGCATGCTTTTCATTCTAGCGCTTTTGTACACATCACCTTACTCTTTATTTCTCTTCCTCAAAACCTCTCTATCTACCTTGCACCGCTACATAAGCCTGTAACGGACCCGGTCGTATCAATCTCTTCCCTGGTTTTTTTCACATCAGTACCCTAAACGTATCTTATCTCAACTGCTGACCGGTTGATGCTTCCGGCCACGTTAAATCCTAGCGTTTCTGGAAGGTGTACGTCGCCTACGTGTCTCACTGGGTGAATCGCTTCGCATTCCATTAGGATGTGCCGAGTGGTGTCCGGATTTTTGCTGCAGCATACACATGCCTCGTTTTATTGCGAATACTTGCTCTGGGATGTTTATGTCGTTGGGCAATAACCTCGAGTTTCAAATAGCAAGACACTGCCCTTTGTGTCATCGTACGCTTTCCCTTTTATATTCTTTCTTCCCATTCTTTCAAATCTACATGGTCTTTTTGTTTCCATTCTTTGCATCCAATTCCCTGCCTCTGTTTCTCTCACTTTCTTTTCGATGACTCCTGGTCGTCTATTGACACATCCAATTACCCTGTACTTTGTCGCCAACTTTCTTGACTTCTTCCTCCATTCTGTGTCCACGCTTTTTAGGTACAAATAATCGAGCACTTCAGCCGCCCAATTATCTCGATCCATGTGTTCCCGAGTCTTTCTACAAACCAAATTTTGCTATGCGTTTCTCTGGCTTCAAAAAAGAGGCCCAACCAATGTCACCCCGCACAGCCTCATTTGCGATTTTACCGTGGGCTACCAAAGCCAACCGGCCTACCGATCTTTGGTTTGGAAGGCGGAAATCGACACGATCCCGAGCGCCCTTCAGTACGGTGGCGCCATCTAGTTCAGGCACCTGCAAACGCATCTTTTCACGCCCCATAAATTTTACATAAAAACTATTTAAATATACATCCCATCTTTCTGAAAATTACAGGGAATGAACTTTACACGTTGTCCATGCATACGTGCTACGTGTTAATGCTTGTTATTACATGTCATGTCGATTTTTTTTTATTTAACGTGAGTCGTAGCAACATGGCGTCGCCTTTGCGGTTGCCATGTTTGGATTGGAACGCACACAAGATCTCCCCGACCGCACGGTGCCATAGCGCTGAATTTCCGAACTAGGAGAACGCACTAGTGCACAGCAGAATATATTACAAAACCTGAGAATTGAAATCATGCCACAGAGCTCGCGAACCTGAAGGCTCAATGAATATGTGAGTCTCTCTCAGTCACACGGCCGGCTGAGTATATCATAATTGGGAACATTGGTTGCGCTTACTAGACAATCACATGAAAGAAGACAGGACAGGCGTAGTATATCATGCAAAGTTGCGGCCCTGAGACCACCACATTTTGGCGCCCGACGTGGGGCTTCGTATAGCATAGTTCGCATAATATTTGTATAAATGTGTGGACAACGAGGCGTGAGTTCCAGAAAGTGTTTCGAAGTCGTGGTTGTACGGTAATTGTTAACTATACAATACGTCATGCCATAGGCTCCCGAACTCCGTCCACGCGCGAGCATCTTCCATACTGGTCACTTGTACGTGCGTCCTGGGGGAAGGGGGGGGGGGGGGGGCACGAGGTCGCGGGATCGAATCCCGGAATGCGAAAACACCCGTGTACTTAGATTTAGGTGCACGTTAAAGAACCCCAGGTGGTCAAAATTTCCGGAGTCCTCCACTACGGCGTGCCTCATAATTAGAAAGTGGTTTTGGCACGTAAAACCCCATAATTTAATTTTTAAGGGGGGGGGGGGGTTCCGTCAGTATCCACCTAGTGGACATGTCCATTTCGTCTGCTACTGAAGTGCTGAGTGGCTGGGGGCGCCTGTCTCCTTCCTGACGCATACCCCAGCTCAGCCAATCCGAACTTCAGCAGCAGACCAAATGGACATCTACAGTTGGACACTTGTAGAATACACCCCCCTCCCCCTGATTTCAAACACATTTGTGTTCGCGCAATAAGGACAAGCCTATATGACGTTGACATAAGTTCAGCTGTCGACAGTGTGCGCAGGACTTTGTACAGTGAATGCGAACGCCTCGCCATACGCGTTATCACGTCATCAGTGCGCATGCCCAGAACGATCTGGAAGAGCGGATCGTACAATCATTAAATTGATTGTACTACCATTCAATTGCGTGCCCTATAGTCCGAATTCATTCGTCGAATCGAGCAACGATTCATTTGCCGAGACACTTCTTACCTTTCTCCAACGTACCGCATACCCGTATCAGCCAAAAGCACAATTCCCAGTAGAAGAGTATGCCTAAAGCTTCAATGCACGCCGAGTCCGATAAATCTACACAGCACCCACGAGGGGACAAAAAAAAGCAAGTACGCTTAAGCGACCTGTTAAAACATGCATGGATTGCATCGACTCGCGTCGGCTCACCTCCGTTCTTTCATCGGTGCTTGTATCCGCACCTAAGCGGCACCGACTCTGTTTAAGTTCGTCCTCGCGTTTAATCTTGTTACTTGCTTACATCTGAGAATCGCGTGCTCGGAGTAAGGACCAAACATTCAAAGAAAGAAGGGGGAGGGGGGGTACAAATAAGAAGCAGGTGAAAAAAAAAAGGAGTTTGAGCTGAGTATCAGCAGACGACGCTTCAAAGCAGAAGTCGGAAGACTGGCGGCTCGCAAGAACATACGAAAATATAACAGGCATGTACGTACCGTCGCAGCAGAAACGGCTGAACTCCGAGTTCGACTTGTTTATTCATGTGGCGCCCCCGTTTCGCCTGAAAATCTCTTTCTTCCAATTTCGTTTAACACCAAAAATATCGACAAGAAATTATGGAATAACGGTATTATGAAAGAAAAACAAAATCGGGAAACGGGGAGCAGCAGCAGCGGACCCGTCGTACGTCTTCAAAAGGAGAAACAGCGCGGAACGAAATCTTCCTTCGGAAAATTATAATACGAAAGGCGGCAGACGACGGGTCGGCGTACAGATTTGAGCTCATGGTGCGCGCTCTGTAAGCCGCGAAAGCAGAGAAAGAAGGAAAGAAAAAAAATGATAAAGCACTTGAAGAAATTGAGCATACGGGCTGCCAGGCAGGCGGGTGTGCGAAGAGTGGCGAAGTGAACAACGCGCCCGTCCTTACTCGCACGATACGAGATCGCCGTAATCAGATAAGGCCTCGGTCAAAGAGGGAGCGGAGATCGGCGCCCGCGGTCCTTTGCGCACGTCACGCTGCAGAAAGGCGTCGAGCGGCGAAACGTCTCGACTTTGAAGACGAGCGCCCGCTCGGGCATGAATTCCGTCCGTGACGCAATATGGCATCGGAGGAACTAAGCCGGGGTGCCGCTCCGGCAACTGTCCAATGCCGCCATTTTCGCGTCTCTGATTGGCTCACGTGGGTGCTACGGCTTCCCTTATTGGCTCAAAATTTGAACAGGCGGAATTTGACCATGTGAAACTCGATAAGTCGAGGACACACAGGCTGCTATAGGGGACCTGCACAATGCCGACCACCTTGTGCAGTCAGGCGACGCTGGTTCTTGGGCGCCATTGTGAGGGATATAATGACACGATCGGGTTCGAATATCCGGTTACCTGCCCCGTCACGTGCATGTATGTCTTGTACAGTTTCTGCATCGTTCCATCGCTGAAATTCAACCTGGCGACCTGCTGCTACGGCCCGCTATGCAAGCAGTGAGTATACGTGCACATTTGCGGTCTTAAGGCATACATCAGTGCGCAAAATTTAGTATGGCGTTCAATGCATCGAGTGAACTCGGCCACTTCGTGACCGCAACAACCGTTTGTCCGTATTTCGCACTAATTGTAACAGTTAAGTGCAGCAGCTCCCATTCAACAGTCACACAGTATGTTTAAAGGAACGTACACGGCATTTTTCGCATCAACGAGTTACTGCGGATCGTCGTAATGAGCTGGGTCATTCGCCTAAAACTGTGCAGGCGGCAGCAGCCACGTGATGATATGCCGTGCAACGGTGGCCGCGACAAGCAGGCCCAATCATGTGGCCGAATACTGTAGCGTTTGCGAGGTCGCTTCAGCCGCGCTATATATAATCGCGCAAGATTGCTACATATGTACAGAAGATATCGCAGCATGCCGCCGCTTATTGATTTGCTTCCCTCTTTTTCGTGAAGCCTCAGACAGGCTGGCCGACATTTCGATGGGTCGGTCTTTGTTGTATTCTAAGGAACGGGATGACCTCAAAATAAAACAAAACTCTAGGTTTACAACATAGATGCATATGCCTTGAAATCCTAGTACACTGCATGCTACCAACAAGCTACATTAGTAAAAACGTGCGCGAACGTGTAATTGAAATGGCAGACAATAGCGTACCCGTCAATGAAAGTCAGTCGCACGGGCACATTCGGTCTATATGCCATTTTCATTAAAGAGCTGTTTCCATTAAAACAAGTCACCCCGTACATAGTGTCCACGAAATGCCACCAGGGACAGAAACTGGCAAAGGACTAAGCCTGACTAGGGGACCTAAGTCGTGCGCTAGCGATACATCGTACAACCTTTGTCAAAAAATATGTATGGAGATGTTACATTCGCTTCGGCGTCTTCAAAGCACAAGCACTGCACAAAAATCGCCAGCAAGGCGCTCTACGTAAACAGGCAGCAGCGACAATACAACCAAGTGACTCTAGACACGTCCTTCTGAGTTACAACGTGTTGTCACGGCACAGTGATTTTTCATTCGATCAGGTTTTTTCAATGGAGTACCGATACCAAATGTGTGACTGCCCAGAAGAGAGTACAATATACGATATCCACGTATAATGTAAGAATTAATGATGATGCAGTGGTGACACCTAGTAACTCTCTTTTCTGTTTTAGTTGTCAAACAGAATACGCTATTCGTAATCGGCGTTCATTTTACCAGCCTCAAGACTTTGTACACAACAGCTAAGAACCCATGCTCTGTGCTGTGCTTTCTCCTTGCTTGTGTGCAATGGACAGCGTGACGGCAAGAACAATACGAATGGAAACAGCTTCTTGGCGTTCAGCGTCACTAAAATGCCTTCATTTTGCGCTAACAGTTGGAAGGTACCAAAGGGCCCATTCAACATTCTGCAAAGCGTATTATTCAGGTCAAGTTTTGGAACTCTCAATCCAAACTAATCTTTGTTTAGGTGCCAATTACGTGTTGCTTTTCAAATTCGACCATCCAGCACATCTGATAACGGCTGAAGCAGCGCGCTGCCGTCTTAGCCCCCACCTTCACAAAAATTTACATTTAGGCGGTTTATAGAATGTTTAGTGACATTTTTCGGTGACGTCTAGCTGCAACCTGTAGGCAGCTTGTTTGCTTATGACATTACACATTTAATATACTAATGCTTACAGACTTTCTGCAAACACATTCTGGACTCTACGGGACGGCACTAGACCAAAGGAAATCCAGTTGACAACAGCTTTTCTGCAGAAATATCATATAATTTTTACGGAGTCAAAAGGTCGACTCAATAAAATGCTGCACACATGAAGCTTACAGAAATGTTCACCTCTGCAAAGGAGCGCACAAGGTCAGCCAAGACCTGCGTGCGGGCTTGCTCGTCCAACACGAAAGAAGGTAATTGTGTTCAGCAATCAAATGAACAAGGACAAAATAAAGGCATCCAAGGAATCAGTACATCGTGCATTGTTGATATAGTTGCGCCTTTCAGACGATGCACACGGGAACACTGACATTCATATACGAAACGCGCGTTAACCTTGCAGATCGTCAAGTATACACAAACTGCACTCGACGTCGCACAACACTAAAAGCGCCCCGAGTGGCGTTGATCTCCCGAAAGTACTGTTATATACATGGCGGGTTCGACGCCCGCTCTCCAACCGCGACTTCTCACAGTATACAGTGCGAACAACGCAAGGTATCTGCGACACGTTGACGGCGACCGCCATTCCAGACACGCCTACTCACCGACCAACGCCAGGATGACCGTCAGCAGAGGCCCGGCCGGGAAGTTGATCGTCGAGTTGAACTCCAGCATGTGCAGTAGCTCAACTGCAAACGAGAGGGAATACAGAACGCACGGTAACTTACAACCAAATCATTATTCCGTACATCGTAGGCACACTTTCGACGGCCGATTCTGAGCGCACGGAGTCTCTCGTACATTTGTGGAAAGTTTCAAGCGCAAATCTCGAACGAGAAATTCTTCCGCCTCGAACACACAGTTTCGGCAGAGACACTCGTCTTGACAAGTCCTCCACGCTGTAAAAACATTTGCACCCTTAAAAGTGAAATAGGGTGTAAATGTGTCTATAACTCACACCCTTAGGGTGTCCGTTATATAAATCACACCCTAAGAATGTGAGTTATAGACGCATTTACAGCTTTTTTCACTTTTAAGGGTGTAAATTATTTTACAGTGATGCACGGTCGAAACGTCGGCTCCTGGCCAACAATTCTCTTGTTAGCCCACTGTTGATCGCTGCACGAAGCAGGTATTTGCTGCGATGGCTTCGATGGCAATTCGGAAATTTCTTACGGCTTTTCCAATTCGCCTACAACTTTGAAATTTATGAAGCGTGTGCGCAAGACAGAGGCTAATCTTACCAAACTACACAAAGGATTTACGAGACTAGAGAAAAGTGATCAAATACCGGCTAGCAAGTGCAGTTTCAGCCAGGAGCCAACGCTTCGACAAGGGAGCTTTTGTCTTTTTCTGGGCGGAGACAAGTCGCCCGACGAAGACAAGCCCGAAATTGCTGTCTAATTTCATCTACAATGGCGATGTGATGACAAAATATGCGATATTTCGCGTCTAGGTCCTGTGCGCTAAACTGCTCAGAATGTTGATACTGCGTTATGCCAGACTATGAACAACAGACTCTTGAACACGCAGTGTCATGTTACATTCTTCACAAAGCAGGTAACCCACCCCGCCGTGCACATTGTTTTCGTATTCCAAGAATGCATCATCGGGAAACCGTATAATATCGACCAGGATGCCAAATACGCAAGCGCTCGTCACGGAAATATTGATAATAGGTGGAGAGATTAGCCGAGCCACGGACTTGACATACTATACTACAGGTTTATTATAAAAGAAGAGATAAAAGTATGAGAGCAAAGGAATTAAACGCATACGCATCCACTCGCACAACTCAGGAAAGGGCAACAGTGACCACCACGAAAAGTGGAGCTTTATGGCCCCGTCAATAAACAAAAAGTTACCTATCTCTGTGGTAGGCCAAAGGGACAAAGACGGATAACATTTTCTTTATTGAGGGTGCTCTAAGGCTATCCACTTCTTACTTTGTTCATGCGACGTTGATAAATGTTGCCCCTTTCCGTTTTTTTTTTCTTTTGCTTGTTTTCTTTCTTTTATTTTTTTCCCCTGTCGTTCGATATATACTTATAGAGGTATTAAAAATCTAGCATCACGTCAAGCCTCTTGCTCGGCTAGCCGCTCCACCTATCATCTAAATCGCTGTCACCAGCGCGCACGTATTTTGGCATACTGATATATGTGTGCGGTTTTCCTGTGACAACATTCTTGGAATACGAAAGTTGTGCGCACTCTAAGTGGGCTATGCGCTATCTATAACGCATGATGGCCGTGCATATACAAGAGACTCATTGCCCTCGGCTAGCGGTCTGTCATAACACAGCACCAACCATTCTGGGCAGTTTAGGTTTAGCCCACAGGATCAAAATGTAACAAAACTCCCATAATTTTGTTGTTCACTACTGTTCATACTCCCTATATATATATATATATATATATATATATATATATATATATATATATATATATATATATATATATATATATATATATACGCCTAATTGTTCTGAGCAGATGCAAATCGTAATTAGCAAAATAAATGATAATTTACCACAACGCGCATAGTTATACCACAATTTTACTAATTTACCCATGCATCACAAATGGCATGCAAATTTGACCGACTGGTACGGAGGCTTTCGTGGCGCCATGACGAGATTTGACCAAACACCACCAAGACCCGTTTATGAAGTTTTGCAGCGATAAAAAATAAGTCTGATTATTCGAGAGATTGGAGTAAAAAAAGAACATGGTGTATAGAGCCGCGCCAAAGCAATATACAATGCGAATTGCTTAAGTCCGGGCACGATCGAGTTCCGAGTAGGAAAGATAACGCAGTATAGTGCAGCCTAAGCAAATGAGTGCAACTGTGTCAGACCAACAAGACTGATTTTGGGGCTAGTTGGTACGGTTTACTCATAATGGCAAAGCCTTTAGCGCATTTCAATAAGACAGGGACGTGACAGAGCGCTGTCCTGTGTCTCTGAAACGTCCCCGTCTTTTTGAATTGCGCTAAGGGCTTTGCCATTATGAGTGTGTCAGACCAATGGGGCAACACAGTGTGACGCACGCGCCCAGGAGTCGTCGGCGACAGGCGTTCTGCGTTGGCACAGTGGCGCTCACTGCGTCGGTAGACACTCGAAGTCGAAACGTGTGAACCAAGCCTCTCGCGTCACCGGAGCGACGCCACTCGTCGGAGCGTTTCGCATCGCAGAATCGCAGCAAGTGTGAAACAGGCACTATTACACTCCGTCTCACAAGTTCTCTGCAGCAGTGCCGAAGGTACGAGGCGTACAGAGGTAATATCCTTGCGCAGCGGAATATATAGATATAATTCCGGGCTTAACTGTCCGAGATTATTGGCGGCATTAGCGAGTTTCATTTTTGCTCGGTACGTGCATGCGTTGTAGCGATATGCGTCGTGTTACGACCTTAGCGCACGC
Organism: Dermacentor albipictus; assembly: GCF_038994185.2. Taxonomy (NCBI): domain Eukaryota; kingdom Metazoa; phylum Arthropoda; class Arachnida; order Ixodida; family Ixodidae; genus Dermacentor; species Dermacentor albipictus. The sequence continues at coordinate 48,536,934 of NC_091829.1, read as the reverse complement.
ACGCCGTATGCCGCGAATCGCTGTGGCGATGAGCAGACGACGCGGCGGGGATGAACGCATCTCGGGGGGCTTTCGGCCTTCCCATTGGCGAGGGAGTCCCGCAGCTTCCACAGTGCTGCAAGCGACACGTGATATAGAGTGCAGGTTGGCAACACAGGCTGCTGTCCCAGTAATAGGGGTAATAGCGTCCGTACAGAAAAAGCTGCCCCTGCTACGCCCTGGCTGCCATCCGTGCCGCGCTGTTATGTGGCAGTGATAGGGGGAAGCGGTGCGTAGTCGCGACGTGTAAAAACAAATCCGGTTGCACTGCAAGAAATACACAGTGGCGTAAATTTCGAGTAGTCGAAGAAAAAGGCAGGCGGTATTCATTCATTGGCTCTAACTTCACAAAGCAACACTGGGGCTATAAGAGAAGCCACGGTGAACGGTTCCGGATTAAGCTTGAACCACCTGAGGACCATTACCGCGCTCCTACGTAGGTATAAGTTACACGGAGACGTCTTTCACATTCCGTTCTCATCGAAATGCGGCCGACGTGGCCGGGAATCGAACCCGGGACCTCGTTATCGGCAGCAGAAAGCCCTTTCTACCAAGCTGCCGTGGCTGTTGAGCGAAAGATGTGTTCCTTAGCGGCGTCTGCACAAATATAGGACAAGTACGCGATGCATCGCATCCATGTAGAACGACAGAAAGCTGAGCTAGTTGGTAAGGATTCGTGTTGTCCACTTCTCTACTCTTGTGTCTTGTCTACACGCCTCACTTCTATTTTGCATAATGCATCCATGTAAACGGCGATAATGCGCAGGGAAGCAAGGAGAGTGCAATTCGAGACAAAGACGTCTCGCGAGGCGCCATGCAAACGCTCACGCATCGCATCGAGGGAGAGGGGAAAACTGAGACGGGCTGCCAGGCCGTGGTCACCGGCTGAAGTCGGATCGCCGGAAGCAGCTACCAGCTTGCTTCGCACGATGGACCGATGCGGCGCATGTAAGCGCTGTCGCATAGATGTTACCGTGATGCGTTAAGAATTGTCGCACGCTACTGTGGCATTCATGTAAGCGCGGCCTCTCGTCACGTGTACGGGAATAACATTTGGCTCGGGCGTCAGTGAGTGAATTGTTCGGCCGCTATGCAGAATTATTTCCTGTTGGAAAAGTTGTGCAGGGCAGCACTTCTCTTTAAGGCACCGGGAAGCTCCAAAGCGAACGATGCAAAACTAGAAAACATCACTTCAGGAACAACGCTTTCTTTAAAAAGCAAGCTGTGTCGCTGAACTTCCGTGTCAAAAATTCATTTTTTTTCTTTCTTTTTTTAAAGATCTCGAACATTTATATTTATGACTCCGCCTTCCCCCCAACCCCATCTTCCCTTATTTCTTTCTTTTTTTTTTCTGACGAGAATGCCAAGGCCTACACGTGTCTCAGTGCTTTACGGCTACCAAGCACAAACGCGAACGACTCCGTCCGCTCCGGTGACCTCGAAACAACGGCTGCTTGGGCGCGTTTTCCGGAATTAGAAGAAAGGCACCAGGACGAAGGGGGCGAAGAACTGCGACATACCGTGCGCTGCTAAAGAGGGCAAAAAAGGGCCACGTGTTCTGGTAATAGAGGTTCAAACACACAGTCCCAGAAAACAACAATTAAATATTGGCTTTCTCGAGGTCGGTTTAGGGCGCGATCGATTTAAACAAAGGCGCAAACGTGGAACTAGAGCTCTTTCGAGGAACCGCGAACACAACACGATACGCCTATGTAGACGAAGCAAGGAAGTGTACAGAAGAGAGCAAAATGTCCGCAGATATATATGCCAGTATGAGCAACCGATACACCAATGATAGAAAATAGCGAAGCTGCGTAACACCCCGGTCACCTTCACCTTTGTGAGACACAATTTTCTGTCCTGCACATTGTACGTCGCCACGCTTCTTTCATGCGTACCCCAAAACTCCTCAAAAGAGGTCAAACATTGCTCGCCCTGCAGACCGGACCACCTTTGAACTTGATCTGCCGGCGCCTCGAGAGCTGCTTCGTTTACTTTCTGCTACACCGAGCAGCGTCGAAAACAACACGAAACACGCAAGTCAGCAGCGGACAGCCCCCCACGCGGCGAGCGCTTCAGTCCCAGTTTTTCCGTCCAACCGCTAGTCTCTTCCTTCAGTCCTTTTTTTTTCTTTTCCTTTCTTTTTCTTCCCCGATACAATCTGAATGTTGAGCTTCTCCCAAGTCTTATCCGTCTCCTCATCCCTACTACCATTCTGCACGCTCGAAACGAGAAACAACAAAAAAGAAAGCGAATTCGCCCATTCAAAACTGGGAGATAAAATGTGCGAGCGAACAAGACATAGCGGAGGAGACGCACAAGACGACTACCACGACGACTACGACGAGACCCATGGAACATGGCGGCGTCCCTGCGCAGTGGCACCCGTCCGCTATCTCTCCAGTTGCTTTTTTTTTTCTCTCCTTCGCTCTCATTGCGTTCCGGGAGACAGATTTTCTCGTTTATTTCCTTTCCGTTTCCCTCGCCCCCGCGCCCATCTTTGTTGCTCCTTCTCGGCCTGCGAGAGAGAGAAGGCGAGAGGGAGGGAGAGAGGCTTAATCAAAAGCCGTACTAAATCATTCCGACGCAGAGCAAACGGGTTATTTATTTACACAGGCAGACAGAGCTTCGTTCGTCGTCGTCCGACTCGAAGCCCGCCCTCCTTTCTCCCTTCTTCCTGGCTGGCTCAGAACCAACGCACCACGATTCGGCGCATCCTACTTCTTCCTTTTAGTCTTTTTTTTTTATTTCCTTACGCGCAAAAGGAAGCCGCCGACTTCAGCGGCAGCCATGGCAGCACGCGGCACGCCTAATCTGTATTTGCCCCTTCCTCGGATTTGTACTGCCCGAAAGAGCACCCGGGGAAAAAAAAAGGAAAAAAAGAAAAGAATAACAGAGAGAGACAAGAAACGTTAGGAAAAAAGAAAAATTCATACGCGAAGACAAAACTAAAGCAGGGCAGATCACGCCGCAACGACTGTATGATACAACGGGGACGCTAGATATGGCCGCTACGCGTCGCCGCCTCCTGCATTTTGACAATATGCCTTGCCCAGTCACACCGCAATGCGTGGGAAGCCAGTGGCTCACTGCAGCGGCGGCGCCACATTCATATACATTTTATACCTGTTGTTGCTAGAGCACGGACAACTACGCCGAGCTCACTCATTTGCTAGGGAGGAGCACGACGCCATGCAGCCATGTAGCCAGGAAAAGAAATGCAGCAAGGGCTCTGGCTGAGGCTAACTGCATTTATTTTCGTTCGGGACCCACCTGCGCCCTGAATCTTGAGAACTATACCCTACATGGTTGCTGGACATACGTGGGTGGAAGGGAGCGTACGTGCCTGGAGCGCCCCCCTGGCAACGCCATTCGTTCACAGTAGCTTTTCATGATGCCCCCGTCCCGATCGGCCGCCAACTGCCCTTCGCACGTTCGGCAACAGAAATTACCGTTTGCCCATCACGTGGCGAGAGCCTATTGCCCATGGTCGTGTGCGTTTCTTGTTACAATAAGGCTCCAAATTGTCACGTGCCGTTCCCCAAGGTCTTCTTTTCTTTATCCATGCTTATCTGCTTTGCTTTATCCACGCTATTTGCACGGCATGCGATGAAAGAATGTTGACATGGCTCTGAACACGCACCATAAACTCTGACAAACTAACCGGAAAGCGGAGCCCTCCAAGTGACCTCCGGCTTTGGCGTCGCTGGGCAGGCATCAAATATGTCATCGGCCTATTTGCTACAACAGCAGCTATTCATCCTGTCGTGGGCGTGTGTGGTGCAAAATATGCAACGCCAGCGATCTCTTTTTTCACTTTCTCACGTCTGCTGACTCCATCTTACGCGTGCGGATTTCCTAACTTGATCATACCACCTAACTGTTTTCCACCCTCGACTGCGCCTTCCTTCCCTTGGCACCCATTCTGTACATCTGATAGCCTACAGCTTGCTTTTACATGGCCTGCCCATCTCCCTTCCTTCCTAAACTACAATATAGGCTATCCCCATTTACTCTCTGACCCGTACTGTTCTCTTCCTGTCTCTTATGATTCCGTCTAATACTTCTCGTTCCATCGCGCGTTGCGCGCTACTTTTGTTCTCAAGCTTCTGTGTTAACTTCCACGTTTCTCCTCGATATGTTAGAAGCGAGAGAATGGAATGATTGAAAAATACAGGAGGTTATGGCTGTTCGGTTATGCCTAGAGGGGGAAAACTGGCACTGGCGTCTCTGTTCGACTAGAAATCCTCATTTTACATGAGCAGCTCCAGCTCTGCGCCAATTGTCAGTCACCGGGCAGGATTTCTGCTCAAAATGTTTACAGAGAAAGTCCCAGCATCGAACATCGTACTCTTGTACGCGTAGTGAGCGTGGAATTTCAAAGGGGCCTTGCAAAACATTTTGTTCAAAACAGAGAACACGCTGGAACGGGAGCGGTGCCTTTCATTCAATATGTTCTTCGAAAAGGACACATGAATAGTGTAATATTTACTTTCTCCACTGCCTTCAATACAATGTTTCCTAGTTCACAGCTGATGCGAATCCGATAGTGATGAAGAACTTCAAGAAGAAAAAAAAATCGCTGACGATTACGATGCTCTCTAGTGCGAAATTTGAGCGCAGCTGTATACGTGTTTTCATTTATCAATATATTGGCTGGCGCGGACAATTTGTCTTGTAGGGCACGTTGCAAACGGAGCCAAAAGTGGCACTACTGCCTCGCTAAGTGTGACGCGTGGGCGCGATTCACAGCAGCCGCCGCAGACAGACCCCCACTCAGGCAGCGCTTTGTTTCCATACAGACGACACGCGCTACTCTGGCGCCATCTCGTAGCCATCATCGCCGCGAAGTCCGTCGGGCTGGCCACTACGCGTTTCTTCTCATGGTTTCGCTAAACCCTCCTCCTCCGAGTTCCTCCTCGCGCTCTCTTCGCTATCACCGTCTTTATTCCGCGCTCAGCACTGGCTCTTTCACCCTTTTGCTGTGCTCGTTCACTCGGTTACGAGGACGCCTAGGAATGACACCGACGCTCGCAGTAGGAACGGGCGGTAAGAGCTGCGCTAAAGTATTACTGTAATGGAGATGACACCCTTAAAGTGAAGCCGGGCAGCCGTCATATTAGAAAGGGAATTGAATATAAATGAGCAATAGACATTGAGAATAACCATGATCAACGAAAATAAGAAAATATGTAGCAGAAACTTTTTCGGCAGCATGGGGGAAAACCCAGGTAACTGGAAGTGGGCTTCCCCCTAAGCAACCCGTGGCTTCGCTATGAATTTGTACAGGCAGCTCTCACCACATGTGAACCATAGGCGCACATTTTTACTTTACATCACGTGTGTGACACCACTGCAACCGGAGATCTTGCATCAGCTTGTCTCTTCTCTGACCATGCTTTCAAAAGAAAGCCAGTTGCGCGCCAAATTTCTGCTAACTCATTCTGTGTTCCTGCTGTAAATTAACAAATTATGCTTGCTGCCTATCATTCAGTATTGGCCCGAAACATTTAGCCAAAAACATCGTACTCAACACCGGCATTAAATGGTTATGATTTAGAATGAACACCTTAGAAAATTGTATGAAAATAAGGATAATGCTGCTCAGCCAAAGGCAATATTTTGGCTCGAAATAACGAGTTACAATTAGCCTGGCATTTACATGAAAAGGACAAAGGCAACCCAAGTGTTAACGGATTCACACTAGCGCGGATCTCTCTGAAAGGCAAAGCAACGGCAAGTGCTCGCGTCACCTACGTCGGAGATAACGTGGGAAAGTTACCACTCAATCGCTTCTTTTTTTATTATTTTTAGCATCCTTGATAGCAACGTAATGACTACTGCTCCTTTCTTTTTCTTCTTTACGCCGTGCACTGTTGGTAAGCTTTCAACGTAGGCGTCTGACAAGTCTGACAAAGATGCCGGAACGTGACGAAGCAAGCACTGACAGGAGTGGGTGGGACGCGTTAACCACTGCTTCATCGTCTGCTAGAAGAATCTACACGTATGCATGCGCAAGCGAGCTTCTTGCTTAAAAGTAAGCCGTTATCATGAACAATTGCCGTAAAAGCTAGAGTCCACGAGCTGTCACGATGGCCTATGACCAAACAGACAATGCATAATAGAGGAGACATCGGAAACTGCAGAAGAGAGCGAGCGATTTCTTTATGCGGTATTGTGGGCTCCCTGCTGTATGCAGTGGAATATTATTTCGCTCGCTTGTTCATAGCAGCATCGTCTAAGTGCGATCCATTCACAAGCGTAAACGGTCGGATTTCTACCGGCAGCAAACATGCCGACACCGCCCAGGCAACATACATTAGAGCAATCTTTAGAAAACAATGTGGTGGTCTCTGCTGGTTTCACGTGGGTTGGCGTACTGGGAGCTGGATATATCGCCACCACTTTAAGAAAAGAAAACCACTATTTCGCGCATCTAGAGCATCGTAGCGAGTCGAAAAAGGTATCAAAATGAAGGTCTCAAAGATACAAGGGACAATAATTACTCACTAAGTAGGTAAAATTAACGGTACGAGCGTAATTAGAGTCAACATAGTCGAAAATCAAACATAGCACTATACTCCTGTAAAGGGTGCACCACCGTAGATATAGACATGTTGAGGCAGATGCACCGTACAGCACCGTTTCGGGAAATGACGCAAGTTCGCTGGCACTAAGGCAGCTGTGCTCACGCGAGGCAAATGCCTAGAAGGCGGCTTCGTCTTGCTAACAAGAAGCAAGAATTAGTCGCACAGTAGCTAAAATGAACGGTACGAGCAAAACTCCCGCCAATACAGCCGAAAATTACCCATTGCACTATACTCCTGTAAAGGATGCACCGCCGTAGATATAGGCATGGTGAAGCAAAGCCAACGTACGGCACATTTTTGAGAAATAAGCGAATTCGCAAGCACTAAGCAGGGCCTACGCAAGGCAAAAGCTAGATCTGGAAGCAGAATAATTAACACTGAAAGTTTTGATAGTTGGTGTTGATGGAGTTGCAGTGATATAGTTACTAGCGCGAACAAGACTTACAGGAAAAAGTGGGACAGGACAGAGCGTTTGATTCGGAAAAATATGACAAGATGTCACCGTATGCTCAAATAAATGCGCATACAGACGCATAAACAAATGTGCCAAGTGGAAGACAACCAAGTGCGCAACGAACGTGATAGGCACCCACAACAAGCCATTAGAAAGCATTCGCAAGGTTCTTCTCAAGGTACAACACCTCTTTATCAGTTAGTTTCAGTGATAGAGCGATTACAGATTCTACAGCAGCTTTTGAAATTCAATACGCCTCAAATATTTCCCCTACCTAACTGCCCTGCGAACCGTCTGAGCATCTGCGTGTTACGAAAACACAAGCAGCACTTACGCGTACATCTACGGCAGTGGTCAGCCAAGTGACCAGCGCCTACCAGAGTGTTTACAGAATTTACAACAGCCACCTTTGAGGATTCTCACAAGAAGCGATAATTAGAAACAGAGTAGCTAAAATTAAAAATTACGGGCGTAATTTTGGCCAGTATAGTCGAAAATTAACCACTGCAATGTACTCCTGTAAAGGATGCCCCGCCGTACACAAGGCCATGCTGAGGCAAGGCCGACATACGGCACACTTTCAGAAGCCAACGTACGGTACACTTTTGGGAAACGGAACCTGTTCGCTTGAACTAAGCAGCTGCACTCACGTCAGGGAAATTTCTAGACGGTGGCTTCATCGGCGCTCACAAGCAAGAATACTTCGCAAAGTAGCTAAAATAAACAGTACGGCCGAAACTCGCGCCAGTACAGCCGAAAATTACCCGTTGCACTATGCTCCTGTAAAGGGTGCACCGCCGTAGATAAAGACATGATGTGGCAAGCCGACGTACGGAACACTTTTCGGAAATGGAGCGAATTCGCTTTGACTAAGCAGGGCTTGCGCGAGGCAAATGCTAGATCTGGAATGCGCCTTTCCCGATGCAAAATAGTCAAATCGATCACCAGTAATCGGTGCTTTATATCACCAATTTGGACATGCTGGATCAGTTTCCTAACCCCTTAAGGTCATCCAGTAGTTAGTAGAGGCACTGCACTTTGAGAATCGGTTTAAATTTTCACGCTCCGGCGATGTTGTGATTTTTGACGGACCTTCTTGCGAACTAATGTGCGCATGTTGTAGCGAAAAGATGCATGGCTGTCGCCTTCTGCTGCGCTAGAGAAAGAAAGCATGCCACTCACAATTACGCTGCGCTAGCGTCGAAATTTTGTAAACAAATGCCTCTCAGTCAGTCAAGCATTAAATTATATCGCCAGCTTTACCGTCCGACAGTGATGAGCGACGATAATTAACCGAAAATGAAGCCAGCTGTTCGCCAGTGAGCTTTGGGTTTGGAGTCCGAGTCGTTTTCTTCCGCCAAAGTGTATTTCTGAAGGTCCGCCGCATGTCCAACATGTGGACCTGGCATTTTCAACCAGTTTTGAAGAGTTTAGGTTTCGCTTCTCTCGAAAAATCTCGACAAGGGAAGCTGCCAGTGTTACAACGTAGTTATCGAAAGTCGATCCCATGGCGTCGTCCCGCGCGGCTGCGTCACGAGAAAAGCGTCGCGCTCGAAACTATGCCGCGCCCGCACTTCAATTTAGTGATGAGGACTCGAGTTATGATTCCAAAGATGACAGCAAGGCAGATTCAAGCTCTGACGGCGACAGTGTTTTGAGTCAGCATGGGAGATCCGCAGCTGTTCACCGGCGAGCTTGGTTTACGGCAATGAGCGGTCTACTTCCTTGTGCGCGCTTATCTGCCGATCTTTTTGCATGACCTCAGGGATCCACTGATTATCCTCAGAATGCATACTTCACTGGGTTATGATGTGCTGCCATCGGCAGCAAAGAAACTTCCGTTCACGCCATGAAGGCCGCCCGTAGCACATCTCGGCCAATCTAAAATGAACAGTACAAGCGTAAACGCTGTTTCACATGGCGCGATTGGGGCGAAAAAAATTGTTCTGCCGCGCACGTCGCAGAGCGATTTTCGCTCACAGCTTTCACATGCATTTGCGGCAGCGCGATATCCGTCGCAGCGATGCGCAGGGTTGCCTCCTGCTCACAAAGTATCCGTGCCTACATCGTTAAATAAAAACAACATGGAAACTAGTCAAATATTCAAATTTTCCTATTTTTATTCGATAATAGAACAGGTACACCATTTTTAATGTTTAAAAGCATTGAAACTTTACGACAGCTTGAAGATACGGCGAGTGAGGCGCTGCACAACACCGCAAGTACGAGCGTGCGGCTTGCGCGGCGTCGGTGGGGTGGTTCCATTTAGTACACTCTAGTTTCGTTGTTACTATGAAAGCCGCAACTTTTTTTTTCCCGGATGAGTATTTGCTTTTGCAGAAGAACAAACTACTGTTGAGTGTGCATGTATATAAGCAGCTACGCGCCGTGGTTGCTCAGTGGCTATGGTGTTAGGCTGCTGAGCACGAGGCCGCGGGATCGAATCCCGGCCTAGGCGGTCGCATTTCGATGGGGGCGAAATGCGAAAACACCCGTGTACTTAGATTTAGGTGCACGTTAAAGAACCACAGGTGGTCGAAATTTCCAGAGTCCTCCACTACGGCGCGCCTCATTACCAGAAAGTGGTTTTGGCACGTAAAACCCCACAATTTATATAAGCAGCTGGCGCAGTTTGTAGGGGTGAAGAGGTTGACGACGGCGGCGATCAAGTGGGTACGTGCCTTATGTCGAAGCGGCGTCCTTCTCCCGACCTGGATAGCGTGCAGCTTCTCCTTTCAAACGAATTGTGTAAGCGAAAGAAAAAAATGTATGAAGCTCCTAAGCCGCAAACGCTGGTGGGTACGCCCTAAATATAGCTAGAACTGACGCGCTACATTGCTCCACAGAGCTACCAACGCGCGGTGAAACACACATTACCCCTCCCACATCGCGCCGATCGCTGCGACTGAGCGACGGCGCGACCAACTTGTTGGAATCCAGTCGCAGAGAGCCCACGACGTCGCGGCGGTCGCTGAGCAACGGAATTCGCTGTGTCGCTGACTGAAAATCGCGTCATGTGAAACAGCCTTAACTCGCGCCAATAAAGCCGAAAATTACCCACTGCACTATACTCCTGTAAAGGATGCACCGCCGTACATAGAGACATCGTGAGGGAAAGCCGACGTGTGGCACTTTTGGGAAATGGAGCGAATTCGCTTGGATAAGCAGGGCTTACGCGAGGCAAATGCTAGACACAGAAGGCGCCTTAGCCAATGTTCACAAGAAGCGATAATTAGAAGCAGATAGCTAACATTAAAAGTAGGGACGTGATTTTGGACAATATGGTCGAAAACTAACCAGTGCGATATAAAGGCAAAGACGACATATGGCATACTTTTTGAAGCCAGCGTACAGTACGCTTTCGGGAAACGGAGAGAATTCGCTTGGTCTATGGAGCTGTGCTAACGCGAGGCAGCTGTCTAGAAGGCGGCTCCGTCGGTTCGTCAACAAGCAAGAGTCAGTCGCAGAGTAGCTAAGATGAACCGTACGAGCATAATTTGCGCCAATACAGCAGAAAATTACCCATTGCACTATATTCTTGTAAAGGGTGCGCCGCCGTAGCTATAGACATCGTGAGGCAAAGCCGCCGCAGCACTTCTGGAAAATAAAGCGAATTAACTTGGATGAGCAGGGCTGATGCGAGGCAAATGCTAGATCTGGAAGTCGCATTTGCCGATGTTCACAAGACGCGACAATTGGAAGCAGAGTAGCTAGCATTAAAGGTACAGGCGTTAGTCGAAAATTAACCACGGTGCTATACTCCTCTAAAGGATGCACCGCTGTACATATAGAGGCAAAGTCGACATATGAGGCAAAGTCGACATATGGCACACTTTTTGAAGCCAACGTACGGTACACATTTGGGAAAAGGAGCAAGTTCGCACGAACTAAGCAGCTCCGCTCACGCGAGGCAACTGTCTAGAAGGCGGCCTCGTCGGTTCTCATAAGAAGCAAGAATTAGTCGCAGAGTCACTAAAACGAACTGTGCGAGCGTAACTCGCGCCAAAACAGCTGAGAATTGCCCACTGCACTATACTCCTGCAAAGGGTGCACCGCCGTAGACATAGACATGGCGAGGCAAAGCCGACGTACGGCATACTTTTGGGAAATGGAGCGATTCGCTTCGGCTAAGCAGGGCTTACGCTAGGCAAATGCTACATCTGGAAGAGGTCGTTGCCGATGCTTACAAGAAACTCTAATTAAAAGCACAGTATCTAAAATTAAGAGTACGGGTGTCATTTTGGCCAATAAAGCCGAAAGTTAACCCCTGCGTTATGCTCCTGTAGAGTGTGCACCGCCGTACATATAGACATGTTGAGGCAAAGCCGCCATACGGCACACTTTTTGAAATCGATGTACGGTACACTTTTGGGAAATGGAGCCAGTTCGCTTGGACTAAGCAGGTCACCTGCGAGGCAATGGAGTCTGGAAGGCGGCTTCGTCTGTGCCTACAACATGTGAAAAGCCGCAGAGTAGGTCAAATTAACGGTACGGACCTAATTACCGCCAATGTAGCTGAAAATGAACTTCATCCCCAATCCACCTGGCCTCTTGGTCAAATAAAGGAAGGAAGGGTCAATAAATAAAGGAAGGGTCAATCAAGTGTCGACGCTAAAGACAACGCGAACGTAATTGCGCGTGAAATTCGAGACGAATGGGGTACGAAATGAGTGAACAATCAACATACGAAAGAGACAAAAGCAGACAGAATAAAGATATACAATCAGCATTTAATTGTCAAGCCATTTCAACCACCATGTACGTCGACCTGTCTTCCTAAGCGTGAACACTTTGCTGACCCTTGCGCATCATCACTGGAATAGAAAACAACTTCACTGTGTGTTTCTGCCAGCCAGTAACTCATTTTCTTTTTTTCAGAAAGTGTTTAAGTGGCTCCACTTAGCAGGTCAGCCATTCTAGGCGTTTTGACTAAGATTTATTTTAGCTTGTGCGGCGTGCCAAACACTTCCGCCTTCGTGTTCCCGCGTGATCAGCGTCTCATCGGCGTTGGCTTCAGCGTCTACGGGCGTGCCGGGGATCCCGCCTGAGAGGATGCTCTAGAGCCCTTTACCCAGGATACCCATTAAGAAGCATTGTTTGACATGTGAGAAGCCCCATATACAGCTTCTCTGCCTTAGACGTATCAGTTACTCTGATCGGCATACATCTGCAAAGGCTTTTTTTGTTCTCGTTTTTTTTTTTAAGCTAGCCGCTGCGAGCGATAAACTAGAGTACAATCTAGAGTTACCCTATAGAGCTCCCAAAGGGAGCCGAGCCATATACTGTGACTCTAGTACACTCATACAGCTGTAGCAGCTGCATCAAAGCCTTTTTACCACTTTCAAGGCGAATCACAGTACACCCAAAAGAAACACTTGACAGCGTTCGAATATTGCGTCGTATCACCGTGGCAACACCGTGCAGTCCACAGCTATCATCTCACCACAGCCACAGCGAGAAGGGGAGCGGAAGCGGCTATTTTGGTGAACGTAAACGCGACTTAACGCCCAAACTTCGCGATCAGCAATAACCCTGCATACGCATCGGCCCTCGACTGGATCTGGGTAAGAGCCAAAAGTAAACCGCGAACAAACGCGATTCAAGCGTCAATGCGCATCGGAAATTCTAGAGAGTTCGCGAGGAAAAGCCGCGCGCAGGAGCTATATCACGTGTCCACGCTTCTGTCGTGGGTGAGTGCGCAGAATACAGTTGCATCGGCTTCTTCACTCCCACAGTCAGATCCGTGAGGCGTAATTCCAACCGTGCGATCCGGGTTCACTGAACTAAGGAAACAGAAGGCAGCCAACTACTAAACGGTTACGCGTAATCTTTTCGCACAACCTCCGTTTCATAATCGGCGCGCAACCTACGTACGCCATGTTGTAACGGCGTAGGCGGTTGCGCACCGGTCCTAGAAAACGTTAATTAAACAAAATGACGCATATAGGGCCTCACAACTCGATGTTACCGCGGCAAACCGCACCCGCTTGCAAGCTATCGATTAAAATAAAGAGATACCGCAAAACAAGAACCGGATACAGTGAGAAAACCGAGAAGCGCGCGATACCGCTATCTTTTCATAGCGTCTGCTATGCACTGCATAGAAAGAAAGGAATTAAAGAAAAGCTATCGGCGTCATCTACAAAGCTAACACACAAACACGAAACAAAAAAAGAGGAAAGCGCGGTCGACAGAGGTTATCATTTTCAACAGTGGCCACAGGCGCAAAAGCAAAAATGTACGCGGTGCTGGCCGCCAGAGGGAGCCCGGATCAGAAGATTAATAAGATAAAAGAACGACAAAGATATAAAGAGGGAGCGTGCTCCAGCGGCTTCCCTCGCCGCCGAAAGGGAAGGTTTCGGATCCGCATCGCTGCAGCTACAGAAGTCGCGTAGCTCACGTGTATAAAGAGTGAAAACTGAAGCCCGGGCCATACAGAAGGGGAAGGGAGGGAGAAGGTGTAGGGAGGTGAGCTAACGTTGGGGAATAGGGGCGGGGTGGCCAAGGCCCGCGAAAATCTGTTCCCGGCCAATACAATCCGGGGCATTTCCGTCGCCCTGTCTCCTTCAGACGCCGCGACACACACAGCGTCGACGGCGTTCCCTTTCCTCCCGTTTTCCCCATCTTAATTTCCTGCCCCCGGAACTGGGGCTCCGGCGACTGGCGCGGAGAAAAAGGGAAGAAAAAAGGAAAAGAGCCTGGCGCGCCATCGGATAGCCTGCGCGCGCTGGAGATCCTTTCGAAAAGCCCACAACCGGAAGTCAGACAGGAAGCAGAACGCACACCCCCCTCCACCTCACCTCCACTTCCCTTACGTCCCTTTTTTGCCTTCGCCATCCCAAGACTAGCTTTTCCCCAACTCTCCACTTCGGCGCCTCTCTCATTCTCCCCTCATGTTTCTCCCGATATTTCGTTCTTTCCCTATCGCCTTCCCCGGTACTCGAGGTGGCCGCTTTTAACGGAAGGGATCTTGCACCAGCTTGCGTGCACCTTGCTGAGCTTCAACGGCCGAACACACATAACATACCCACTCACGCGCCAGCACGCAATCAAAATGACGGGCGAGAGCCCCGTGAACAGGCTACAAAACTTGGGAGAAACGGGAGAGCCGACAATATCGTTTCCGAATGGTCTCCAGACGACGTCATATAGTGCTAAGGGTCGATGAAGTGATTTTATGACTTTGTCTACGCCCATGCAGTCGTGTCCTTAATAGAGATTAAGGAATAAAATTCCTTCAGTCCTTCAGTTCCCCCCCCCCCGAAATTTTTTCGTGCTGTCATGCGCCGCCGACCAAAACCACCCCCGGCGTCGGAAATCATGCTCGATTTTGTCTAGAATGTCTAGAACATTTGTTATGTCTAGAACGTTTGGGCGCAAACATTGCGAAATCGGGATGGATTTCACGGCAACGTCCATGCACCGGGAGTCGCATATCGTAACGCAAGGAGCCCCACCGACCACAAAGTTTCAAGGGCGTTTTGATGGCGAGCGGGCTCGTCTAGGCATCTTGCGTAGGCCGCGGAATCTACGGAGCGCTTGGATTTCAATTCTGAAACTTTATGAGTATAATGTTCTCATAACCTTTTGATGCGAAAGGTGCATTGACATTTCCAATATCGTGCTTTAGATTTTCAATTCCGGAACTTTGTGGGTTTAATGCTGTTATAAACATTTGACGCCAAAGGTGCATCGACTGTTCTAAAGCCGTACATCGGACCATACAACGAGACAAGCCAAATCAGCATACTATCACACAAGTTGACAGAGCACGCAGCGAGGTCCGATGGGACGAAGCGTTGTGGTGGTTCATTTGTGCCGTCATGTCACAGAAAAGAATAACAACATCTCATTTTCTTCACCTGCCATGTCATTTTTTCCATGTCAAGACACTAAAGCCGGCAAAGGTAACTACGTTCTTATTTATTTTTCTACTTGGATTTTTATTCGGGAGGAAACATTGAGCGTCTTCTCTTTTCTTTTTTCTTTCTCGGTACCCGCGGGCTGCCGAACCAGCCAGAGCGCATGCGTTTTTCTCGTGCTGCATCGACCCCCGCACTACAGTATACTAGAATAGGGGCAGTGCGTACAGACGGCGGAACGCGCCACGCACTGCTTTGAAGCCGGGAGCGTAGACAGGTTATGGTGGCTAGGTGTCTATGGTGGCCTTCTAGCCACCATAGACAGGTTCCGGATGTATGCGGCGGCGCTGCAGTCGCACGGGCTGTACGAACTCGTTCTTCGTGTGTTGTGGCTGGTTGATGTCATGATTCTAGTGAAAGCTTTATATATGGCTATGTCATAACCTGCAAATTACATGCTGGTGGTTTCAAATCAGCAGTTATGCATTTTTATGTCCTAACAAGGCTGCACTTTTACGTTGAAGGTCTTAATAAGTGAAGAGAAGCACGACAAAAAAAGAAATTGCACTTTAATGTTAGCTATACTGTTCTTAGCAGGCTGGTGCAACATATGTATGCTGATCCTTCCTTGTCTTTTTTTTTTATCTGAATGTACTACTCTTTCCGGTGCATTGAAAAAGCTAATTTAGTTAGTATAATTAAGAAATGAATTAAGGAATTCATTTGCGCACATTAATTCCGCTGTAATTCTCCATTGCTTGGGATGGAATGTACTCGCACTGTTTTTCTGTGTTTTGGCATACTGTGTGTAGTTTTGCAGAGATCCCTTTTACTTGGCGTCTTTCCTACCTGTTTTATTTCTTTCATAGAAATGTAGGATGTCGGTGTGTCTCATACTCGCACATGAGCGTGACGTTCGGGGAGCACTTCATGATGTAAATAAAAAAATTCACGAATAAACTGTGCAAATGTAGTTGCGGGGGGTTCGCAAAACAGAATGAAAAAAACGAGGGACAAATGTTTATCGCGAAAGAAGGTAAATGCCAAGCAGGGAAGCTCTTTGGCTTTGGGCTATGTATGTACATATTGTTTCGCCTTCTCTTCTACAACAGCTGTTGAGGAACTAAGCGCTTGACGTTGGGTCGCAGATGCCGCGGCCACATTTTTTATGGATGCAAAGTGCAAAAGAAAATGTGTGCACTTGGAATCCGAGTTGGTTTAAATCAATTCAATGTCCTTTACTACGGCGTTATTTCCAGCCAAGTTTTTCGTCCGAATAACTTCTGGTTACATGGCAGCGTGGACCAAAATTAATTTAACGGCTTTACACAACTACTTCGGTGTCTGCAAAGCATTTGCTGTCAGGTTAATAGATCCGTCTAATGGGCTTTGAGACGCGCTAGGAGTAGATATATAATTGATGTCTTATATGAAGTGAGTTTCGCGGATGCATATGTGTTAACGTCCACCGAGCATTTGCATGTCTATTTGACTGCGACAGAACATTATTATCAAAATATCAACATACAGCGCTGGCGCTGCGCTGTCCGTTCCGTACAGCCCATGTTCCTATAGTGCCATCTCGTGCTATCTACATGAAGCGCCTCATCAGGCGCTTCATGTAGATAGCACGAGATAGCACACTGCCCCTATTCTAGTAAACTAACCACACGACGCACTTCGATGCGCATTCGTTTTTCTCTGGACGAGTGGATTCTGGTCTGGCAGAGTTTTGGACGCTTTCTGGCTAGCAGACGAGAAAAAGAAACAATGCATTGTCGCTCGCTGCCATCTGGGGACTCGACGGATTACAATGCGATTGCTTAAACGCAACCTCTCCGGAACATCTTGTCTCGCCGGGGCAGGATACCGAGCAGTATGCGTATGGTTCTCTGTGGACCAAGCATCTCATGTTTTTTTCACTATTCCTTCGGTAGCCATACTAAGTGCCCAAAGTAGGCATTCGATTGTAGCCAAGATGCTTTTCTTTGCGTTATTTCATTTTGTTGCCCCCCCCCCGCCCAACAAAAGAAAAAAGAAAGGCATAGTTATGGCACAGCAAATCGTCGAATGGCGAAAGTTCAATTTTGTTACTTCTCTTGCGGAAAGTAATGGGCCACGGGACAATTCACTTGCCGGACACTTTTAATATATTATTGCAATAGCAGCTACTTGGAGACTCCAGGTGCATTCCTGCCATCACCCCCATGATCCGTATAAACAAAGTCCATGGGTGATAACACCGTGACCGCATGCCACATGCTGTATGTGCGAGTGAAAGCGTAAGGAGAGGGGGGCGGCATGGAAAAGTAGATGATGGTGGCTCACTCATGTGTGCGCAAGAGAGAAAAGCGGGGAGCGATACATCGGGGGAGCGGAGGGAGGGGGGGAAAGAGCTGTAATCTGTGAATCTGTGGTTGCGCAACATGTTTATTTGCCTTGTTTGACACAGCATACATAGTGATTTTTTCTTAGATACATAGATTTATGGGAGACTTATATATACATTTAAATATCTTGTTGCGAGGTTTTATGTATATGCGCAGTGAACTTTGTTTCCAGTGACATTTCTTTGCCCTTTATCAAGCTGTATGTTCACATTTGTATATTCCATTGTATCTTCGCATTTCTAATGTACAAAGGTGAGTTAAATAAAAGGGAGCCAACTCAATATGCGCAATAATGGTTCAGTTCATTGTCAGCGTGGCATGCACTTGGCACAGAGGCATCTCTCATTTACAAAAGTGACACGCAGGTGTGAGGATCAAGGTTATATAATGCTCTCATATACCACGGCCGGACTGAATGTGCACGCTGCACGCTTGCCTCGAGACCGGCTGTGCATACATTGGGCCGAACATGGTTGCGTGACATAATGGACACTCCAAAAGTTGAACAGCGTGGCATCGTGAGGTTTCTGACAGATGAAGATGTTTCCCGAAACGAAATTAGTTGCCATATGGCTCCCGTGTGCGTTGAACATTGCATTTCATTGGCCACTGTGAAGCGTTGGAGCAAACAGTTCAAAGACGATACATGACCGGGCCAAAGCCACCGTGCAATCACACCCAACACAATTACAAAGGCTGATTAGACAAGAACGGAGGATAAGCATAGATGAATTGGCAGGGCATGGGAACATCAGTCATGATTCCGGTCACACCATAATTCATGACATTCGCTTTACTTTTTAATATACAGAAAACATGGAAGCATTGATATAAGTTATTTTGGGCACAATTTTGAGACATACAAGTACATTCTTTTATGAAAAATACCTATTACTTGTCTTGACAGTGCATAGCATTCAAGAATTCGTTTGCATCTTTGGCAATTACAATGCAGTTATTATTAATTTTTATTGTATTTGATCCCTCAACAATTTCTATAAGGAGGAGGCCGAGCTGCAAAGTGAGCCCCCCCCCCCCCTCGAACGAAATTTCTGGCTACGCTGCTGCGCAGCGCCAACGTTAACAGTGAAGCTGTTTATGGCTAGGTTCTGGAAAAAATTACATACGTCTATCATCTATTACATTTGTCTATTACATACGTCTATTACATCATCTTTTGCAAAAATTACATACGTCTATCGAGCCATGTAGATGAAGTGTTTCTCCCCATACGTGAACCGATTCCGAGAATAGTGCAATACTGGGCCGACCCGCGGCGCAGGTGAAACAGGCTGTAAGTACTCCGCCAACTCGCAAAAGTAAGTATATCTTAGGTCCAAATACAACCCGTATCAGATTAAGCTGATAAGAACAGATAGTACAGTTTGACCCGCATCAGCCATGTCTACGTCCTCATCGCACTCTCTTTTTTGGCATTCCAAGTGCTTGTGCATCTCCTTCCCTTCCGCTGTGGTGGCGGTCCCGTAAGCGTGCAGCCTGCCAAGACCGCGAGGTGGAAAGAAATGCGAACTGTCCATGTGGCCCCTATCCCGCAAACTTGGAACGTTTCACCAGAGCAACGGCCAGGTTTCAGAGGGAGTTTCCGAGGAACCAATTTTGTGTGGCCTGTGTTGTGTGTGACCACTTGTGGTTTTCAAGTGACCTCACAACCATTATTGCACTGCAAGACGTCGACCAACGCACGATCGCCATGGATACGGTGAAGAAGTGTGCGCCCTCGGAGTGCAGTGAGGCATGTGTCTGTTCTACGTGCCGAGATTTGTTAGTAAAAGGTGTCGTGCCGCGTTTTGCAACAATACATAGGTATGTATACCCCCGGTGTCACATCTTCCGAGGCTAAATATCGTGGAAGAGCGACTAGTCCCGCCTCACCTTCCATTTACATGCATACGGCGTTTGATGCACAGCAATGGACAGTTCGCCATTAAGGGGCCCACATACACAGCTTCGCTTATTATCCAGCTTCACAGAGTGGAATGGCACTGAATTTTTTTGGAGCAGTTTAGCTCCGAAGAATCAAAATGAGACGTGTATATATATTATATTATATTATTCATGTGTAATATTTTATTTGTAAATATATATATATATATATATATATATATATTGCCCCAAATGTACTTTCCTATCGCTACATCGATCCAGCTCACTGCTCGATGCCATGCCCTCCACGCGAAAATGACAGTGCTTGTAAATGGTCGATAACGCGAAATGTGGACATGAACGCTTTATTTGACGACCTCCTACTGCCAACAGTAGAGTTGCATAGTACGACCTTTGGATGCCATTGTCAGCTTTGACAACAGATATACAGCATTCACTTGCTCCTCATTCAGCTTGCATGTGACGTCCCATCTGCCGGATGCTTCATGCGGCGGCCATGTTGATGAACCATTGCGATGGCGATGGCAGTGGTAAAATGGCAGTGGTGGTGTGACGCAAGCTACTCAGCTGTTCGCTGAGAATGCCGCCAAATTGAAGTTAACAATGTTTTCATGCTGAGTACTACTTGCAGCTGATCGATTGACGGATTGACGCTATGAGGAAAAATGCAGCACTGATCCGTACACGCATTCATACCGGGAGCAAACACAACTGCTGATGATGGCGTCTTCCCGGAGGTAACTTACGATGACATCAGCTTTCTTGCGTTCTCAGTCAACCTCCTTATGGTCGAACACATGAATGCCTACAAGTCACTAGGATTTCGTCACTATTTTACGAGCGGATGGGTGGAAAGTCTGTTGGCGAAACGGTTCCAGGAGACTAAAGCGCTACTGCTTGGAGAGGTATGCCTTTTTTGAATTCTAAACTTTATGAGCGCATTCTGTGCAACATCTTGACAGCAACCGTTTCGTCAAGGTTCGATGGAGCAGGTTTTGCATCAGTACCCGGCTCTCTCGGCAATCTCTAGAAGTGTCTCTGCCGCGGCCGTCAGCTTTTTCGCATGCAGCGTTCTCAGCGTTCGCTAAGCGCAGAACTATCGAGCTTAGTGCAGTAGCCTCGTTGAAGTGTTAGAGCCCAGTCCATATGGATATCCCCAGAAAGCTTCGACAGTCTCAGTGCAAATATGTTGCAAGTGTACTTCACACTGTATTAAAATGAAGCCCATCTTGCGTGCTCCCGTTATTGATGCACCACCTATTTTGCAGTGAATTCTTACGGGCTTACCTGTTATGAAATGTGCGCCACAAACTTGCATGTTGTAGCCCGCTGCCTCATACTTCGTAAGCTTTATCTGCACCAGCTAAAAACTGCTTCATCTCGCACTTAGGGACTTTCCGCGCTGGCAGTTGTATTCCACAACTTTCGGCAGGCTAAAGAAAGGTTCGTGAATGCTGGCTGCTTCTTTCTTGCTTTACTACTGCTACTGTGATTGGAGCTCTCTACATCTACGCAAATTACCATCTTGAATCGATGTATGTACGCACGACGCCGGCTCGAACCTTTCAGTACACCATCGGCAGTGGTCAATTGTGGTCGGGTGGTCCATAGCGATGGCAAAGTGCTATCTCACAATTTGAAGCTGTAACGTCGGTGCAAGCTATGCATAGGCATACGCCACTAAACATGTCTGGCAGTTTAGAATTGACGCTGTAAGCGGTTGGGCAAGTTGAGGTATATACGAAAAAAGATTCAGGGGCAATTTAGTGGTAAATGCGAGAGAAATGTGTTAGTACAATGTTGCACCTCCAAGAGGCTCCAGATTAATTATTTAAGCCACGCTCACCACATTGCAAAGTGTTGTTCAGGAGTTCACTCGACACCTGTCCTGCCTCTTCGAAGTGCACTAGACGGTGGTTCGGATATATATATATGTATATATATATAGTGACGCGAGGATTAGAGAAACAGGGAAATCTATTTATTTACAAGGTAGATATAGATACAAAAGACAGGCAGAGCAGGCAAGCACATCACGTCGTCGTCTTCAGCCTAAGCTCGTGCTCTCCTTCCACTTTGCTTTCAGCGTTGTAACAATATATGTAGATATGCACATACACGCTCTTCCAAGCTGTCGCATTACTTCTATACCACGTGACTGGTTTCCTACACTTCCCACACATACATCTTTTTCCACTTTGACACTCCTAATGTAAATGCATTAAAATGCAGCGTACAAGTGCATCAGTATTGCCCATGCACTCGTACACTTATTGGAATACTATGGGCACATTCACATAGGCGATTGATCAAGGTCGTGCAACCAACCGCAACTGGCAACCAAGAAGTATGTAACACATGGCGCCCCATGTTCACACTGGCTAGTGCAACCTGCCCATTGCCACACCGAAACCTCTCGCGATTCGTGCTGGGCACATCTTCTGGCACCGCCATCATCATGTAAAATAAGCGTCAGTGCATACAGACATCCTGCTCCTGCGCCGCTGATTGATTCAGCAGCTTTGCGACTGAAGTCGCGTGACAAAAATGTAGCAGCGAGCAATTTACCCCAAACAGTTGCTTTTCGACCAAAGCGACCATTTGCAACTATATGAGGCCAACTTGGTCATGTGACTTCCGTGAGCCACCAGTGTCAACGAGCCCTAAAGTTACATATTGTGGCGTAATTTTGCTGCTGTTCTACCTATTTCAGCAGTAAAATTTAAAAAATTGAATGCAGAACTCCCCTTAAGTTTCCCGCACAAGCTACGGCTTCGATGACGTCAATGTGCAATCTCACAGAATTCGCGGTATTGTTGCCGATTTAGGTAAACCCTACAACAGTTGCTGAGCTGTTTCAGTTTATTTTCTATTGCAATATCATTCCTGTATTAAAGCTAATATTAGATTATCTAGCCTTGGCCTGATGTTACCACAGTCTATGACGTTACCCACTGCAGCAAGAAGTTTGCCTTCTCTGTCCACACGGCAATGCTCTGGCGACGTCACGAAGTATCCGTTTACACAGGTAAAATGGTTAATTACGTGTAGCTAAAGCGGCGGGAAGCCGAGCACACCGTGAGAAACTCAACGGGATGGACAAAATCAAACCGACAAAAATCCGAAGTTTCACCCAAAAGGCGAAGCAAGGGGAGCGACAGCAACATATCAGACAACTGTAAGAAGCGAAGTTCGTAGTTTTATCGGCCGTAAAAGTTGCAATAAACATTACCTTACTAATTACCGTATTTATTCGCGTATAACCCGCACCAAAATGTGAAAAAACGCGTTTAAAAAGTGGGGGTGCGGGTTATCTGCGAATTTTTTACTTGGGAGGGGGGGGGGGGGGGGGGTCGGCTTCACCGCAATGTGCGGCGGCCTCCCCGTGTAGTCCGCCATCCCCATCGTCATCGACGCTTGTCAAGCCAATGAAGGGCCAACGAAAGGCCAGCCGGGCCAGCATTGTTGAGCCTCGCGTTAGGCGCTGTTTAGTGTACTTACCCCAGTTTGCACTGTTTGCCTGCTTTGTTTTGGCATCATGAGTGCGACTCGACGGCAGTGTTTCACAGCGAAAGAGAAGCTAAAGATTATAGCCACTGCCGAAGAAATCGGCAACAGAGCTGCTGCAAGACAGCATGACGTCGACGAGTCGTGCATTCGCGATTGGAGGAAGAAAAAAGAGAGTCTCGAAGCAACGAACCGGGACAGGCGAGCGTTTCGGGGTCCGAAGACTGGCGCGTACCCCCACCTCGAGACGCAGCTTGCGAAGTTCATTGAGGAGCAGAGAAGTCGTGGCCACGCTGTTTCGACTGAGATGGCGCAAATGGAAGCCCTGAAGTTGGCCCGGGAATTGAACATTCCACGTGAGTTTCGTGCAAGCCGTGGATGGCTTCAGGGCTTCATGCAAAGACATGGATTTTCTATGCGGCGGCGAACAACCATGTGCCAGCGGCTTCCTGAAGCCTACGAGGAAAAGTTGTTGAACTTTCAACGATATGTTATCGCACTTCGGAAGGAGCACAGCTATTTGCTGTCTCAGGTGGGAAATGCTGATCAAACACCTGTGTACTTTGAGATGCCGATGGACATGACCATGGAAAAAAAGGGCTCCAAATCAGTCAGCGTGCTGACCGGCGGAAATGCCAAGCTGCGCTGCACAGTCATGCTATGCGCTTTGGCTGACGGCACGAAACTGCGCCCGTATGTCATTTTCAAACGCAAGACGCTACCTAGCATTCCACTGCCCCCAGGAATCGTTGTGCGTGCGGAAGAAAATTCGTGGATGAACAGTGGCCTAGTCGGTGACTGGCTTCGAGTAATCTGGGAGCGAAGACCAGGTGCCTTGCTGGCACGCCGGTCGATGCTCGTACTAGATTCCTTCAGAGGCCACTGCACTGATGCGGTGAAGGCTTGCCTTGCCGAGACCAGCACCGACCTCGTCATAATACCTGGCGGCATGACGTCCATGCTACAGCCACTCGACGTGTGCCTGAACAAGCCGTTAAAGGCACACGTGAAGCGGCTGTATGCCCAGTGGATGGCCGACGGCCTTTACGCCCTCACACCGACGGGACGCGTGCGAAGGCCTGATATTCCATTGCTGTGCCAGTGGATTGTGGATGCGTGGAAAGCGATACCGGCCGATTTGGTACGCAAAAGTTTTTAAAAATGTGCGATCAGTAATAGTTTGGATGGTTCCGAGGACGACTACGTCTTTGAGAGCGGCGATGAAGCCTCGGATGGCAGTAGTGAGAGCGGCGACGATTAAGAATCGGATAACCAGTGACGTGGTGGCGGTCGTTTGAATAAATGTTCTGAAAACGAAATGATCACTGAGTGTGAGTTTCATCTTTCTAGCGCTCATTTTTTTTTTCAGGTAAACGTGCGGGTTATACGCGTTTTTTTTTTTTTCCGCCGAGTTCAAAGTTAGGGGTGCGGGTTATACGGAGGGGCGGGTTATACGCGGGTAAATACGGTAAGTCAACAAGCATCTTGCCATGCACGCACAGGTGAACATGAATAGATTCCACTCAAAAACTACGAACACTCGCTGCCATAACGCTGGTGTGGTGAAGAGTGTTGGCCGTGGGTAGCGAATGCTTCGTGTTGCCTCTCGCTTGAACACGTCTCCGAAACTTGAGATTACGTGACCTACAACACCACGTGCCTAGAAAACAGTAAAGATGAAGCTGCCAGCAATCTCAGCTCGTCCAGCCTTTGTGGCTGCGGCAGATTAACACCAAGATTTGGTGCGAGAGCACGCGTATGCATTTGGCTGCGACGTGTGCTGCCATGGCTGGGCTAGAGGAGCAGATGCAGGCTTGCCTGCCAGCTGTAGTGTGCGCATGATCACGCTACCAAGCGCTCCTCCATCTAGCACATGGGTAATCACATGAACTCCCACACTGAGCATGCATCAAGCCACCATCCTTCTCGGCTCACCCTGAAATGGTTTCCCTCCCACTCACCCACAACATACGGCGCACCAGATGCAATCTTAACGCACTTGGATTTTACACAGATAATCACGGCGACGATGACGAGTGTTCATACAGTAGAAAACACAACCGCAGACACCTTCAACGAAGCGCTGTTTAACCAATAACCGCTTTTGAGCTTTTATGGCAGTAAGTACTTCATTGTTAAAAGGAACACCTCAGCAGTAACAAAGCTAACGTAATAATCGGTAATATGTGGCTGACATATTACATACAAAGAAACAGACTGAATACCGAATGCGTGTTCTTTTTAAAACTGGATCCTAATGTGCCTTCTCTACAAAGGCCACTTTGTTTTCATTAGTGCGTAGAAATCTTCGCATCGATATTTGATAAAAAAATCTGGAGGACACTGAAGCTTCGCTTTTAAAAGTGGGATGCCATAGCATTCAATGATCCCTGACTGCTTCTCACACTTCCCGGCAACTGCAGCTTGTGTAATTCTGTAATATTTACCGGGAAACGCTTGCGGCGAACGCTATGCACAAAGGCAAGCAGGCAACGAGCAGGCGAGCTTTTTAGTAGAAACGCAGCCTCTTGCGTGGCCCGCGGATGTGTGGAGGAAAGAGCCATCTGGACGGTGGTGTTGCAAGGAACCGAGCTCAGCGCGCCACTCTATGGAAGGTAGGGAAAACACGGGGAATGCGGGAGATGGAAATTCAAGATGATGAGCAAAACGTGAACAAGGTGAATGCATTCAACTTGTTCGTGTTTTGCTCATCATCTATGGAAGGTAGAAACACTGACAAAGGGCTTTATGTTTAGTTTCCGCGTAACAACATTGCGTTTTCTGGTATATTCAAATTACAATCCAACGCTATCATGTTTGTAGGTTGTGCATAGGTTGCACATTACGATTTTTCTGACGCATCTTACTTTGAGGACTTCAATTAGTTCAGCAACGTCTCTGCACCATGTGGAGGGCCTGAGTGCTTGTGGTTCGGAATGATTTTTCGCCAAACGACATCCGACGCCAGACTATGACACCGGTTTTATGCGACATGGGGCCCTTAAGCTATCACATTAAAAAGCAACCACAGGGTTGGAAAACACGCTGTTGTGGTGAAGAAGCGCCGTCAATTGTGCGATAACGTCCATTTTCACGTGATGAAAACGCGGAGCAAAAAGTGCATGGGAGAAGAGCCAGTGCGATGAGCTTACGTTGCAAGAGCGCACAACAACCACTCAGAGAACCATGAACCTCGAGCTCAAAATGACAAACACTTCTCGGCCCTCGTGGGAAAGTTGCAAGCAGTGTGCGGTCATGTTGTGCCATCTGTCAACAGGTGGTCAAAGCGTTCTGTAGAAAGGCTCACTTGCTCGCCGACAGATGGGGAGACCTTACATACCTTTCAAGTATATTGGCATCCCAAACAAGGCCTTGCTTCTAACTCAGCAGTATGCAGAGGCGGAGATAAAGTTAGCGTGGTCTTAATTCTGCGAAATATAGGTAGCTAAAAAGCATTTTTTGACAAATAGGGCAGTTAGGGACATTCAGATAAGAATTTGTAATGACCACGTCTGAGCTGTATCTTTCAGATTGGATCAAAAAAACAATAAGGGCTGCGACTAAATGGGACATGCAACTTCACGCTCGTTCTTGGCTTGAAACATTACTTTCCTTACTGATCAAAACAATAGCCTGGCTAAGACAAGTCCCTTGTCGAAATGGCAGCTGAAGCTTGAGGCTTTCCTAGTCCACTCACTGTCAATAAATTTTTTTATTGACTGATATTAGAGTGAATAATATATAAGAATTGCCAAAAAAGCACTAAAGACACGATCATGGCAGCTTCAAAATTATGTAATTGCTTCACCACTAGCTGGACATAGTCACCTTCAAATACTGTCACCTCAGAAAATGAGGAAGAGGAAGGAGGTTGTGCAGGCAAGGGGTTGTTACAGTTCACTTAGCGTGGTCATGAATGGAATGGATGCCAAACATGACTTGCCTAATCGTCACACTTGTCAGCATGAAAATACTTGTCCTTTGGGCACATGCGATGGGATTATGCATCAGTGCAACTCTGTCCTACTGTTGCCACCTCTACACCAGGGTGTGGTTTCTCTCTGAATGCCTCTGTGTGAGCTGACCTGACAAGACCTACTTTCACTCCACTCTACGCCAGAGTGGTTTCTTTACGTATTCCTATGTGTGAGTTGACACGACTAGTCCCGACAGGGCCCACTACCAGGGAGTAGGAGAGAATGAGGTTGCCTGGATGGTGGAGGGTATAAGGACAGTGAGACGCCATGTGGAGAGCCACCTTCTTTGCTCTTGCGTGCAGGAGCACGCATGAAGAAAATTTGTGTAACTTTTTTTGTCTTGGAGCACACTGCTCATCCATAATGATGTAACCTTCTCTGATGGTTAACCTGGTTCAAGTTCCAAGCAGACGCTGTTGAATGTCGTCAAAACCCCGTCCCCATAACACTTGGTGGCAGCCTAATAGGGTGCAGTGAAAGAGCCATTAACACGTAATGAAGTCTGTACAAGTTAAACATTTAAAACCATGTCTTGCAGATCCCAGAATCCTAGAAAATGACATGCTTTTGGTTTGGTTATATGTTGCAAATGCCTTGCACAAGGCACAAATACTGAATTTTCACACGTATAATCTGCATCTGCACATATAACTTGCACATCTGATTATAACCATACAGAATTATCAACCAACATAGAGGAAAGCTACAGGAACAGTCTTGTTTCACACGCTCAATCAGCGTCACCCTTGCGGCTGCTTTCTGCTGAAGTTCAGTGCAGCTCCATAACAAAACGCTCTTACACAGCCTTGAAGTCAAACTGAAAGAAAAAATTCACGGATAGCTGGCATCCCCTTTTCACACACAGACATTTATATCTTTAGGGTGGTAATGTCTATGAAGATACGTTATTCATTGATATGGAGCAGCAATAGCCAGAACATGCAGCAACTGCAAAGCTTAACAAGGCGCATTTCTAACTTGTGATACTTTCTGCAGGCAGTTACCTTACACGTGTAAGGAGTGCAGCGTGGAGTCAAAAGATGGCAAGGCATAAGTGAGAAACTTCAATTGTGCCACCCAACGGGATTTCTCCATTGCTGACAGAGAGATGACTTCTTATAGAAGTACACAAGCGTGAGGTAATGGACGCACATCTCCACAAAATACTATGGCATGAAAAAATGATCTAGATCGAAGCTCAAGCTTACCAATGAAGACAAATATCTGGTGGTGGGAGTACCGGAGCAGCATCGAGATTGACAGTGTCTGAAAAAAAAATGCATATATATATATATATATATATATGTAGCAGTAGAACAAGACTTAACTGTGCACAATCTAAAACTGCACTGAAGTGTAAACGCAAACAAAAAAGTAAAAAGACAGCGTTTCTTACATGTAAGGCAGATGTAAACATGAAACATTGCATGCGTAATGGTGAAGCATTGCTGCTGCCAGTTGGCTCCTCAAGTTAACGCAATCTTTGCCATTTTGACTACCCTCAAAACAGACCTTGTACCAGGTTAAAACTTCCCAGCACGGCATTTTACTAGGCTCAGTGACTGCAGTAAAAAAATGCTGTTACATGTGCTATACCAATGCACAAATGCCTCTCTCATGAATGAAATAGTACACTTGTCTATCATCACAACCTTTCCCAATGTCTAACAGGGCAGCATTTGATCACAGCCCTCACCATGGCCTATCCCACCATGGCTGCCTCAAAATTTGTCATTACAATCACATCTAATCCAAGCACGCATCAGAACTCATAAGCCCATGGCTTGAAGATGGCAGAAGAGCAGTTATAGGCCTAAGAGATAAAAATATTTTAATTGTGCAGTTTTAAATGTCAATAGACAGTTTTAGCACTGCGCCTTGATGATACGTACCCGCCGCGGTTGCTCAGTGGCTATGGTGTTAGGCTGCTGAGCACGAGGTCGCGGGATCGAATCCCGGCCACGGCGGCCGCATTTCGATGGGGGCGAAATGCGAAAACACCCGTGTACTTAGATTTAGGTGCACGTTAAAGAACCCCAGGTAGTCAAAATTTCCGGAGTCCCCCACTACGGCGTGCCTCATAATCAGAAAGTGGTTTTGGCACGTAAAACCCCATATATTATTGATGATACGTATGCAGCGCGCAAGTGCTTTATGGAAAATAGCAGCACATGTCACATCAGGGCTTTTAGTACTGGGAAATGCCTACATACGTAAGCGGGCGAGCGTTGGAGCGTGTTGGCTGCATCCGCCAGTGCATCGAACCACAGGTAAAACTATAGACGCTGTTGGTCTCACCAAAGTGATGTAAATTGTGCGTGCAAACAGCGTATAGGGGCACGAATTGCGTCCGCTATAGACAAATGCACGCAGAGAGAAGAGAACGAACTTTGAGAGCAGCTGGCGAGCAGCCGAGCAGCGGTGAAACTGAGCCTTTATTGTACGTGCCTTCCACGGCGAGGAGGCCAGCGCCGCAAACATAAACATCCTCTCGTTGTGCAGATGCTCACGGCGGCGGCGGCAGAATCGGATCCTCTACAGGGCTCCCCCCATAGATACAAAGGTTGCTGTTGCGCTGATGCCCAGGACGCGTGTTTACTCACAGGGCAGGGTGTGGATGGGGGAGAATCGGGCGGAGAACGGAGAACGAGTGGGGAGTGCAAGAGAAACACAGAAGTTTGCCATGTGCGCGGGTTTCACATGGTCGATTTCAATCACATTTTCACGGCCATTCACAGAAACAGTAAAAGTCTTTTTTCCGCGCTGTAGCATTTCGAACGGGCCGTAGCATGGTGCAGTGAGGGCGGGCCGGATGCCTTCGCAGTGCACGAAAACGCGAGTTGAGGCAGCTAGGTCTTTGCTTACGAAAATGTCGTAAGTGGAGGGCTGTCGAGCTGATGTTAGTCGCAAGCGCTCAAAGAGCGACCGAAGTTGCTCAACGTAGGCAGGAGGCGAGAGGTTGGGTACTGCACGTGGTGTGAAGAATTCACCGGGTAGACCTAGTGTCATCCCGTAGACCGTTTCGGCAGCAGTACATCCGAGGTCCTCTTTTATCGCCGACCGAATACCTAGCAGAACTAGCGGCATGTCATTGACCAATAAAGTTCGAGCATCGCGGGCAATGAGGGTGGCTTTCAACTGGCGGTGAAGCCTTTCCACCATTCCATTTGCTGACGGATAGTATGCAGCTGTGTGGATGTGGCGGATACCGAGGATGCTTGTTAATGCTCCGAAGAGCTCACTTTCAAACTGTCGTCCGCGGTCGGTTGTTACCATGCTGGGGCAGCCGAAACGAGATATCCAACCGGCTATGAAAACGGACGCCACGGTGGACGGCGTAATATCGTGTACGAGAAAGGCTTCGGGCCAGCGTGTGTAGCGGTCAATGCAGGTGAGGATGTATCGTTTACCATGCGATAAAGGCAGCGGACTGACATTGTCGATGTGAACGTGGTCAATGCGAGAGTCAGCCGGACGAAAGGGTTGAAGTGGTGACTTGGTGTGGCGGGTCGTTTTTGCAGGTTGGCAGCGTTGACATTCTCGAGCCCAGCGGCAGACATCTGCATTGATGCCGGGCCACACATAATGGGAGGTGATGAGGCGCTGAGTGGCGTGAACACCAGGATGGCTCAAGTCATGTAGCTTGCCAAAAACTTGAAGACGGTGCAAGGAAGGCACAAATGGACGGGCACAGCCTGTTGACATGTCGCAGATAATCGTACCGGAGGAGAATGGCAGCGGCAACTCAGCAAATGAGAGAGATGTGGACCCTGCACGCAGGTCACACGGCTCGTTGTCAGAATGTTGTGCCTCTGCGATGATCTCAAAGTCCACAGCAGCAGTGGAAAAGGCGTCGACACATGACTTGGCAGCCCCATTAACGGGTCCTTCGATGTACCTTAGGTCGACCGTGAATTCGGAGATAAAATGCAGGTGCCGAATTTGTTGGGACGTGTGTGTGCTGTGGTTTCCACGGAAAGCGAATGTCAGTGGCTTATGATCCATCAATACGTGGAACACGGTACCTTCGAGAAGGTGGCGAATGTGGCAAATGCCAAGGTAGACAGCCAGGAGTTCGTGGTTCAAAGTGCTGTATCGAGTTTCTGCCGGCTTCATCTTCTGCGAAAAGAAACCGAGTGGACACCACAAATTCTGCTGGAATTGTTGCAGAACTGCACCAATGGCACTGGAGGAGGCGTCGGTGATGAGCCGCATGGGCGATTCAGTTAGGGGATGCACTAGGAGGGTGGCATGTGCCAGGGCATTCTTGGCTTCTTGGGAGGCGGCGTCTGCTTCGGATGTCCATTCCAAGATCGCAGATGGTGCCTTTGGAGCCTTCAGCATGTTGGTCAGAGGTAGAATGATGCGTGCTATATTAGGCAGGAACCGACGGTGCAAGTTCAGAAGCCAGAGAAATTTACGGAGCTTGCAAAGCGACATTGGGCATGGAAAACCCCGCAGAGCTTGAACCTTCCTGTCCAATGGCTTGATTCCTTCAGGTCTGACAAGGTGTCCAAGAAATTCGACGTTGTCAACACCAAAGACACATTTGGCTGGGTTGAGAGAGAGAGAGAGAGAGAATCAACTTTTGTGCTGAGCCCTTAGTGACGGGCGGTGCGCGCTTGCACCAGATGGGGTGGAACCTTATTCTCAGGTCCCATATGTGTCCAGCAGTTCCTGGCCCCTAGCCGCCAGCGCGAGCTGGGTCGGTAGGTCGGGGCTGGACAACAAGGTCTCCCATCGCTCGGGGGGGTTGGGGCTGGGGAGGGTGGGGGGTAGGGGTGGTGGGGGGTTCTTGAGCTTAGTGCACTCTGCAAGGATGTGTGCTAGAGTGCCTTTTGACCGTCTGCAAAAAGGGCATGAAGTGTCATGCTCTGTTGGGAACATCTTATGCAAGAGCACTGGATGCGCTAGCGACCCCGCTTGCATGCGTCGCACGATCGTTTGCTGAATTCGGTTGAGTTGCGGATGCGGACGGGGAAGCCTACATCTGCCGCTTCTGTACATTTGCGTGATGTCTTTGTAGCTTGTCACGGGGTGCGGTAGCCCTGGCTCGTCCTCGGCCCGGATCGATAGTTCTCGGGCATAGTGGTCGGCGAGTGCGTTGCCTTCCACTTGCGAGTGAGCCGGGACCCACACGAGCTCAACGGCCCGCCTCGGTGATTTGCATTTGTTGAGGATCGCTAGTGCCACGGAAGATATGTTCCCCTTGCGGTAGCTTGCGTAGGCGGTCTGGGAGTCTGTGACAACGGTCCTCACTCCCGGTTGTGCGAGTGCGAGGGCCACGGCCACTTCTTCTGCTTCGGCTGTATTCGTCGTCCGTATCGACGCGCCTGTGACAAGTTTATCTATGGTGGTGACGACCGCCGTTGCTCTGGTTCCGTGCTTGGGAAGTGAGGCGTCCGCGTAGAGGACCTCGGGGTCCTCTTCCAGCTGTCGAGCCAGTGCCTTGGCCCGCGCAGAGCGTCTCTCGTTGTTCCTCCCCGGCTGCATGTTCCGGGGGAGGGGCTTGGTCTTAATAATGTCTCTCCACGTTGTGGGGAGCGGCTCCGTTGTCGGTAGCTGTTCAATTTGCCATCCTATCTTGCGTAGGACGGCCCGACCGTGCTCTGTCCGGCTCAGCCTTACCCTCTGGTGGGATAGGTGTGCTTCCACCAGCTCTTCCACCGTGTTGTGGGCACCCATTTCCAGCAGCTTCTGCGTTGACGAGTAGACTGGGATGCCCATGGCGAGTTTTACTGCTTTCCTTATCGTCGTGTTCAGCGTTTCGCGGTTCACCTTCGCAAGCTGGAGGTACGGGGCGGAGTACGTTACGCGTGACACGACGAATGCCTGCACCAGGCGCAGTGCGTCTTCTTCTTTGATTCCTCTGTTCCGGTTGGTGACTCTCCGGATCATGCTGAGGACTTGCTCGGATGTGGTCTTGATTTTGTTGACGGCTGCGTGCGCCTTGCCGTCGCTGCACAACAGCAGGCCCAGTATCCGGATCTGCTGCGTTGGTTTGATCTCTGTGCCGTCGATGGTGATGATTATGTTTGGCGGCGGCTCTTTCTTCGGTCTTCCGGGCTGTACCATGAGCAGCTCCGATTTCTGTGGAGCGCAGCTCAGGCCACAGGTCCTGGCATACTCGTGGACGGTCGTTGCCGCTCTCTGCAGGGCTTCCTCCACCCAGGCATCGGAACCCGCGCGGTTCGTCCACACCGTTATATCGTCGGCATAGAACGCGTGGTCCACGCCCTCGATCTGATTGAGTAGGTCGGGCAGGGGCAGGAGTGCTAGGTTGAAAAGCAGAGGCGACAGGACAGACCCCTGTGGGGTACCCCTGTCTCCGAGCTCCACAGGCTCTGACCGTTCATTTCCTATCCGGATAGTTGTTGCTCTATTGGTTAGGAAATCTTTGATATAACCGTAGGTCTTGCGGCCACACCCCTTCTTGCGCAGGTTCTCGAGCACGCTGGCGTGGGACACGTTGTCAAAGGCCCCTTTGAGGTCCAAAGCCAGTATACCCCGGGGCGCGTGCCTCGTTGCTTTTTTAATCACCAATTCGTGTAATTGGATCAAGACGTCTTGGGTGCTCAGGTGCTGGCGGAATCCATACATGGTCGCCGGCATCTGATTTGTCTCGTCCAGGTGTGCTTGAAGTCTTCTGAGAACCATGCGTTCCATGACCTTGCCCACACAGGACGTGAGCGAGATGGGGCGCATGTTCTCGATGGTCAGAGGTTTGCCGGGTTTAGGTATGAACCGTACCTCGGCCTCTTTCCATTCTGCGGGCAACTTCGAGCTTTCCCAGGTTCTGTTGATGTGACCCAGGAGCCCACGTGCCGCCGCATCACTCATGTTATTGAGCAGCTTGTATGTAATGGCGTCCATTCCTGGTGCGCTCGCCTTATTACTCTCGTCTATGGCTGTTAACAACTCCGTGATGGTGAACGGTTCATCCAATGCCGGATTTTCCGGTCCCCCGTACTCCTCCGGTATCGGAAATCGCCCTCTCTCCGTCTTGAGGTAGATCGCCTTGAGGTCTTCAATGAGCCTTTGGCCGTTGCCATCGTAAGCGTTCAGAACTTTGGTGAGGTTGCGGTTGGTTGCGGTCTTGCTGCTCAACGGGTCGATCAGGTGTCTGAGCAGGCACCAGGTCTTGCGCGCCGACAGCGTTCCCTGCAGCCCGTCGCACGTACTCATCCAGTTCTCTCGGCACAGCTTGGTTGCGTATTCAGCGATCTGTTTGTTGAGGAGCGCGATGCGTTTGACGAGCTTCTTGTTTCGTCGTTGACGCTTCCATCTTCGCGTGAGCGAGTGCCGCGCCTCCCACATGTGTGCTAGTTTGGCGTCTACGAAGGGCGTCTGCATCGTTGTCACAACTTCTTGAGTAAATCTGTCGAGCGCGATCTTTTGTTCTCGCGCCCATTCTGCGTACGTTTGATGTCTGCCCTCCTCCGCGTTTTCTCCGGAGGTCTCATTTTCTTCGTCCGTGTGCTTGCGCATTCGGTCCCAGTCGGTGATCCGGGCTTTGCCGAGGGCTGCCCGGTACCTTGGTCCCTTGATCGTTACACTTATGATACTGTGGTCGGAGCCCAGGTCTACGTCTTCGTTCCGCCAGGCCACTTCTAGGGAGCCCGCCATCCACGACAGGTCCGGGGTGGTGTCCCTGTTGACGCTGTTTCCCTTTCGGGTGGCGACGCCCGGTTGGGATCAACTGGTTGGATCAACCCGGTTGGACTATCAACCCGACGCTGGGTTGATAGTCAAGCCATGTTCCTGCAGTCGCGAAAACAGCAACCATAGATGGTCAGCGTGCTGCTCTGGTGAAGAACTTGACACCAGCAGATAATCAAGGTAGGCGATGACGAAGTGCAGACCACGTATGACTTCATTGATGAAGCGTTGAAAAGTTTGGCCTGCATTCCATAACCCGAAAGGCATGCGGACATACTCAAATAAGCCAAAAGGTGTTGTGATGGTAGTCTTCAGTATGTCTGCTGGTTCCACAGGAATTTGATGATATGCCTTGACTAGGTCAATCTTGTTAAATATGGTTGTTCCAGCAAGAGTGGTAGCAAAGTCGTGAATGTGCGGGAGCGGGTACCGGTCGGGGGCGGTGTGAGCATTCAATGCACGGTAGTCTCCACAAGGGCGCCAATCTCCGGGGTCATGCTTGGGCACCATGTGCAGGGCAGATGACCAGCTGCTTGACGATGGGCCTATTATGCCTAATTGCAGCATGTGGTCAAATTCTCTGTGAGATGTGGCGAGGCGGTCTCCAGCTAGACTTCGTGGCTTGCAGGACACTGGACGACCCGTGGTGACGATGTGGTGCGTCACAGTGTGTTGCACCGGAAGTTCCAGATTGCTAGGTTTGGTAAGTTCAGGTAATTCACTGAGGATAGAGGCAAATTCTGATGATGGTG
The DNA here is from genome assembly GCF_038994185.2 of Dermacentor albipictus. Taxonomy (NCBI): domain Eukaryota; kingdom Metazoa; phylum Arthropoda; class Arachnida; order Ixodida; family Ixodidae; genus Dermacentor; species Dermacentor albipictus. Next base: position 48,501,799 of record NC_091829.1, on the reverse strand, counting down.
AAGGCGCAGCTAGTTGCGTAGAGGCGGGCCGCGGTGCGAGAATACCTTGCACGGAGAGGTTTGTCTTACAGTCCACAAGTTTACGGGAGCGGAGATTCACGTTCAAACCAAAATGGGTAAGGAGTCCGCACCTAGTATGGCGAAGCACACGTCGGCGAGGATGAAAATCCACCGAAATATGCGACGCAGGCCCAGGTCAACGGCAAGGGAGTGTTGGCCATATGTTGCAATTGTAGATGTATTCCCAGCTTGCAAAGGCGCAGTCCTCGGACAACGGTGTTGGTCGTGGCGGGAGGCAGGAATGACGCTCACCTCTGCACCAGTGTCCACAAGAAAGCGATGGCCTGTGATCCTGTCTGTGATGTAGAATAGGCGGCTTCGCGTAGCGGCCAAGTCACGGCCTGCCATTAGTGACTCGCTTCCATGTTTTCCTGCCAGCGACAAGGCTGTCAACATTTTCCAGCACTGGCGCCGAACCTGGTGTGGTACCAGCAGAAGCCGTCGGAAGTGTGTCTTGGGTGGGAACGGGAACGCGAATGTGAGCCAGCCCTAGCCAGTGGCGAGCGACGAGGCGTGTCTATCAGCATTGCTGCCATGGTGTCCTTCAGCATGTCAATTTCCTCCTCGAGGCGAGGTTGCCGGGCCTCGAGGTCTGATGTGACAGTGGTCGAGGACACCGCGGAGCTTGTGCCGGAGTAGTCATTGACGCGGTCCGCGAGCTCTGTCAGTTTGTCAAGAGGGATATCATCCGCAGCTGCCAAAACCATGACAAGTGTCTGAGGTAAGCGTTGTAGAAATAGCTCACTCAATAGTGGACTCTCGGAGTCTTGGATACAGTCACCGAGTAGCTGTCGCATCCGATGCAATAGCTGCGATGGTCGGCGATTGCCAAGTTCTTCCGCGTTGAGGAGTTGCTGCAAGCGGCTTCTCTCAGACACGGTTTTGCGTGTGAGCACTATGGCCTTAAAATGGTCGCAGGGTGCAGCCGGATGCGGGGCTCTCATGACGTCGTCGTACTCATCAGCTACCTCAGAGGAAAGTGCTGAGACGACATGCAGGTACAACACACGTTGCAATGTAATACGCTGCAGATCGAAGAGGGCTCCTACTTGCGTGAACCGCACTGCGGGATTCTTCGGCCAAAACGGCAGCAGCCACAGCTGGGCATTGGAAATGGCGTCCATGGCAGCGCTGGGGGCAGGGATGTCGGCTGTCACTGTTGACTGGGGCTGAGGAGCCGGAGCGTTGTTGCTGGATGCTGCAGTGCTCGTTTCGTCTTCCATCGTGTGTGCTTGCTACATCTGGGTCACCAGGCTATAGGGGCATGAATTGCATCTGCTATAGACAGACACATGCAGAGAGAAGAGAATGAACTTTGAGAGCAACCGGCGAGCAGCCGCACGGCGGTGAAGCTGAGCCTTTACTGTACGTGCCTTCCACGCCAAGGAGGCCGCCGCAGCAAACATAAACATCCGCTCGTTGTGCATATGCTCACGGCGGCGGCGGAATTGGATCCTCTACATAGTGCACTCTTAACACTTTCTCAAAAACAAAGTTCATATTTTTTGCTATGGATTCACACCGTGCAGGATCCTGGAATGGGTTCTACGCGTTCATTTCATGCAGCAAAGCCAAATTGTAGGCCATGGAAAAGTATAGCTTTCCGTTGGTCGCCTTTGACGCCATTCTACGAAACTCCTTTGTCTTGCACTCTCCCGAACAAACAAGAACAACGAGAGCAGCACGCAACGCTCCCTATGTACGCACACAAGAACCGAATGCGTGCATACGCGGCGGCCACGTACGCATCTTGTACCATTCGTGTAGCGCTCTGCACACGCACACTTTGCAGAACATAGCTATCTTACATAGGAACGTATGCAGTACTAAAGCTTTCTAATAACACGATCTGATTATGAGGCCTACCATAGGGGAAGGGGGACTCCAGATTTAATTTTTACCACCTGTGGTTCTTTGATGTGCACCTAAATCTAAGTAAAAAGCATTACCCACTTCGCCGTCCTCAAAATGTGGCCACCACAGCTGGAATCAAATCCTCAACCTCAAGCTCAGCAGTGCAACTCCATAGCCAATAAGCTACTGTGGTCGGTTGCCTGGGAGGTCGTAGGTTGGATTCCCACATAGAGGAATGGCAAAGAATTTTCCTTACTTTGCTTTGTGACAACTTTGATAAGCCTTCACAAGATAAGTCGCAAGTGTCAATACTTTTGGAGGTTGTAGAAACACTACAATGATTGGAAAGCTCGATTGGAACATAGTCAGTGCTGCTTGAGAAGCATATGATGTGAGTTATGATGGTTGTAATCAGTTGGGCTGGTGGCTCCTGTCAGATGATGGCGCAAGTGAATACTGCTGGCCAAGCACTGCTGAGAAAAACACCCTGCCACTTCCCCGTCACCAACTACAATGCAGCCCCCTTGTTCACCGAATGCACGCTTGAGAGCAGCATGACACCACTGCGCAAGCGTTCTGTCAAGTGTTTTTCTTTTTTTCATATTTCATGGGTTTTATTTGCAACCCGGAAAGAAGGACCACATGAAACGTACCATACAGGAGACAACTCGATCGGTAGTTTCTGAAAGTGCTCTACAAATCTGCATATTATACTTAGGGTCCTCAGCCAATAATAATAAAGTTGGTTAATTAAACTTAATAAATGAGTGAGGTATGGGGAAAACAAAAAATTGCCTGAGCTACTTTAGGCCAGTGCAAATAACATGCATTTGGTGCAATTCCCTTCCGACACGCCTTTGATTTTTGAAATCTTCACTAAAGTTACGTGGGGCGCCCTGTATATGTTACCCATATATGCAGATTTTTGCAATTGTAACACATGAAACACAATTCTAGGGATGAATGATATGCAGTGTTACATTAAATTACCTTACGGAGTTGCTCACCTTTTCAAGAAACGTGAACATTTGCTGATGTCCATTACAATTACCCATTTAAGTCTAGCTAACAATTTAAAGTATCAGAAGGACATCCACCATATGCTGGTTGACAAATTGAAATGTCACTTCTATGGCTTGATAGTGACAGCTTCTTTTGATGTTCATGCCTATGGAAGCACCTTCCCCTATCTCTTGCAAAAATGAAGCACTATACTTCATGGAGGACCCAGACTGCGAGAATCACAGTACTGAGCAACCACAATCTTGTGGTGGTGTTGATAGTACAGTGAAACCTCGCTAAATCGGAGTTGGCTGAAGCTCGAAAAGAGTACGCACTAAACGGTAGTAAATACTGGTTAACCAAAACAGCGCGAGATCACCCACTTACCTGCCAAAATGGAACTCAGAGAGAGAGTTCAGTGAAAGGGCAAAAACATGCAGTATTCATTTCGCGTGACAAAAGTTTGTTATTTTCATTTGATGCTATGGCTGGCTAGTAGCGATGACAGAGGCCTCAAACTCCCTTAAGCTGCAAGTCAGCTTTCTGCCAGCCCCCTCTTCGCAGCGAACAACTGCATGAGGCTGACGTAACGCGCAGCTTCTGCCACTGTCGAGCCTGAATTGCCCGTGCTGTCTCTTTCTGTGTCGTCCTCATCACTGTCATTAAGTGACACCAGCAATAACAGAGGCAACGATGACAAAAGGTCGAACCTTGAAAAGTTTAACCTCACAGCCGACATCTTTTCGTGGTCCCAGCAGCACTGCCGAGCATCTCTTCCTTCGCATTACAAATGCCACAAACCTTAGACAACGGTAAATCCCTCTCACGTGCCAACACTGACTTCGCGCCACGTTCGATAGCATGAACCATGTCCAATTTTTCTTTTAAGCTGAGCACCCGGTTTTTCTCCGAGCTTTGGCATGATGCGAGTCCTAGCTTGCACAAAGCCACAACACAGGCCACCACTGAAACGTCATTAGGCAGTCGTCTGACGACAACTGTAAACACACACCTTCCCCGGTCCGGTGCAATAGTGGCACATTTTTCCCGCGCAATACCCGAGTGCTCGTTTCAAGTTATGTCAAGCAACTAGAGCGATGCTCTCGCACGTGTTGTGGGAGTGTCCTGTCATAGCAGCTATAATGACAGTAGCTCCAATAGCTCTTGTGTCAAAATGGGCCACCACTCTGAGCAGCTCTAACCTCAAGACATAAGAGTGGGTAGTCCAGCGGGCCCTACAGGCAGCGACAAGGCGAGGCCTCGAAGTCTCCTCATGGGAGAGCTGAACCCAGGTCATTAAAGTTTGCTGGATTTTCTATAAAGTTGTTTCCATTCATCCACTAGCCAGCCACAACATCTCTGAGGCTCGTTCTTTTGCCTGGCCGACCTACCGCCATAACTGGCTACGCGAAGTGCCAACACTACATGTTAACCGATACGTACGCAATAAGCTGGTGCAGTTTATGCAGATGAAAAATGCGCTATGTTCAATGGGATTTAACTTTACTACCTTTAAAACGAAACTACTGTTTAAGCAGGTATGGTTTAATGAGGTTTTACAGTAATAGTAGTGGTGGGGCAGCAGTAAACGGCTGGTTTCGTCTAGCAATGGGCATCTCTTACAACATTACTGTGCTATGTCACAACATGTCCAGAAACCAGTCTTTCTTAGGAATGCAAGAAGAATATTTGAAGTCTTTTTCAGGCTATAACTGACCTTTCTGAGAATACAACATAATTGCAGGCATGCATGCAGAAGGTAATTCTTTTGCAAGTTCCCAAACAGAGTGTTCTTTTCACCTCGGCATTTTGGGCAAGATCACAGAAAGCGTTCAATGTGTCCTGTCTCTTCGCATGCAGTACAGTTAGGGAAATCAATATGCCTTGTCTTAAGTAACCATACTGGTGTATTAGTAGATCCCATCTTGTGAGCAAGCTATTCGCAAGTTACAACACAGCCCTTATTTCCAGTGTGCATATCGAGCAAGTTTTCAGTGTTGCTGCAGATGTCTTCCCAAGAAAATAAGGGAAGATTAGCAAAGAAAATTTTGAAAAGCAATTCTCAGTGAAAATAAACAACACGTGAAGGACTGCTGAGGAAGCATTGGGAGAGCCAGCCCAGCTCGTTCTGTTTACTTTATTTGTGTAATGTTAATAAATATAGCTTAAAAAGTAACATTAAAGCAATCGATTACTTTTTAGTAAGTGCTCAGTTACTTTTGTGGGGCTGTAACTGGTAACCATAATCAATCACATTTTTTAAAGAAGTCATTACAATTGTAATCGACTACATTTTTGCGTAATGTGTACAAGTATGGTAAAACTGAACACGCAACAAATATTTTCTAGCAAGAAAAACAGCATGCCTTGAATTCTGGCCATAAAAAAAATATGAAACCAGCTAACTTTACGTTCACAGAATCGAAACTTATTTACTTTATCCATAGTCATCACTCTTGGACAGCACTTAGTCACTGTGTTTGAAGAGGCAAAACATGCCATCTTCTGTACAGTCCATAGCGCATTTGATAGTCTGCATTTAGCAGAAAAGTCTACAACAGTCATAAATGAATGGTGGGACATGCCTAGACTAACCACTTCACTAGTCCATTCTGCAACCCAATTCTCTGGAAAGCCAAGAACAGATTATATAAGTTGCTGCCGCTAGCTTAACATGTAAAATTACTTATTGTTTGAATGTGTTTTTGTAATCAGATTGAAAGCACTTCGTCGTCGTCATGGTATGCGAGAACTAGTTCTGTTGGCTGTCACCATCCAGGGCCACCATCTTGTGATGGCCATGACGATAATGCTGGCTAGGCTGTTCTTCGACAGTAGGCTGTCGCGAACACGGTTTTGATTTCATATCAGATTGCACAGTACGAGCAATCTTTAGACAAATTTTGTTGGAAAGAAAGGCGCAAGTTAGAATAACATAAGTACAGTCACAGTTCATTTTGACCCACCTGCATTAAGCACATCGGCTACATCCAACTCACTACGCTGTGTGTTATGGCACTGGTGTTTGTAAATGAAGTCTCTGAGATGGCTGCCCATACAAACAAACGTCGCTTCCGAGCTCAAGGATAAAAATTCCGACGAGGGAAAATACCTACTGAGTTCAGTTTTGGCCATGGCGTTTTACATAAATTGTTTTTTCTTGTCGATGGTGGTTACACAAGTGGTGAGTGACAATATGATGCAGTGTCAACATAGGTGTGCTGTTGCTTAAAGTGGCCAGCAGCACTCCCCGACGCTCCTCTGACTGAGCTATGTCAAAGCAGTCGATAGGTAAGTAATGTGCTACTAAGAGCTTGTTGACTTTCTCAGGTGCATTGTGTTAAACTTTTCTCAAGCAGACAAGAAGTTAAGGACCTTTCAATAGAGCTGCATGTCGTACAGGCATTGGCACTTCAACAAGAAAACAGTGCATTCTTCAAATAAGCAGTTATACTAGCAGTGTTCATCTAACAAAACTTTATTGAACACACAAATTACAGTGGAATCTCGCTAATACATTTTGGAAAAAATGCAAGAAAAAAACGTACTAACTGGGAAAACGTACGACCCAAAGTCACAAAATATATGGCAGACAAAACTGTGTTGACATCTACGTAATGCGAAGTGTTGCATGAATTGTAGTAGGACACGCCAACATGTGTTGAGCTGGCGGGGCCGAAGAGGCTCAAGAAACACATTGTCATTTTTGCAGCTTTAGCAAGCTTACGTTTGCACACCTCAAACTCGGCCTGGGTTGGCATCTTCTTCGGGTAGGACATTTTGGTGGGAAGTTTTTACATGTCCACTCAACAAGAATTGTTGTGGCGCAAGACACCGACACACGTCCAGCTGATGGTGCCCGAGTAGCCCAAGACACCCTTTGTCAGTTTTTTGTCATTTCACTATTGCATAGTGTTTTAAAATGGCAACAAGAAACCGAAACAAGATCGAGCTGGTGGGCGACTCTGGAATACGATGTCGCCAGAGTGAAACATGACAAACAATTTGCGCCACTTAAAGCAGAGAATAGCAGTGTGTTTGTATTATTGGCTACTGCAGTTACCGCCTAAGCATACAGTGCAATACACTCCCAATGCCACAGATGAAGGCGCTTATTACAGTCCGGTTAGCAGTCATAGCTGTGAATACGATCTGCAGCAACCCGTGAAAAGACTTGCTAGTACTAGAAGAGGAAACTGAGTGCATGCTGGCATTTTCACATGATATAGACAGGCGAGTACTACAGTGAAGCTGATGCAGCAGGTGGCTACATCTCTCGATCGTGCGCACCTCACACCTCTTTAATGTGGCAGCATTAGAACAGTCACGCAAACGAAAGCCCAGCGGCGTCTGTAGATTACCTTGTGGTGTGGAAGAGGAGGACAGAGTGGAAAGGAGGAGGGATGTGTTTGACGCCACATGTGGAGAGGAGGAACTAAGGAGAGATATTAGGTGAGAGAGAGTGTGTGAAGGAAGAAGACTAGTGTGATGTCACACCTTAGGAGCCAATAAAATACGGGTAGCATGTGACGTCGGCATCGCTGGCCGACCCCCGGGAGAGATGAGAGAATTGCACAGTGGCACACTGCAGAAGACTTAGCAGATTGCCTGCGGCATTTGACAGGTTCAGACATGTCTTTTGGAGTTCGAGCTCTTTATGCTGTCTTTGAGTACACTTTAAAATGGTTGCAGTGCTGTCAACCTGAACGGCTGCGGTGTCGGCCGCTCCCGAGATCCCACGGCACCATGGTTCACCGGCTTAAATAAATCATGGCTACAGCGACTACCTCTTCGTGCCGCCTCCCACAAATTGGCGACGCAGACGACCAAGCCAAGCCATATCAGCGTCAGTGCACTGACTTTACCAAGGCGAGTGATGTGGCCTTACACAGCCCAGCAGATGTTCCACAATTCCAGGGTGTCCAGGAACTCTGCATCGACATGCCCGACATCTGGTTCCTCCAGCTGGACAGCCACTTCTGTATCAATAAGGCTTTAGGCTTCAGCTGCGTTCCAGGCTCCGGGTGCCACCCCCCGGACCCGACTTCTATGAGGACTTGCGAACAGCTGTCCTTGCTCAGTACGCCACCTTGAGCACTCAGTCAAAACAGCTCTCGCCATTTGAACAGTCGCATCATTCTGCACCTTGGTGGCCCGCATCGCCTGCATCCACCCTTACCGACTGTCAGCACCTGCTGGCCCCAGCATCAAACCTCTACTCGGTCTTCAACCCCAGCTCAAAGGCAGCAGTGCAATGACTCTTTCTAAAGAATCCACTGAGCCAAATGCAAGCACTTTTAGCTACTCTACTGCCTGCCACTCTCCTTCCTTTGTGGTTTCCGCAAACTGTCCCCTCTCCCCTCTCTGTTTGGGGGCACCTCACTCATCACCGATTCAGGAGCTCTCCCACTGGCTCCACTAGGCACAAATTTCCCTCTTGCACGCATGGTAATGCCACCAGCCCAACCTTCACAATGTCTTCAGTGACCACCACAACTCTGATGCGATCGGAATTCAAGATTTCACTGCAAGCAGCAGCAGGTGAGCCTGCCGATTATGGTGGTCGCACCTTCAGCAGATGCATGGCCTAGCGAAGTTTTACAGGAGCAGCTCTGCCATCTCCCCAACTTCAGCTCTTCAGCTCGAGCGTCACTTCCACGTCTACAAGTGACCAACACTTGCGCTATCGACACACAAGTCCCAAGCTGCCAGACGGTATACTTTTGGAGCTCCAACTTCTACAGGCCCAGACATCAATGAGAACCTGTGGCAGGTCACGATTTCGCACTATGGCGTCCCTGTGGCTCGCCTCGATCACAACCTATGCTGCCGGTGCTGCCTAGTACATCTCTCCCAGACTGCGTGAACCCGACACTACCAACAACTACACCACCTGCACACTTTACCTGGACTACATTACCTTGACTTTACCACTGGACTTTATTTCAATCACGCTTTGCACTAGGAGGGGGGCCCTGTAGCAGCGTGACTATTACATCCAAAGCAGGTGAAGGAGAAGATGGGCTCACGTGCTGGTAGTGTGAGAATAGAAGATGCTAGCACACTCAACCTGAGTGGATGTTGTGTCAGCCGCTCCCGAGATACCGCAGCACCATGACTGGCCGGTCTATATAAATCGTGGCTACAGTGGCTACCTCTTCGTGCCGCCTCCCACAAATTGGTGACCCAGACGACCGAACACAACCTTCCCACAAAGTCACAATCTATGTTTCTTTTGTTTACGCTTGTCCAGTACCTATGCAGAACTCAATAACTGACATGTCATAAGCACGTGTAGAATGGCCAGAATAAAAATCATGCCATAACTATCATACAATCTCCGTCACCATCGTCATCTTGTTGCTGCCATCACGCACACATCTGCTCACCTTACACACGCACGTTGGGCCACCTGGTAACACTTTGTGGAACCACAACCAATACCGAACAGCCAGCTAGGTGCAAAGTGCTTCGTGTAACATCGATTCCCACAGTGCATGGGATCTGAATGACTTTTTATTATTATTATTATTATTATTATTATTATTATTATTATTATTATTATTATTATTATTATTATTATTATTGCCCTGAAATGCTCTCTCTTGCCTTTTCCACTAAAAATTTATTTAAGGACTGAAGGCATCGTAATTCTTCACTTTAGAGCTGCTTTATGCAACATTACCTACCCAGTGCCTCCCTGTATGCTGTACCAGTTCAAAGCTCCAGTATCTCACATGACACTCTGCCCATAATCAGCACTAGCATACTGGCTCTCCCAGTGGCACTGGGTTTTGATAGCATCTGCCAAAACAGTGCCATATTCTAACATTCATGTTCTTGGACATGAATATTTCCAGTGGTGTGAGAAGTGGTCAAAGTGTCATGAGGAGAAGTGCACTTACATGGGTGCAGTGCAACACAGCGTACAATATATCGAATGTGGCTGTGAATGGGAGTTCGACATACACCTAGCACAGTGCTATACTTTTGCATGGGAATTCCAAGGGGATGTTGCAACTGTTCGATCTAGACAATAATTCAATATACCCAAGTTTGATGTACCCAGATTCAACTGCACGACTCTTACCTAGCATAGATATAAGGCTTTTGACTTGACAAGAACAGCACAATGAATGAATCCACATTCCTAATATCCTTGCTCAAATCAACGACATATTGATCCTGCTTAGCAGACTGAGGTTATATACAGGGCACCTGCAAAGTCATTGCCTGTCCTAAATTTATTTGCCACATATGGCACATGGTATGTTTGGCTGAGGTCAAAAGCATACTGGCAGGATAGAAGCTCTGCTTCAATATTGTTACGAGCCACCTCCTTGGATTAATGAAGAAGATGACGATCACCAGGACGTTGCACATGCTCATATTGCCCACATCTGTAAACAGTCTGTTTATAAATCGTGCTTTGGTTTTCATCTATTTGGCACCTCATCACATATTATTCATACCTTATTCTTTGTCTTGCTGAGCTCAGTCACATCTCTGCATACAATTAAATTTTCGTCTGAAGTGAAAAGCACTGACAGCACTAACAAGGTTTAGCATTGCACTCAAGCTCCTCGGACAAAGTCCTATAACGATTAGCGGGAGGCAACATGCTGACACTATGCCGCACACGAGGCAACTGCTGCTGCACAGAAGGAACAGCACCCTGGCAAGTTGCCAGGCACTTAGCAACGCTGACGTAATGAGGAGTGCCACCTGCAGCACTGCAAGTGGCACTGCGCATTTATGATGCCCAAAATAAGACCGACGGAAAACTGTTGGCCTTCCTCAGTGCCGAATCAGTGTATTAGATAGTTTTAGCCTGATGTTTACTGTCCATTTTACTTACATCAGTGCTTGAAAAGAGTTGCTCAGCAGAAACGTTTGCATGTGCGCACACAACTTTCATGCCTACAGCAGAAGGCAAAACACTGCCCTGGCTCTGCTGCCAAGGCGATGGACTGTGATGGTGCTTCCACCTGACTCCATCGTTCACACTCTGGAGATGGAGCGCAAATTGCTACACCTCTGGAAACCTTGTAACGCACTTATCAAAACAGGCACCCACCATGTCACCTTAACCTCTTGCCCTCCCACCCACAGCAGATGACATGACTCAAACACACAGTACATGGACCGCACAAGTGCAACAGGGCCAGAACAAGTGGAAATGCCATGAATGCACCTTGAGCGCCTGTATAAATGATATTGCAATAAAGCTCAGCGGTTTAGAGACACAGCAAAACTGATAAGGTGCAACGAACTGCAGCAGCAGCATACTTTTCTTACATTTGCTTACAGCCTTATGCATTTCCATGTGCACTTGGGCTGAACTTTCACAATAAAGCGCCCATTATACTGTTGGCTAACATCGAAATTTCAAGTTTTCTGAAAACATCCGGTGATATAAGCTTCCTAGGATGCATTTTACATAGCCAAGCAATGTCAACACAAGCTGCAAGCATGAGCTGAGCACCTGCCTCCAACATGTTTCCCGGATAAAGATTATTTCATACAGCCATGGTACTAGCATGGACCTGCTCCAAATAGAAGTACACAGAATATTTTGCACTAAGCTTAGTTCAGACACCTCTCGGTTGTTCAGTAATGTCACCAGCAAACAAGAGAACCACGAAGATGAGAAAAAAAGCAATTATTCTTACAAAAACAAGCATGATGAAAGCAGCTGCAATGTAAGATGTCCGGCTGGTCCACATGCTGATGAATCGGTAGTGCTCGCCCGTGACCACGTTTCTTACATAGCCTGAAAAACAAAATGGCACATATATTTTAAGTCATGCAGAACCCTTCCTTGAGGTAGTTGGTCAGATATCAGGAAAAAGAAAGGTTGCAATCAGCTGTTCTTTATCAAAACTTAGGCCACTTGTGATATCCTTCATATAGAGACAGTAACACCGAACCAACTGCATCACCATGTCATCAATTAAGTGCTAGCACTGTGAGCCCTAACGGCTCACAAGAAGAGCAAGAATTTTCCAGGAGGCAAAACAGCACCTACTCTGGCATCCCAATAAAGTCCCAGAGTAGGGCACGGCACCAACGCGCCCTATGTCATTCAAGTCTGTTTATTGGAGAATGAGAGAAGGCGCGCAGTGTGCAGAGGCTCACCAGTTCAAGGACATCTAGGACCCCATGCTGCTAGATGCTTCCACACATGGACGGATGCACTCATTTTTGATACCGGCGCTTACCCAAATTTCAAATTAGTGGCACAAGCAACAGTCCACAGACTCGTGCAAAATGTGGGACGCGACAAGATGCCCTATCTCATCTTACTCGCCATTGTAAGCAGCGTGCCTTTTTGTATCTTGACCCAGTAGAGTCTCCATCTTAGCATGTTTGATGTACTTCACATTGAATTTGATTGGCTTTCTGTTTTTTTTTTTTGCAAATGGAAGAGAAGTAGCTAAGACAGTCCGGAAGTATTGACAGCATGGCGTCTGGCCTTCGGCCCTTTCATTGTAATACCACCTCCTCACCATGCCTCTCTCCGAAAACTGTGTCTCGCCAACACATCCACGAGATGTTAGCTCTTGTTCTGCCCTTGGGATTGCACAAGCCCACACTTGCAACCACGCTGAGTCACTAGGAATCCCTCGTGAAGGTAAGTGCCTTTTCCTTGCAGGAAGCATAGCCACAGTTTCAGTTCAGCATAACAGATTTCAGCCCCATCCTCAAATGGCACGGATGGAAAGGGATTGGTTGAAGCAATGGAAAAGCGCGCACGCACGTCTGAGAAATCTATGCCACTGGCGGAATGCGGAAGCCCACGAGGACAAGAGAGACAGAAAGCCTCCAAACCACAAAAAAAAAAACACAGCAAAGCACGAGGATGCGATGGAAAACCTTAAAAACAAGACATATATGCTGTAAATATATGGTTAAGAAATGGGCAGTATGTTAAGCTGGATGAAAACCGGGTGTGATGCCGTCAGTCGAGTAGCGGAAGTGATAAGTCACACGGCTTGCTTTTGCAGTACCTTCAGAGGCCAAATGTGAACTGAATATGAATTACCCAATGATGTAATACAATAACTTAGACTATTGTGTATGAATATGTAATACAGCGCTTTAAGTGTGTTTATGCTAAAGCACTTTCTTGATTTTACCAAAGCCCTGATTCCGTATGAAATCTTTTCACAAACGAAATGATATATTGGTGAAACTTCAAATAGGTGTCAACTATAACTACTAAAAATGATGTATGATCACTTAAAGGGCCCCTCACCAGGTCTGGCCATTTTGAGCTGACAAGCGCAGAGCATACATTGCGTGATAACGATCATGTCTGCAAAGTACTACATCGCTATGCACTGCAGAAAGATCTGAAATTTCAAACCGAATGCCGTTTTTCCTTCTCCTCGTGGCCGCCACACTCCATGCCGGAGGATGATGTAGTCGCGTCCCTATGCCTACATACTCGAGTCTGCAGTGTGACGTCATTCATGGTGACATGTGACTTCGAGAATTATTCAAGGCACCATTTGTTATTTGTGAGATCAGTAGCTTGATTTGATGAATCAAAGTTTAGAGAAATAATAAAACACACAAACGGAATGTCTGCGTGCTTTTTGCTTTACTTCACACCGTAGCAAAAAAAAATGTACTTCCGCTTCGTCTGCTTGTTCCCACAGTCGTGCGGTCATGTGCGCAGGTACCGAAATTATGCCGTTTTCTACCGTGTTCCAGCGCGGGATCATGCTCTGCGATCCGCTTGTTCTGCCTCAGTATTCGTGTAGCACTGAATTATACCGCTAGTCATGTGTTCTTGTGCACAGCGAGCAAAATCATGCACTGTGCAAAATGATAACAGCTCGCGTGCAACGCCACCAGCAGAAATGCATATTGCCGAAGAAAAAAAGTGAAGGCGTGGCCGGTGACGTATGTGTTACATAATCCTCCAGCTCCGACATTGGAGAACACAGGGAAGAAATATCGCTTGCAAAGGCTAGACAGGGCGAGTGGAGAGGAAGTCTCGCTATGCAGTGGAGCCCGCTTGCTGAAATCATGGGTTCGTGACACTGATGAACTGCCTTGAAGAATGTTTGCGGCAGAACACTCCCTAGAGGACACGTAACAATTTGCAGCGTATAACCCAAATTTGCTATGGGGCCTGGTGAGGAGCCTTTTATAGGAATGGCTGCAGAGTTGACGTGGAGGCAGGGAATAGTTAATTTGTTGGATGTATGAAAAAGCATGAGGGTAGTTTTGGACGGATTAATCGGGAGTCTATTAGAGTTGCACCTTTCTTCGAGTTAAGTTAGCTTGAAAATTAGATTTGACAGTCGCAGAATTGGAATGATGATAAAAGATAGTCGTGTCATCAGCGCAGAGCAAAGAGGAAGTTAAGGCATAGGGGTAAGTCATTATATATTAAAAACAGTAATGGACCTAAACTTGAACCTTGTGAAACACCTCTATTCATAGGGGTAGAATTAGATGTATAGTTGTTGATAAAGATGGCTTGAAACCTATTAAGAAAAAAACTTTGTAATAGTTAAATGCAGGACCTGTTATTCCACAGCGCTCTAACTTACAAAACGAATTAAATGGTCCATGCTGTCAAATGCTTTTTAAAAGTCAATAAAAATAGATTCTTAATGATCTAATTTTTCCAGTGAAGCATGCAATTGCTGTATCAGTAGACAGACCAGCCACAAAGCCAGAATAACAATAAGAGAGCACGTTAAATTTACTAAAATAATTAAATAGCCTTACTTCGATTCGTTTTTCCAAGCTTTTATCAAGGAAAGGGAGAATGTATATGGGCCTATAATTTTCTATGCTAAGTGGATCACCTTTTTTAAAAACAGGCACTGCCTTTGCCAACTTAAATCTTCAGGGGAAGACACCAGTTTTTAAACAGCAGCTAAAAATGTGGCTTAGAAAGGGGGCAACAAAACATGTTACAGATTTAATATGTTTTGAGTGAACATTGTCTAACCCAGGTCTGGTAGCTTTTAATCCTGAAATAACCAAACAAAGCTCAAAGGCACAAGTAGGAAAAAGAAAAGACGATTGGGAAGTACGAGTAAACGGAGGTGCAAAGCAGGAAGAGGGGGAGGCAGTGAAACTAAAAGAAAAGTGATCGCTAAAAGCATTGGCTATATCCCTGGAAGTGGTAAGGAAGGTGCTGTTAACACTAACAGACATCACTTTGCTGCATGAGTTGGTAGAATTTAAAAATTCATTTAGGAGCTGCCATTTTCTCTTTGTATCATTTTTATAGAGTTGAAGTTCATATTCACAATAATTTTGTTTAGCATTCCTTAAAAGCAAGGCTGACATGTTGGAGTATCTTTTATACTGCAATTTTAAGTTTTCATTGAGTGGTTAATGTTTGGTCTTTTTATATGAATTATCTTTCTTGCAAAAGGATCGAATGAGTGAATTCGCCAACGAAGGGCAGCGTGGGGCACAGTAGCGTCTGTTGATTGACAAGCAGTTGACTGCTCAACTGCTGAATAAATAACGTTATAGAACATGATCAGTGCCTTCTCATGATCATTAGTAGCATATATACTTGACTAATCTGCATCTTCAATGAGCTGACAGTAATTATCCGAATCAAAAAGATGCCTCTGATGTGATAAGCTGCTATGAATGATGGGGCTTTCAAAATATCAAAATATGGGAAAGTGATTGGTTATATCACTCTCGATTATGCCTGCAGTACTGTTGGTAGTTCATTTCAGGGTGAGTGCTACATGCAATATGAGAAGTACTACGCAATTTTTGCTGCTAAAATGTTCATCGCTTGTTTCTTTACATTACTGATTGAAATCTGGGAAAATTTACCAATATGGGGAGACATCACAATCCTTGTGTGTTGCGCCCATAGAAGAGCATGTACACGATGGGAAAGCGCCTGCCATGTCATCTATCGTACTGCAACGAAAACTGCATTTCCTCCTAATCAAACCATGATGCAACTGCATCACCCACCCACACTGTCGCAGTCAGACAGAGTCCCCTCTTAAAAAAATACTTTTCTCTATGGGCAACCACTGCACACAGCAATGCAGAGAAGCAGTCCTAAGCCAGCATCAAGGTTCAAAGAAGTTATGAAACCTGCAGCACAAAGTGAAACAAAGCTTCCATATCGACTGAAAGTAAAAGAGGAGTATTGTACAGGATACAAGAGATGAAGTGCCAGAGAAAGAGAGAGAGAGAGTGGTAAAAATCATTGTTTCAGAACCCAAGTCCGAGTCACCAAATTTGCAGTCTTCCGGAGGCGCATTCAAGGCCTAACTTCAAGACAGTGAAGTGGGAAATCGATAGGCTGGAAATGCCTTATTGTCAAGAAGGAAGCACGAGGCCTCTGGGAGGCAGAAGAGGTATTTTGACATTGCACCTGGTTCACTCAATACCAGCACACGCTAATGCTAATGGTCAAGTCAATAAGTGACCTACAGTGCAAAGACTTGACCAAGTGTTAGAAGAGGGGTTGATGCCACCAATCTAAGCAGGCTGCTTCGGCTCCTATGTTTGGCAAACAAGAGTTGTGTGTCGAGAGAGTGTAAACAATGCACCACAGTAGTCTGTGGTCAGGGATGACTACATGGCCATACTCCAGGTTTCAAATGCAATACGTATAAATGTTCAAGATCAACAAGGCAGTGGAGCCTGTGGCACAGGCATATCACTGTCATGACGTCAGGTCACTGCTATTTTGCTACAGAATATGGAGTGCAATAGTTGCATGTGAATTGAAATGCTTTCTGCAAATGAAAACAAGCAAGACGCTGCTAATCTTACCATACGTAATAAAGTTAAACCTCAACATAATGAAGTACCTAAAAACAGCAACTTGCTTCATCACGTTGAAATTTCGTTGTATTGAAATTCAACCTTTTATGCAAATAAGTACAGTCACCGACCAACTTTTCTTGCATGGAAAAGGGCTGCAGAATCTTCCAAATCATCGGACAATCAAAGAAAGCAAATTTGAATGCAAAACCAATAATTTTGATGAATTTGGGAGTCAGAGACGAATGATGGGGTTTCATGACGGGTCGAAGATATCTCCACATAGATGGTACAAATTAACCGAAGCCCAGCCACGCTTTCGCATGCACTCCACCCCCGCGGCTGATAGCGTCGCCCACACTGGGACCACGCTATCATGAAAAGCGTCGGCAGCGGGGAGCGAATGCTTCATCTGCCTCTCGCTCCAATGGGTCACCGAAACTAAAGATTACGCAACCTTAAATACTAAACGTGCGGGAGGATAGCTTACATGATGTCACGCCGTCTCGGCATGCCCACTCTTTGTACATGCGGCAGACATGTCTCTGCACAATTCCATACGCGCTGAGCCGCGCTTGCAGTCATGTGCAGCTACGGCCGAGCCGCGTGCCAGCAATCGCAACGTGCGCCAATTTACCCCCTGCCCCTCCTCACCCCTTGCGCACGCTTGATTGTGTTACTGTGATTACTGCTCGTGCGGGGAGGTGGCACTTGTGCGTGAAGTCCCTATCTTTCTTACCCTTGCACTTTCACTCGCACCTGAAGCACAAAGTACACGGGACACGATAGGATCCTATCGCACTGGACTTTATATGGAACATGATGCGGCTTCACTTCTTCAGCTGTCGCTCTTCTAACAGTGTCACGACGCACGCAATTTGAAAGGTGCATTTGCAAGTGGCCGCTTGTAATTCCATCAAATCACCTGACCATCTGCGCCTGCGCAAGTTTCCATTTACAGTCGAACCCGACTATATCGAACCCGTTTACATCGAATTATTCCTTATATCAAACAATTTATGGACACGGTATAGTTACAATGAGTATATATAGCAAAAATTATGCATACATCGAACAAAACTAATAGCGACTCCCGATATATCGAACGTCAAGCGGCGGAAAGTGCCCCCGGAAGTTGGCTTTCCCTCGCGGTGAAGGGAAAACCCGGCGGCGCGGCTCCATCCAACCGCTCCCCCTATGCGACCGCGCTACCTCGGAGCCGCCGACACCTCCCTACAAAAAATGATCCTGGCCCGCCCGCCTGCAGCGCTTGCCCAGACAGCCAATCAGAGGCTCTTGTGCCCTCGTCATGCAAGTTGGCGAAAGTGCGAGTTGTCTCGCTGCTTATCTGATTCATTGTGTGCGCCTTCTCCCGCAGTGTTGCCGTGATGAAGCGTCAGAATTCGCCTTTCGTCGTGAAGCTCGAAATCATAAACCGGGTCGAATGCGGTGACAAGTCGGATGTCTCTGCAACGTACAAGATTCCGAGGTGCACTCTCGGCACGATCTTGAAGGGGGAAATTAGGGCTAAAGCGGCCTAACTCGCGACCCGGTGCCCGTAGTGCCCGTGGCGCCCGACGCGTATGCACGGCCGTGTACGAGTGGTTCATCCAAAATAGCTTCAGCCGTACCGACTTCCGCGTGCTCGGTGATGACTGTAAATTCTGATTAATGCGACGAAGCCGTTGTCGTTGTTGCCGAGGTTTGGAGCCAGCTGTCAGAATTTCCGGAAGCTGTTGACGAATCAACGGTGCGCGAGTTAGTGAGCGCAAATGATGGTGTCGCGACCACGGTAGAGCCCGGAAACGAAGACTACATTGCCGACATCGTGCCGAGCACAACTGAAAATGGGCACAACGAGGAAAGCAACGACCGTCTTTGGCCCACATCCTCCGAAGTGCGCTCGCACTAGTCCGGTGCTTCTGTGCGAAAGCGGAATGTTGCGGCCTCAGCTGCTCCGACTCCTTAGACAATTTGGGGAAGTGCGTGCCTCGCATGCAGCGAAATTGCCCAAGCAGAAGAAAATGCAGGACTAGTTTCATCAATGCAAGCTAGTTTCATCAATAAAGTGATTTTATAAATGGTATGTGCATTTATGACATCCAATTATTTAGCAGGCTTATATCGAATTATGCTCTGTATCGAACTGATAGGCGTTTTTTTGCGAGTTCGATATAGCCGGGTTCGACTGTATCATCTCGGCGTTCCTTTGCTGCAGAAGCAAAATTTCGTTACTTTGAAGTCACATATAAACACACTTCGTTATATTCAAGTTCTAATTACATGGTCTTCTACGGACAAGAGGTTATGAAAAGTTAAATACTTCGTTATATCAAGGATTTTGTTATATTGAAGTTCATTATATCCACCTTTAACTGTACTTCAGTAGCCATTGTCATCACTGCTTTACACTTTGGGGCAAACTGCGACTCTTTCTGAGAGGTGTAGGGAGGCAGCTAGAGGACACAACATCTCATGCACGCTGTTCCTAAAAGAACAAGGCACCAGTACGGAGAACCCACGCACAATCAAAGAACTTGCTTCTAGGGTCTATTATGCATTTGCACCACTGAGGCACTCATGTGGCTCGAGTGTTTAAAAGGGAGGAGGAAGCCGGCAAAATGGTGCACATATCTTTTTGCAATATGAAAGCTGGTCTACTGGCTTCCGAAATGCTCTTCAGCCGTCAATCTAAGCACTTGCACCGTTTCTGCGTCTTCCCATATAACACTGTCACATTATGTGGAAATATAGAATGCATTTTATGGATCCATTCGAATTTGATGTTCCAGTTCACAAGTCCCTACATTCCTAAGTGCACTTATATCCAAAGCACTTCTTCACTTGCTGGTTGCCCTAAATTTGGCAAAAAGGGGCTTACAGTGCCTAATCAAATGCAACCGGAGTGCGATAAGTTCCTAAGGCAACTGCTTGTTGCGAAAATTGCTGATGATGATTTGTAGAGCCCCTCCTACATTAGAAAAGAGGCATTGCTGTCTCGGACTCAATGAAGTCACGTGTCAGTACTAACAGAAGTAGTATAGCACTCGTCCAGGTGCGAAAACCGGCAGAAAGATTGCTGGGAACAAAAAGAGAAAAACCAAAGCCAGGGGCCAAGAATTCTATTTCTGATTAATTCATTTTTTGTCTCTTGCTTATTAACAGCACCATGCAGCACATCCTCAGTAGGGGCAGCCATTCGGAGCAAAAGAAAAAGAAAGAGTGCAAATAGAAAATATTTTACAAAATATAACCCCTGCATCTGTATTACTCCACACAACTTTGCTTCAAGAACAATGTTCTACGATTTGCAAATTTATTGTCCTCAAAAGATAAAAACATTCATTACAGATAGCTTCAAAAGTTCAAATGGTGTTCACGCTGACAAATTCACTTAATATATATGGAGGCACTACGGCATCAAAAAGTACCACTGACCAGTAGCCACATCTGCTGCTCCCTCCTGAAAAGCATCACACTAACAGTGATGAACTAACGTATGCAAGAAGGTAATTATGGTGTGCCTTTGCTCCACATACTTATATTAGTACAGAGATTTGCATGGTGATGATGATGATGGTGATGGCGATGATATAAGCCTCCCGTTTGAAACAGGGTTGTGGCATGTGGCCATCAGGCACATTCTATAAACCTCTTAGAATCTAGAGCATCAAGATACTTAAATATTTTTGCTATGCCACACCATCTAGCATGCAGTTCTATGCTTAAAAAAAAATGCCACTGTTTTCATTCTCATCTTAAATTCAAAATGCATCCCTTGAGTGCACAGCAATAATAACAAAATTAATGAAGGGCATACCTTTGTTTTCCTCTCGCTCGGCAAGGTTCTTCAGACTCGCCATAAGAACGTCATCGTAGCCCAGAAAACCGTCCAGGAGAAACCGGCTGAACCAGTCACCGAAACAGCCATCCTTGGCTGGATCTGGAATGAGGCAATGCACAAAAACGAAAGGGAAGAGAAAAAGGAAGAAACAAAAAAAAAGGTGACGACATATAGGTTAATCAGAGATCGACTGCCGAGGCATTCACTTGCTGCTTTCTTAAGTTAGCTTCATGCACACATAATTCATGCAGAAAGCACAAGAAACATAACCTTAAAAATGTCTTTCTTTTTGTGTGTCATGCAGACAATGACATGCTACCATCAGAGATAGGTCAAGAACGCAGGAGCAAATGCACCTTAAAAGGAGTTCATATATGTAATCCACACATCCATATAGCAGTAATCATTCATTCATCCTCTGGTGGTATTTGCACTAGTGAATTTGTGACTAAAAATTTAATTCCGAGGTTTTACGTAAACCACAATATGATTATGAGGCATGCCGTAGTGGGACCTCTGGATTCATTTTGACCACATCAGGTTCTTTGACATGCACCCAATGCACAGTACAGAGGCATTTTTGCATTTCATCCCCCTCGAAATGCGGCTGCCACAGTCAAGATTTGATCCCATGTCCTCGGGCTTAACAGCACGATGCAGCCACTACGTCACACAGTAGGTGTGAATTTGTGACCTGCCTACAAGACATCAAATCATTGTTACTTGCTCGCCATCTCTCTATATAGATTGTCCCAGCTAACCTTACCCAAGCTGTTCAACAAAAGAAGAGATTACAATATCATGGGACAAGATATGATTTAAGACTTAGAGTGATCAGCCATCAGACCTCTCATGATGACACACCATAGTGCTTTTACATTCATATTTTGCATTGTGTTTCTTTGAACAGCTTGGCTAATGTTGGCTGGGATACACAGTATGTTAAATATTTAGCGTGCACAATTGACAAGGACACCGTGGAGGGGGACACATGGGCGCTTCACTGTGCCCTTGTCAATTGTGCGTGCTAAATATTTTACTATGAATTCATACCAACTCGCCCAACTATCAGTTTTGCTACACAGTATGTGCTTGCATGTGTTTCCTTGTAACTAACATTGCCTCAGCAATCATTCTCTCCATGGATGCACATTTGTAGCATTTGTTGGTTGAGCACCAGAACACATTGCAGTATTTGTTGCAGTATTTGTTGCAGTATTTGTTGCTTAAGGCGGTTGTCAGGACACATGTCCAATAATGAATTATGCATTGCATGTTATACAGTGTACATCCCACAGAAAGCTGACCAAACCTAAGCCGCATTCAATGAGGTACAAAATTTGCATGTTAATATTTTTTATTGCTGTTGAACTGCACAGAAGCTTGGCAACACTGAAGAATGAAGAAGCGAAGTGCATTCTGCGGGGTAAACGAGCGTAGTATACGCATAGTTTCATTTTTGCACGCGCATCTCGAGAGTCAGCCCAAGATGGTCTCCACAGACATTCTCTGGTTTGTGCTCTTTTTCTCATGCGAGTGAAAGAATTATGGACACAATGCAATGTCGATGATCTTGCTTCAGCGTTAGGTGTTGCAGTGTGCAGAGCAAAAGGAGTCTGGCACAGCACACATATGATTTTGGGATGTTTGGGAGCGCATGAAACGGTGGCGGCCCCACACTTCTTGACGTCACGCAAGCCATCCTAATATGACAGTTGCTGTTAGTACTACGGGCTTCAAGGCAGCTACATCAAATTGAAATTTCAGTTTAAAATGTGTGCACAAGATGATTGCTTTTCTCTTGTACAACCACATTGCCCCCTCTACTTTTGGTTACAATGATAAACGGAGAATAGTTGCATGACCATGTCATGGCCCCTTTAATGCTGAGGCATGAGCACATTATTTTACCATGTCAACACAGTATGCTAGGAAACTCTTTCTATCCAGTTGGAAGGCAGGAAAGTGGAAACAGCACACTTTTGTGACAGCAGCCTCTCCTGCATTCTTGACTTGTCACTGATTATACTTTTGCTGCATCAAGCATTTCATGCACACTGTGTTCTGTGTTTCCTGATTACTAATGTTTACTCAAGGCAAAAGAAAGGCATAGTTAGGTCTGACAAGGATGAGAAAATATGTGGCTGACATTGGCACTTACTTGCAACTGAAGTTTTTCATTATAACCAATGCAGAATGCATACAATTATGGAAACCAGTCAACAACAGGAAAGCAAAATGAAAAGCCCTTGAGTGAGCAAAATTATTGTGCTTCTATGTTTGAAAGAATTGGGCATGTGTTCATTAACAAAGTAAAAAGTCGCTCGAAGCCATTCAGAACCGGGCAGCCCGCTTCATAACTTCCCAGTACTCACCTTGGCACAGCGTTACTGACATGAAATTGACTCTCGGACTCGAACCCCTAGCACTCTGCCGGAAACTTGCAATGCTCTGTCTTTTTCATAAATTATACTATAACTTTCCTGCACTGTGCGAGACCTTATTAGATGCTCCGATACGCTCATCTCACCGTTTGTTTAACTCCCTTAGCATACAGCGTTTGCATGGTTCTTCCAACGCCTTCAACAAATCCTTCCTCCCCATCGCCATAAGAGAATGGAACAATCTTCCTGAAGCCGTGGTTTTAGAGTCAAATCCCTCCAAATTTAGACAGTTACTATCAGACCATTTCAACCCAAAATAGCCACTTTTCCTCACGTTTCCTCTCCCAGCAATTCAACTTGCTTGTGTCATCGCCTATTTTTCCTTCCCTTCTTTTTTTGCCACTTGTGTTTAGCATGTTTCACATTTATGTGTACACTTTTCTTTTAATTTATTGCTACTCAGTTTGAGATATTTTCATGTTTTCTACAATTTATTATTTATTTTTCTGTTGCCTTTGTTTGCATTTTTTTTGAGCTGATGTAAGGCACTTTCCCATCACTGTTTCCCCTCCCCCCCTTATGTAATGTCCCCGAAGGGACCCTTAAGGGAATAATAAATGATGATGATGATGAAATCTATCAATCCATGAAGCAGAAGTCCCACACGCATTACCGTTTGTAATAGTATGGGCTGCTTTCACGATTTCACACAATGCTTGACTGTAGTTCCGATAAGAAACAGTTATGCTCTCATAGTAAGGCACAAAGCTACATGGGCCGCTGCATGTGTTCCTTTAGGCATGCACCTGTTCATCAAACACTCTAGCCCATGTATGTCTTGTCACATGCTGAACTTGTGAGGCAATTAGTCTATTCTGTTCGCTTTCACATTCTCACTTCTCTTTCTTTTTTCCCCCACAATGACTATTCACCAAATTTGCCTAGGTGACCATATTTTACTAAAATAGACAGTGCACAATCATCTCTAATGCAGGTTCCTATTTGGAAGAAGGGCTTTCTACCTGAAAGCTGCTTACTTGGGCACCATGGCCCCATTCAACTGCATACTGCGTAACAAATCTCACAAATCATGCAGGCATACTGGCGGGGCAGCTCACCAAGCGTGACAATCTTGACGGAGATGTTCAGCTTCTGACGTGTTGCTGGGCTGAGCCTGAGGAGTCCGTACTCCAGGGAGTACTCAACTATGTACTCATCCTGAGGCCACACTGCAGAAAACATGAGACACAAGAAAAAAAAATTTAACAATGACCACACTTAAGACTGAATGGCAAAGCTGTTTGCACTAAATTAACCATGGTTATTTTTCACTGTGGCAATAAGCTTTCACTGATGACACATTGTTTCTTCTCACAATGCACTCAAGACACAATGTTAAAAAATCATAGGAAACAATGGGCTTGGTTTTTGCTAACCATTTGAAGCCAATGGACAATGATGCCAAGAGATGGACAATGATGCCAAG
Organism: Dermacentor albipictus; assembly: GCF_038994185.2. Classification (NCBI taxonomy): domain Eukaryota; kingdom Metazoa; phylum Arthropoda; class Arachnida; order Ixodida; family Ixodidae; genus Dermacentor; species Dermacentor albipictus. The sequence goes on along the minus strand of NC_091829.1, from coordinate 48,477,390 downwards.
AGATGCACAGGGGAAATTAAATGTGTTTATTTTTTTTTTAACTGTAGAACGGATGACGAGGGGTTAAATACATTATAAATTCATTTTATTATTTAAAAACAAAAGGTGAATAAAAATAGAAAAGTCAACTCAACTCAATTTGCAGAGAACCACACACATAATTTGGAGGTAGTGGGTTTGACTCCCCCTCATGGCAAGTCGTCCTTTATTACACTTTCATTTCCCTATTTATTTATAATGCCTATGAAGTTTACTGCAAACTTAACCCTTACTTATAATTAATTCTACAGTGAAATAAAAAAAAAATAAGAACTCCCTTTCTGCTTTCCTTGGCTGGCATCATATATCACATGGAAAAACACATTTATATGCAACAAATATGTCATGCACATATGCTTTTTCCATTCTGTACATCTTGAACATTCAAAAACAGACACGAAGCCTGCTTACTACCACAACATTCAATGAAAAAGCAAAGTGGCTTATCTCTACTTGACCATTTTACAGTTTCGTGCTTCCTCCCGTATGCCACATTGTTCATTTAATGGTCTGCACTAAATCACACACTCTTGTGTTTTCCGGCAGCAATCTGCCCAATAACTGTAATGTAATTAAATATCTGAGCATTCTAGAATGACAAGCAGGCAAGCAAATATCACTGTATGCAGCGACAAGACAGCAGGTCTTTTCCACAAAGAGCAAAATGCAAGACAGAAATGAAAAAGATACAGCGTAAGAAAGCTAAAGTGGCACACATTTTTTCTCCTCACAAAGAAATACTGCATGAACATAAATTCGCCACCCTGTGCAACATCTTTCAATCCATGTTCACACCGACACCTTTCCCAACTACTATATGATCAATGCAAATAGTAGTGTGAGGTTAATCTCATGAAATAACTTAGCCCTGGAAGCACTCCATATAAATTACAGGAAAGAGACTGTGATTAAGTAGCACTTCCATTCGGAATGATTTAGACTTATTCCTGAAAATAGTGTCTTTGCACTGCTTCACTGAAGAAGTGTTCACACTTCTCACTTCAACCTGTGTAATAACCACATGCGAGTCGCTCCATACCAGAAATGGAAGGTACTGTTATTTGCCCATTTGCTCAAGTAACCTTATCTTTTACATAACACACCATTTTCTTCTACTACTTTCAAAATTGACTGTTTTGTTCCAAACAAATCTTGACTGGTACCTGTGCCTCAATTTTCACTCTTGGGCTTCCTCCTGAAAGTGAACCTTGAACAATTTACGATAGATTTGTTCAAATAAAACCAAAATTGAAGATGGGGCTTGTTTTGTCCTTAATGATTTATTCACAATTTCCCAGTGCTTATAGTGTTCTGCTGCTGAGGGTGACCAAAAAAATGTCATTTTTGTTCAAACAAAGCTGCACAGTAGGCTATGAGGGATGCCATAGCTGAGGGCTCTGGATTACTTTTGACAAATTGGGGCTCTTTAACATGTGACAAAACCATGGTACACGAGTATTCTTGTATTCAGCCCCCTCCAGGAATGTAGCAGCTATGGCTGAGAATCGAACACACGACCTCATGCTTATCAACAAAACAGCACAGCCACTAAGCCGCCGCTGGCTGCAGTGGTTGCCATCCAGCAAGACAGAAAGCAAAAACACATGTTTTCAGAGATGTTCAGTGTTTTCAAAAAATCAAGGTAATTACTGCATTTGCTCAAATATAGGCCCTCCTTGATTCTAGGCTGATCCCCGAAATTCTGAAGGTCAGAAAATAATAAAACAATATCTTTCCTCAAACGCAAGTCAAACAAAAAAGAAATGGTATTCGACTGCAAAAATAACGTGCATTTTATTAGGGTTTTTGACATTTGCCGCAAGCATGTGCAATGTTTGCTCATTGTAGTCCTCATCAACATCAAAATCACTGGCTTCTTTGTCACAAATTTCTTCCAACAGAGCTAACAGTGCACTATCCGCATTTCCCCCTAGAATGTTGGAGACATTGCACCTTTGGAATGCTTGCATTATCTATCGTTACAAAGACTCTTGCTTATCTTTGCACCTTGGCAAAATAGGCAACATCTTTTTTCAAGCTTGTGGTGCCGACCTTCCTGAGGACCAGTGAAAGCCATCCACTTCACTTCACAGCAGAGTTGAACATATAGTCCCATTGTTTGCACCATTAGCGCACATTTTTATTTTCAACATTGAAGTTAGGCTGGGCTGGAGGTTTCACATTGTTTCATATCAAATCTTAGGAGGCTGTGATGCAATACAGCACATAGAGTATGGTGGCTGTGGGAGGTGATATTAAGTGTGTGGTGGTTATGGCCAAACCGTATCCTCAAATCTTAAACCAACCCGCAACTTTCACACCTTATTAAAAAAAATAGAGATGCATCCGCTGACATGCGAGTCTATATGGTAATGTGCCGCTTAACAAAGTTTCCCTCCTTCAAAGACTAAGAGCACCTACGGGATGTTAAACCTAATCTGTCTTATGTTCACACACACATACAAAACTAAAATGACATGTCAACGCTATTTTGCACGCACTCACTGAAGCATAAAATGAATGTGGAAGAAATACAGATGATAATGATTCTGCTACCAATCACTCAGCATAGCTAAAAGTGGTGATGAAATAAGTTTCACTTAATTTCTGTTTTCTGCTGCACATAAATGATCAAATCGCATCAACACAGAACAAGCAGGCAAGTCTAGAGCATGCTAGTAATTTCAGTGCTGAACGCCATAATTCTGCTGGTACCACCCGCATGAAAAAAAGAAAAAATTGAACAAAAAAGCCTTGGTATGAGTTATACACAAATTTTGACTTCAAGTACAGCTTCATGGCAACATGCTAAAAAGAAAGTGAGAAGTGCAGTGCAAAGTATTTTGACATTATTTCTTCACGTTCAGCTTTGTGGAAAACAAAAGTGTACTGCGGAAAAGCCAAACCTGAAAAAAAAAAGTTACGAAAAAATGCTTTGCATTGCAGCTTAGCAACTACATGCATCATCACAGCACAGGAGTGGGTGGCTGAACATAGAAAAAGTATATCTATGCAGTTTTGTTTGATACAGACATATATGCCGAGTTTCGTTTATGCTCTTGCTCTACTCTTGTGTGGGCTGAGAGGTGATTTATACTTGCATAAATACGTGTAACTCTTTAAATGCAGTTTTTACAGATGTCATTTACAAATAAATAGTCTGCACCAGTAATGAGAAACATAACATACTTTGTGGCGGAGCAACAATATAACATGCAACATGCACCTTGTCTCTCTCCTTCTGCTGTGATACAGACACGGCTTAGTTCCTTTTCTACTATCCCTAAGCTGTATAGTTACAAAAGTTTCAGAATTAGAAACAATTTAAAAGTTCTCAAAAGCATGAAAGGATTTTTTTTCTGCACAGTAAAGCGTTGAAACTCGTTATAAAGAAGGTGCACCCGATACAAAAACACTTTGTTGTATCCAATATAGGTTATAAATATATATTTGATACATGCTGATATTGATAAGAGACATTTTCTCATTCCTTCGTTATATCCAATATTTCGTTATATCAGTTTCGTTATATCGCGGTTATACTGCGTACCTTTTCTTTCTAAACATGAGGCAGACATCAAAAGGCTTAATTACAGTTGTAATGGTAAGAAATGAAAGAGAATCTCAGTTTAGGGAAGACGGTTTGTATTTCTCCTAAGTTGCATTGAACACACAAGGCAAAGTTTTACGGCCACGCACAGACGTCAAGTGGCGCAGCATAAAATGATTACAAACGCCAAGTAAGAGTTTGAAAAAGTGCAGCTCACCAGCTCTGGCTAGCATTTCAAGTTCAGACACGGGCTCCTGGAGTGGCTGAGGGTATCCATTTCCATCTACATTTAGCAGCGTGTCCTGGCTTCCGTTTGACACCCCGTCGTAGTAGACAAACTGCGAACCCCCACCTTTCACGCCTTTTAGGTGGCGGCCACTACCCAGCAGTGGCAGGGTTTCGTCCGCCTCTGGCACACCATTAGAGTCGTCCCCTGAGTCCTGGCCACTCGAACCAGGGCTCGCCGACCTTTCAGCCACCTGATCGTCCTGCACGTCACTCGACGTAGAGTTCGAGACATTGGCGAGCGGCGGGGTCGAAATTACTTTCTCCACACCACTGCTCGACGTTCGCACTTGGGGCTGCGTAGGCAACTGCCCCAGTCGCTGTAGTCGCTGCTCTTTGAGGTAGGACTGCTCCACGGTGTACGGCTCGGAAGATGAGGCCGAGTCGTGAATAATTTCGATCCTTAGGATGCCGTCCTGCGGCCACTGATGGCAGACATGCTCTAGGCAGTTGATTGGTGTCCGGATGAAGGCGGCGTGGATGTATGCCAGGATGAAAAATGATAGAAGAGCCTGCGAGAGCAGGAAGGACTCTTGTGAGAAACAGAAGCGTTACTGTGAACGAGTGCTGCATGCACGTGTTAGAAACAAGTGACACACATCGTGGGTTGCACATACAAACGAATACTTCAGAAAAGGGCATCTCTCTCATTAAGCAAAAGGCTCTTTAGATACCTCGGTGGATTCATTTCAATGGCTTATGATTAGGATTCTTTTTTTTTTTTGGTGGGGGGCATACTTTTTCGTTTCTTTATTTTGTACACATATTTTCGGTTTTTACCGACGAATATATGTACAGCTACACATGTTTTCGTTCTTTCTCGGCGACTATGTATCCTGGTTTTATCATTACTGTTTGCTGTTAATATGATGCAGCATTTCCGAAACAGTTTTCCGAAACTACCAGCGCTTCCAGACGCTGGTGGCGAGAATATTCTACGACGGAGACGGAAGACTCACTTCCTGGCATTGTGACGTGGCCATGAGAACGGTTGGAAACATTCGAGTAAATTGGTTACTCGTGTACCCACCAGTTGATAAAGCCAACCTTATTCAATTAAAACTGCAAATACGGAATACTACGTGTAATACATGCACAATGTACATGCACTGAGAAATAGCAAAACCATTTCTTGGAGGAGCTAGTCGATTTTGTCTTTGTTTCTTTTTCTGTTCTTTTTCTTTAGTAGGGTAGGTTTTGGTGGTGCTTTGGTTGGACTGTACTACTGCATAGGTTACTTTTTGCCTTACTGAGGTTACTGTGGAAGCTATTTAGACTCTCTTTGGAGTCAGACACGTTTTGATGCTGCAGTAGCTGAAATGGGTTATTGTGGAGATTATTGAAGTCACCAGGTGGCGGAGACAAAGCGGACAGAGCATGCAGACGAAGGGCGTTGTAATGCATTGCCACTTGGTCGGCACCGGCAGCGGAGTAGACACTAAAATTTCGCATATATTGATTCCCACAGTGCATGGGATCTGCAATCTTTTTTTTGCGTACTGAGCTCCATTCAATCTGACAGCAAGGTTTGAAAAAAGAACAACACTTCATCCCTGCAAAAAAATTTGCCGATTACCAACAGCGTACAAAACTTTATTACATCCTATTCATCCGTGATTTGGCTTAAAAATATCTATTTCACAAAACGTACTGTTGCACAAAGATTTCACGGGAATGTCCCAACCTCCGTGCCTATGTTCAACTATGACACGCCTAGTCAAGCTCCGACATTTATCACATCAGCTACAGTCTCAAAATTAAGGGCTAGGCAAAAAATGGCGGAAAATAATTTCTTCGGCAACAATGCAAATACAAGTCCAAAGCACCTTTGACACTGCGAGCGGCAATGGTGCCCCAACAATCGCGCTGAAAGTGGCATGTTACAATCGCCACTCTACACAACACTTAACTGAATGACACTATGGTTATCACCTTTTGTATGAACGCAATGCAACCACAAATATTTTGCAAGGAGGGGTCTCTTGACAGGCAATAAAGTAAACAAAACAAGCTTACAATTACAGAACAAACTGTGTGTTACAGTAATCAGGCTGTTCAACCATGAGATTCAAGAAAAAAATATATCTATACAGTATTACTGGCGATCCGCTGGAGGTATGCACAGCCATATCAGACAGCCTACACATGCAGCAAGAAATGTTAACTATAAGTCAAACCATTGCAGATCAGTGTTCGCAGTTGTGCCAACTCCGAAGAGTAGCAGTGTGGTCAAGTGGCAATGCTTTCTTTTATAAATAAAGCAGGTCACTGAACAATAATGTGACGTTTTCAGATCAGACCTCTGAATGCTTCAGTCGACGATGGAAAAGAAGAAAACTAGTGGGATTATATTAGAAACATTGCAGGGTATAACTAGGTGAGTTAGGTGATTGAAGAAAGGGTTAACTGGTGATAGCATGGACAAGCCTTCGCCCTACTGTATACATAAAAGATCATGATGACGCCAACAACAGATACCAAAACTTCATTTTGTTTGGACATTGATCAACGATCTCCTTCATCACTGACATTAAATTTACATAACCAGACAGCATTCCGTCCACCATTCGTGTTGCAAAAGCGTGCACCGATATGCGGAGACAAACTGCACACATGTTTGTCTTTCGTAGACACTGCCCCCGTATCGCACTAAGCACGTCCTTTAAATCTTCATTCCACTTTCAGTGATGATGATCATGATGCTTTCTATTGACATCCGCTTCAAAACAGAGCAACAACAGAATCACCTAACCTGCTTGAGCCAATCGACGTCTGTCATTTATCTACACTTTCCTTAATCGTTTGTCTTCATTAAAACTTATATCTCTATAGTGAACAGTTATCCATGCCTTTAACGAATTTGGCTTCATCGATCCGTTGTCGAAAAGCGCCTCCTGCCGCGTCCACATTCTCACGACACCCAGAAGATGGCTTTCCTGCAAGGTCAGTGTACTGGTGGTAAAGCACGACGCATTTGGAAACATGAAAGTGTTCCCTGCTATCCTTCACCGAAAATCTGTCTCGTCCACATTCTCACGACACCCAGAAGATGGCTTTCCTGCAAGCTCAGTGTACTGGTGGTAAAGCACGACGCATTTGGAAACATGAAAGTGTTCCCTGCTATCCTTCACCGAAAATCTGTCTCGTGTACGAAATTCAAGCAAACGTCATAACGCAAGCTTTCCGGCATTCCCGATGGCGATACTTTGCCGTTCTTGTTGTTTTTTCCCCATTTGTTGTTGTCTTGTTGCTGTTTTTCCCACGTACGAAAACGCAGGTCGTGTCTGACGCGGACGCCGGAGGAGAAGGCCCGAGTTCTGTGTCGACACACGGACGCGATCCTGGGGAAAATAGCCCTTAACAGCTTCGCTGTAGAAATGTCCCTCTAGAACGCATCTTTAATATTGAAAAGCTATATTTAAGTTGCCGAAACTCGCCGTACGATGCATAGGCTCCGTGGCCACGATGAACCAACGGTTGCCTTCACATTGGTAGCCTTCACGTCGTGATTGTGTTTCGCAGCACAGTGGTCATCATAGCCTTCACACTGTGTTCACAAAATTGAAGTTTCTTAATTTTTTACAAAACCCATTCGAATGCGTTTAAACACTCCGGGTTCAGCGGTGTCACTAAATCCATTCGATTGGTAGACATGCGCAAGCGTGTGAGAGAGCTAGCTTAGCAAAACGAAATGGAATAAATTTTGTGTTCAGGTTTACAACACAGGAGGTGAATAAGACATATCGATTGCGTGAAAAAGACGTACATGTCGGAACGGCTGAGCTCGTTCACGCGCGACTGAACAAATCGCTTCGGTTTCTCACTGCTTACGGACCCATCAGTACTTCACGGCAGCTTTGGAGTAGACCAAGGGCGAAAATGTGGCTCGGATAATTCTCATCGCCGTGTTAACAACATGCGTCCAAGCGCGTTCCACAGAATCTAAAAATTAAATTATCGGGTTTTACGTGCCAAAACCACTTTCTGATTATGAGGCACGCCGTAGTGGAGGACTCCGGAAATTTTTGACCACCTGGGGTTCTTTAACGTGCACCTAAATCTAAATACACGGGTGTTTTCGCATTTCGCCCCCATCGAAATGCGGCCGCCGTGGCCGGGATTCGATCCCGCGACCTCGTGCTCAGCAGCCCAACACCATAGCCACTGAGCAACCACGGCGGGTGCACAGAATCTAGCTCCGCTACCCAAACGTCGAGAAGTGCAAACTTATCGCTAATATGGAGACTAAGTGCATTTTCATGCTAGGAAAACTACTTTGCTTGTGTCCTTTTGAATTGTGCTGTAATTCTAAACTTCCAATCTGAAGGTAATGAAAAATTGAAGCTATCATAACGCGATATGTAAATGTTAGAGGTAGGCGATCGAATATCGACTTTTTCGAAAACAAATAGTAAGTGTCAACTACTACTACTGAATCGAATAGACAAACGCAGACGCGCATATTTACAGCAGGAACATTTATTTCGGTATAATTAGAAACACGTTTGTGCTCAATAGAAAGTCAACTGTCACGGACAATCAGGATCCTTTCAAACGCAAGATCGTTACAACCGTCATGAAAAGAACTGCACGAACAGCCGCTTGACACCTTTAAAGCCTGGTGGCCAACACGCTTTCCAAGAATGACAGGCTGATGTATGACTATATTCTGTGTGAATGTAGTCATATAGGCTGCTGTATGAATTTTCGTTGAGAAAGTATCGGAAGTTATGGTAAAGGGAAATAAAAGGCTAAATTATGTATTTGTGCGCCATAGACACAATAAAGGGCCTGTTACAAGAAAAGCATCACTGGTTGTAGAGCAAAAGATAAATCTGCAACATGACTAGACTGCAAGAAAGACTAATTGGCAAGCAAGAAGCGAAAATAGCCGTTCGTCATGTATTGGACGAAGAGATGGGGAACCGAGGGGCCCGGTTTTGTAAGGGCAATGCTTTTGTAAGAACGCGCGCACATATTAGTTAAAAGCACATAAAACCAACAGAAAAATGAAGAAAAAGAAAAGGTACAGAGGAAGTTATTTGTAGCTTTTAAGTGAGGTGTGAAAAATCGAAGCTAGATGGAAATGGAGAAAAACAACAACTTGCTGACGGTGAGAGTCGAGCCCACAACCTCCGCGTTAGGCGCGCGTTGCACTACCAATTGTGCTACATCGACAGCAGTTCCCACGTCCATGCATTCTTGGGTATTTATGAATGTGTACGAGATCTAACTCAAGCAGTGTTAACAAGCACCACACTTCCACCGCAAAACCGAAAACAAAGCTTCCATTCCCGGTTTTGTTTATCCATTACTTCAAGGAAATTTGTCGCTGTTTTACTTCTGATAATTATAATTCGCGAGACTTTGTTCAGCAGGTGGAGAACAGTAACCAGATTTTAGCAGTCGGTTGACGCGAAATATTTGGTTAGTATTGATGTTCGAAAATACCGCTATTCGTATTCGAAACTCCGCATATTCGCCAACCCTATAGTAAATACATTAGCAGAGCTAAAGCCCTCTGTATACCCTGCTGGTAAATTCACTGTTTTCCTTCAGCTGCACGGACATAGACCAACATGAAATGCCTAGGTAAATGATTTACTTCAGATTAGCTTACATTAGGGCGTTTCGAGACACCTACGTTCTTAAAATGCACTTCACAGTTATAGCGATCGAGGATTCTAGTGACTTTTGAAAAACAGATTTGTCAATGACGAAGATAGCTTTCACTGACGGTTTTTCAGTTTGTTTGTTTTTTAAATGATATAGCAATCGGGTAATCCTCGAGGGAGGCGATCTCTACAGTATACGCGTCATCTGGGCCCGCTCTGAGTTTTCTCCGCTCAGTAATGAACGTACGACGGGAAGGGAATGGCTATTGCTAATGGCTAATGCCGGGCTATTACAAAGCAAGCAAGCGTGAAAACGACTCGCAGCCAAGGTTTGTTCCTTATAACGTATAGCCACGCGCCGAAACTCGAGGAAGTACTGCGAGCCAAACCCCGCATTAAGGAGTGCGGCACGGGTTTTGCTATACTGACACGTGTACTTATATTTATCGGGCGACCACGTTTCGCCGCCTAACAAATCTTATCGCACAGCGCGGGACGCGCTTGCATGTATCCGAAGTTTCTGGAAAGTTATCGTTGCTTCTATCCGCAGTCTGTTGTCGCCGAACCTTGTGTTATCTGATTCATTCGCCTGACGCGAATAATCTAGAACTTTATGGAAGGCACGCGGGTCCCAACGATTAGTCTGGAACATTCGACGACTCTGTATAGAAGCCGACGCGCTTGACCCGCTGATCAGATTTACGACGATCGCCGACTGTGTTCGCCGCTCTCGTTGTGCTTTAAGTGTAGCCTGTTTTGTGGGCACAGGTTCGCCCAATAAAAGCTAGTTTTGCCTTTGACAGTATTGTTACTGTGTTCTTTGACGTCACGACCACGTGACAATATACGTCTGCTGAACTTGTCAACGCGGCGCATTCGGCTCGTGGTTTGGCTATACTTGACCGGAAACCAACAGCAAGAGCCGAATTCTCGGCGTCGACAAATTCAGAAAACTTATAGCCGAACCCGTGGCGGACGCCGGGTACCACCAGCCGAACGCCAAGCGTTCGGCTCGTGCTCTTGCTTCTCGGTCATATATAATCAAGCCACGACGTTGCCGACGTTCTCCGGTGTATATACGTGCAGGAAACACCGGCCATTCGCCACCGTCGCAAAATATGTACATCTATAGCATGGACAACCGCAACGGCCCTGCCTGCCCGCATGAGCGCTTACGTTACAGCTTATCCTACAGGCGATCCGGCAAGGTACCTCGGACCGCGCTTCACGCACGATCGCCCCAGATGCGTGCAGAAGCATAGGAAGACGACCCTGAGGATAACGAAATGCTAATCGAGAAAAACAATTAGGATAGTAATTATATACTAAGTTATTTGCCGGGCTATCCGCGAATGAAACTTGGCTCCGGCGTGTCGAAAACATTGGCACGGCTATTGCGCCAAGTTTCCCGCACTTACAATCAGCATCTTGGGACACCGAACTCTGAGTGTAAAATATGATACGTTGGGCTTAGTGGGGTTCGAGGACCCCTCACCAGGCCCCAGTGCAAATTTTGGTTATACACTGGAACCTACACTTCCGAACAGAGACACTCTCTCGCTAAGGCTCAACTAGAGTCTGCATTCCTTCCCTGATGCCCAATCCCGTATCGGAGTCGAGGGACCGCGTCAGCTAGGTTCCGGCGTTGAGCCCTGCCTTCTCATTTTTATTGTTCTTCTCTCCTTTTTTTTTTTCTGCGCGGTGCATTCACAGCGGTGGTGGCGTTGCCTCTTCCACATTGGATGATTCGTCGAAGTTGCATGTCACGGTGAGTGACGCAGCTAGCACTGCGTTTTAGGTAGTCGTAGTTGTGAGCGTTGCCTCGGCTCTCGCACCGTCGCGCACCGAACTACTCACAGTAGAACGGCTACTAAATTATTCCTTCATTATACAGGTGACTTCGTTATTGTGGGGTTCGACTGCTATTTAGTGTCCCTTTTAAACTAGTTCCTATTCTGACGATAGTGGCAAAAAAAAAACGAAGAAAAAAAAGAAAACACATGCAGTTTTGCGAAGATAGCACAGAACTCAAGAACTACGCAGGCCTATTGATGGCGGCTGCGCATGCTTTCGTGGAAGCTCGCTGAGAAGTTGACCCGCCTCAAGCTTGTGTGCAACAAAACGTAGACGCGTTTCTTGAGCGCTAAATACAAGCTAGGTGGTGTTTTTTTCTTAGGTTCGCGTACGCAGGGTTAAAATGTAATTATAGCATGCTCGTATTTCTCTTTTTAGTGCGATAGCATTTTTTTGCCTGCGTACGACCACTTTCCTGAATCTAGCTACCTGGCTTCGAAGCTGTGCCAACGCAACCTACGTATTAGATCCTCATAGCATTTCAGTACCCCTACCCACTTTCCTAAATCAGGTTGGCTATCTAGCGTCAATGCTGTAGCAACGCAATAAAAGAAAATCCGCGCTATTAGTTTGGTGCGAACCAAGAACCCCACAGCTGGGACACGAACGCTCTACTCCTACTTCACAATCGCCCCCTTCAACAAACAAACAAAAAATAGACAGAAAGAAAGAAAAGCAACGCGCGAACCTCAGCTGTTACTGACGGAACATGAAACTGGGAAGATATTGTTAGGTTGAGGTATGCATGTGAGGTGCGTACAATATGTATCGCTCTTTCCCATGTACCGTCCCCCGCCAGCTGTCACAGGCAGTGTTACATATACGAAGCGTACTATTCGCCTTAAATGTAGTAGAAATAGACGTAGTAAACATAAACTTTTTGCGGTGTCATAATGCTCCGTACATGTCAGGAGGTGAACGACAAGAAAACAGACAATCGCGCTTCCCCTTGTCCGTTTTCTTGTCATTAACCTGTCACTCCCTTAAAGGGCCCCTCACCAAGTCTAGCCAGTTTGGGCTGACAAGCGCAGAGCATACATTGCGCAATAACGATCGCGTCTGCAAAGTATTACATCGCTACGCTCCGCGTAAAGATCTGAAATTCCAAATCGAACGCCGTTTTCCCTTCTCCTCGCGGCCGCCGCGCTGCAAGCCGGAGGATGACGTACACGTGCTAGTGCGCCTACGTACACGTGTTCACACTGTTACGTCACTTGTGGTGACACGTGACTTCGAGAATTATTCAAGGCAACATATGTTATTTGTGCAAGTGTTGCGCGAACAGATGACTTAAAGCTTAGAGAAATAATAAAACACACAAACCAACTGTCTGCATGTTTTTGTTTTACTTCAAAGCGCAGCAAGACGTACTTCCGTTTCGTCCGCTTTTTCCCACGTCGTGCAGTCGCACTCGCAGACACCGAAACTAAGTCATTTTATATCGTGTTCCAGCGCGGGATTATGCTCTTTGATCCGCTTGTGTCTGCTTCAGAATTCGTGTAGCACTGACTTATAGCGCTAGTCAGGTGTCCTCGTGCACAGCGCGCAAAATAGTGCGCTGCGCGAAACGAGAAAACCGCAACAGTCTCCCACGCGACGCCGTCAGTGGAAGTGCGCCGCGCCGCAAAGAGAAAGCGAGGATGAAAAGAAATGAAGGCGGGGCCCGTGACGCATGCGTCACGCGGTCCTCGTGGTCCGGTTTGGGAGAACGCAGGGAAGGAATTTCGCTCGCGGAGCCTAGACAAGGCAATAGGAGAGAGCGTCTATGTTCGCGGCAAAACTCGCCTCCTGAAATCATGGGTTTGCGACACTGAAATATTTCTATCTCGGCTATCAATGGCTGATACGAAAAATTTTTGCGGCAGAACGCTCCCTAGATGACACGTAACAGCTTTCAGCGTATAACCAAAATTTGCTGTTGGGCTTGGTGAGGGGCTCGTTAACAACGCGATGAACTGTCATCAGACACGACTTCTACAACATTTGTTTTAATCCTTCCCACACGGAGCGGCGCCAAACCGCGACGGAGCTTCAAAGAGACGTTTCGATACTTGTGCTCGAGGCTGTCTTCCTGACCCACCAAAGCGCTTCAATGCTGGCCCAAAGAGGAACACATCACAAGACACGCGAACCGAAACACACACACAGGCGCACGTCGCGGTGCGCAACCACAGCTCACCTTAAGCAGGGTGATGTACTCGAACAAAGTCCGCACAGAAGGGGGCACTGCGCTCGCATACGCCAGCGCCACGCGCACGAATAGAGCGTGGAACAGTCTGTCCCGGACACTGTTCATCGGGTTCCCGCCGCCGCTGTTGTTGCTGCTACCGCCGCCGGCGTTGCGCGAGAGGCCGTTGTTATTGTTATTGTTGTTCAGGTTGTTGTTCAGGTTGTTGGCCGCGGCTCCCAGCAGGTGGGGGAGGATGCCGATGTTGAGGGCCATGGCGTCGCCAACACCCAACGGCGCGCGACCGCGCCACACACGGCGATGTGGAGGCAGGCGGGAGGAGGACCCCGCGGGGGAGGGAGTGGGGAGGTCCTCGGGATGAGCCTCTGCCGTCGACCTCACGGAGACATCGTCCCTGTCAGGGGTAGGGACGGCGCGACGGCGGCCGCCTGATGCATCCGGATCGGTGGAGCGCGGTGATCCTGCGATGAAGGAACGCGACGACGAAATTAGACCGAGAAAAGAATTTACACGAGTAAACGACACAGACAAAAACTTCTATTTCGGGTACCAAAGCAATCCGACAGCGAACGTCAAACCAAAAGAGATAGATAGATAGATAGATAGATAGATAGATAGATAGATAGATAGATAGATAGATAGATAGATAGATAGATAGATAGATAGATAGATAGATAGATAGATAGATAGATAGATAGATAGATAGATAGATAGATAGATAGATAGATAGATAGATAGATAGATAGATAGATAGATAGATAGATAGATAGATAGATAGATAGATAGATAGATAGATAGATAGATAGATAGATAGATAGATAGATAGATAGATAGATAGATAGATAGATAGATAGATAGATAGATAGATAGATAGATAGATAGATAGATAGATAGATAGATAGATAGATAGATAGATAGATAGATAGATAGATAGATAGATAGATAGATAGATAGATAGATAGATAGATAGATAGATAGATAGATAGATAGATAGATAGATAGATAGATAGATAGATAGATAGATAGATAGATAGATAGATAGATAGATAGATAGATAGATAGATAGATAGATAGATAGATAGATAGATAGATAGATAGATAGATAGATAGATAGATAGATAGATAGATAGATAGATAGATAGATAGATAGATAGATAGATAGATAGATAGATAGATAGATAGATAGATAGATAGATAGATAGATAGATAGATAGATAGATAGATAGATAGATAGATAGATAGATAGATAGATAGATAGATAGATAGATAGATAGATAGATAGATAGATAGATAGATAGATAGATAGATAGATAGATAGATAGATAGATAGATAGATAGATAGATAGAGTTGCAACACGAGTAAATGCACACTGCAGGTTTTTGTACCGTGGCTTCACAAAAAGGTGAGAAAAAAGGCTGGCTTTTTCGGGGTTCTCTCAAGAAAAGGAAAGATGGGCTCGAGGTTGTGTGTTCGACTTCCCGCCACGGTGGCCGCATTCCGATGAGGCGGAATGCGAAAACGCTCGTGTACCATGCTATGTGAGCGCACGTTAAAGAACCACAGGCGATCAAAAAAATACGGAGCTGCCCAGTATACGGCATCCCTCATACAACCTCCACTGTGCTATTTCTGCATTTTAAACTAAGCAGTCTGACTTTTAAATGTATACGTACATCGCGGTACAGCCCTTGCCACCGACTTTGACATGTACAGAGAGCCGTTGCCAAAGGAAGGGGGACTGACCGGTGCGTCCAGTCTTCTCCCCTATTTTATCGAAAATGTGGGCCGGTAAAAGTGTCCCGTTTTTTACTAGAGAGCTCCCGAAAAATAAAGTACTTCAAGAACCAGCAGAATACACGGCAAAATCGGCGTCCGTCCGTCCTTCAGTGTACGCACGCACGCACACACACACACACACACACACACACACACACACACATACATACATACATACATACATACATACATACATACATACATACATACATACATACATACATACATACATACATACATACATACATACATACATACATACATACATACATACATACATACCAGGGGCGTAGCCAGGGGGGGGGCTTATGGGGCTTCAGCCCCCCCCGAAATTTTTTCGTGCTGTCCATGCACCGCCGACCAAAGCGACCCCCGGCGCCGGAAATCACTCTGGATTTTGTCTAGAATGTCTTTTTGACGCTCGAAAAGACATTTAACCGCGAAGATTGCGAACTCGGGCAGGATTTCGTGGCAACGCCCATACACCGGCAGTCACATAACGCCAAGCAGTCCCATCCGAGCACCAAGTTTCAAGGGCGCTTTGATGGTGAGCGGGCTCGCCGCGGCATCTCACTGAGGCCACGGAATCTATGGAGCGCATGGATATCAATTGCGGAACTTTATGGGTATAAATCTCATAAACTCTTGATGTGAAACGTGCATTGACATTTCCAAAGTTGTACTTTAAATTTTCAATTGCGGAACTTTGTTGATTTAATGTTGTTATAAACATTTGACGCCAGAGGTCCATTGACTTTTCTAAAGTCTTACATCGGAACATACAACGGGACAAGCCAAATCAACACACTAGCAGACGAGTTGACAAAGCATGCAGCGAGGTCCAATGAGACGATGTGTTGGGGTGGTTCATTTGTGCCGTCATGTCAAATAAAAAAATATCAACACTTTTTAACGTATACGCCAGAACAACCATGTCAAGACACTAAAGCCAGCCAAAGTAACTACGTTCTTATTTATTTTTTCTACTTTGACTTTTATTCGCCGAGAACACATTGAGCCTCTTCAATTTTTTTTGTTCTCGCTATACCCTACCCGTGGGCTGCCAGAGCGAGCCAGAGCGCATATTTTTTTCTCGTACGGCCCCGACCACCGCGCGGTGCACTTCCGTGGGCGTTCGGTTTGCTCTGGCCGAGCGGATTTTCACCTGACAGAGTTTTGGAAGCTTTCTGGCTAGCAGACGAGAAAAAAAACAAAAAAAAATGGTCGCTCGCCGCCATCACTGTGGGGACTCGAAGGATTGCACCGCGTTCCTTGAACGGAACCTTTCCGGAAAGTCTTGTTTCGCTGGTGTAGGATACTGAGGAATATGCGTATGGTTCTCAGTGGGCCAATCGTCTCATGTTTTCTTCGGTATTAATTCTGTAGCCCCATTAGGTGCCCAATGTAGGCATTCGATTCTGGCCAACATACTTTCCTATGCGTTTTTTTTCCATTTCGGTGCCTCCGCCTCATAGAAAAAAAAATATATTGTTGCGGCGCAGCGAATGGTCGCATGGTGAAAGTTAGATTTTGATACTTCTTTTGCGGAATGTAATGGGCGACGGGACGCTTTATTTGCCGGATACGTTTATTGTATTATTGCGAAAGCAATTACATGGACACTCCAGGCGCATTCCTGCCGTCGCCGTCGCCCTCATGTTTCGTATAAAGTCCAAGGGTGATAAAATCGTGACCACGCGCTGCATGCTGTATGTGCGAATGAAAGCGTAGGGGGGGAGGTGGAATGGGTGAGCCGACGATGGTGGCTCAGTCTTGTGTGCGCAAAGGAGAAAAGCGGGGAGCAAGCGCGCCGCCTTCCGTCGCACGCAATACATCGGGGGGAGTGAATGGAATGGGGGCGGAATCTAGGATTCTGTGAATCTATGATTGTGCAACATGTTTATTTGCCTTGTTTGACGCATTACATACAGTTACTTCTTCTTACATACATAGACTCATTGGAGACTTATACGTATGCTTATAAATATCTTGTGGCGAGGTTTTGTGTATACATGCAGTGAACTTTGTTTCCAGTGACACTTTTTTGTCCTTTATCAAGCCGTATTTTCACATTTGTATATCCCATTGTATCTTTGCATTTCTAATGTACGAGGGCGAGTCAAATGAAAGTGCGCCTACCCTAACCACGCAATAATGGTTCGGTTCATTATCTGCGAGGCATGCGCGTAGGAGAACGGCATGTCTCATTTACAAAAGTGACACGCAGGTGTGAAGATAAATGCTCTTTAATGCTCTCATACACTGGGTTGAATATGGTTGCGTCACATAATGGACACTTCAAAAGTTGAACAGCTCGGTGTCGCGAAGTTTTTGACAGCTAAAGGTATTTCCGAAACAGAAATTAATCGCCGTATGGCTGCCGTTTACGTTGAACACGGCATTTCATTGACCACTGCGAAGCGTTGGAGCAAACGGTTTAAAGGACGTTGTAAAGACATTGCAAGACCGGGCCAAAACCATCGTGCAATCACCCCCCCACACAATTTCAAAGGTTCGTGAGCTGATGAAACAAGAACGGAGGATAAGCATCGATGAACTGGCAGACCGTCTGAACATCAGTCACGGTTCGGTTCATGCCTTAATTCATGAGCTTCTCGGTTATCGGCTCTTTGGTGCGCAATGGATCCCCAAGATTTTGATCCATAGCGAGAAGGCGGAGTAGTTTCGCGCTGCCTTGACTCATCTGATCGGGTATCACAATGAGGATGACGACTTCATGTTTGCAATTGTGATCGGGGACGAACCTTGGTGCCACTACTACGAGCCTGAAACACGACGGCAAAGCTTACAGTGGAAACATTTACCGCGCCCAAAGAACGCAAAGGCCATCATTTCCGCTGGAAAGGCATTGTTGACTTTTATTTCGGTCGTCAGGGTCCATTACTGATAGAATTTGCTAAATCTTGAGAGGCTATCAATTGTTTCCGATATTGTGAAACGCCAGAACGGCAGTGTGTCGCAATCAAGAACGAACAACGTGGAAAATTGACGAATGGGGTCATTTTGTTCCACGACAATGCCTGTCCCCACGTCGCTTATGTGGTTAATACAAAACTGGCAAAGTTCAAGTGGGAAACCCTGCAGCATCCGCCATACAGCTCGGACCTGTCACCTTGCGACTTCTACATTTTGGGGCAACCGAAAAAACAGCTCAACGGAACCAGATACAGACTTTTTGAAGCAGCAATCCAAGGAGTTTTATAAGACGGGAATCACGCGACTCGTTAGTCAATGGGACAAATGTCTGAATTCTCATGAAGACTACTTTTAAATAAAGTATCCCGTTGTTGGCTCACATTCATTTGACTTGCCCTCGTATATCTTGCAGAATTCCTGCTTTTTATACGTGCCCTCTGTTGCGACTGATTTCGGTGCAATTACTCACGATACACGACCGGTGACAGCTGCTTCTGCGTAATACATTAAAACAAATTACAGCGTCATTGAGATTTTTCACTGGCCATTGCATATATACAAGAATGTAAGCAAGGTTCTTGCATGACAAAGTTTCATTAACATATTTGTCCTCAACTTGTTCAGTTCATTGCCTTTTAATTCTTCATATCAGTGGCATGCACTGCTTTCCTGGTTTCGAACTGATATAGTTCTAAAGTTCGTGTGATATTTGCTTTACTTAAATAGACAAAAATATGGAAGCATTGATATCAGTTATTTTGGCAATACTTTTGGCACATACGAGTATATTCTTTTATGAAAGAATACATATTTTATTGTTTTGACTGTGCGTAGCGTTCAAGAATTCGTTTGCAGCATCTTTGGCAATGACAATGCAGTTATTCATGGATTTGATCCCTTGACAAATTGTTTAAGAGGAAGCTTTAGCTCGGGCCCAATCCGACGCGGCCTATTCAGATACTTGTAAAACGCAGAAACCCTTTTCTTAGATAATCCTGCTAATCGCTTTTATTGAAATTCGTTGCATTTGAGAGAGAAAGTTAAATTCTAGTTCTGTTGGAAACACAACTTCGATTTAGGGCCTGAATGTTGTTTAAAATATTTTGAAAAATTCGAAAGTTTGAAAATATAGAAGCACGACGTTTACAAACTAATAGCTATGCATGAATAACAGACATTGTGGTTCTGTAAACGGCATCTATTATAACAGTCAAAGCGGGCAAGTTTGCTATGTCAATTTGTATCTTACGTGAATTGATTACGTTGTGTACAAGGGTTCTGCACAAGCCGTATTTCCACAATACTAAATTTTTTTGAGATTCATGTGTAACATATCCATTTTGTCCGCTGTAGATGTACTATTAGATGCAATTCACAGAATTGCGATATCATGTTTAATTGTTGTGTCACGGAGTTTTAAACTTGATAGCTTCGTTTTCTGAAAATTTTCGATTTGGCCAATTTTTAATAAATAATTGACCACCTAAATAAAAAATTTGAAAGCAGTAGTCACTAGAATTAAACTTTTTTCTTTTAAATGCAACAACAAAATTTCTGGCTACGCCACTGGCCCCATATATATATATATATATATATATATATATATATATATATATATATATATACATGGGGCCTGTGGCGTAGCCCCCCCCGAACAAAATTCCTGGCTACGCCACTGATACATACATACATACATACATACATACATACATACATACATACATACATACATACATACATACATACATACATACATACATACATACATACACACATACATACATACATACATACACACATACATACATACATGCATGCATACATACACACACACACCCGCCCACCCGCCTGCCCGTTCGCCTATCTATCGCAATGAATAATGCCTCGCGGAGAATGGATAAGTGAATAAGGACTGCAAATTGAGCTAGTTGGATGTGGGTCATGATTACAAACGAAACTCGACACTACTACAACGGGCGAAGAAACGAGAGGTCGTGTCGTCCTTTTTTTTTTAACAGCGAAAGCTGTATATGACTACCCTTCCGTAGTTTATTCGGCGTCCGGCAACAGAAAAAATCATCATGTGGGCCGATCCTGGTGAAAGTTCAGAAAGGGTCCAAGCTCAATGGCACATACCCTTGTGGGCTCGGGAACCTGTAACGCGCCCTTGAACTATTCTCGTCACACGTGGGACCCAAAGAGGTCCCAGGCAAACGGGTAAGAACAGATGTGTTCGAAAACATGTTTCGCACATTTTTTTTTTTGCATCAGGCGTCTGAGTCACGGCGGGTACAGTACTGAACCAAGGGGCAGGTCGTGAACGTGCCCATCGACGTTCAGCAGACCGTGCAGAGTCTTCCGAGGTACATCGACGACGACACGGCCATCTAAGTGCACCTGAAGAGGCGACTGCCCGCCAAGGCGTGAAGAGTCTCGTGAAGAAGTCGAACATCAAGGCGTGGCTCGACTACCTGACGAAGAGTCCGCCATGCAAGTACCGCAATATTCAGTTCAACTCTGAGACGTTCGAGAGCATTGCCAATGAGGCGACGATGAACGAAGACGAAGAAGACGGCATATACCCGATGGCGGTGGTCGAAGCACGCCTTGGGTCACACGGTGGTGTACGATAAGGCGCATCTGGTGGGTCTCGAGAACCAGTCTCAGTTCTTGGCCATAGCACCGGGAGAAGGTAAGACGTCCATATCGTTACGGTACGACGAGTGTGCGGAGGAGTTGTCGTTCCCGCAGATATACGCGGTTCAGGCGTATTAGCTGTCGTCAGCTTTCGCTGCCATTCCATCCCCACAGAGTGGAATGCTCGTCATTTTTTTTTTCTTCGTGGATCCTCTGTGTTAGCGCTGAGTTTTGTTTACAACCATGAATGAATCGGTGTTTTCCTGCACTCATGTCGCCACAACGAGGCACCATCGTACGAAGTCCCTAGCGGCTGAATACGCTCGAAATGTACAAGGTGTTAAAGTCAGGAAAAGCAATTAGCTGTGCCTGACTAGCGCGAATGAAAACCCGGCTGCGCTAGCTAAACCGTCGTAACTACCGCAGCGTAACCCTGGCAGACGTCCAGCGCGCGCGCACGACCTGCTTCTTCGCCAAAATAGATACGTGCGAGAAGCCACGTCTTCTTTCCTTCCTTTCTTTCTTTCCATAAATGCGGATAACAAGAAGGCAAATGATAAGCCGCAGCGAAAAAAACAAGCCAGGGGAAAGTACAGCTCTAGTATAAGTGCTTCGTTTCGTTTCCGAGCCCTTCTGCGTTTCTTAATACGCGGAATCAAGAGGCCAAGCGTGTCACATTCTTCCACTTTATTCATTTTTTGCACAGTCAAGTTATTCAAGCGTCTCGCTTTGTGTGCGGTCATCAGCTTCGAGCAAAAAATAAAGTGCGCACCTTAACGCAACCAGCCCGTATACACTCCACCTCACAAATTACGTACAGTACATGGAAAGCTACGAGTGTACCGCCATCCAACCAGAAAGGAGAATCGTCTGAAGGGCTCCCCGATTGTCGGCCTTCGGCCACCCTCCACACGCCATCGACTGGAATGCAAGCGCCATCGAATAGAGTCATCCAAGATCAAGGGGCTTTAAGTCGTCCAACGGAGTCATTAAATAGTTTTAGAATAGGGGCCACAAATAAATAGCGCCGAAGCCACCACACGTGCGCAAGACGCAAACTGTGTTTGGGTTTTGCGTCGGGCCCGCTATTTCCCTGATTTAGCGGGAGCCCCAAAAGTTGCCCCGAAAGCTTCGTGTCAACAAACATGGCGGCACCCATCGAAGCGACGGCTCTTAAGCCAACACCAAACTGGGCTCGATTCGCGGTAACGCGTGAAGTTCGTAAGCTAAGAGAAGTGACTTCGATTATCGCTTTCTCTCAACTAACATCTGTAATTAAGATTGGTTCATTAGACGCCGCTGATTACGAATTCGATTGTCGAATAAAGGCTTTGTAGGCCTAACACGGCTTAAGTTGGTTGGTGAAATACCGTAAAGTTGGATACTCAAAACTAAGCGCAACAAATTGCTTGCTCCTAATAGAATAACCTATAAATTGTAATGAAACGCGAATGCACGAAAGGCAAAAGAACTCTTCTTGCCATAAAATGGTATGTTTTGTTTAATTATTTATGCTAGCTTTTCGATACCCGCCGTGGTTGCTTAGTGGTTATGGTGTTGGGCTGCTAAGCAGGAGTCGCGGGATCGGATCCTGGCCACGGCGGCCGCATTTCGATGGGGGCGAAATGCGAAAACACCCACGTACTTAGATTTAGGTGCACGTTAATGAACCCCAGGTGGTCAAAATTTCCACTGTCCCCCACTACGGCGTGCCTCGCTATCAGATCGTGGTTCTGGCACGTAAGACCCCACGACTTATTTTTTTTTCTTTGGCGCCGTCGCGGCGCTGCAAGTGCAAGACGATATTCGTGCAAGTGCAAAGCCCTATTCTAAAGTTACAACTCCCGGTCCCAACGTGGGAGTAGCCCGCTCTATGGGACCTTGCGCCCCGTAGCTCGCAGGACCTTTCATTAAAGTTATTCCTTCCTTCCTTCCTTCCTTCCTTCCTTCCTTCCTTCCTTCCTTCCTTCCTTCCTTCCTTCCTTCCATCCATCCAACCAACCAACCAACCAACCAACCAACCAACCAACCAACCAACCAACCAACCAACCAACCAACCAACCAACCAACCGTCCGTCCGTCCGTCCGTCCGTCCGTCCGTCCGTCCGTCCGTCCGTCCGTCCGTCCGTCCGTCCGTCCGTCCGTCCGTCCATCCATCCATCCACTCGTGCGTGCCACACCGCTAATAAAACCCGCAAAGCTCTGTGGGGCCACAAACTACTGGGGCCCCTTTTCTAAAACTCTCTACTGAATAGAGCCATCGAGTCCCGCGACTCCATCACCGAAAAAATTGGCATGGCTCTGACCGGCCGACACTGCCCTACCTCATTCGCTCAACTGCATGGAATTGGTGAGGCGGCTGCGTCTCGGTCGATTATACAGTTAAAAAAAAAAAAAGCGCGCCTCGGCGGGCCCTTTGTTGCGGAACGAGCTGGAAACCCGGCGCTTCTCGGAAACCGTGCGAGGCGTTCACGCGGCAAAGATTTCAAAACGTGTGACCACGTAAGGGGGGAAAACGCTCTTGGGGTCAGCGACACTCGACAATTTCAAACGCACCCTTCAGACAAGCGAGCGCATCGCGAGACAAACAAACGGTCGCGCGACGGCGACGTTCTCGGCACGCTTTGCCCATATATATATATATATATATATATATATATATATATGGTGTCCTTAAGTTAGGTTGGCTTTACACTTTTTCATTCGTCCGCCCCCGCTGTGGTAGCTCGGGGCATCTATAGCGTTCTACCGACGAGCACGAGGTCGCGGGGTCGATTCATGTTGAATTTTGCCCCGAGCACACAAGTTCGGTGCTACAAACGCACTTTGTTAACGATGATTTACCTAGTTTCGAGGCAGGACAATAATTGCAGTAAACTCGGAACCGCAAAAAATGGCTGTGGCTTAGCTAAGGTTAAGCCCAGGATGCGAAGCATACTAGCCTTTATTTTAGTTGTTGAACCACTGTTTAGCCTGGTGAACTGCTGTTGCTTGGCTATATTTGGTTCGGCTAGTCGAAGAAACAACTCATGCGTTACTCTGCTTCGCCTTCAAGAGTGTAACGCGACAGCGTTCCCGTCGACTCGCCAAGGGGTGTAAGACAATGGGCTACGGCGCAGCGACTACGCGCCCCGCATTGGACGCGGTGAGCGTCGAGCAACGCAGCGTTCGGCGCGGCAACGAAATGTGCGCCTGAGCAAGCGACGCACGCCTGAGCCTTAGAAACAGCTAAGCAACACCGCATTCACTAGAGGCGCTTTTGTACCGCTTTGAAGCATCGTACTCGTGGCTCAGTGGTAGCGTCTCCATCTCACACTCCGGAGACCCTGGTTCGATTCCCACCCAGCCCATCTTGCAAGAGTTGAGCCAAAGCCACCTAGAAAATCAGTCTCTGTAGCACGCCGCAACCTTCGCTTCTCATTCCAACGAGCAGCTCTGTCTCCAGGAGGCATCTCGCCTCGTGAGTGTAGCAGAGGCAAGCGCAGCTGCTTATATACCGCCGCGACGCCGCGAGCGACGGCGCGAGTTGGAGCCGCGTTTCCCCTCTGTCGAGACGTCACAGTGTCACGTGGTATTGAAGGCGACACCGCCGCGCCTGAGGAGCTGGGTTGAGCTCTCGTAATATGCTTCGCATAAAACTTAACACTACTTTAGATCACGGGAACTGCTTCGGCGACTTCGCTGTTGCCGATTTCGCTTGCTTCAGGAATAACTCTCTGTGTAAGCCTGCTCGAAGCAACTTCGCCTCTTGCGTCCTTCCACCAGCGGGAGAATTCCAGCAGTTTAATTAAAGGGATACGGACACAAAAATTGGTGTGTGGTTTTCTGCGTCAGAACAAAAGTTGAACTGTTAAAAATGACGAATACAACAAGCTGCTTAGAAAAAACAAGAACGAGAAACACCTTTCTTTTGCGTTTTTCTGTTGCGCCCTGCCTCCAAGCGGCCGCCGGGAGAAGCTGAAACTTGACGTCATGACACCCCCACGTGCCCGCGCGCGCGCGGCCAAGGTCAGCCACAGCCGGCGCAGTCTTTCCGGAGTGTCGGTCCCTTGCAGCGTTTGTTTATCGCCGTCGGCTACGTTCGCACGTGGTCTGTCTGAAACATTATCCCCGTCAGCGCTCCATGCAGGTGGTGCATCTTGCACGCGTGTTCGCACGGTCGTCGATCGGTATTGAAGCATTCTTCGTAGCGGAAGAAAATGCCCAGACATTACTGCGCCCACGGCTGTTACAACAGCATTATCGGTCGTGACACGCCGTCGCGCCGTCTCCCAGAGACAAGGTGCGTGAACTTTGCATACGTGCCTGTCAGCCACCACACCCAGCATGGAGACTTTCAAAAAATGGCTTCATTTGCGCGGACCACTTTGTCAACGATGCTTATGCGACCAGCCCGGCTGTGCTCAAAAGCCTTGGCATGCCGCTCAAAAGACTCCTGTTGAGGCAATACAATTCAAAGAGCGAGTGCTTAGTGATGCATTCGTAACTGTTAGCTGTGTTCGCCAACTTTTGTTGTTCTGGCAACAGACCCTCTCTCTTTCTGTATGCATGTAGCCGCAGCGGTGACCGCAGGAGTGCCTGTCGAAAGAAGAGAAATTACCCTTTCATTGGCTGTGCAAGAACAGATATTCTCGGCTTGTGATAGAAATTGTTTACCCTGCGGAAGCATGTGTTTATCACAAAACAACATAGTCATGTTGTGTGCACTCTCGCTGCGTCTAATATTGAACGACAGCATACGAGCGCTCTTTTAAATGATCAAATATACAAAACACAGCCAGTGAATGAGTGCCAGACAACAGCATACATGTGTAGTAATCTAAAATGCGCAGCACATTTATCTACATTGCCGCTTCACACGTTGCTTTTCCACCTCAAGCAAAAAATTACGGATTTTCATAGGTCTCTGCATAATCATGCGTCGGGTTTCATGACTTGGTTGTTCGCGCAGCATCTCCCTAATAAATGTCACAGCCAAAGACTTTCCTTTGTCTATGGCCACAGAATCGATGTAGCTAAGTGATCTGGTCGACGGGTCCCTAGCGCAGCCGCCCATCTCAACGAGTTCAACCAGTAAATGGCTTCTAATGACGTGAACGTGAAAGTAGCCGTAAACACAGGGCTATGAAACGGCTGGAAAATTCTACACATGCCGTGCCTCATCGCATAAAAACGAAGTGTGCAGCGATCGAAAGCCGACAGCGTAGGTAAGCACAAAGCGACGAGCTACGCTACCTACGATTCAGCCGTAGTAGCTCCCTTTCTGCCTCAACGCGGGTCACGAAACTAGGCATTTTGCATCCTACGTAACATAACTTTAGGAACTGCTGCTGCTGCACTTCAAGTTTACTAGGAAAAGAAATTTTGCTGGCCCGGACTGCCTGACCGGAACGTTCAAGGCCGCCTGCCCTTCTTCACCGCTTGACGCGGAAGGCTCGTAACCGTAAGCGGTTGTATTTCTTGCTAAGTTGGAACGGTCCTCGTCTGCAGACGTGTACTCATCGCTGGTAGAGGCACCAGAACTCGAATCCATGCTCGCGATTGCGGCGGTGGCGCGCCTCGAATGACCGTGGCCGGCCGGCTGGCTATCCGACGGGGGTGTCGTGACGTCACGCCTTCCAACTCGCTTGGGCCGGGCGGCGTTGCGCGCGCTCACAAAAACGCCAAAAATAAAGCCATCCGCTGAAAAATGAGCGAAGTGACCACTTGTTGTTGTTGTTGTTCCCGAAAACCTCAAGCGTAATCTAGATCTACAGCATAAGTTAACCTCCGATGTAAGATTGCCGGAAGTATTGAAGTCTGAAAATGGGTGGTACGTGCCTTCCAGGCGCCTTGACCTCGTTGCGAGCACGGTCGGGAGAACGCCGTTGCCACACCACTACACCTAAATATACTAGACACCACGATGAGCTGAATGTATGTCCCTTTCGTCAATGCACTTTTTTTTTCGCATTGCAGAACACTGTAATGCTTAACAGTTAACCTATAGGTCATGTGCGATCTTTATCGTCTGCTGAATTCATTTCACATATTGTTAACAATTGATTTTTCATTGGTATCTTTGTTTCATCTTTGCAATATTTGTATCTTGTGCTCCCTACTTCTGCGATAGCCTCTTGGGGCTGCAGTACGTTGAAATAAAATAAAAAATTAAGCAGATACCATAGCAGGTTTCATCTTCTAATACAATTTGGTTGATTTCCTGAAAAGTACGATTTGATCACCATGATCGTCAGACAGGCTGGTTATAGGACAGCTTCGTGGAGACATGCAAATGCAGAGAGAGAGAGAAACGCCATAGCGCCTAATCTGCATCTTTCCTAACCAAACAAGCATCGGGACTTTCGGCCGCGCCGCTGATTGCACACCATGCGTCGATTGCCAGAGATGCTCACATAGTAAATGTACGAGATCGCCATAACAGCGACAGGAATCCCCCGTGCAATGAAGCAAAGTATATGTCAATCGAAAGCGATAGCGCGACTCCGTCAGGCAACCGTTTGCGCAAGACACAGTGCACGCGGTCAACACGACGCAAGCTGCTCTTGCGCAATTAATGCGCCTTGTGGAAGGCACGCGGCAATATCTCCCGCCGATACGAGGAAGCTTATACGGTACACCTAGAGAGACACGCAAAACGCTCTTTGCGTCGATGCGTACGGCGTACCAGACTACAGAGTCTCGAACCTATATGAGGATAAACTTTCTCGAATTGTAACGCCTATGGCGACACGCATCGGTGGTGTCGCAACGGGACTGCAAATATGCAAATTCAGTTTGAAAGCGCTGTATACTAACTGGAACTGTCACCGAGAAAATTGTATACGTGGGCAGTTCACGTTGATCGCACGATTACCACGGTTGCTCGGGAGACTATGACGATGAGAGAGAGCAGGACAATCAAAGTAGCCTTACAGGAAATAAAAAATAAAATTACGCAAATCAAACGCACATACTGGAATCCTTGTGAGAAGAAGCTTTCGTGGAGCGGTTATTTGAATGCTGCAAGACTAAATGCGATGCGTACACTAGTATTCATTGTCATCCTACGAATGCGTAATCACATGCGATGTTCATGCACCACACAGGTCACAACTTTAATCTCACGCAATGTTTATGTTTACGCACTACAACGTTTACAAGCTACGCAGTAAGTGCAAAACGGCAGTTCCATGCGAATGCGAACTGCGAAACGTCGACCGAAGCAGTGGTATACGTCTGGAGGACGCGAAAGCGATGTTTGTCGAGGGAATAAATTGGTGAGGAGCGGATATGTAGTTAGAGGGTCGGTTCCCTCGTCCAAATCGAAACTACAGACTCGCACACGTGACGTAGGCGAGCCTGTATGTCAGCAAAAATTCCAGGAGGGCTCACTAAGAAAGCTTCGCTGAATGTGCCAAGAGGCAATAAACAGGCGACGTTGAACTCCGCGCCACTCCACAAGAACGCCGTACCGCCAGTCGACAACCCATACGAGGAACCCAAACAAACCGCACGACTCACCTTCGAATCACCCAAGTCTACCGAGTCTACTTGCATGGCTGGTCTCAAGCCAGGCGGCGGCAGGGGCGAAGCTCAAGCACGACTGGGAAGCCGAGGAAAGCACGAGCACTCGGCGAGCAGATTGCCCCATTTTCGGGAGGTTGTCCCGTCGAAGCCGCGCCACAAAAAAAAAAAAGTATACACGTACGTAGAATCCACCCCGGCAGAAGAAAACAGGGAACCCGACAAACACACACAAACACACGCTGTCCAAGCAGTGACAGCAATTTGCAGATCCAATTTCCAGACACGCAAAGCACAAATTTGACGACAGGCCGGACTCTTTCTTGCGACGGTGTTACAGGACAACAACGAAAGTCGCCCCCACACCTGGCACGGGACGAAACGAGAGGCAGAATGACCGTGGGCTTTTTGGAGTGGACGAGAGTGGACGTCGGTCAGCGGCAACCGCTGCTCCTACGCGTCGTGGCGGCGTCGGATAAACTTCGCGCCTACGTGCAGGCAACGGTCACGTGGGGAAGCAACGGTCGCCGCAGCTGGCCCGCAGATACGATAGACGGCGGTAACTCCTTTCAGCTGTTGGCAGCGGCGGCTCTCCGTTTCGCCTTTTGCAGATTATCAACGCGGGGGAGGAAAAGAGAGGAATGACAAGAAAGGAGAGGAGCGGAGAATCAGCCGCGAAAAAAAAAGACGCACACAAAGCCCGCCGGCAGCGATTCATTACGCCTCTACATACCGTGTCACGTCTCCGAAGCAGGGGGAACGGAGAAGGCGAAGGGGGGGAAGGGGGGGGGGGGGGGGGAGGCGCGCCAAAAGCCTCAACGCGCTCGCTTGCCCGCGACGAGTTCATAACTCGAAGGACCGCTAAGAGCAATGCAATTGGACATTAATTATTTTTATTATTGCGATAGCAATTATACGGACTCCGGAGCATTAATGCCGTCGCTGTGAGGTTCCGTATGAGTGAAAGCTTGCGAGGGCGAGCCGGCAAACGCGGTTCAATCTCGCGTGGGCGAGCGAGGTACGAGGTCCGGACGCGTGACCTCTCCTGTGGCGCGCGAGGCGTGAAGCCGCCGTGGTGTCGGAGAAGCGGGCTTGTCTGCCACCCCAGAGGTCCGGGTTCCATTCCCACCCAGATCGAAATTTACCATGTTTTCAAAGGCATTAATTTACTTTGCTTACAGGAATGTTCCTGACAAATTTGACCTCAATCAGATCGTTTTCCGACGGTTATTTTTTTTTTCTCTCTTCGCGCCGTCGGCCATTTTTTTGTACCATCCTTAGATCACGCCAACTACGCCAGCGGATTTTTCACGTGATGCGGAATATAATGTTTTCGCATTAGAAAAGCAGGGAAGAGATTCATAGAACCGAATTCGTTAGTCATGTCAAGTGAACAATGCATAGACGGAGGTTTTAATGACGAGATATAAGATCAAGGAGATTCATAGAACCGAATTCGTTACAGGCATGTTAAGTGAACAATGTATAGATGGAGGTTTTAATGGCGAGATATGAGCTCACGGAGATCGGCAATATGCTAGACCGAAAAGTAGCTATGTATAACCCCTGATTAGCTCAAGTTGGCCATAGGCGACTATAGGCAGCTGACAGAAGTCATTGTCGTCATGGAGAGAACGTAAACACGACCCAAGTTCGCTACCCTGCAAATCTCCGCAGACTATGCGCTAGTAAACTTGCAGCAAGGAGCGCTCAGCAGAAAGTTCACATCGTCTGTCAACGTGCCTCCCGTTATCGTGCTATATACTGTTCTCATTCTCAAGCTTGTTCTCAAAGCTCGGCACCCAGGTTCTTGCCGCCACCTACCCTCCAGGAGGACGGGGTCGGCACTGCAGCTCCTTACCGAAGCGCCACCCGCACCGAATATAAAATATATATATTTCGGTGGTAAAAGCGTAGAAATAGGGAAGCGGGAACGTGGGGACTACACACACTTCTATCCGGCACATATTACGGGCAGTAATATGTGTTCGTGAGACTAAAAAACTTCCGGTCGCGCGTTTTCTGGCATTCAATCTTTTCCTCCTGTAGTCGACCGGAGATTTCATGTTCTCGACGTGTTCAAAGAGAGGAAACACGCCTCATGCGTCGAGCTCATGTGTGTAGTTTCTTTCCCCAATTAGGATCAAACAACGTCATAACTGCGTGCGGGCAAGTAGCCAGGGTTAATATTTCTCTCTTTTTTTTTGGGGGGGGGGGGGGGGGGGGGGGAGGGGGAAGAACATCGCTGTTTGTAGACTTAAATTACGACCGGTGCGTCCGCGGTGCCAGCTCACGCGAAATTGCGTGAAACCGATCGTATACTCGAAAGTGATCGTTCGAAAATACCGTCCCGGGTAAGTGAGATACATCTAAAAAGAAGAAAAGCTCGTTCGAGTAATTAACGTGACTATCAGTGAGATAGATAAAGCGCATGATCGAGACACTTGCAGCCCAACGTACACAAGCAACAACGATCCCGTGCTGCTCATCAGTCCAGATAGGCGTGCACTATACGTGCGTACCGTTCGCGGCGAAGAGCCAGGTGCCAGCGAAGAATGGTCGCGAAGCTTGACACACGCCACGTGAGCTGATGCACGCTTGCATTGCTCCGATAGCGATAAGACATCCCGCGGCCCACGCGCAAGCCAGACAGAGATTAGAGATGGGACGGAGACTCCCACGGTAAGTTCCATGGCCACCCCGAGACCGGTACGTGTGTAGCACCTACAGACAGAGTTGCTTTCGGGCCTGGCTATGGCTTAAGCCATAGCCAGGCCCGAAAGCAAAATTGTGCGTGCGGTCTGAAGGTCCGCTTTGCGCGAAAAGTTTTGCATTGGTTAATTTTGCCCATGATAGAGTAACAAAATGTAATGAAAGTTCCAGCAAGAGTCACGCTCCTTCGTCAATGAGCAAGTTACAACAGCTTCGCTCACTTGAGAAGCCAACGCGACCGAGTCGTGTCAGAAGTCGAGATGACTCAGCCCGACCCGATCGCGTTTGCATGCATACTACAGAGGGGGTTGGGCGAGTTGACAGATTTTGCCTCGACGCTCGCTCAGGCACACTCGCTCAAGGTTTATATGAACCTAACGACCGGAATTCGGTCCGACAGCTCGATTCGACACGGTTCGATCAGGCTCATGTAAACGTATAGCTACTGCCACCTGCTAGCGGCTTTTTTTTATCGCAAAAGGCAACATCTCAAGCGATCTAGAATTATACATTGCTACAAGCCTTACATAGTGTTTGCTTTACGCCAAGTTCTTAGTTGCAGAGAAAATCACGAATGAGCTATATACATCTCACAAATTTATGCTCCGTGCTTACTCTATGTATACTGCATTAGCGACGCTATGTGAAACACTTTTTTTTCTGCCAGTGTCGTTGTTCTTGTTGTGGTTGAATTTTGTTGTCATTGTTGCTTTGTTCGATACACGCAATCCCCTATATATTGAAGCAACAGGTGGCGGTCGAAGTTTTCGCTTACACCCTGCGCACACCATGGCTAACTTCTTCATCGATCTGGGGCTCATAATGTCGTCCCAACCACGGTATTGGTTCCTCTGTGAGATCACGCTCAACTTTAGTTTTAAAGACAACTATGTGGGTGTTGGAGCAAACTGCATCGTCGCAGTGCGCCACTGTTTCAGTGGGAAAGCAAAGTCTGTAATGTGCCATAGAGTTAGCATGAAAACAAAGTCTGTGGAGCGTGCTCCGTCGATGCGCCTTAGGCGCGATTGCTCCGTGTCGCCGGCCATGACACAAGGTCAAAGCGCGGAAGCGTACGAGTTACAACGTGGTCTCCAAGATCAGGCGGCGCCCGCGATCTCGGAGACCATGGTTATAAAGAAAGAGAAGTGGCCACTCGTATTCTGCTGGCGGTCACGCGTGCATGCTTGCGGCTGTCACGAGGAGCCGTGAAGAATAACACTATCAGCGATTTTAGCACATCGGCCGTCCGGACATGGGCGCGGTCACGACGTGTTTTCAAGGCTTCTACTTGCGTGAACCCGTTAAACGGCAACAGGAAAGAGGCGGGGAACTTCCCGCGTGTACAAGTGGTACGAGTGGCGCATAATAAGGAGGCGCCCGGTCCTCTTTCGAGTCCATTCATTCATTCATTCATTCATCGATGCCAGCGCACCACGCCGCATATGTGAATTCGCGCAGGTTCCCGTACAAGAAAGGCAACGTTCACTGCCAACACGGCCTAGGCTAAACGGAATTGTCGGCTACACCTTCCACACTCAACGGGACACGAAAGAGAAGAATGAGATTAGCTGCAGCAGTACATGACCCTTCTTCAATGTCCACCCCAAATAAAGATAAAATAAAATACAAAATATGAAGTCGCTGTTACCGTAACAGAAGGCTTAAAATTTAAAGTCATGAAAAACGCAGCGCGGTGCTATTTTTTGCCAAGAATTTTTTCCGTCTCGCCTCCTGGAGCCAATCTACATTCGAACCGACAGTGCCAAAATTCATGACGTCATGGTGAACCTTTGCGGAAACTTAAAGGACAGTATCGCCGACCGTTTCTCGCTACTGCGAATTTTGGCACCCAACAAGCCTCCTTTCGCGCTTGGAAGGATATTGATTATAGTCGACGAAACGAATCAAGCATAATTCCCATTCTCTATCAAGTTTGTGATGGTTAAACGATTCTCCATTTTAGACGGGGGTGCGCCAGAGCACTCCCTCATTTGCCACTACATAGCGAAAGGAAGCGACGGGAGGCAGGAACAAATACTGAGGCACGTTTCGCTGCACCTTATGCGCACCCTGCTGTGGCACTCGAGATGTCTGCAGGGCTCAGCCAAGAAACCTGCATTCGGTGTCTGCGGTTTACGTCCGTCCAAAACCTTCTCGCGCATTTCCTCCCTATAGCGGATATTTCGTACATAGCGAATACAAAACCCCACAGGAACCACGACATTGGAGAAGCGTACAGTATTAGGCGCCAGCTGGCTGCACGGGGCAGGGCCGTCTGCACAGAAGCACGGCGGCCCGCGAACTGCCTCTTCGGGCGCCGATGCTACCGTCCACCAGGCCTCGCCGTTTCCTGAAAACGCCCACCCGCACAAAGCCGGGCGGTGGTGGGCAATGCAGCGGTGCCCACGGGTAAGCATCGCGCCGCTGTATGCGCGAGAGGAGAAAGTCGGGCGATGTATGCACGTCTCGCTGCAGAGCCGGCCCGTACGCGCCGACCCAAATTGCGCCGCGGCCCCCTGTTGCCTATGCCTTCTTTCTTTCTTTCCTTCCTTCCTTCTTTCTTTCTTTCTTTCTTTCTTTCTTTCTTTCTTTCTTTCTTTCTTTCTTTCTTTCATTCAAAATCATCTCGTCTCGCCTCCTGGGGTCTCGTAACCTTTCTCTGGCCCGAGAGAACGCGGGCGCCCCGCCCGGCGCCTCGGAAACGGAACAACAACAAAAAAAAAAGAAAGGTGCACCGCCTCGTGCAACAGGTGCGCGCGGAGAAATATGCGCGCAAGGCGGAGGTGGCCGCCCGGACGCGAGACCAGAACACGAGACACGCGGGCGGCGCGGTAAAAGAAACCGCACCCTCGCGGAACCCTGGGGAACACAACAAGTAAAAACGTCGCCACACGAATACGGCGCGCAGTTGAACTGCATGCACGGCGCGAGGAACGAGTGAGACTGGCGGCCGGCAAGGCGGCCGGCAAAGCGCCCGAATTCTCGAGAAAGCATGCTCGCGAGCGATGAAGAACGCCAGGTATTCAAAGGAAGGTACAGGACGGGGGCAAAGCTGCAAGGGACGCAAGGAACGATCGGAAGCCCTCATGGCGAAACGGTATCCGGTCAAAAAGAAAACGCCACGCGGCTGCTGGGAGAAACGAGATAAGAATGAAGAGAGTGAGGGCTACGGTATCGGACATGCGCCGACGCCTTGTGTAAGTGCAGATATGAATCCAATAAACGAATGGCGTTGTCAATACTGACCTCAACCCCCCACTATGGTGCCATACCCCCACCCCACTCCCTACCCCCGCCAAAAAAAGAAAACGAAAGAAAAAAAGAAAGGACTAAGTCTAGCAATATGCGTGTCCAGTATTTTATGGCGTGCGATAGCCTTTAAACGGGCTATCCGCAAGCATACGTGCACTGATGCTTAGCACTTTCTACGCGTGCGTGGTAAATCAAGCGCGTTAACCCAACGAAGCGCGTCGCGTATACTGCGACGTGACTGGATTGCGGAATCACAGTTCCTTTTCTTCTTTTTTTTAAGCACACCACAAATTGTAGCAATATCCATAGAAAATTATTTACCCGAGACAGTTTAATGTCGATGAGAAATATCACCGTTACAAAAACAGAATAATACGAGAGAGGAAGAAATTAGAAAGAACCAACCTCCCTTGCTATCCAGGGGAATGCGCTTATAGCATACATACTTGGGAGGTGGTTGTTTGTGTCGCTGTGTTGCACAACGTGTCATGGGTGGCACGTTACCCTTATGACCGCGCCTTACCCCGTACGTGGGAGTCAATCTGTACTTCGAGCACCACTTCCTCAAGCACCACATTGGAAACCCGTGCAGCGTCTCAGACGACAGCGTCTGCATCTTCGAACAGAGGCGCAGCGCCTCAAAACGCAAGCTGTCCCGTGGGAAGAATGCCAGAACGATACCGATACACCACAGCGCGCTTCTTGCCGCTGTGTTTTTTACCGTCGTTCTTACTGCAGTATACATGGCTTAGGCCCACGAAAACAGTTAGACACTAAAAAAAATCGAGGTTGTTTCACAAAGAATGTCAAACGATTTAAAACGCGGTCAAAGGTGCCAGGGAGAATTCCTGCCGGGTATATGTATCAAAAGCGTCCTCTGCGAGATGGGCCTATGCAAAACCGATGAGGCGAGTTCCGGGCTCCCAGGACTGGTAATTTTAGACGGGCACGTATAAAAAAAGGGTGGGCGCAGAAGCGGCTTTCCCAAGCAGGCAGATCTGCCTCGAAAAAGCGTTGACATTCGGCGCACTCGAAACTGAGATAAGTATACGGACGCGCGCGCTGAAAGGGATGGGCCCGCTACCCCCACCCGCTAAGGCGGCGAGATAGGAAGAACAACGGTTTGAGCTATAAATAAGCACGCTCTTTTTTGCGCGTCATTAGAGGGCGACGCACAGAAAGGGCCAGAGACAGACATTTGATAGGGCGTAGAGGGCCCGCCTTCGGGAAGGCAGCAAGCAAACTTGCAAACTGTCTGGTCGAGGAGTGCGCAAGATTCGCTTTTAGAGCTTAGTATAGAACGACAGAAAGCTGAGCTAGTGTTGTCCACTTCTCTACTCTTGTGTCCTGTCTGCATGCCTCACCTCCTTTTCTGCATAATGAATAGCTTTTAGAGGGTTTCTTTTTTTTTTCTATTCGTCCCGAGACTTTCGTTGGTTATAACTACAGCACTAACGACTTAACATATATGGCAGGGGTAATTATGAGTGTCGTTATTGCCGATGGCACCAGATTGAATTTTTCTCGATATCTTAAATTCACCGAAGTGGTACAACAGAGGCGTTTCATGCAATCGTATAACCTGCCTGGGAACACGATCGGGCCGCCGGTAACTGAAGCACGATAGAGCGCACGGTAAAAGCTGATTGTTGTATCTCCAAGATACCGCATTCAAAACGCGAGTAAAATAGCTAAGGGAACCATCCCCGTCTCTCCGTAGCCTACTTACGTCATTTTACGTTATTTACATGTTTGCATATGCGAGTAAATGGTGCAGTAGTAACACGAGACCACACAAGAAGGAATGTATATGTAGAATACAGCCCAATCGAGAAAGCAACGGAAAGGTGCTGAAAGATCAATATAACAATCGGCCGAATGCACTCGTAACTGGAGTACGTTGGCCAATAATAGAGAGGGGTGTGGTTCGTTGTGAAAAGGAAAGGTTGGCGCTACAACAATAATATTTGGGGTTTTTGACGTGCCAAAACCACTTTCTGATTATGAGGCACGCCGTAGTGGAGAATTCCGGACCACCTGCGGTTCCTTAACGTGCACCTAAATCTAAGTACACGGGTGCTTTCGCATTTCGCCCCCATCGAAATGCGGCAGCCGTGGCCGGGATTCGATACGGCGACCTCGTGCTCAGCAGCCCAACACCACAGCCACTGAGCAACCACGGCGGGTGGGGCTATAACAAACTGCATTGCGTTCATTGGCAAATTTAGACACAATATTCCTTCCCGTCTCGGCTGCGGAGGCTGCATTCCGACGGTGGAAGAATGCAAGAACGCTCGTGCACCCTGCAAGGGGCGCACGTCAAGCAACCTCAGGTGGTCGAAATTAATCCAGGACCGCGCGCCTACGGCATGCCTCGCAGTCAGAGCGTGATTTTGGGACATAATACCCCAAAATTTATTTTACTTTCATGTTAATCTTCATATATACGGAAGTTCGGCTACTTTGTGTTTTCAACGAGCTCGGCGGACTCAATTCTCAAAACATATCCGTCCAAACACGTACACCCGAGAGCAAAAGTATACGGAGCACAGGGTCGCCGAAAAAAAAAGCTGAATTGCTTTGCAATTAGCATGCATAAACTGAAATTGACGAGTTCACTGGAAAGTACCCAATTCCCAAGTTTGAACTGCAGTCCTCAATTTCAAGTTGCATTCACAGGCAGAGAAAAAACAAAATCGGCTTTATCGCACAATACCTGGTCCGTGCACTTTTGTTGACGGGTGTACGTCAAGCTTGCGGTTAGGACTCAAACCCGACGCGACGTGTGACTGACTGCAACACACCGCTGCCACTCTGGAATTGGGCCAAGCAGTCAGGCATAGCCAACGAGTAAACACGATTGAGACGAAATACCGTATATACACGTGCAATAGCCGCACGTCTTCCCCTTCCCCACCCCCATCATTATTTTAGATATATATATTTCGCTATGCGTCTTTAAGTTTGATGAGCCTGGAGCCTCCGTATCCAGCGACGACGCCAGCCGTAACACGCCTACCCGCCGTGATGGCTCAGTGGCTATGGTGTAATTGGGCTGCTGAGCACGAGGTCGCGGGATCGAATCCCGGCCACGGCAGCCACATTTCATCATCATCATCAGCCTGTTTACGCCCACTGCAGGGCAAAGGCCTCTCCTATATTTCTCCAACAACCCCGGTCATGTACTAATTGTGGCCATGCCGTCCCTGCAAACTTCTTAATCTCATCCGCCCGCCTAACTTTCTGCCGTCCCCTGCTACGCTTCCCTTCCCTTGGAATCCAGTCCTTAACCCTTAATGACCATCGGTTATCTTCCCTCTTCATTACATGTCCTGCCCATGCCCATTTCTTTTTCTTGATTTCAACTAAGATGTCATTAACTCGCGTTTGTTCCCTCACCCAATCTGCTCTTTTCTTATCCCTTAACGTTACACCTATCATTCTTCTTTCCATAGGTCGTTGCGTCGTCCTCAATTTGAGTAGAACCCTTTTCGTAAGCCTCCAGGTTTCTGCCCCGTAGGTGAGTACTGGTAAGACACAGCTATTATACACTTTTCTCTGGAGGGATAATGGCAACCTGCTGTTCATGATCTGAGAATGCCTGCCAAACGCACCCCAGCCCATTCTTATTCTTCTGATTATTTCTGTCTCATGATCCGGATCCGCAGTCACTACCTGCCCTAAGTAGATGTATTCCCTTACGACTTACAGTGCCTCACTGCCTATTGTAAACTGCTGTTCTCTTCCGAGACTGTTAAACATTACTTTAGTTTTCTGCAGATTAATTTTTAGACCCACTCTTCTGCTTTGCCTCTCCAGGTCAGTGAGCATGCATTTCAGTTGTTCCCCTGAGTTACTAAGCAAGGCAATATCATCAGCGAATCGCAAGTTACTAAGGTATTCTCCATTAACTTTAATCCCCATTTCTTCCCAATCCAGGTCTCTGAATACCTCCTGTAAACACGCTGTGAATAGCATTGGAGAGATCGTATCTCCCTGCCTGACGCCTTTCTTTATTGGGATTTTGTTGACTTCTTTATGGAGGACTATGGTGGCTGTGGAGCCGCTATAGATATTTTTCAGTATTTTTACATACGGCTCGTCTACGCCCTGATTCCGTAATGCCTCCATGACTGCTGAGGTTTCGACAGAATCAAATGCTTTCTCGTAATCAATGAAAGCTATAGATAAGGGTTCGTTATATTCCGCACATTTCTCTATCACCTGATTGATAGTGTGAATATGATCTATTGTTGAGTAGCCTTTACGGAATCCTGCCTGGTCCTTTGCTTGACAGAAGTCTAAGGTGTTCCTGATTCTATTTGCGATTACCTTAGTAAATAGTTTGTAGGCAACGGACAGTAAGCTGATTGGTCTATAATTTTTCAAGTCTTTGGCGTCCCCATTCTTATGGATTAGGATTATGTTAGCGTTTTTCCAAGATTCCGGTACGCTCGACGTTATGAGGCATTGCGTATACAGGGTGGCCAGTTTCTCTAGAACAATCTGCCCACCATCCTTCAACAAATCTGCTGTTACCTGATCCTCCCCAGCTGCCTTCCCCCTTTGCATATCTCCCAAGGCTTTCTTTACTTCTTCCGGCATTACCTGTGGGATTTCGAATTCCTCTAGACTATTTTCTCTTCCATTATCGTCGTGGGTGGCACTGGTACTGTACAAATCTCTATAGAACTCCTCAGCCATTTGTGCTATCTCATCCATATTAGTAATGATATTGCCGGCTTTGTCTCTTAACGCATACATGTGATTCTTGCCAATTCCTAGTTTCTTCTTCACTGTTTTTAGGCTTCCTCCGTTCCTAAGAGCATGTTCAATTCTATCCATATTATACTTCCTTATGTCAGCTGTCTTACGCTTGTTGATTAACTTCGAAAGTTCTGCCAGTTCTATTCTAGCTGTAGGGTTAGACGCTTTCATACATTGGCGTTTCTTGATCAGATCTTTCATCTCCTGCGATAGTTTACTGGTATCCTGCCTAACGGAGTTACCACCGACTTCCATTGCACACTCCTTAATGATGTCCACAAGATTGTCGTTCATTGCTTCAACACTAAGGTCCTCTTCCTGAGTTAAAGCCGAATACCTGTTCTGTAGCTTGATCTGGAATTGCTCTATTTTCCCTCTTACCGCTAACTCATTGATCGGCTTCTTATGTACCAGTTTCTTCCGTTCCCTTCTCAGGTCTAGGCTAATTCGAGTTCTTACCATCCTGTGGTCACTGCAGCGCACCTTGCCGAGCACGTCCACATCTTTTATGATGCCAGGATTAGCGCAGAGTATGAAGTCTATTTCATTTCTAGTCTCGCCGTTCGGGCCCCTCCACGTCCATTTTCGGCTATCCCGTTTGCGGAAGAAGGTATTCATTATCCTCATATTATTCTGTTCCGCAAACTCTACCAATAACTCCCCCTGATATCCCTAGTGCCTATGCCATATTCCCCCACTGCCTTGTCTCCAGCCTGCTTTTTGCCTACCTTGGCATTAAAGTCACCCATTAGTATAGTGTATTTAGTTTTCACTCTACCCATCGCCGATTCCACGTCTTCATAGAAGCTTTCGACTTCCTGGTCATCATGACTGGATGTAGGGGCGTAGACCTGTACAATCTTCATTTTGTACCTCTTATTAAGTTTCACAACAAGACCTGCCACCCTCTCGTTAATGCTATAGAATTCCTGTATGTTACCAGCTATATTCTTATTAATCAGGAATCAGACGCCTAGTTCCCTTCTCTCTGCTAAGCCCCGGTAGCACAGGACATGCCCGCTTTTTAGCACTGTATATGCTTCTTTTGGTCTCCTAACTTCGCTGAGCTCTATTATATCCCATTTACTGCCCTCTAATTCCTCCAATAGCACTGCTAGACTCGCCTCACTAGATAACGTTCTAGCGTTAAACGTTGCCAGGTTCATATTCGGTGGCGTAGAGGTAGAACACCCGCCTCGCGTGCAAGAGGTCCGTGGTTCGAATCCCGGTGCCGGCAATTTCCCACCGGATTTAAAAAAATAAAAATCCGCGTGTTGATAAAATTGCATAAACAGGCCTGGAGTGTGGCCTGATCCCGGTGACCAGAACCGGGTAACGCACTCCCTCACCAGAGCTGGATTGGCCACCCTGGTGCAGTACTTGGCCACAACCTCCTATATGAACAACACAATCAAACCCCGGCCCTCAGTCCCCAGCAGCTGCGAAGCAACTGACCACGGCGGCGGTCAGACCTGCGACGCTGCAGAGGGTGCTAAGAATCACTGGCTCCGGACAGGCCGCCATTGGAATATGAACCTGGCCACATTTCGATGGGGGCGAAATGCGAAAACACCCGTGTACTTAGATTTAGGCGCACGTTAAAGAACCCCACGTGGTCGAAATTTCCGAAGCCGCCTCCCCCCCTCCCCCCCCCCCCTACTACGGCGTGCCTCATAATCAGAAAGTGGTTTAGACCCGTAAAACCCTATAATTTTTTTAACACGTCTAATGGATATGTAAATAGATGCGCAGAGTTTAGAATATATATATATATATATATATATATATATATGAACTCTGCGCACTGTTAGATATGGCGCCGTTTCCTGAGGCTACTTCGAGTTCCCCAGACCACATCGAATCGCAGCACAGCTAATTGAGGAATGCAGAAGCAGGAAAGCACATTCCAGAGGAGCGCCCGAGCAAACAAGTTCACGTGCAAACAAGTTTATAAGCCGCCGGTAGCTATTCTCTGCTTGACTCTTCCAGAAAGCGAGGGGATAGCACGGCATTGTTGGAAGTGAAGTGGGTGCCAAACAAGACGGCGGTAATGCGCCGTGACAGCATGACGTGCCGGGAAGGTCCAAGCGTACCTTTTCATCACCTTTGAAGAAGACTATTGCTACCGCTGAGGGGCCGTAGCACCGGGAGCAGGTGAACCCTCGGACAATGGAGCATGAGCGCCCCTTCCCTTCTCCTCCTTTGAAGAAGCGCATTACACCACTGCGAGGCAAGACCGCAGAGAGCCGCCGGGTGTGACAACGCGATACGGGCGCCAACCATTGGCTGAAAGTGGCGTCATCTGAGCGGACTCTCCGATTGGTCGAACATGACGCGACTTCCAGTGATCAAAGGGTTTATAAGAAGCCTTCCAGAGAGACCAGAGCATTCCCTGATTCCCTTGATTCACCTCTCTCGAACCTCTTGCCGCGGGCCGCAGCGTCCGAGTTGCTGCCGGCCCGTAATGACTGTACGACGCTTAATTGACGCTCACCTCTCTGTAATTAATGTAGAATAAATCCTCCCAAGTTTGGGTTTGCATCCCGTAGTCCGGCCTTCAACCCCTACAGCACGCACGCGACCAACAGTGAGCACAAGCAACTCCACCGCTACACTAAACTTGGCGAATCGCCACGAAAATAACGCGCAAACAAATCCGCCAGCAGCGGCGTAAACACGCGCATGACGATTACTGCCGATAAGGACGCCGGTACAGAGGGAACAAAATCAGCCAACTGCGGTGGCTCAATCTCAGCCCTCGTATACGCGGAAAACAGAAAGCGGACGCAGAGAGGCAGCTGATAGTATACCAGACTGCGCCGCAATACAAAGTGTTGCCCCAGGAAAGTACAAAATAAAGAACCGACAAGGTATATACGTGCTTCGTGCGAGCAGAGGTCATATGCTCGATGCTTGAAGAGGACGCCCACTGCCGTGCGGTGAACATGCGGGCGGCACGGATAGCTAGCACACATGCGTCCTATCGAACGAGAATTGTGCAGATCCCACCCCACGTGTTTAAAACCGCGACATGAGAAGCGAACCTTTCGCGAAGCGGTCAGTTAAATGCTGCACAAATTATCATATTCTGCACAGCGTTTTGAACGACAGCGCGATTACGCACAGAATTATATTTTATATCTGATTATTCCGTGTAACCAGTGTGACGCGATCGTGTTGTTTTGTTATGCATTGAAATGTCTTATTGCTCTCGTTTTTCTTATTATGTACGCATTGAATTTCGTCAATTGTATGCTTTATCAACCAGTTCAGTACTAATCGATGTTGCCTGCAATTTTTTGTGGGATACGTAAAAAAAAGATGACGTCACAGTACACATCTTTACGTTGCGATATGTATTCTCCTGTATTTGAACTGTGCCCCCTCACACTGTTATTTGGTACTCTGCTGTATTCACTTCCTTTTAGTTGACTTGTCAATCAACAACCAACACCTTTGTATATACAGTTACTGTTGCTCTTTTATTATTCCTGCTATGCTAGGATTTCCTTTACAATTTTTTGTTGTATCGGACCTTCAACTAGGGGACGTATTCTGAAACGTTCGCCGCGGCGAACTTTTCGCACTGGCCACGCCTCCGCCGTAGCGGCGCGCGCTGAATGGCTGCTTTGACAAAACCGGAAATTCACTTGCGCCACCTGAATTTCCGGTTTTGTCAAAGCAGCCATTCAGCGCGCGCCGCTACGGCGGAGGCGTGGCCAGTGCGAAAAGTTCGCCGCGGCGAACGTTTCAGAATACGTCCCCAGCATTCGGCTACATGTCCGACAAGTGATTGTTACTTGTGTATAATAACCTGGAAAAAAATAAACATCTTCCTTCCTTTCTTTCTTTCTTTCTTTCTTTCTTTAAAAGGCAAGACGCGGACACCTCCTTCACGTGATCCTTGGAACGTGACTGCGCATTGTGCTGTATCCAGGATCACGCGCGCCGACATACACGGTGGACAGGTCCTAGAGATCGACAGTGCAATAGTAAACTTGGCTTTTGCCCAGCGACGTCGAACGGCGCACGAACGATTGCTGGATTGCGTGCTTGCAAAAGACGAGCCTCTGCAACTCTTGACTGATGCGCGCCAGGAGCAGAGGTGATATAGCACGCAACAACAACAACGTAGCTTGCAACAACACGGCAGCTACGAAGGCGTGGGAGACGGAGCCGGAGGAGGAGGATATTGTTGGCGAGACCTCTCGACGCCTCCTGCCAGCGGCAAACACTATCACGCCGTTGAAAGGCGGGCGTCATTCAAACTATGCGGACATCAGTTGAAGAAAAAGAAACTATAAACATAAAGAGAAAGAGGGCTCGTAAAAAAGAATAGGCGTCAGATTGTTCAGGCGTATAGCGCACGCACGCACGACTACAACACCCGCCCGACCCAAGCCCCCCCCCCCCCCCCCCCGAAAATAGCCGCCGCCGGTGTTTATTTATAAACGCCACAACGGGGCACGACGTTGTTCGAGAGGGCGGCCGAAGTGTTCCGCGCGCTCGCGACCGCCCAAAACAAAGCGCGCCGGCACGAAATGCACCGTCACACCACCCGGGCAAGAAGAAGGGGGCACAAACAAAGATGTATACGCTGCAGGGACACAAGGCACGTGCACGAACGCTTTGCTTTCCGCGCTTTTTTTTTTTT
The DNA here is from genome assembly GCF_038994185.2 of Dermacentor albipictus. Taxonomy (NCBI): domain Eukaryota; kingdom Metazoa; phylum Arthropoda; class Arachnida; order Ixodida; family Ixodidae; genus Dermacentor; species Dermacentor albipictus. The sequence continues at coordinate 48,433,617 of NC_091829.1, read as the reverse complement.
GGAGAGGAGGAAGGAAGAGCAGCGCGCACACGCTGGCGCGCATTTCTAGGCGCGTCACAAAAGAATAATGCCGGGCTCATGAGGCGCGCCAATGAAGACGAGAGAGACCGAGGAAGGAGGCTATAGGAAGGGCGTTCCAGAGTGGAGGTGACGTGCCAGAAGTGAAGTATGGCTGGCGCCATAATACCGCGGGCATCGAAGTGATCAGCAGTTGTCTAACGAGGAATGTCTCAGGCTGGAGCCAACGTTCGACGAGGGCACATGCCTTCGCCGGAGCTAAGTTACAGTCTCTATTTTGCTGCGAACGTCTGCCTTGCACTGGCACCAGGGTAGTATATATAGTAAATGGAATTCCAACCGTAAAGCCGCAGATGTCGTCATACCGTGCGCAGCGCCGGTGCAGCCTATCGTACAGCTAAGGGAAATAGAAAAGAAAAACACACGACATTTCTATGTCCTTCTGTTGCAAGCTAGGTAGCCATAAAGAACTATATCGACCTCTCCAAACGTGGTATTCCATGCTAAGGTCACCAAACATCACTGTTAACTTGCTTATGTTAGGTACAGGACGGAAGCCTGTCCCAGTGATCTCCGGTTACCCAATCTTGCACCTTTTCCTAATCTCGTCACACCACCTGGCCTCATACTGTCCTCGACTGTTCCATACACGCATGTAATACAACAACGTGAGGCGGATAACCGACAGTCCAGCAGAGTAACAGAATGCGCGCTAGGCGAATAGAAACGCAGAAAATCAATTCATCATCCGAATTCGCTGTACCATATGGCTTTCACCTGTGTACATACTCGCCGGCAGCTGCGGGCACTGCCACTCCAGGAGAGCTCTTTCGGGTGACCTCCTCGACAGAGAATACGCATGCAGAGAGAAGAGAGCCACAGAGCTACATTTGCGGGCAGCACCGCGCGAAGGAGGTACGTCCGTAAACAATGCGGGGAAGCGGGGGTGACGGCGAGGGACGGAGGACAATGGGGGGGGGGGGGGGGGGGGGGGCAAATTGGAAACAAATGCGCGACTGCTAAAGCGGCGGCGAGTGCGAGCCGTGAAAAGCAGACCGTTCACGCAGACAGCTGTGCCTTGGTGTGAAAGCCAAAAAAAAAAAAAGCTAGAGCACACAAACGCCACGGTTGTTCCAAGAATATCGAGCGACGGACGTACGTGTCACGTGTGCACAAAACGTTATACATTGGGAGCGTGAAGGCTGACTCTGATTTCGGAAGAGCGGCGCAAAGACGACGACCCGCCGCGGTAGACCGTGGGGCTATGGCCTCGCGCGCTGCTAAGCTCGAAGTCGCGGATTCGACTCTGGCAGCGGCGACCACATCTTCGATGGCGGAGAAATGCAAAAGCGCCCGTGCACTTGGGTTTAAATGCACGTTAAAGAATACCAGGTGGCCAAAATTAATTACGGAGTGCCCCACTACGGCGTGTCTCATAATCGTAACGTAGCTTTGGCAAGTAAATCCCGAAATTTAATATACGTTTAACACACATTGCAAAGCAAGAACGATAACCTGCTGTGGTTGCTTAGTGCCTATGGTGTTGAGCTGATAGGCACGAGGTCGCGGGATCGAATTCCGGCCACGGCGGCCGCATGTTGATGGGGGCGGAATGCGAAAACACCCGTGTACTTATATATTGGTGTGCATTAAAGAACCCCCAGGTGGTCCAAATTATTTCGGAGTCTCCCACTAAGCCGTGCCTCATAATCAAATCGCGGTTTTGGCACGTAAAACCCATTATTTTTTTAAAGCAAGAACGAAGGATACAGAGCGCTGACCAACAACCACATGAGTTATCGTATTTCGCCCTGAAGTATTATGCGCACACACACACACACACGCACACACACACACACACACACACACACACACACACACACACACACACACACACACACACACACGCACGCACGCACGCAAACACACACATTAAGAATACAAAACAGACTGAACAGTAGGCGGAGTGCATCTGAGAGCCTGATTTGCTCAGTGTTGCCCGATTATACCAAGATCCCATCACCCGAAAAATTTTTGAATCTTTACACACATAAAAAAAACGAAAGCGAAAAGGAGGCGTTCATCTGTACACCATCTGACCTCCTGCGCGCAAAGCGAATATTGTCTCCATCAGTGGCGTAGCCAGGAATTTTGTTCGGGGGGGGCTACGCCACAGGCCCCATGTATATATATATATATATATATATATATATATATATATATATATATATATATATATATATATATATATATATATGGGGCCAGTGGCGTAGCCAGAAATTTTGTTGTTGCATTTAAAAGAAAAAAGTTTAATTCTAGTGACTACTGCTTTCAAATTTTTTATTTAGGTGGTCAATTATTTATTAAAAATTGGCCAAATCGAAAATTTTCAGAAAACGAAGCTATCAAGTTTAAAACTCCGTGACACAACAATTAAACATGATATCGCAATTCTGTGAATTGCATCTAATAGTACATCTACAGCGGACAAAATGGATATGTTACACATGAATCTCAAAAAAATTTAGTATTGTGGAAATACGGCTTGTGCAGAACCCTTGTACACAACGTAATCAATTCACGTAAGATACAAATTGACATAGCAAACTTGCCCGCTTTGACTGTTATAATAGATGCCGTTTACAGAACCACAATGTCTGTTATTCATGCATAGCTATTAGTTTGTAAACGTCGTGCTTCTATATTTTCAAACTTTCGAATTTTTCAAAATATTTTAAACAACATTCAGGCCCTAAATCGAAGTTGTGTTTCCAACAGAACTAGAATTTAACTTTCTCTCTCAAATGCAACGAATTTCAATAAAAGCGATTAGCAGGATTATCTAAGAAAAGGGTTTCTGCGTTTTACAAGTATCTGAATAGGCCGCGTCGGATTGGGCCCGAGCTAAAGCTTCCTCTTAAACAATTTGTCAAGGGATCAAATCCATGAATAACTGCATTGTCATTGCCAAAGATGCTGCAAACGAATTCTTGAACGCTACGCACAGTCAAAACAATAAAATATGTATTCTTTCATAAAAGAATATACTCGTATGTGCCAAAAGTATTGCCAAAATAACTGATATCAATGCTTCCATATTTTTGTCTATTTAAGTAAAGCAAATATCACACGAACTTTAGAACTATATCAGTTCGAAACCAGGAAAGCAGTGCATGCCACTGATATGAAGAATTAAAAGGCAATGAACTGAACAAGTTGAGGACAAATATGTTAATGAAACTTTGTCATGCAAGAACCTTGCTTACATTCTTGTATATATGCAATGGCCAGTGAAAAATCTCAATGACGCTGTAATTTGTTTTAATGTATTACGCAGAAGCAGCTGTCACCGGTCGTGTATCGTGAGTAATTGCACCGAAATCAGTCGCAACAGAGGGCACGTATAAAAAGCAGGAATTCTGCAAGATATACGAGGGCAAGTCAAATGAATGTGAGCCAACAACGGGATACTTTATTTAAAAGTAGTCTTCATGAGAATTCAGACATTTGTCCCATTGACTAACGAGTCGCGTGATTCCCGTCTTATAAAACTCCTTGGATTGCTGCTTCAAAAAGTCTGTATCTGGTTCCGTTGAGCTGTTTTTTCGGTTGCCCCAAAATGTAGAAGTCGCAAGGTGACAGGTCCGAGCTGTATGGCGGATGCTGCAGGGTTTCCCACTTGAACTTTGCCAGTTTTGTATTAACCACATAAGCGACGTGGGGACAGGCATTGTCGTGGAACAAAATGACCCCATTCGTCAATTTTCCACGTTGTTCGTTCTTGATTGCGACACACTGCCGTTCTGGCGTTTCACAATATCGGAAACAATTGATAGCCTCTCAAGATTTAGCAAATTCTATCAGTAATGGACCCTGACGACCGAAATAAAAGTCAACAATGCCTTTCCAGCGGAAATGATGGCCTTTGCGTTCTTTGGGCGCGGTAAATGTTTCCACTGTAAGCTTTGCCGTCGTGTTTCAGGCTCGTAGTAGTGGCACCAAGGTTCGTCCCCGATCACAATTGCAAACATGAAGTCGTCATCCTCATTGTGATACCCGATCAGATGAGTCAAGGCAGCGCGAAACTACTCCGCCTTCTCGCTATGGATCAAAATCTTGGGGATCCATTGCGCACCAAAGAGCCGATAACCGAGAAGCTCATGAATTAAGGCATGAACCGAACCGTGACTGATGTTCAGACGGTCTGCCAGTTCATCGATGCTTATCCTCCGTTCTTGTTTCATCAGCTCACGAACCTTTGAAATTGTGTGGGGGGGTGATTGCACGATGGTTTTGGCCCGGTCTTGCAATGTCTTTACAACGTCCTTTAAACCGTTTGCTCCAACGCTTCGCAGTGGTCAATGAAATGCCGTGTTCAACGTAAACGGCAGCCATACGGCGATTAATTTCTGTTTCGGAAATACCTTTAGCTGTCAAAAACTTCGCGACACCGAGCTGTTCAACTTTTGAAGTGTCCATTATGTGACGCAACCATATTCAACCCAGTGTATGAGAGCATTAAAGAGCATTTATCTTCACACCTGCGTGTCACTTTTGTAAATGAGACATGCCGTTCTCCTACGCGCATGCCTCGCAGATAATGAACCGAACCATTATTGCGTGGTTAGGGTAGGCGCACTTTCATTTGACTCGCCCTCGTACATTAGAAATGCAAAGATACAATGGGATATACAAATGTGAAAATACGGCTTGATAAAGGACAAAAAAGTGTCACTGGAAACAAAGTTCACTGCATGTATACACAAAACCTCGCCACAAGATATTTATAAGCATACGTATAAGTCTCCAATGAGTCTATGTATGTAAGAAGAAGTAACTGTATGTAATGCGTCAAACAAGGCAAATAAACATGTTGCACAATCATAGATTCACAGAATCCTAGATTCCGCCCCCATTCCATTCACTCCCCCCGATGTATTGCGTGCGACGGAAGGCGGCGCGCTTGCTCCCCGCTTTTCTCCTTTGCGCACACAAGACTGAGCCACCATCGTCGGCTCACCCATTCCACCTCCCCCCCTACGCTTTCATTCGCACATACAGCATGCAGCGCGTGGTCACGATTTTATCACCCTTGGACTTTATACGAAACATGAGGGCGACGGCGACGGCAGGAATGCGCCTGGAGTGTCCATGTAATTGCTTTCGCAATAATACAATAAACGTATCCGGCAAATAAAGCGTCCCGTCGCCCATTACATTCCGCAAAAGAAGTATCAAAATCTAACTTTCACCATGCGACCATTCGCTGCGCCGCAACAATATATTTTTTTTTCTATGAGGCGGAGGCACCGAAATGGAAAAAAAACGCATAGGAAAGTATGTTGGCCAGAATCGAATGCCTACATTGGGCACCTAATGGGGCTACAGAATTAATACCGAAGAAAACATGAGACGATTGGCCCACTGAGAACCATACGCATATTCCTCAGTATCCTACACCAGCGAAACAAGACTTTCCGGAAAGGTTCCGTTCAAGGAACGCGGTGCAATCCTTCGAGTCCCCACAGTGATGGCGGCGAGCGACCATTTTTTTTTGTTTTTTTTCTCGTCTGCTAGCCAGAAAGCTTCCAAAACTCTGTCAGGTGAAAATCCGCTCGGCCAGAGCAAACCGAACGCCCACGGAAGTGCACCGCGCGGTGGTCGGGGCCGTACGAGAAAAAAATATGCGCTCTGGCTCGCTCTGGCAGCCCACGGGTAGGGTATAGCGAGAACAAAAAAAATTGAAGAGGCTCAATGTGTTCTCGGCGAATAAAAGTCAAAGTAGAAAAAATAAATAAGAACGTAGTTACTTTGGCTGGCTTTAGTGTCTTGACATGGTTGTTCTGGCGTATACGTTAAAAAGTGTTGATATTTTTTTATTTGACATGACGGCACAAATGAACCACCCCAACACATCGTCTCATTGGACCTCGCTGCATGCTTTGTCAACTCGTCTGCTAGTGTGTTGATTTGGCTTGTCCCGTTGTATGTTCCGATGTAAGACTTTAGAAAAGTCAATGGACCTCTGGCGTCAAATGTTTATAACAACATTAAATCAACAAAGTTCCGCAATTGAAAATTTAGAGTACAACTTTGGAAATGTCAATGCACGTTTCACATCAAGAGTTTATGAGATTTATACCCATAAAGTTCCGCAATTGATATCCATGCGCTCCATAGATTCCGTGGCCTCAGTGAGATGCCGCGGCGAGCCCGCTCACCATCAAAGCGCCCTTGAAACTTGGTGCTCGGATGGGACTGCTTGGCGTTATGTGACTGCCGGTGTATGGGCGTTGCCACGAAATCCTGCCCGAGTTCGCAATCTTCGCGGTTAAATGTCTTTTCGAGCGTCAAAAAGACATTCTAGACAAAATCCAGAGTGATTTCCGGCGCCGGGGGTCGCTTTGGTCGGCGGTGCATGGACAGCACGAAAAAATTTCGGGGGGGGCTGAAGCCCCATAAGCCCCCCCCCCTGGCTACGCCCCTGGTCTCCATGACTCCTTTCTTCTTTTTCAGCTGTACAAAAGTTCAAAGCAATATAGGATAAGGCAAAGAGAGTTCCACTTTAAAATAATCCACTCGTAAAACAAAGTTACCTTAGCAAACTTTCGCAACTCCGCAGAAAACCTCTAGCATCCCGAAAGTACACCACAAACACTGTCTAGTAGCGAAAAGAGCCCACCGCAACAAAAATGCAGATTCATTAACGAAGCTATATAGATATATATAATGCGAAGACTAAATTTAGGCAAGACAGCAGTTGGGTGAACGTCAGCACACTAGCAACTAGCAAGTGGCAAATAATTATGATCACGCGCACGCCTAAACACCTACACCTGGCCAGACAGGTTCACCATTCCGCTGAGGGGCCCGATAATACCGAGACACGAACACAGCTCAGGCACACTATCGCATTTCAAGTCGGGTTCTTTTTTCCGATCGCTAAGTTACTCGTACATGCGCTAAAAAGGCCATTTTAAGGCGACCAGCGGTCCTACACTGCGCGGTTTCTATCCTATTACAAAGCCTCTGCCCTCCGGTGGCACCGGTGAAGTGGTGGTGGTGAAGAACTTCGGTACCCGTCGGTATCAAACCTAGGTCCCCGAGCACCGCAGCCCAACAGTGTACACTCTTAACATTTTTACACCCTTAAGGGTGTTTAAGGGTGTTTTTATCGCGCGGTAGCACCCTTACCGTCAGAGCCCTAAAAAATTTATAGAGGACAACAGCGGATCTCTGACGAGACGTGCGATGACAAAAGACGTAGTTGAAAACTATGTAATCATTCTGACAGCCTTGGGCGCACAGAAATATCCGACAAGAGAATTTCACAGCGAGAGATAGGAAACTCTCTTATCGGATACTTATATGCGCCCAAGGCTGTCAGAATGATTACATAGTTTTCAACTACGTCTTTTGTTATCGCATGTCTCGTTAGATCTCCGCTGTCGTCCTCTATAAATGTTTGTAAGGCCCTAACGATATGGGCGTTACAGTGCGACAAGAAAACACCCTTGAGGGTGTAAAAATGTTTACAATGTATCCGCTCGGCGACGATCACGGGCTGGTCGGTCAACAACAGATTAATTTTACACATTAGCACGCATCGGTACAATCTCGGAGGACACGCAATATATAGGGAGACTTCGCGCGCGCGCCGCTAGATGGAGCAGCGTGTCTTGAGGGAAGCCCGAGAGAGGAACCTGGCTGCAGTACACGGCTCACACATGATGGCTCCTACGTTTCTCCATACTAACGTTTAAACCGGATCACGCGATAAGAAAACTATGACGATGCGTTATTAAGTGGCACTTCTGAACACGCGCTCGCACGCTCTCTCACACATCCTCCCCTACTTGAAAGCTAATCGCATTAATGACGATAAATATCCCTAAAGGATGGGTTCTGGTAAATTATTTCACCTAAGCATGGTTAGATGCCGAAAACAGCATTTCCACGCACGTGGAGAAAGTAACCGTCTACTTCATGAACGCTGCAGTAAATACAGCTTTTCTTTGCCTAAGCCCAAACAGGAAGAGGTCCCATCGTCTGTTGGGTACAGGCACGCTGATTGATGCTGCATTCCGGATTTTCATGCCATCTCACGGTACTGGAAACGGACTTCATTGGTGTTTTTCGTCGCGCGTCACGACGCAATGGTTTGTACAGAATAAGCGATAATTTTCTCGCTAGATGGCTTCATAACAAGGGCAAATACTTTTTTTTCGTTATTACTTCCCAGTTAACCTTGAAAAGGGCTGACGTGTAATATATAACGTACGGGGGGTCTCTGGAAGGTACTGCGATTATTTCCCGACCACTTCCCTATAGCATTTTAATAAAACTTCGCAGGCACAACGACGCGCGTGTCCCCCACGGGGACTTTCAACGTGAGTGACAGCTTAGGCGACAGGAAGCTCGGCGCAGATAAGGTACAGGAAGAGGGCTACCCAACAACGAGTTGACGGGGCTCTCATATATACCCGTTCTCTATATAGGCGCCCATCAAGAAAGCTCGGTATGTTGTCGCGGTGACCGCACAGCGAACGCGGGTGGGCAATTAAATTACTCCAGCATCATGGCAGGCCGGGAGCACGAAAAAACAAATAAACAAACAGCCCCTGTGCAGCGTCATAATTATACCGACCCCACCAGAAAAGTCATCCGCGCGCTTCAGTAAACGAAGGCGATGGTGTACGACAGTGTGACCTCCCGGATTTTGAAAACCCATTTCCCGCATTTTTTTTTTTTTTCAGCCGTTGTGGCGCGGTAAATGTTCCCGAACCTTGCCGAGTTGTCATCGGCTTCTTTATACATGTATATACAGTTCATTCTTGCCGACAAAAATAAATGTAATTAAGGCGGACCGCGGGGCGTCACAATCCATGATGTCACGCCTAGCAGGCATGGGCACGTCAAGGCACGCGTTCCGTCCTTGAGCCTTTTCTGCCTTACGAAGTCTCTACCTCTCGCAGTAATGGTGCCTTGTTGTGCGGACGTGTTGTGCAGGGATGAATTACCTTCACAACTCAACATATCCAACGTATCCTCTTTAAAGGGAAACTAAAGGCAAATATCGAGTCAAGCTAAAGTGACACATTAGCGCTCGAGAATCTCTAAGGCGTCAACATCATCGCGAACGGAGCCTTGCCGATCGAGAAATTGGGCTAAATGCAGGAGGCGATTAGAGACTACCCGGGGAGATTCACGTACTTGCCCCATGACGAAGGCACTCCTCCTATAAAAAATTATGTCACTAGTACTCAACCACTCGTTATAAAAACATCATTGGATTGCATTATAAGAAGAAAGAAAATTATACTTGCCCAGTTGTATTGAATTTTTAGAAAAAAAAAGGAACTCTGACATTACCCTTGACAGCGGCGCGGGCGGTCGAAAGGTTTCGTTTTCGCTCGACTCTGCGCCGCCTGCGCTATCGGGTTTGGGTATAGTTTCGTTATCGCGTACAGTGCTACGCTCGTCTTGCTGGCTCGCGAGATTCGCGCAAACTGCGAGTAGCAGAGAATTCCGCTTCCCCGTAACGTCGCGGAATGTCCGAACTATGGATACCCGAACGGTCCACGCCACTTGACCAAAAGCAGCTGCAGCGGCGAATCCATCGCTCTGCCTTGGCTCGGCTGCTCTATGACCGCGAGTTTCCGTTTTATGCAAAAAAAAAAAACGCACCGCCCCTTGTCCGGCGCCGTTTTACTCACTGACGGCAGCAGCAAAGCCTGGCCATGGCGTATGCAACGTCACCACTCCCCGGTTGGGCGGCGGGAGATTTGAATTGCGATAATGGTATTCGGAACCTTCAAATGTAATATTCTCGTGAACTAAGTTTTTCTTTGGCACGAAACAAGCGCTGCGAGGTTTCTGGAATCGTATTTCTGGAACAGTCGACGTCGACTTAGCACTTGCCTTTAGTGTCCCTTTAAGGGCCAATACTGTCGAGGTAGCCCAGTGGCTATGGAACTGCGCTGCTGAGCTCGAGGACGAGGGTTCGATCCTGGCCGCAGCGCGGCTGCATTTCGATGGGGGCTAAATGCAAAAACGTTCGTGTAGCTAGATTTCGGTGCACGTAAATGAATCCCGGTGTTCGAAATGAATGCGGGTTCCCCCACTACACCGTAGCCCTTGATCACATCGTGCTTTTGGTACGTAAAAAAAAAAAAAAAGACCCTGGAAATTGTTTCTTCTCTTTCTCGTTTGTTTGCGTCCCTTTTAACATGACCTCGGCTTCTAGTGCACTCCTTATCTTGCGCCCTGGAGAAGCGCTACAGGTCACCTGGCCGCGTCCCATCCGAACAGCAGTATGCAGGCCGCGATGGCAGTGCGCCGTGAACCGCATTGCACGTCGCAAGTGGGGGTCATCGATTGCGCAACGGCCCAGAGAGAGAGAGAGAGAGAGAGAGAGAGGAGACGATGCCGGTCGCCGGCGAAGCAAGCAGAGGATTAAGAACACGGGCAGGCCGCGCGCGATAACCGCAGAGAAGCGGGCCGTGACTTCCGTGGCCGGAGCAACTGCGCAAGCGGGTCATCGCGTCGACGGCACCGATCGCCTACGGTAGATGGCGCCGAGAGAGCAATGGAGGCTTTGAATGGCGACGCGCAGACGTTTGCGAACGCACGCAACGGATCATGACGCAACCGTGAAATATGGAGCTGCAGCCAGTGTCACTTATTACTTTCTGAAGCTTATAGAGAAAAGTTGTAGCAAAGTAGTGGGCAGCGCGACAGTGGACGGAGTGCTTACTGTTCGGAGAACTAGTGGCTTTTTTTTTTCTTTTTTCTCTGCCTTTCCGGAGAGCGCACCGCTCGGTGCGTATACCAGATACAAAGGGGCAGCCCACAGTGATAATCATCCTCACCACGTGGAAAGGAAAGAAACCAAAAGAAAAAAAAGGGAGGGGGGATAAAATATGGGAGCGCGACCGTATACAGACAGGCAACTTTACGAGATAAAGCAAGTAAACCGAGTGCTTGATTACGATAGCGTAGAACGTAGTTTAGAAAGACTGGCCGACTATTTCTCGCCGCCTCGCTGTAAAGGGGTGCCGTTGGAGATTATCATCATCACGCGCCAGTACTCCTTTTAATCGGCGCGGTGGCAATTTTTTTTTTGTTATTCACAAGTTTTCCAGTTCGCTTAAAGAAAAACCAGAAGGTTCTGGACCAAAGGCGCTAGCCTGCGCCTGACTGAGGCCCTGACCCAAAGCTCACAGGGGACCATTTCAAAGGGGACCATCGCATATTACAGATCCATCGATTTCGTTTGCATTTTCTGCGCCCCTTTCCATCTAGGGCTGACATCGCACGAGACTGACACATTACCAGCGACGTTACGGCACGAGCCAACGTTCCGCACTGCTTCGCCAAACAGACAGCCCACCATGCACGCAGACACCCTGCGGCATATCGGAAGCGTGCGAAACTCGCCGAAAAATTAAAAAAAAAAGAAAACGAAAGACGTCGCCGGAGCGTGAAGAGCAAAAACCGACAGGTGAAGACGACGCCTCTCGCGACAAAGTGTCACAAACGCCAGCAAGGAAGCAGTCGGCGAGCAGAGGAGGAAGTGAACGAGGGGGAAGAGCCAGAAAACGGAAGTACGCCGACGGCAGTGAGACATCGCGCTGGGGCAGCGGCGGAGCGCTTTCGGAAGTGCATGCGCGCCGGCGGTTCGGTCAGGCGTGCCTTCAAGATCAATGTCGGGACACACACTACTTGGGGCGGCCGTACGGTGGCCGGAAGTCAGCCCGAGGCGGCCGGCGCCGACGATGCAGAAGAAGAAGTAAACGTAAGGGGGGGAGGGAGGAGGGGGGGGGGGTCCCACCGAAACTTCCTCGTAGCACACCTTGAAAAAGAACGAAGGCGGAAAGCCCGCCCGCGCGCTCTTTCCTTTATTTTTTCCCACTTCTTTTCTTTTTACTTTCCCCTTGTTTTTTTCTTTCTGCCCCTCCCCCCTCTCTCCACGTTCGCCAGCGCTTCCTTCCTCTCTGTGCCCTTTCCTTCCGAAAACGCACGAACGCGACCGAGCGGCCCCCGCTTCCTCCTAAAAAAAGGAGTCCCGCCGCGCTCGTCCCTCTCCTGCCGTTCACCTTTTACGAACTGGTATGCCTCATAGATCCGCTTCACCTCCCACGGTCATCTCAGAGGCGACGAACGAGCCGGACTACCCGTCTCGTTTCGGCTCCGGCCGGTGGCGCGAGCGCAGCCGCAAGCTCCGTACGTCAGCTTCACAATTTCGAAAAACAAGTTCGAAAAACAACAAGTTCGAAAAACAACAAGTTCGAAAAACAACACGGCGGCGAACAAAGCCAGCAACACTTCATTTGGGCCTAGTTGGTACATACTTCTGAACTAAACGTAACAGCGCAAACATATAAGACGAGCCACAAAAAGAAAGACACGACACACACTGGCGCTGACTAACAACTTCTTTTTTCCTTCCATCGTCGATGCATTTATATACCTAGGCCACATAATCGCGCAGGCGCACAGAATGCAATACTGACGTCAGCCATCTTATCATATACGCAAACGTATGAAATCAAATTCAGATTGGTGCAGGGACAACGATGTGTCACTAATGCAGTTATTTCCTTGACTTTTTATGTGATAGGCCTCTAAGGCAAGCCGCGCATGTTCATTCTTGCTTTTTCCAAGGATAATTGTCCGATCAAGTCGCGCCTCACAATTGCTGCAAGAGTTTATATGCGCAACCAGGTGCGCTCCTTTATCTACATTTTTGTTTACTTTTTGCGCATGTTCCCTGAGTCGCTCATTGACGCAACGCCCTGTCTGGCCAACGTATGTCTTGCCACAAGAGAGTGGAATCCCATAAACCACACCGACAGCGCACGACACGTATGAGGCATCATGCCGGATTTGGCATCCTCCTCTGTTCTCTCCGTAGGTGCGGGAACATAGCTTAGAAAGCTTGTTTGGCGCAGAAATTGCCAAAGGTACGCCATGCCTGCAAGCAACTTTCTTGAGTTGATGGGTCACCTTATGCATATAAGGGACCACCGCAGGCCTAAGCGTTTCACGTTCGGCGGCCGGCCTTCTTGTGGTTTTATTTCTCTGGATCAGAGTTTCAACCACTGCAGTCAAGAGCGACATAGGGAACCCAGCTGCCAAAAGTCGGCTGATCTGATTGTCAAAACTTTCTTGCATCTTGTGTACACACGACCTCTTAAGTGCCAATTCTATACTTGACGACGCAATACCTCTTTTCACAATCTTCGAGTGCGCAGACCTGAAGGACAACAGTTCCTTTTTCGCACGGGGTTGATAGGCCCAACACACATGGCGTTCACAGAATTCAAGCTTCAGTTCCAAGAACTGCAATACACTGTTTTGTGGGCTCTCGTGGGTAAACGTAAGACCTTGTCCATGTATCTTAAAATCTTCTAAAACATTATTGATCGTATCCTGGTAGGACGAGTCAAGCGATAAAAATACCAAAAAATCATCGACATATCTAAAAACTTTTAAAACTTTCCGCTCAATACAACGCTTCAAAGCGGTACAAAAGCGCCTCTAGTGAATGCGGTGTTGCCTTAGAAACGCGCTGTTTCTAAGGCGTGCGTCTCTTGCTCAGGCGCACATTTCGTTGCCGCGCCGAACGCTGCTTTGCTCGACGCTCACCGCGTCCAATGCGGGGCGCGTAGTCGCTGCCCTGTAGCCCATTGTCTTACACCCCTTGGCGGGTCGACGGGAACGCTGTCGCGTTCCACTCTTGAAGGCGAAGAAGTAATGCATGAGTTGTTTCTTCGTCTAGCCGAACCAAATATAGCCAAGCAACAGCAGTTCACCAGGCTAAACAGTGGTTCAACAACTAAAATAAAGGCTAGTATGCTTCGCATCCTGGGCTTAACCTTACCTAAGCCACAGCCATTTTTTGTGGCTCGTCTTATATGTTTGCGCTGTTACGTTTAGTTCAGAACAAAGCCAACACGCCAGATGAAAGTGAGTGCGACTCTCTTTGTCGCGTTTAGTTCGACACTTCGCCCTTAACAGTTCAAAACAGAGAAACGTTAAAAATACGGTGTCTGAGAGGCGCATTTCAGTCTACTATAGTAGGATACAACTTAGAAAAAACAGCAGTTGGCAACCAAGGCACAGAAACCGCGCGAGGTTAAGAAACGCAAGAAAAAGTGCACGAAATAGGGAGCTTTAGATACCGGACACACATAGTTATGGTCAAAGTTGTCTTTTCGTAGCAGCCAGGCACGTACCCAGGGGGGGGGGGCGCCCCCCCCCGAAATCAAGTGACATACCCCCCCCCCCTCCTCACCCACGCCATCACTCCTCACACATTCCTAAAGCACCACCAGATCAATGTTGAGACTTGACAGTTGTTCATCGACAGCTGTTCATGACAGCTGTTCATGCTGCCTTTTTCACTCCTTTTAGAAGGCGGTAGTTATCGGCACCTCTTGTAATGTGAAGGACAGGTTTCTCATAGATTCCGCACCCTCGCCTCGAGATGCCTTCAGTTGTCACCAACTATTCAACCGTCACGCGCATAGCTGTTGCTTTTGTTAGTTCAACCTTCTTTGTTTAGGCTGATCCTGGGACCAGGAGAGGGATGCGGCTGTTACTCAGCTGGTCTGTACTCTCATGGAACGAGTTGCGGCCGGAGAAAACGCGAATTGGGTTTAACTTTTCCCTTCGCTTCATTATTTTCTTGAGTTACGGCTCGCCGCGACGCTGGCAGATGCCCGGAACCATATACACGCGATATGGGTTAGATAAGGTGGGAAATAAAATAATATGAAAGAGCGTCCATCATGAAACCATGCAATAACCCTTAAACCCATAAGCAAGATGACTGTCGCCCGTTACCTCGTCTGTTTTTCCCTAACTGTATAGCACTTTTCGTGCAAAATTGGCAACTGGAAACAAAAATCGCAAGAAGTTGAGAAATTAAGCGATATACTAAGGGAGAGAGCCAAGGCAACAACCAAACTGCAAGCAAAAGTGAATAATAAAAAAGTTAAGCGTTGTTTATGAGGCTATTTATGGATCAACATCTTTTTATTGAAAAAGGAAGTAGAGAAAACGCCGCCGGAAGTGGAGAACAATTACTTGTTTTGAATGACGCTTCTACGGTTATCGGTCGAACCGCCTCACGTAGCCACTTCTCTGCTGTGCTTATGTGGGTGTTTTTCTAACCTTTCGCGGTGAGCGCAGTACGCCTAGAATCGCAGAGTCCTGCGCTCTACGCGGTTGTATGGGACTGGCGGCCGCACAGCGTTACGCAATTCGAGGAATTGTCAAAACTGATCAACGAGGCGAAAATAACTGATATTCCAAACTATAACATGAGAAACACTAAAGAAGCCGTAAAAAATGAACGCGGCCTGAAATCAGTGAAAAAGAAACCTGCCATAGGACAAACCATGATGTATGCACTAAAAGATAAAAAGGGGGGATATCATCAGCAATCTCGAAGATATAGTAAAAGCAGCGGAAAAATTCTAAGCTGACCTGTATACAGTACCAGGAGGAGTCACGATACCTCACTTAGAACCAGTAATGAACAGGATACAGAAACTCCTATTTGACAGAAACCAGATTTGAAACCCACAGAAACCCACATTTGACAGCTTCTCCAGAGTATAAACACCTGGCATTTCCCTGGCATAGCGAATCTTGTTACACAAAGATGCTTGAGGTCTGCCTCACCAAATTACGCTGCCGCATTCCCTCCCTAAATTTCTATTTATACAGGTCGGGTTTGGTTCCCTCTCCCCTTTGTTCTTTTTGTGAGGAGGAGGAGACGATACAGCACTTTCTTCTATCTTGCCGCCGCATTGCTGCGTTACGAAAAAGATTGTTGGAGATACCTTTTCGAAGAATTGGCCTGGACTTGACAGAACCTGCAATTCTTTCGTTCGGGGCGTCCACTTTGGGATTCAGCCACAGGGATGCATGCTTCGCTGTCCAAACATTCCTTATAGAATCTAAACGAATGCCCTGCTAAATTCTATTTTTATTACTTTTAAATTAATTATTCCTCATTCAACAGCACCTTCCTGATTTTATTTTAGCCGGTAATTCAACCCTATTCAATGCTATTCGCATAGATATTAGGAACTTTATGCTCTATATTATTTTGGAATAATCCACCCATTTCTTGGCCAATCCCCCATCGTGGGTAGGAGCCACACGTGGCACATGCTACAACAACTACAACAACAACAGCAACAAAGGAACAAGAGATCAGGATCGCCAGTCGGCCACTAGAGACTGTGAAGGAGCACGTTTACCTAGGTCAATTAATCACAGGCAACCCTGATCATGAGAAGGAAATTCAGAGAAGAATAAAAATAGGTTGGATCGCATACGGCAGACATAGCCAGCTCCTGACTGGAAGCTTACCATTATTATTGAAAAGTAAGGTTGCAATCAGTGCATTTTGCCAGTGCTGACATATGGGGCAGTGACATAAGAGCAAGTTAAGGACCGCGCAAAGAGCGATCGAATGAAGATTGCTAGGCATAACATTAAGAGAGAGAAAGAGTGGTTTGGATCAGAGAGCGAACGGGTATAGACGATATTCTAATTGACATCAAGAGGAAAAAATTTAGCTGGGCAGGTCATGTAATGCGCCGGTTAGATAACCGTTGGACCATTAGGGTTACAGAATGGTTACCAAGAGAAGGAAAAGGCAATCGAGGACGACAAAAGACTAGACGGAGCGATGAAATTAGGAAATTCGCGGGCGCTAGTTGGAATCGGTTGGCGCAGGACAGGGGTAATTGGAGATCGCATTGCAGGGAGAGGCCTTCGTCCTGCAGTGGACATAAAACAGGCTGATGATGATGATGATGATGGTGGTGGTGGTGGTGGTGATGATGATGATGATGAAGGTGGTGCCCCCCCCCCCGAAAAAAAATCCTGGGTACGTGCCTGGTAGCAGCATTGTGCGTACTTTGGTCTCGCGCACGTAATTCGACACGCTCAAGCCGATGCCGCAACCAAGTACAGTACGCGTATCGCCCTCAAGCAGTCAGCAAATGCTTGGGGCTTTCCGTGGAACACTTAAATATACAATGTACACAAAAGAATTGTGCTTCAGTTTACACGTCACGTTGCACCATCTGGGAAGGAAATCAAAGGACGGAGCGGTCCAGCCCTTTTCGTGTTCTTTCGAGTAGCTATATATGCTCCACGCGGTCAAAATTAATATAGTGTCTCCTCCAGCACGCCACTGCTTACAACCTCTATATTGCTTCGGCGCGTCAAACTCAGTAAAGCGAAATAAAGTACGGCGCAGCAAAGAAAAACGACACAGTGAGCTTTTCGTTGAATAAAATCACCGCTTTACTCACCGAGAATCCGACTACAGGAAAGATGGCTTAGAAAACTTCGAGCTGCTTGAATGAGAAGGTTGTGTGTCATATTGACCGGAACGAGAATGCTTGTATCTCTTATACAAATAAATATATTTTTTAATTTGGCTCTGAAAGCGGTGCAGAAATGACAAGTGCAACCAATCCGTGTACCATCACTTAACCAAAAGTACGCGCAAGGAGGCCCGCGTAACCGAGGCCCGTTTAACCGAGACCCGTGTAATGTAGTACATCATGTAAGTGCACCTTCCCAATGGTTCCCAACTGATGGCACGCACACCACTCAGGCGGCCGTAAGCAAACAAACAGAAGGTATATATTTACAGGCGAAATGTTATTCTCGGCGTCGCCTTAAGCCGATTTGTACAGCCGAAAGTAACGCAAGACTTCAACCATTGCCTACTGAAGTTCTGCAATGCTCTAGACAATCAGGTCACATAAATACCATTACAACAGCAACGCTGCAGATTAGTCCGTGTTCTGCTATGACGACTAATGACGGCGCGGCAGGCTTTTTGCCCCGAGCAAGATGGCGGCGACCAGCTTCACTTTAGGTGAGCCGTCTCCACTCCAGAAGTTTTTGTATGTAACCTCCTTGGAAGAGACTATGCAGAATAAAAAAAATATATCTCACTGGAAATTTCTACTCGCTTTCCAGAGGAATCACTGCATGTTTAGACACATCGAATGGTATAGGCTTTCTATTGCGCGACAAAATAGAAAGTCCCTGAAAAACGGTAGACACTCCATTTAAGGAATTATACGCTTGAAGGCGTATCTATTATATGTTGCACCGAGGCTATTTACGTACCGTTTGTCGCTTCACTGCATGATTCGGTAGATAGAACAGAGCAGATACTATTCTGCACACCGTCAATTTCCACCATATTGTCGAATTCGGCATCTTGTCAGTTCCGACTGGCTCACGGGGCTATACTATATATACGGCTTCTCTGGTTGACTCAGGACTTCGCCCTTACAAAATTTGACAGTACGGCGGAGTTCGACATTGTCCCAACAGTGTAAAGGCGCTAATTACCGATTAGCGACGTTAAGATGCAGAAAGCGATACATTTCTTTACGGAATGTGGCAATCGCTGCCAAATGCACGTGGACAGAATTGCAACATGAGAAAAAGTCCGTGCACGCCTGCCTGACGCATATTCTATTGCATTCTTTCTTTCTTTCTTTCTTTCTTTCTTTCTTTCTTTCTTTCTTTCTTTCTTTCTTTCTTTCGTCGTTAGAGCTCTTGGGCAACCGCGATTAAGCAAAAGCACGACGCCAAAGCAGCAACGCGTGCGAATGCAGATTAGGGCGAGTCACACGGTAACAATATAGCAAAGTTTCCCGCAAAACGTTTCCCACAAAGAAACAAGGACACGACGCGTACGGCACGCTAAGGCGTATATACTCCTCTGGGAAACCGATACACCACGTACGCGTGGCATAAGAGACGTAATCGACCAGCTGCAGCCAACTTCCAGTCGAAAAACAAAAGCTGCCCGCTTCGAATTTCTCCTGAAAGAAAGGTGTTGCGTGCACTGTGGTGGTAAACGAATACACACGACGAGGCACGACATCGGGCACGCAGCGCATGTAAATGCAACTCGCCTTTAACCCCACGGGCGTGATAACGCGAACTCTCGGTAATCTTTACAAAATGTTTACCTGCGTGCGACGAGGAAGTAGAGTGGGGTATACGCCACGATAAAAAAAAAAGAAAACGCTGCCATAATATGCCGAACAGGTCTGGCAAGGCTTGCGTGTATATGGTGTATTCAGAGCGCGAGTACAAGGCCTCCTCGAGGGCAGGTCGTCACGCATTTCTTACTCGCAAGAAACAGAACGTGTAAACACATTTCGAACACGCAATCCCTCGCAGATCTTTTATTAGTTGTTTTAATTTCCTCGTACAACTTGGTGCAGGACTGACAAGGAATTAGTTCCAAAAGCGAATGACGATAAAACTTAATTTTCACTTTCAAGTTTGCAAGAAAGAATAAACTCGAGTCTGTATTACAGATGCGAGAAGATTATAGACGTAACATAAATTGAATAGTACGAGAAACAAAATCAATTAAAAGAAAACACATCTTAAAGGTGGTAATAGCTTGGCACCAAAATGAAATTTCGGACTGCGGCGCAAACATCCCTGCGGCTGTACTTGAGAGTAGAATCTCCAAATCAAAGCAATACGGAAATTGTCAGATCCAGGCAAAGTTTACCAAATGGAATCTCGAAGCTTCTTTCTCTCAGTCATAGTTAAGCAAAAAGAAGAAAAAAAGGAACAGCATGGGAAACCCGCGTTGCCACACCTAATATTCTTAATTGGTTGAATAATTGCTTGCACAGCCTGCTTTGCCTGAACTTCCAAAAGGCGGTTGGAGCGCTGCCCGTACCGGGTGTTTCATTTTATTCGGAAAACTTCATTTTAAAAGAAATTGGCACATCTCCCTGCCGCTTTTGCAGATAGGTTACGCGGCATAGGCCTATCTCCGCCTATATTATAGCCAATCAGCAAAGACGGCAGGGGCTTAGATATAACAGTTTCGATTATTTTTTAAAATCAGTTTCGCATAAAAACACAGACCCGGTATAATCGACAAGAATAACAATCGAAGCGCCTCTTATTTGCGACGTGCAGTGTGTAGTTACTTTTGAAGGAGAGGAAGAGAGAAGTGCAGTGCCGTAACTGTCTCTCAGAGGAGGACACCTCAACAGCACTGCACCCGCCGTGGTTGCTCAGTGGCTATGGTGTTGGGCTGCTGAGCACGAGGTCGCGGGATCGAATCCCGGCCACGGCGGCCGCATTTCGATGGGGGCGAAATGCGAAAACACCCGTGTGCTTAGATTTAGGTGCACGTTAAAGAACCCCAGGTGGTCAAAATTTCCGGAGTCCTCCACTACGGCGTGCCTCATAATCAGAAAGTGGTTTTGGCACGTAAAACCCCAAATATTATTATTATTATCAACAGCACTGCACAGGGAAAGGGGAGTGGGGAGAAAAAGATAAGGGAGAGAAGGAAAGGAAGGCGGAAAAAAAAATAACAAGAACGTTGAAGAAGCAATGCGGGGCTTACAGCCGCGCTCTCAGCTGCGTGTCAGAACAAAAGTCAAGTAGGGCAGGAAGCACTTTCTTGACAATGGAAGGGTGGGCTGGCGGAAAGAGAAATGCTTCCTCCGAGTCACAGGGCAGTCCCACACGACGGCATGATGCAAAGAGCGCAGTTATTTGCGACGGCGATCCGCTCTTAAAATGAAGTAAGGTTTCCACGAGTAGTGACAACGGAATGCACGTCACACTTCTTGACAAAGAATGATCCAACGCAGTCTGGCTCTGACGTCACAGAAAACCGGTCACGCGTGCCAATTCAGTTGAGCCTTAAATTAAGCAGGAGTTGTCGGCGATCGCATACGTCTTCTTCGCGAGGTATGTCCGCGGCGCGCTTTCTCGTGGTCCTCCGATATAAATCTTAGGCGACCCTGGACCGCAATGAATTGCAGAGGCGACCGTGCCACGAACACGCGCAGCAAGAGCGCGCAGAATTTCGGTATAGCGACGAGGAAAGATTTCGTCCCAACGCGGTCGGCCGCGCGAGTCGTGCCGAAGACGGAATTAAATGTATACGCCAGCGTCCGGTATATAGGTATATATACGTGCACGTTTGCCGGTTCGCTGCCGAGCGCAAGGTCGCGAGCTCGACTCCCATTAGCGGCGGACGCTTTCAAGCACAGGGCGCGATTCGAAAAAAGAAAGAGAGAAAAAGAAAGAAACAAAAAACGGTCTGTGTAGTGCTGCGACTACGCTCCGATGCGGTCAAAACTGGCCCGCGGCGCCCACCTATAACACATTTCCCGTAGTTCACGTTCATCTAGGATATAAAAAAAAAAAAAACGAAAGAAGGGATCATCATGTGACAGAGAACGTTTACGTTCACAAAAAAAAAAGCAATGCGACTGTGCTTACCGTCATTTGATATGTGTGCCATCGGGTTCAAAGGCGCACGTACCGTATATAGCATTGTCAGATCAAGCACTACCGCAGGCTCTGCACTGGACCATTCCAAGCTATACAAGCCCGGAGGCTTGTATAGCTTTGTATATAGCTTGTATAATGTACCAATCGCTCGATCGATCGATTGGATTCCTTTATACCGCATTTACTCTCAAAGCAGCATCTAAGAACTATGAGAGAGGTCTCGCGCAAAGGTCCGGATGAATGCTCACCGGACTGATTCGGATTAATTCAGGCCACTATACAAGTCGAAGCACGCACCCGAATCCCACGCGACAATTCTTTTTTTTTTTTTTTGCGAAACAACCCCGTCGAAATGCGACCGCCGCGGATCGAACCCGCGACCTCGTGCTCGTCAACACCTGGATGAGACCATGCAACATCAGTGCAAGCGCCCCGACGAAGGTCTATACTGACGTATAGACCTTCGTCGAGATTGGTAACGCATAACGAGAAAGGTCGATGCTGGTGTGCGTGCGTGCGTGTGCGTGTGTGTGCGTGCGCGCGTGCGTGTGCGTGTGTGTGTGTGTGCGTGTGTGTGTGCGTGTGTGTGTGTGTGTGTGTGTGTGTGTGCGTGTGTGTGTGTGTGTGTGTTTGTGTGTGTGTTTGCGTGTGTGTGTGTGTGTGTGAAGCAGCAATGCTGTGAGGCCTTGGCCCCCCCGAAGTTTCCAAGCGGGGCCAAACAGATCCGATGCACGCAGTGCGCCACGGCCAGCTACTTACGCAGGCGCGCGCATTACGCATGCACAATAGCGATACACGCACTCCGGCTCCCGAACATCTTTGCGGACTTCGCTGCGAACTTACACACACCCATACACTCCACCTCACCAATTGCGTGCAATACAGCGAACTATGGGTCGCGCTAGCCGACCAGAAAGGGCAACCAGAAGGGGGCTCTTACATGTAAGTGTGCGCCGCCTCTGATCGCGTCCTCCGCGCGACGCCAACAGTGTATCCTTCCCGTACATGCATGCAAATTGTTCCTTTTTTTACTCCATCCTCTCTCCCCGCCCTTTTGCTACCCTATCCCGCTACCCAACTGACCACTGTTCAGGTGCCAGCCGACTGCGCGATAGACGGTTACGGCGGTCAGCAGTAAGTCGCTTCTCCTTGTTTTGCTTTGCTTATCTATTCATTTACTTACCAAAAGTACTACGATATAACTTCTTCTTCTCCTTCTTCTTCCTCTCCTACTACTACTACTACTACTACTACTACTACTACTACTACTACTACTACTACCACTACACCTGCTACTACTAATAATAATAATATACACGAGGACTACCTGCGCACAATGAACTATATAACCCTCCTGCCTTTTCCCAAGGTTCAACGGGCTCTCGTTAGTGAACGGTGCGCTCAAGCCCTTATATAGCCTTTGTTGCACCGCACGGAATATAAAACGGGAGTACAGACAACGATCTCTCGCTCTCGGGTGGCACGCGCTCCGAGTCCGAGGCGGCTGGCCTCGCCGGCAGGTGCATGCGACCCCGAACAGATACCGCGCGCGGCCGTTTTTGGCGCCGCCGAGCGTTCGCCGACCCGCGATGGGCAGCCGCGATAACGGAAAGACCGCCAAATCGCGCTCGCAGTACATACACACACGCCGAGGAAGTGCAACATTCAAGGCGCTCCGCGGAGACAACCTGTGATACAGCTTAAACAGACAATGAAGATAAAGTCGTAAATCGGGTTTAGGACGGTGACGCATTTCTCTGGGACTTCATTCATACGGCGAGAAAGGGTGCGATTCGTATGACAGAGAAGGCTTGTAGCAATTTATTGCGGTGCGACACATGTGGTCTCGCTAGACATGGCGTATACGAGCGGCGCTGTGTGCAGCGTTAATTACCAGGTTCCGGAAATCGAGTGTGCCCTCCGGCGAGGTGGCGACCGGCTCCATGTTTACGAGAAGCTCTACGTCTTACGCATTATAGGCGTGGCTACGGATCTATGCACGAAAACGCCCCCAGAGTAATG
Organism: Dermacentor albipictus; assembly: GCF_038994185.2. Lineage (NCBI taxonomy): Eukaryota > Metazoa > Arthropoda > Arachnida > Ixodida > Ixodidae > Dermacentor > Dermacentor albipictus. The sequence goes on along the minus strand of NC_091829.1, from coordinate 48,410,235 downwards.
AACATCGGGTATAGCACATCATGGGCGTTTCGTTTAAAGATCGCGCAAATACATTTACTAAAAGTCCAAAGCTAACCTCACGCCACGTTTGTTGCTTCTTTTGTCGTACATCTGTAGCTCCTGTTTCGCAACTTTTGTTTTCTTTGCAGTAGAAAGTCGTCTGTGGCGCTATACATTTCAATTCCATGATGGATTCATATGTAAACAGTTTGTATCTCTTTCTTGTGTTTTTTAGTTTGCTGACTTGTAGCTTGCAACGATTTTTTTTTTTTTACATCTGTACAAATTTCACTTCACTTCAGTCGATGCTGAGCTGCGTATAAGTGGGGAAAGGAGGTTGAGGAACGGGCGTTACGTCAGGCCTGCTGAACCCTTGCGCTGAGTCCCCTAGGCAACTACGTACTTACGTAAACACCTAAGTTGCACGTCCTACGCAATTCGTATGGAATTAGTACGCCTAGCGTAATTTCGCGTAAACATGAAATGAAATTAGGTCTCCCCACCTAATGAAACGATTGTGAGCAGTGTCAATCGACATCGGCATGCGCTACGTGCGAGCAGCAATGGCGGAGGGCCCAGAGAAAAATGGACCAATCGTTGGCGAAGTTCCAGCGCGCAATTAGCGCGTCGCAGACGGTCACGTTCAATGAACGTCAAGCGCTGCATGAAATAAGGCAACTAGTAACCGGCACGCTCTTTCGATAACTGCTCTGTCTCAATAATTAAGGGATGCTAAGCACGCCTGAGACAGGAAAGTACGAGGTTCATCGCATTCCTGAAACTTGTAGTCACTTCATGTTAAAAATACGTATGAAGAAAGCACGCCCACGAGATTTGGCAAGAACGACTGTGCAAGATTTCACCGGCCGCGGTTCGTTCACGTAAGAACGCAGTGCAATCCGCCCGTATCGAAATGCGGCCGGGTATTGAAGGCTCGACCATGCGACTGATCGATTAACCGATTGTGTACTAATTTGTTTATTTGTTTGTTGTGCAAGTGAGTGAGTGAGTGAGTGAGTGAGTGAGTGAGTGAGTGAGTGAGTGAGTGAGTGAGTGAGTGAGTGAGTGAGTGAGTGAGTGAGTGAGTGAGTGAGTGAGTGAGTGAGTGAGTGAGTGAGTGAGTGAGTGAGTGAGTGAGTGAGTGAGTGAGTGAGTGAGTGAGTGAGTGAGTGAGTGAGTGAGTGAGTGAGTGAGTGAGTGAGTGAGTGAGTGAGTGAGTGAGTGAGTGAGTGAGTGAGTGAGTGAGTGAGTGAGTGAGTGAGTGAGTGAGTGAGTGAGTGAGTGAGTGAGTGAGTGAGTGAGTGAGTGAGTGAGTGAGTGAGTGAGTGAGTGAGTGAGTGAGTGAGTGAGTGAGTGAGTGAGTGAGTGAGTGAGTGAGTGAGTGAGTGAGTGAGTGAGTGAGTGAGTGAGTGAGTGAGTGAGTGAGTGAGTGAGTGAGTGAGTGATCTTTCGTTACGATCACCAGTGGTATGTAGTTTATAGCATGCGACTAAATCTAAGCATAGAAGCGCTTCCTTGCGTTGCACCCGAAATAAATGTTTACCACCGCCACCGAAACAGGAGTGCGGTTGATGCGGCCAGGGATCGAGACGGCGAACTCGTGCGCATGGAGCAGAACGGCACAGGCACTATAAGTCACCGCGGCAGGTCAACCACGTGTGCCTTTGCTTTCAGAGTGAACTTAAGCAAGACACACAAAAAGAAGGAAGAAGAACGACGAGCCATTGCTCGTATGTCACGCACCAGGTGGCAGACTGAAGCACAAAACCCACACACGCCGCATCCGCTGATTAAAGTGCATCCTACACCGGAGGCCCATATTTCCTCGTGTACCGTCCAAATAGCCGAACATTTGACGCCTGCGATGGCAAAACCGACAGGTTTCAGTTATATATGAGAGCTTATACGGCCTTCCAGTCACTGCCCTCAGGGCTATACGTTCTGTACACTGTCAAATTTTGCACCGATATGCAGTGACGGAGTTTTGCAGCCAATCGGAGAGCTCATGGCAACCCTGTGGGCCAATCGGAGCTGGCTAAAAATGGCGAATTCGGCAATATGCCAGAATCTGAAACGTGTCCGCAGTTTAGCACTCTCAGTGTTCGCGTACGAGCGACCGCAGAACGGTTACACAACTGTGAACCGCGTTTTCGCGGTTCATTAGAACACCAGGCGGTCGAAATTACGCCCTGCCGCTGTTGTCTCCAACACTCAGCTACGGCGATATAGGCATAAGGGTTTCCTGTACCGACCAAGAGGAAGCTACCAAGGCGGAAAACGCCGGCACTTGGAAACGCGACGAAATGGTCAAAACATACAACTGAGCCGTCGCGACCGCTCTGTGGTGCATGCGGATAGCCGCTTCGCTGTGGAAACTCGCTGCCAGGGCATTTATTGTCGTTCGCCACGGTGTCCACGTATACGTGCGTTACGACAATAAATTTGCACCGACAGCTGCGACCAGAACGAAAACGATACAAAACAAGTAAGAGCTCCCATGGCGGCGACGCCTTAAGTGCAGACACCGCGCCCTCTCTTGATGGCACAGAAGACAGCGCCAAACTGAAAAGGCACTCTCGATTGCGTATACAATGAAGTACGCGCACTGTGTATACCATAGTACGAGCAGTCGACGCCTGATCCATGCCGCGACGTTCAAGCAACGTCCGAGGAAACACGTTGCACCCAAACGCGCCTCGTCAAAATTTGGGCATCTATGCATGCATGCGCGCAACGAAAAAAAAGAATAAATAAATAAGCTACAGCACGAAATGTTTATGCGACACAACGGCTGAGACCAAACGAGGAAGAGGCCCGGCAAAAATACAGGACACAGAAAAGTAGCCGCAGTTTCGTAAGAAATCGAAGGAACAAGAACAGCGCACGGTTGACACGCCCCGCGAAAGCAAAAAACAAAAAAAAACTCATATAGGGCACCGAGCGAAGACGACGTCGAAGCTAGCGTTCCTGCAGGAGCATATACAGGAACACTAGTCGAAGCATGCATGCAGTGACGCCTTTCCAGCAGCCGGAGATGCGATATCAATTTCAACGCTGCAGATGTCAAAGCGCAGCTGAGAGCGCAAGGAAGGGTCACGAACAAAGAGGCATATACACACCCCGCTTTCAACCGCATGCAGATATGCTCCGCGGCGTTTTCAATTCACGTCGGGGAAATGAGTCACATATACGGGGATGCACACGCGCCCGCTGTTGACAAAGAACGCGCGCTCCGTCTCCGGCAGGAGAGACGGGCCGGTTCCATTCTTCGTTGCCGCTTCCCTTCAACTACTTTTTTTTTTCCCTTCCATATTCTTCTACGTCTGAGCCGCGAATGGCCATCTCACCTTTCTCGGTACGTCTATCCGCCCACCGCAGACACACGAGGGAGAACGAAAACGCGCGCACCCAAGCTAACGCGGCGTGTCCCGCTCGAGCACTTCCGCGCTATTGAGATGCCAGACGACACGCACATCCTCCTCGGCATTCTTTTGAACTCCTTCTTTCACTGGACAGCCACGCGTTATACAAAAAAAAAAGAAAAGAAACAAACAAACAAACGCACACGAAACGCGTCCGAACCTTTTCGGAAAGCTGCGCTGTAAAGAAAATCGAGAGTAATACCAAAATATAGCTACTACAGGTTGAGGGCACCGCAACGAAAACGTCGTGACTTACATGTCCAGGTCACTACACACTGCTCGCAAGCATAGTTCCTTTCGTTTCAAGCAAACTGAAGAATACCACTCACTTCGCCTCGCAGCGCACTATATACACTCAAACGCTCCAGCAGCACGGGTGTATAGGCACGCACACGGACACGTAGACGTATCATGCACACGTAGACGCGACCCGCACTAAGAACCACACATGCCGAGACCCACGCATGCAGCGCCGCTGCCGCTCCTTCTCGCGCGGCGCGCGTCAGCGCGCGTTGATGCAAAGCGAGTCGCGGCTCCAAAGGCTACAGTGAATTGACGTTCGCCGCGTGTGAGACGCGGTGCATATGGGCGGGACACGCGTGGCGACGCCACGACGCGTCAGCCACGCTCCAGATGCGAAGGCAAAATGAAAAGAGGGACAATACACAAACACGCCCGAACTACATAGCGCCCCTCCCGGCAACCACAGCGCGCGTTGCATGCGCGACCCCATCAGAGCCGCTATGCGCGCGCGTTTTTGCCCGCTCGAGGGGGGCCGCGAAAGTCACCTTCACGCAGCGATCCAGTTGGCGCTAACCACTCATTACGTGCAACGCGTGCCGTTTACGGTCACGTACCACGGAAATCGCGCGCCAGACCGACGGTTCGGAAGGCGAGGGCAACACGGAGTGTCCACGTAAAAAAAAAAAAAGGAAGAAAAAGAAGAGAGAAAGAAAGAAACAGGTTCGGGTACACAGACATTGCGACGAAGGCGACAGGAAACGGCGCTCCTAATATGTTCATTGCAGGTACTCAGCAGGCGCAATGCGGTTATATGCCCGTAAGTCCGGTTACACGTAAATCGGGTCACTCCCAACCAAACGGCCGGTAACTACACAGAGCGCATTTCCGACGTATTTTCCGCGTATAATACATCCCACGCAGGCACGTACCCAGGACTGTTTTTCGGGGGGGGGGGGGGGGGGGGCCACCACCTCCATCATCATCATCATCATCATCATCATGCACAGCTACATTTTTTCCTCTTGATGTCAATTAGAATATCGTCTATACCCGTTCGCTCTCTGATCCAAACCGCTCTTTCTCTCTCTTACCGTTATGTCTAGCAATCTTCGTTCGATCGCTCTTTGCGCGGTCCTTAACTTGTTCTCAAGTCTCTGCCCCATATGTCAGCACTGGCAAAATGCACTGATTGCACACCTTACTTTTCAATAATAATGGTAAGCTTCCAGTCAGGAGCTGGCAATATATGCCGTATGCGATCCAACCTATTTTTATTCTTCTGTGAATTTCCTTCTCATGATCAGGGTTGCCTGTGATTAATTTACCTAGGTAAACGTACTCCTTCACAGTCTCTAGTGGGCGACTGGCGATCCTGATCTCTTGTTCCTTTGTTGCTGTTGTTGTTGTTGTTGTAGCCTTTGGCACGTGTGGCTCCTACCTACGATGGAGGATTGGCCAAGAAATGGGTGGATTATTCCAAAATCATATAGAGCATAAATTTCCTAATATCTGTATCGAGCGTAATGCACACGGTCGTGGCTACAAGAAGAATGCTTTATTGATAAGAAGGGAACGTATTTATAGCTGCGCTGCTCTCTTCGTTTGCACAGTGTTGCTATCTTGGTTGGCCGTTGCAATATCTATGCGAATAGCATTGAATAGGGTTGAATTACCGGCTAAAATAAAATCAGAAAGGTGCTGTTGAATGAGGAATAATTAATTTAAAGGTAATAAAAAAATAGAATTTAGCAGGGCATTCGTTTAGATTCTGTAATGAATGTTTGGACAGCGAAGCATGCATCCCTGTGGCTGAATCCCAAAGTGGACGCCCCGAACTAAAGAATTGCAGGTTCTGTCAAGTCCAGGCCAATTCTTCGAAAAACGTATCTCCAACAATCTTTTTCTTAACGCAGCAAAGCGGCGGCAAGATAGAAGAAAGTGCTGTATCGTCTCCTCTTTCTCACAAAGAGAACAAAGGGGAGAGGGAACCAAACCCGACCTGTATAAATTGAAATTTAGGGAGGGAATGCGGCAGCGTAATTTGGTGAGGCAGACCTCAAGCATCTTTGGGTAACAAGATTCGCTGTCAAGCTGTCAAATGTGGGTTTCTGGGTTTCTGTGGGTTTCAAATGTGGTTTCTGTGAAATAGGAGTTTCTGTATCCTGTTCATTACTGTTTCTAAGTGAGGTATCGTGACTCCTCTTGGTACTGTATACAGGTCAGCTTAGAATTTTTCCGCTGCTTTTACTACATCTTCGAGATTGCTGATGATATTCCCCTTTTTATCTTTTAGTGCATACATCATGGTTTGTCCTACGCCAGGTTTCTTTTTTACTGATTTCAGGCTGCGTTCATTTTTTACGGCTTCTTCAGTGTTTCTCATGTTATAGTTTCGAATATCAGTTATTTTCGCCTAGTTGATCAGTTTTGACAGTTCCGCGAATTGCGTAACGCTGTGCGGCCGCCAGTCCCATACAACCGCGTAGAGCGCAGGACTCTGCGATTCTATACGTACTGCGCTCACCGCGAAAGGTTAGAAAAAGACCCACATAAGCACAGCAGAGAAGTGGATACGTGAGGCGGTTCGACCTATAACTGTAGAAGCGTCATTCAAAACAAGTAATTGTTCTCCACTTCCGGCAGCGTTTTCTCTACTTCCTTTTTTTAATAAAAAGATGTTGATCCATAAATAGTCCCATAAACAACGCTTAACTTTTTTATTATTCGCTTTTGCTGCAGTTTGGTTGTTGCCTTGGCTCTCTCCCTTAGTATATCGCTTAATTTCTCAACTCCTTGCGATTTTTGTTTCCAGTTGCCAATTTTGCACGAAAAGTGCTTTACAGTTAGGGAAAAACAGACGAGGTAACGGGCGACAGGCATCTTGCTTATGGGTTTAAGGGCTATTGCAGGGTTTCATGATGGACGCTCTTTCACATTATTTTATTTCCCACCTTATCTAACCCATATAACGTGTATATGGTTCCGGGCATCTGCCAGCGTCACGGCCAGCCGTAACTCAAGAAAATAATGAAGTAAAGAGAAAAGTTAAACGCAATTGGCGTTTTCTCCAGCCGCAACTCGTTCCATGAGAGTACAGACCAGCTGAGTAACAACCGCATCCCTCTCCTGGTCCCAGGATCAGCCTAAACAAAGAAGGTTGAACTAACAAAAGCAACAGCTATGCGCGTGACGGTTAAATGGATGGTGACAACTGAACGCATCGCGAGTTAATCGCGGGGGTGCGGAATCTATGAGGAAACTGTCCTTCACATTACAAGAGGTGCCGATAACTACCGCCGTCTAAAAGGAGTGAAAAAGGCAGCATAATGCTGACCGATGAACAGCTGTCAAGTCTCAATATTGATCTGGCGGCGCTTTAGGAATGTGTGAGGAGTGGTGGCGTGGGTGGGGAGGGGGGGGGGGGGGTATGCCACTTGATTTCGGGGGGGGGCCCGGGCCCCCCCGGGCCCCCCCCCTGGGTACGTGCCTGATCCCACGTGGCGCGAAATTTGCGCGGTGACTGAACACTCCAAACGTGACCCGTAACTGTTGTCCAATAACGCGCGCAGAACTACGGTCAATACGTTCTGGACTTGAAGCAAGCGTGTCTATCGCGCGCTTGTGAAATGGACGCGGCGAACTCGATGAGATCGCGTCACGCCCAGAATATACGCGAGATATGCGCTCCATGTGGTTGCACCATAATCTATACATCTCGTGAGTGGTCGGTTATTCCGGAATGTTTAATGACCGACAAACACTGCATAGGTGTAGCTTATAGTACATGGGAGAATGAACTGACCGCCATATATATACGCATTATGCGCTCTATAAGCAGCGTATATATGCATGCAGTGTCCGAAGAGTCAAGGCCAAGGTTCGTGAAAAGAAAGATAGAAAACGCTGCGGATGAGTCACCGTGCGCACGCTTATAGAAATCAAATATTCGAGGACATTTACGAGATACGCCGACACCCAAAAATGGCTTATACTATAGGAGCCGAAGCTGCAATATATACGTGAGCGGTGCTTATACGGTTGAATATACATCTGGAGCGCCAGCTACGCTACAGATCGGCACTCAAAGATGGTAAAGTAATTCGTCTCTGTTGGGCTCCAAGCCACGTGGGTATATGACCTGGAAATGAGAAGGCGGATAAATGCGCAGCAATATGAAAGCCCATGAAAGACTAACATAAAAGCTGGAAATGTTCCGTTCAAGCACAGTGTCCGGTCGGTCCATGCTGCGATCACCTCAAAGTGCCAAAGGATTGCGACTCTAAAGTTCATCACAAACTCCAAACAGTAAAACCCATAAAACAAGAATGGAAGACATCATATTATATCAGGAACGTTTCATGGAAGTTACGTCGCGTTTGAATTGGGCACTCACCTCACACAATTTTTTTTTTTACTGGAAAATGAAGAACAAGCGGTGTGTAATCAATACCGAGAACCCCTTGCTACGAATCACATTTTATTGACGTGTCTGGCTTGGAAGGAGAAAGGAGAGAAATATTTTTATGAACACCACTTCATCCCTGTCTGACCTTATCTGAAAACGCAGTTCTACGTATCTCTAGCTGAGTTCGACGTTTTTAAGAAAACATCTTAAGGACGATGTCTCTAAGGAAACAAAGGAAATACGTTCTTTTTTTTTCTTTTTATTAACAAGCTCTCAAGTAATTTTTGTTGCTTCAAGCACTTTCACCAAAATGTATAATCTCATCGCGTGACAGGGACATCGTAGCCTTAGTCGAATTTGCGCCATAATACCTTGCGTAACTGAGTAGAAACGTCAGACGGCAAAATGGAAACAAAGCGATCAAGACATAGACTTCTCGCGCACAAGTCTGACAGAGTCCGTCCTTATTCACCGCTCGCATTCGCTTCTGCTTCGGCTTTAAGAAACCATCGATACAAATCACGTTCTTCGGACTCCTGCACTGCATGCTCTCTAAATTTCAACGCTTACCCTTTAACGGGTCATGCAAGTTCGGACGCATTTTTACGGCAGTCTTCTTCGTGCTGCGGGGCGCAATATAGCAACGATGGTGCTGCGCTGAACGGCGTCGTCTTCCGCGACACGTGTTTCTTCGAGGCAGCCAAGGGAATAATTTAGAAGAGGCTAATAAATGGCGGAATTAAACAAGTAATTAGACGCTGTCCCTGAATGGGACCACAAGTACAAAACGCAAGTGCCTTTGCCTTCGGCACTTCTTCCCGGAGCACGTACCCCCTAGAAGTTATCCTGCACATCTACATGTATAACTGCGGTCTGAGGCCGCAGAGAAACGCAGACAAGCTATGGGTTACGTGTACGACCGAGGTATGTTTCATCACTTGTGGTAGTACTGAAGTCGTTCAGCGGCGGCTTACAAATCGAGATGGGCAAGGTGGCAGCCATCGGTGGCTTTGGGGCCCACTAAAGCATGGACAGTGCGCGCAATAAAAATTGGAATATATAGGTCCAACGTTCCAGTGCAACTTGCGGCCCATGAGAAACGACGTAGTGGACAGCTCCATATTAACTTCGACCACCTGGGGTTCCTCAATGTTCACTGAACGCACGACAGATACACTAGCGTTCTTTTTTTCTCGCAGCCCACCGGCCGCTCTCGTAATAAGGACGGCGCGGCCGCCAGTCGAACCCGCGTCCTCACACGGAGCAAGAGGCAGGCATACGCCACGGTCACTGAACAACGCGCGGGCGTGTTATACCAACGCCCTCTACACACGCGCGCAAGAAACCGTGCCGACCAAGGAACGAGAGCTCGTGTATAGGGCGCGCAGACGAATCGGAAACGCGGCCGGGGATTTCGAGTGCACCGGCGAGTGTTTGCAAAACCGACGCCGCTTGCGCGAAAGTACACGCTAGGGCGCACACGTCCTGTGCGTGCAACGAGAGCGATAAGGGTCACGCGAGCGCTCGGTTCTTTGGAGGCAGGGAAGAGAACGTTCAGTGAGAGCAGAGGACGGCGAAAGGCTAAGGACAAGAGGAGAAGAAAGAGCGAAGGAGTGAAAACGGAGATATGTGAACAGAAAGCAATGAATGGACAAGAAAGAAAGAAAGAAAGAAAGGTGGGTGAAGAACAGCCCACTCGTCAGGAGGAGGCCAGCGGGGGGCCGCGGCTACGCTGCGAGCGAAGAGTCGAGGCGGCGGCAGACTGACCGCGCCACCCAAACCCACTTTCGCCGGACCGGGCTGCGAGCTCGGGCAGGTCGGTCGGCGGTTCGGGGCCGCGCTCGTATAGCGATAGCCCCGCTTCTCAAAGAGCGCAGCGCGCGCGCGATCTCGCTTGGCTTCACACCAAGCTCGGGGAAGGCACGAAACGACGCGAAGGGGGTTTGGAGAACGGCGGCGCCCGGGGGGGCAACGAAGGCGCACGGAGCGGCGGCACAGCGATTTATGTGCACACGCTCAGGCGCGCAGCAGACAGGTCGCGCGAGAAAGCCGTTGCCCAAGGCTGAGGAGTTCGAGAGGGGGGTGGGGGGGGGGGGGGGGGAACGACGACTGCGCAACGGCTTCCCCGCAACAGTTGACGGGCACACGCCATCATTGCGCGTACCGGTTCGTACCGGATACGACGTTGGCATTCGACGGGGCCCCGTATTGAAAGTAAAGGTCGCGCGCGAGGATCGCGAGAGAGACAAACGCCCTGCAGTGAGGCGCCGCGCGACAGCTGACCGCAATAAAGTGAAGTGAGTGTCGTGAAAACAGATGCGCTTCAGGAGGACGGTAAAGGGCAAAGTGCCCGGCGGAGGCCCATCCCCTCTACAAACAGTCATAGATAGCACTTTACTGTGCCACTTCACGAGAGAGTGAACATAGGTTGATATGAGATCTCCATCAGGAAACACACTTTAAAGATGCAGACTCAATATCACCATTGATAAGTACTTTCACTCAATACACTTACTGCGTTATGTTAAGCGGCAACCACTTTGTGAGATTTCTTTTTTTTTACCTTTAAAAGAAATACACTCATAGATATAACGTTCTCAATGTGTTTCTTAATGCTACGAAAACGTATTAACTGAACTCAAATTGTTTTCGCACCACAATTTGTTATCTGCGGTGTTCCACTAGAGACGTGCCTTAACTCATAATTAATTTGTGGATGGGATTTCAGTTTTGAAAGAGAACAAGGAGAAAAGGCCTCCTCTTCTCTCTAGCTCTCTCTCTTTTTCTTGTCCTTTTGTTTATCGCGCGCTACGCATCCGAAATCGAGATAAACACAACTCGCCCAAACCGCTACACCGTACGTCTGTGATAAACCTACGCGCGACATCGACTGAGCAGAAGCTTAATGGCTACATGGATTACATGTATCCATTAACATGTAACATGATTAGCTAGGTAACAAGGATTAGCTACAGATAGCGTACAATGAGCGAGGCGCTCATTTATTCCTTGGAAGATGCAGCCGGCTCTCGTTAATGAAAGGCTGAAACGAGCTCTCTAGCCTCCGCTACACTGCTCACACAGTTCTCTCTGGAACTCCACAACCTGCAACTGTGCTCAGTTTCTCAAGCAGGGTTTTGTTGACACGATGGTCAGCGCGTTATGAAACGCAGAAACGAACGTGTAGGGGGAAAGAGAACATGCCTTTTACATTTCATGTCCTTTCACTGTACGGCTTTATATTGAAATTTTGATTCATTAACCACACCATCTCACATAGTACGGTGTTTTGAAAAGGTGGAGCGCGAAATGTGTTCGCCTGAACGACTGCAGCTATGCGGGTTTCTTGGGAGTGCTCATGCTCGCTGGTAATTCGTTGTATATAACAATGACATCTTGTTTAGCTCTACATTAATCTTAGAATCAGAAAACGGGGATAGTGAGACAACTAAACACGAAGCCAGAATCGAGATTTCCCTCCCATATCCGGTCCCGGTTTGCGGGGCTTGGCTAAACAGACCGGTTATAAGTACAGCTAGCTAGTAATCTAGTAACCAGCTAGTAATCGGCTAGCTGCGTGGACCACGACAGCTTGTTCAAAGCGCAGAAGATGGCTAGAGAAGGCGGATACGGAGACGTCCGCTACGCCCCCCCCCCCCCCCCCTCAATATCTCACTGCACGAGAACACCAATGGCAGTACCTTGCTATTTGAAGTCCGAGCTAGTTGCCTAAGGACAAAAGCATGCCGGAGCAAATATTCGCGACAGGGTGAGGCATGCGTGTGCTGAAGGAAAAGTCCGCAGACAACTCAGCGCATCCTAATGGAATGCGAAGGCATTTACTAAACGAGACGCCTTCCAAAAGCGCTGGGATTTAAAGCGGATGAAAGCATTAACCTGTGAACATTAGAGATAAACAACGGATGTTTAGCGTATCAGCGAAAAAAAAGAAAGCAGGGAAGAAATTGAAAGGACCGGATCCTTTACAGGCATGGGTAACAACTATGCAAAGTAAACAGAAGTTTTAAGGAAGAGATAAACTATTAAGGAGGCACAGACAAAATGTTTACGATAACCCGATTAGCTCATGCAAGTTACAGGAGACTATATGTCGACGACCAGCTTCGAAGGGGATGCCGATAGAAATAATTATCATCATGCACAGCATTCACACGTAAAAAAAGGGGGGGGGGGGGACGAAAAAAGAAAAGAAGCGAAAATTAATAACATGGGCAGACGAAACAAAAAGGCAAACTAAAATTAATGACATGGGCAGCCGGCTGGCTGCGCCCAGTGAGATCGGCGTACGCATTCCCCACACATTCCTTCTGAAGATGGGGACCGACGAGGCAGCAGAGCAGCTGGGCCAAGCGCATCGGACACGGGCCACGCGTGGCGGCAAAGCAATAATAATAATAATGATAATGATAATAATAATAATAATAATAATAATAATAATAATAATAATTAAATAATTGGGGTTTTACGTGCCAAAACCACTTTCTGATTATGAGGCACACCGTAGTGGAGGACTCCGGAAATTTTGACCACCTGGGGTTCTTTAACGTGCACCTAAATCTAAGCACACGGGTGTTCTCGCATTTCGCCCCCATCGAAATGCGGCCGCCGTGGCCGGGATTCGATCCCGCGACCTCGTGCTCAGCAGCCCAACACCATAGCCAGCGGCAAAGCAAGTGGTGGGCAAAACTGGGAACGCAGACAAAAGCGACCGATGAGCTATAAGCGCGATTGGAAATGCGATATGACGCACTTATGAAAGGGTTGTGCTAGAGGGGAAGCTGTTTTTGGACCGACTTTTCTTTTTGTTTTTAAGGAAAGACTCGGGAACATGGATATACAGTGCACAAATATCTGTACCTCAAATGTGTGGGCACTGAATGACGGAAGAGGTCAAAAAGCTGGCCGCCAAGTATATACTGCAGGGTAATTGAAAGGATAAGCACGTTACTACAAACTCTAAAAAAAATAGTTGGACTATAAAAATAAGCCTGCAGATGTGTCACTATAAAATGTTCTAAAGATATATAAATAGATGTAGATACGAAAGAAAGAGCTTCGCGAAATTCTGCCAATGGCATAAAAAACAAGTCGTCCGGCACACGACGACGACCACGCTAATTGAAATCAGTGCGGAGACTCCGAAGAAATGGGCGCGCTCACCTACAACCCATTACCGACCCTTCTTCCTAGACTCGCAACACGGTTAATTAAACCGGAGCAGATCTGAGCAGGACAATCATAAACAATTAAATGTGGATCCCCGCAGCGGTCGGCGCGGACAACCCCGGGGCCACAAACAAAAAATATGGACGCCACGTGCGAGCACGCGCAAGGGAGAGGCGAGATGCAATGGGAACACATGCAGCTAGTGGCGAGGGGAAAGGGGTAACGACGGCTGACATACGAGTGGGTGGCAAAGGGAAAGGGGTAACGATGGCTGATGTACGAGTGGGTGGCAAAGGGAAAGGGGTAACGACGGCTGATGTACGAGAGGAGTGAGTGGCGAAGGGAAAAGGGGTAGCGACGGCTGACATACTACAGGAGTGAGAGGCGAGGGGAAAGTTTACCACGGCTGACATACGAGACTGAGTGGCGAGAGGAAAGGGGTAACGAAGGCCGATATTGGCCTCGAGCTCCACCACTGGAAAAGCTGGCGCCACCGTCGGCGTGACGTGCTAGGAGGGATCACGTGGACATAGCAGCCGCGTCGGCTGCTTCGGGCGCGCCGAAGCGAGCTGAAAACGAGTTTAAATTCCCTCGTACGCTGCGGTCCTCATTTAGTGGCGAAATTATCCCGCTTCGAGTGTCTCCCTTACAACGCTTGAAAGCACTACAAAAGGTAGTGGCTGCCTTTGAAGGCGCGCAACATGGTAGGCTACCGCTCGGTGCCGCAGGACCGGACGCACGTAACGGAGGCCGGTGTCAGCCTTATTCACACGTAGCCGCAGGACAAGAAGCTGCGTGAAGCTTGGCTCGCGAAACGTAAAACCGGAAAACAGTCATCGGCTACAACTCGGGTATGCAGCAAGCACAGACGCGAGGAAGATTTCTGCTACGGCGCCCGGTCTGCGATGTTATGAAAACGCGCACTGAGACGCTCGCCCGTGTCCGCTGCCCGACTAATGTCATGACGGTTTGGTCTATGAACTTGTCGATGCTGTAGATACTGGCAAGTTCAGTGGAGTGGAAAGGCAGCGGTAAGAAGCACAATTAAAAAAAGCATGGCATATGGTCATGTTTGTATTATGAATTAATGCACTGGATTACAAAAAAAGGAGCAGCGGGAAATTGCACGCTGAGGACACCGATAAACATACAGTGCGGCGCAACTCGAGAAATAGTACTGAAAGGTCAAAGAATTTAGAAAAAAGGAAAGATTGAAGTCGCTACGGTACATCACAGGCGTCGAAGTCTCTACAATGAAATTATTTTTGAACAGCTCTGATAGCGTCCACGCAACAATGGTTGCTTGTATATTGTCAAATGCTCATATTCTGCGACCTAAAGCTCATGGCACGGTGCGAAAACGCGCGCGCGGAGAAAGCGAAACAGTGCGCGGACAAGCATGCAGACGCGTAGTCGGTCGCTGCGAATCTGCGCGATCGCTGCATTGAGTCTTCGTTCTATTACGCTCCATTTAGTTATACATACGCCATAAGAACATATTTCACATAGTTTGCTCTCAGCGTTTATCTACCTTTCACGCAAGAAGCCGGTTCGGGAGACTCCATGGCTGCGACCGCGCGCAGTGGCGTTCTATGTACTACGTATTCGGTAAAGAGGTAGCGTCTGTAAACGATTGTGTGCTTTCAGTTTGCCCAAGATTATTATTTAGACAGTAAGAAACTTCTCTTGTTTCGAAAGTACTTACAGATATGCCCGGGAGAGCTCGCGCGTGGTGTTTTCAGTGAGCGCTGACAGCAAAACCTATGAGGAGCGCGCCACGTGATCCCTCATACTACGCCAGCGAGGCGCTTCCGATAGATGGCGACTCCGTAACTCCTCGCCGCCAATACGAGAGGAGCGAGTGGCGAGGGGCAAGCGGTAACGACGGTTGATATACGAGAGTGAGTGGCGAGGGGAAAGGAGTGAAGAGTAAAACTCTTGCTTGGGCTAGTTGGTTCATGCTTGAAGTAGTAAAGGCAAGGCGCAGACTCAGGCAGAACACAAACGACAAGACCGGCGACAGTGAGCGGCGAGGGGAAAGCGGTAACGACGGCTGATATACGAGAGGAGTGAGTGGCGAGGGGAAAGCGGTAACGACGGGCCGATATACGAGAGCAGTGTACGGGTCACCCCAATCAGCGATACGAGTATCGCCGTTAGCGCCACGGAAACACGCAGTGCACTCTATAGTGAGGGCGCTTCCGCGGGCGCGCGCGCGTTTTACTTTACAAGCAAGTATCGTGCAGTGAAATGTGCATAGGTCGGTTAGCTCGTAGTCGAAAGCAGCGCAATGGAAAACGCAGAAAGACGCAGGACCTTGGTTGAAACACTTTGGCAGGATAGTTGGCCTGAATCCACGATATAATGTGTAAGCGCTGCTGAACCGGGACGCAGAAAAGCATAGACACACAGATATAAAGCTATACTTTCGACTACAGATTTTGCTTTTGCACGCATCGATAAATATATACCGCACGAGCGGAAACAAGCCAGACAAAAACAAAGAAGATTCAGTGGTGCGTGTCGATGAACTGTACACGTGTCTAAGGCATGGTAAAAACATATACACTGCAATAGTTACAGCGATAAACCGAGGAATCGCATCTCTTTTTCAAATAGCGACACTGATGGCTTGCTCACGCAATTCTAATTTTGCAATTTTACAGGCCTCCTCAATCTTTTTTGTCATCCTGCTAGGAGCCCCACACAAGATAGAAGTACTTTCAAACATTCGTGGGTTTGCAGGGACAATCTCGGCAATGAATGCTCAAATGGCCCGAAATTACTCTAGTGACTTTATCCTGATGCTCTTTTAGGCTCTGATTGATGCATCTGTCAGTCTGACCAACATACGTTCTTCCGCACTGAAGAGGAATGGCATTGACAACGTTATGAATGCAGGTTACAAATTGTTTGCGAGGCTGAGTAGAACACGTGTTCGTTTTGTTATTCTCTGAACTAACCTGTTTGCATAGCTTCAGTCCACCCCCGACTTTGCCGCTGTTCTTCTGAGATTATGTGAAATACAATGGGTGCACGGTACCACAGCAACTTTCTTTGCTCTAGCCTTTGATACGCTTTTATACTTCCTGCTCAAGCACTCCGCGACCAAGGTGAGCATACGCATTGGGTAACCCGAATCTGCCAGTCGCTTGGCCTGAAAACTGGTCTCCACTTTGTGGTCACACGACTTCATGAGGAAATTATTCATAGAAGATGCTACTATTGCGCGTTTTACGAGTTTTGAGTGAGCGGAAAGAAAGTGTAGGGCTGGCTTATAATAAGGCTGATAACACCAGCATAACTTTTGTGGTGAATACCCTATGCATATATGCTCATCACCTTGGTCGCTGAAGGCTTGAGCAGGAAGTATAAAAACGCATCGAAGGGAAGCAGTAGTACTGCTGGAGCAAAGACAGTTGCTGTGGTAACATACATTGATTGTAGTTCACATAATCTCAGAAGAATAGCGGCAAAGTATTTTAGATACGGGCGGAATACCATAGTTGTTAACGATATAAGGTCGCCAACTAAGCAGCAGGATCAATGTAGGTTATTCTTTTTTTTTTTTGTCTCCGGATTTGTGAACTTCGCTCCGAAATCAAATAAGGAATATATATGCCGAGGTCATCGGCTGAGCGTCTTTGAAGCTAAGACAAGTCGCACAATGCACGACCCTCAATTTTATACGCTCGAGCTTTACCCTAACACAGAGGAAGGGGGGGGGGGGGGGGGGTCCACTCGAAGAACGTATAAGAGCGCCAGGAAGCGGAGACAATTAACGTTCGCCATGGGACCCACGCGCGTACGCGTGCTTCACGCGTATCAACGACACCGCAAGGCCTGCGCACGATGAGGCCCCGTCTTCCGGGTTCAAACGAGAGACCCTCGTGCGATACCGAGCGCCATCGGCTCTCTGCAAAAAAAAAAAAGCTTATTCGTACGGGTTACGGCGCAGGTGTTTTAAATCGAACGGCTTCATTTGGCTCTTTTCGCCCATTTTCGCGATGGTCAGACTCTCCCCAGCGAGACAAAGGCGCCGATGGAAACGGAGCGTGGTAACTCGCGCAACCGAGTTGATGGGGCCCGCTCATCGGCGGACGTCAACTATTAGGTCGGGTTGGGTTGGGTTATGTTAGGTTTATAATAATAAGAATGGGCTGGGGTGCGTTTGGCAGGCATTCTCAGATCATGAACAGCAGGTTGCCATTATCCCTCAAGAGGAAAGTGTATAATAGCTGCGTCTTACCAGTACTCACCTACGGGGCAGAAACCTGGAGGCTTACGAAAAGGGTTCTACTCAAATTGAGGACGACGCAACGAGCTATGGAAAGAAGAATGATAGGTGTAACGTTAAGGGATAAGAAAAGAGCAGAGTGGGTGAGGGAACAAACGCGAGTTAATGACATCTTAGTTGAAATTAAGAAGAAGAAATGGGCATGGGCAGGACATGTAATGAGGAGGGAGGATAACCGATGGTCATTAAGGGTTATGGACTGGATCCCAAGGGAAGGGAAGCGTAGCAGGGGGCGGCAGAAAGTTAGGTGGGCGGATGAGATTAAGAAGTTTGCAGGGACAGCATGGCCACAATTAGTACATGACCGGGGTTGTTGGAGAAGTATGGGAGAGGCCTTTGCCCTGCAGTGGGCGTAACCAGGCTGATGATGATGATGATGATGATGATAGTTTTATACAGATACTGAGGTGGAGGGCTCGGAAAGAACAGCTCCTCGGGTTAGGATAGGTTTATACAGATACTGAGGTGGAGGGCTCGGGAAGAACAGCTCCTCCTCTTCTACCGCCACCCCCTCTTTCTTTTTCTTTGGAGGCTGCAGGAGAGGAGGATGGCAGTGGCCTTCCACGACGGCGCAGACGTGACGAACCGGCTTCTATGCATAGCCACCTGCTCTAAATGTGCTGGTTACCGGTTCTCTTCTCTACACGGAATAACTCAAACAACAACCAATACCTAAATGTCCCCACTGGAACAAATACACGCCTTCAAGTGCATCGTTGCTTCAATAAAGCGAACAGCTTGCTATAGAAGCGTTCGGCTATTCGCTTACATTAACAGTCATCGTTGATGGCCTTGGCACATTTTTTTTTTCTTACAATAAAAACTATAGGATGCCTTATAGCTCACGTTAGGAGCTGACATAATTTTTTTTAGTAAACTGCCATAGCTAGACTTCCTAAAAGAGCGTATTCGGAACTGTCGAAACCACAGATAACTATAAACGAAACAGATTTGTTAGCTGCCACACATTCACAGCCTACGTGTATTCTTTATGGGCAAAAGGAGAAGAAGCAAGAAGCATCCTACTTCAAGTATACAGAGAGGGTGAATTCCTAAGCGTTGGAATTCGTTTATGGAATCGAAACACGGCGGAGACATCAGAAAAATTCCTGTAAGACACGGGGCCAAGCTCGTTGCAATTCGGTCACGTTAAAAGCAGAGCTGAAGAGACAGCATGCGGTAAAACCTCCAAACCACCACTGCCCACACACAGACCCCCCCCCCCCCACACACACACACACACACACGCACACACACGCACACATTTGTGATTTGCTACCCCGGCCCCATTCTTATTTTTTCCCCATCCCCTGCAGTACAACCATATCGACATGGCGACGTGCGTGATGCTATATAAAGAACGGCTCGCCTTCATTCCTGTTCCTAGCAAAGAGATTCCCGCCTGAAACACGCAACGAACAGTCGGCGTCAAAAGTCAACCGCGGGTCGCCACATTCCGGAAGAACGTGCATTGTCCCAGCCCGAGATCGCAGCTAGCCTGGGATTCACATCCGCAACATGAACTATAGGGAACGCGGCGACCACACTGCCGAGTGGCTGTTTTACTGGTTGCAGGAGAAAGCAAAAGCGCTGCGGGAATACCGCGTTTTTTTGTTTCTTTGTTTTTTCGGAACGTACACATGGTAAACGTTCGACGCCGGCTACGCACACAATAACATAATGTATAAAGAAAAGAATAAATAAATAAGCGCTATTGTGCAGCGGTACGCAGAGCGCACCTGATCTCCTGACTTGCGAAAAGCCGGGAAGGCAAGAGATCGAAGAGCCCGGAACCACTCGATTTGTGCCTGCGGCGCATCTAAACGAATCGAAACGGAGGAGGAGAAAAGGGGCAATGCCAGCGACCGTGGCTAAATACTCCCATCGTAAACTTGTAAAAAAAGAAAGACATCACGCCCAAGACATTATATAACTAAATAAGGTAATAGCATCTCCGCACGTATAAACGATGACAGATAACGACGGAGATCAAGAACTGATACGTGCAATCGACGGTCAGCATCGCCGCCTCAAGTGATAAGGCGTGATCGCAGGGGTGTTCCCAAAACAACATGTGACCGACGAATCGGTTGTATTGAGAAATCACGGCCATGTGAATGATGATGGGGAGGGCGGCAAAGCTATGGCACGCACGAATGAAACTACCAGAGAGTAATAAATTCGAAGAAAGGCTGTACAAGCCGTTATTTAGATAAACGATCTCAACGGTACGCCATCACAGGCACAAACTGCAGACGCTGTACTATAAGTGTCGACGCATGCGCCCAAACATTTCAAGTTTTACTCTTCTTGGTGGAGACGGCTTCAATTCTCATTCCGCGCAAAAATATGTACTACCATAACCACCTCGGAGCCAAAGGGGCTTGTTTCTTACCTGACACCGTCGTTTTACAGCCGGTAAAGGTAATTTCGAAGACCTGACCAGCACTTATGGCACGCTGGGGCACGCGGCTGGCTACACGCGATGATGCACGGAACTACCCGTCTACAGCGACGGAGCGCTGGGGCTCGTCGCACGGCACGCGCCCGCAAGTTGGCTGCGCCGCTAGTGCACGCGATCTCGCACGGCGCGACCTCCTTTCCCCGTTAATTCCATCTCCCCGTCCGGCCAGCGATCTTGTCCCGCCGCCGCCTCCGGCCGCGAGATGCGGAAAGAGATCAGATCGAGCGGACAGATAGCGCGCCGCGGTGAAAGGAGGAGGAGGGGGGGGTAGGAGGAGGAGAGGGGGAAGAGAGGTCCACGCAAAGTCGGCGACGCGGCGAGCTAGCGGATCGGAAGCGTGGAAAAAACGCAGAGCGTCCGGCGAGTACCTTCAGGGTGTAATACCTTGCGAGCCTTCCAAGGTGCCTCGGAAGTATACCCTTCGAGCGACCCTTCGCTGCGAAGTGCGGAAGCCGGCGCCCGGCCAACGAGCCCCGGGGGCGAACACCCGTGTTCCGAGCGGGAGGCAAAGGCCCTGTTCCCGATAACGAATAACAGTGCGCGCGTGCATGCAATGCCGGAAGATGGCGGCGGAAATCCGTGAGAGATCGTTTCGTTACAACCCCCCCTCACACCTCCGCGCAATGAGCGTGGCGCTTCTCTGCAAAGCAGGTCGCACGTGCGCGCACCGTACGCCCTCGTCACGCAGCGAAAAATAAGTGGCGCCCGAACCAAATCTCATTCGCGTGGCTCTGAAGACATCATCATCATCATCATGGAAGACGTAGAGGGAATAGAAAGAAAAAAAGCAGGGTGTTAACCAGAAGCGCGTTTGGTTGGCTACCCCGAATTGGAAGGGGGGTGTAGGATAGAGGGACGAAGAGAGAAGAGGAGCGAAAAAGCGCTAGTTAGCGCGCACCATCGAGAGTGCGTTGCAAGCGTATCTGAAACGATCTATACGCTGCAGGGGGATAGCACTGGACTGATGTCGGAGAGCAACAATTCCAACTTTGCTTGCACGAGAAGATTAGAGCCCAGACTGGTAGGCTATAGACGATGATATTAAGGATGCACAATAAATTTAGAAACTTCGGCGAGAAAGAAAGAACAGAAAGCTAACCAAAAAGAAGGCCCTGGGACGTGTACTTACAATGGGACAGGTAGAACCCCGGTTGCTGTCCTTTTCCTTTCGGTATGTTGTCTGTACGCTTATTGTACATCAAGAATAACACGCATCCCTCGCCGTTCAGCAAGCTGCCCGTTAACTTCTAATCCCGAATTTGTTGATGTTATCGCACCACGGTAACCACGTGCTTCCTGTCAAGGTCATAATGGATATCGAAACGCACGGTGCTAGTGGAACTCGCCATAGCAGGTCTACTCCGTCGGTAATCGTGAAGTTGTGGCCAGCGGCAGAGTAAAAACGTCCTTCACGTTTGAAAGCAAGAATGTCAAGCAAGAAGCTATCTGTATATATACTGTATGATAACAGCGCCCTGCAGGCGCGGACAGCAAAATAAGGGTTGTCGCCTCACGGTCGACATCAAACTGAATCTTTTTGTTTTATCGACAACTACATCGAGGACATTCTTGATGAAGAAAACTAAGTCAAGGTCCCGACACTGTAACCAATAATAATAAACGCGTATTTTTCTCGCTATCCAGCGGAGAAAAGGGGTCGAGGCGACAAGCTGTGCCTGTCAATACAGTCGGACGACGTGAAAATAACGCCGATAAGGAAAGGCCCGATTCCTTTAGTCAAGCACGTATACACTACACTTTAAAAAGTAATGTAAAAAAAACTGAGAAAAAACGTTGAAAATTTTACTTTTACTAGTGAAAATTTACTACTCAAAATTTCAATATACTTCATTTATTTCAATTTATTTACTTCAATTTTCTGCTCGTGGTCAAAGACAGCATTTTTCTTGATTTCGACAGAATTAGTTCCCACGCAGCAAAATGAAAAATGTATCGTCAACAATGCGAGCGAAATTAAATTTGTTCGTGTCTTTGCTACGCTCAAGCAAGATTTGCGTGTATCTTCACCAGCGACGCAAGTGTACGCAGATACATGTTGGATACACGATGCCAATTTGTTTGATAATTTATAAATTTCCGAACAAGACAGAGACGCAATCAGGGCAAGCGCTGCCGCTCAAAGCGTGGCTACATAATAAATAATAAACTAACAAACATAAATAAGCGGAGCGGGATACTTGAATGTGTCGCATATAGCCTGGTGTATTGGCGCCAGCTGTCTTGTCAATGGTCACATCTCGTATGTTGTTTGTAGCGTGCCTATCTGTACATTTACGGTGTCTTGCAACCGCACCCCAACATTTGACTCTTTCGTACCACATGAAAGGTGCAGAAAGTTACTATCTTATGGAATAAACTATCTAATATTTTTTTGTGTGTGTATGTTTGTAAAGTTACAGAAAAAACAATAAAGAGATTATTTTGGTCACATCACAGAAAAAAGCAAGCTAACAGAAAACAGAAGAGAACAGAAAATGCATGCTACAAATGCTGCCGTACTTTTCCTGCCTTTCTTTCTTTTTTTTTTTTTCAGCTAAAATTCTAACTGTGTACAGGTGGCTTAGAAAAATACCAACGGGTACTGAAACTGATGACGATGTGCGGGGTTTCGCGACGCAAGGGCCAGGGTACTGAAAGTGGCATTCCCAATAGATCGATCAAGAAGATACGGTCTCTTCGGTGGCCGGTGCCACATTCAACCCAGAAATCTTCAAGCACATCAATTTCGTACCTCCTCATAGGCCCCATGTTTTCAAGTACGGACCCAATAAATTACAAAGGAAAAACGTGGAAGGAACTGATTTTCTCGTCGCCTGTGGACAATAAAACAACAGAACGCCACTTATACAATGTCAAGAGCACAACAAGGGCAACGACAACTAATACAACGACTACTACTGCAGCAGCAAGTAGCTGTAAGACGCGCCGTGAGCAAGACCCATTAAACTTAATTTCCGACCTACTAAACATCATTTGAAAACCGCACCTATAAATGCGAAGCATTCTGCACCCCATACCAGTCACTGTGCGGAAGTTTTAAGTAGGTGGGTTTCCATCTCGCCTCAATTCCGGGCCGTTCAATAATAATAGAACAAAAAGAACGCGTCCCATGTGCTGGGATCGAACCAGACTTCCACAGCGAAAAATCCCGATGTCGCAAAGCGATAAGTTGCTTACAAACGCGAGAGTGCGCCAGTTTCACTCATATTGTACCGCCTTCGGTATCGGCTCAGGTCGCAGCGGAACAGGCATATATTATCGTCTTCGCCTTGCTGCTGCCGTCACACGCGCGATCATGACGTCACACGCAGAACTGCTCCCCTTGCACAAACACGGCGGCCCATCTATAGTTAACGCTGCGCTCAGAACCGCCAACGTTGCTGGATAGCCAACTAGCTGCAGATAACTTTTTTCTCGGTCAAGCTGGCGTTTACTGCAGAGCATCATTTTTGTAGCGCAAAAAAAATTCGGGATATGAAAACACTAGTGAAAGGAAAGAGCAGGCAGAAAAACAGGTGACAGACAGCTGCAGAACGCAGCGCATAACATCCGACTCCCACAGCGCGCGAATTCTGCATAATTAAAACATATATATATATATATATATATATATGGATTTGCCAGTAGAAGCACATCTTGGCAAGCGCTAGTTTTGTTAAAGCTGGGTAATTTTCTTTCTTTTTCATCTTTAGGGGACAAAAGCTAAGCTGCCACAACAAAGGGACAAAACGAAACTTAAAGTTTCTTTTTATTGCCCCCTTCCACTTCCCGTCTCTTCTTTGTGGCGTTTCAGACTATACAATGCCCGGAGCATTTCCGCAGTCAACTGATACGACAGAAGAGCTCGCCCTGGCTCCGCAAAAACGGACATAGGTAAATAAGGAGGACGTTCCGACTCACGGGACAGCCGCGCAGGCAGGGGCCGGCCTCGAGCGAGCAGAAGAAAGCCGCACAGGCCGGCCGGCCTGGCCCTGTCGCCAAGAAAACAAAGCGGGCGGCGGTTCCAAAGCGAAGCAGGAGCGGGGAGAAGGCGGGCTAACCAGAATAGGGGGCCACGAAACGATTTCAGACGGGAGCGCGTCGAGCGTCGGTTTGCTATAGCCGACCACCCCGCTCGCGCCGGGCGACGCGCAGATCACCTCAATAACGACAGTGAGGGAGGTATACACAGTTATAGTGGATTTTGCTGCAAGTTAGGTGGACGGATGAGATTAAGAAGTTTGCAGGAACAACATGGCCACAATTAGTACATGACCGGGGTAGTTGGAGAAGTATAGGAGAGGCCTTTGCCCAGCAGTGGGCGTAACCATGATGATGATGATGATGCAAGATCTATAGCCGATCCTGTAATATACTGTATATTCATACGTCATTTGTACTGACCAAACGCGCTGCTTTCTAACACTGATTGTACATTTCACCTTACACATTTTCGCTTATACGTTGTCACTGTTTATGCATTGCAAACACTAAAGTGTACAAATTTTATTTTATTATGTCCCCGTTGTCGTGAATATGGGCGAGAACCTTGTCAAGACCCGCCGTGCACGGTGGCTCAGTGGCTATGGTGTTGGGCTGCTGAGCACGAGGTCGCGGGATCGAATCCCGGCCATGGCGGCCGCATTTCGATGGGGGCGAAATGCGAAAACACCCGTGTACTTAGATTTAGGTGCACGTTAAAGATCCCCAGGTGGTCGAAATTTCCGGAGTCCTCCACTACGGCGTGCCTCATAATCAAAAACTGGTTTTGGCACGTAAAACCCCATAATTTTTAACCTTGTCAAGCTGCAAGAAGCAGCTCTTAGTTCTTGTTCCAGCGTTCATTCTTTTGTAAATGAACGAATGCGAAATAAAGATTGATTGATTGATTGATTGATTTAAAGCTCCACTGGCGGGGGGGGGGGGGGGGGATTTTACTCGCATCGGGCAACAACACATTTCGAAAGAGAAAAGTTCCTTAGTGGGCTCACAGAGCCATTTTCACGAGTTATCACGGTAGTTCGGGGATCGCGGGGTCACGTGTTTGACTAACGGCCCCAGCGGCCTCATAACGACTGCGCGAAATGCAAGAAAGTTGGCGCATCGCGTTTTGAGCGCACGTCAGAGAACCCTCGTTTCATGGTCAAAGTGAATCCGGGTCCCTCCACAAGGGCTTCCATAACGACCCAATGAACAGCTTCGAGACGTTAAATCACACAGTATATTATGTTATTGCACAATCCCTTCAAAAAACAGAGATATATAGAGAGAGTGAGCAACGAAAACTGGAAGATACATGCAAGCTCCTATATTATGCATGCATAAAGAACAGAATCAGCGGAAAGCGAACGCTTGAAACTCCCCAGATGGTCAAAATTAACTCGCAGCCATGGCAGAGCTAAGTGGGA
This sequence comes from Dermacentor albipictus, assembly GCF_038994185.2. Lineage (NCBI taxonomy): Eukaryota > Metazoa > Arthropoda > Arachnida > Ixodida > Ixodidae > Dermacentor > Dermacentor albipictus. The sequence continues at coordinate 48,384,809 of NC_091829.1, read as the reverse complement.
CGATGCCAAGATGAGTTGTACCTGTTCAGGATTTTTGGTTTTGCTTAGGATTAGGTTTGCTAGAGGGTTTGCGACTAAGCCCTTCGCAAAAGTTCTGGTAGCCACTTTGGAGTCACTGACTATGGTGTTGGAAGTTGTAGAGAATACTTCCATGGCCATATGGGCGCTTTCTCGGCGTTTCCGTTTCCGAGGCCCGGATCGAGGCATTCGCTAGTGTTTGATATACAATCGCCATTTGGCTTCTATTAGGGTATTCCGCCGCACCCACGTTGGCGAAGCCATCAAGGGTTTGCAATCATTTGTACAGGGCTCTGACTCCTTCATGTCTATGTACCTGGCGAAATTCAGGGCACATGTTTCTGGGTAGCGGGGTTTACTTGGATGTATTTCCGGATATTCCTGGAGATGGCCATCTGGATGAAAAATGTCTAGTACCTGGCTGATTTAGTAGAGATGTTCCCGTTTCACTTGGCGCCAGTCTTTCGTACTGTGTTGTGATGGGCTTCGATTAGTTCAACTAATGCGTACTGTGCATGTCCCATGGCTAGTATTTTTTATGTGGGTCATCGGTCAGCGGCCATCTCATCGCTAGTTCGTATGCTTTGTGGACCGTGACGTCTACTTTCATTGCCTCAGCCCTTTTTCTTCTTTTTTTTTAGGTTGAGGTACAGGACAGTGCAGTGGACAGTGGGATACCATGCTGCGCAGGCCCTGTTGTCCAATGCAAAGTAAAAGACTCACGGTCGCTTAACAAAGACGCCTCAGACACACTGAAATGCCATATGAGAAATGTAAAGAAGCTCGTGTACTTAACGATTTAAGTGCGCGTCAAAGAACCCCAGGCGGCGAAAATTAATCCGGAGTCCTCCAGATCAGATCGATATTTTGGCATATGCCACCCATTAATTAATTTATCAGGCCAGTGTGTCGTTTACGAAGTTGCCATCGATCAGACAAAGGCACGAAAGGCCTCCCTACGCAATGCAACGTTCCTTTGTGAGTTACTTACGGGCCTCGAGATAAACACCCCAAGGAACTCATTAGCGTCCACGCACGCTCTACTGACTAGTTGCAAACGTTCAGCCCGCAGTACCATTATCCGCCTGCCGGCGCGAATAGCCTTGATAAACGCCCCACCACACACGAAAGGTTGCATACATGGAGGAAGGGCGCTGGAAAGCGCGGTTCCGCTCTTGAAAAACAGCAATACGCCGCGCAAGGCTCTTTTTATGCGATTCCACTCTAAACCAATGCGTTCTTTTCTTTTTACCACTACGACAACAGAGAGAGAGATAGCGTGGGAGGGAATAGCAAAAAAAGAAAAAGAAAACCTGGAAAGAAATCGATAACAAAACAAAAAAACGTAGGCTCGCTCGCAAGAGGAGATATCACAGAAAGAAAAAAAAACGCAGCGGAAAACACATGTCCTCGTAGTCCTCGCCAATCCCGGGACTCCCGACAACACGCGACGAGCTGGAAACAGCGGCAGGGAAACGCGCAAAGGAAGCAACTTCCCACGTGTCGACTCATGGCCAGCACGGTGAAATGGGTAGTGGCATTGCTTAGCAACGCTGAGAAAGAAAAAATGGCTGTGGCTTAGGTAAGGTTAAGCCCAGGATGCGAAGCATACTAGCCTTTATTTTAGTTGTTGAACCACTGTTTAGCCTGGTGAACTGCTGTTGCTTGGCTATATTTGGTTCGGCTAGACGAAGAAACAACTCATGCATTACTTCTTCGCCTTCAAGAGTGGAACGCGACAGCGTTCCCGTCGACCCGCCAAGGGGTGTAAGACAATGGGCTACAGGGCAGCGACTACGCGTCCCGCATTGGACGCGGTGAGCGTCGAGCAAAGCAGCGTTCGGCGCGGCAACGAAATGTGCGCCTGAGCAAGAGACGCACGCCTTAGAAACAGCGCGTTTCTAAGGCAACACCGCATTCACTAGAGGCGCTTTTGTACCGCTTTGAAGCGTTGTACTCGTGGCTCAGTGGTAGCGTCTCCGTCCCACACTCCGGAGACCCTGGTTCGATTCCCACCCAGCCCGTCTTGCAAGAGTTGAGCCAAAGCCACTTCTCCTCTGTCGTGACGTCACGGTGTCACGTGATTTCATGGTCACCGCCGCGCCTGAGGAGCTGGGTTGAGCCCTCGTAATATGCTTCGCATAAAAAAAAACAAGAGAAAGAAACCTCTCGCCCCGACGCCCGCGTTTTCAAGCGATGTGTCGTTCTTGATTTTGTTTCGTTTCCTTGTCTTTTGGGTCTAAGATATATAGCTTGGATCGGGGCAAAAAAATAATAGAAATACACTGTGGAGTTCTGCAGATTAGTTTCGGCAGAGAACGGATCGTCTTGTGTCTAACCTGTTACAAGTGCTTTCCCGACAACGTACTGTCGACGAAAAAAATCAAATTTGAAAGCTGACAAGCAATCTGTCCAGGGGGGGGGGGGGGGGGGGGGGCGGGGACACAAAAACAATGTGGTACCTATATGTCCAGCTGCACATGGGTAATTTCCACCGAGAAGAACATTACACGCCTTCGTGACCCGCTTCTCACTCCTCGTATATGTCTTCCTGTAAGGTGATCGGAAGCAGCGTGTATACATACGTACCTTAGTACACTATACAAGCCGCATGTGCCTCTTCGATCATCATCAATTAACGGCTTACGGGACAGATTTTGAGATGGTATTTCTCGACCCTGCAGCGCGAAGCACCGGACTTCTGGTGGATAGACATGTCCATATCCCGTAATTGCGCTGCTCAAACTTGTGCCGTAAGGTGAAACGCCACTATGCTAATCACTATAAACTTTGCGTAGTTACCTTCCACTGCGACAGTGGATAGGCAGATGCGGTGGGACGCGCAACTTCGCGTGACTTCCGTAGCCACAGCCTTTCCCGCTCCTCTGCCGGCGGTCCGGACGGGGCTCGGCTACACCGAGGTCACCGGGCTTCGCACGGAAAGCGCACTTCCCCGCCGAGCCCCGGAGGCCGCAGGCAATGCGCTCGCTTCTACACGAGAAGCTGAAGAAGACATCGCCACTATTAGATTCGTCGGACGATCCTACGGCTGTCAAGCAGATGTAGGAATCGTCGGACTAACTCGCCGCTGCCACCATTTGAAGGAGTCGAAGGTCGTAGAGATGAATTCGGTGAACAGGATTTATTTACAGATTAACATATTTTAAGACAAGACATACATCGGCAGTCTAGCGCGACTCCCATATGGAGCCCGCAAGATTAACATTCAGCAAACAGCATTCGAGCACACAGCTCACTACTACATTTTGAGTATAACAACGAGCACTCAGCTCCCAACTACGAGCACGACACGAACACGCTCTAGCAGCCGGCAAACGCTGCTTAATAGCTCTCCGCTTGACGTCATCGTTCGGCGTGGACGGAGCACGAGTGGTCGGGAATGTTCGTCCAATCATTATAAACTTGCCAGCGCCCCGCCCCGCCAAGCCCGCGGTGTCGTCGACCGAGGGCCTCGTAGAACTGTGCGCCGTCCCGGGTGGCGCGGCGGCGCACCACATTCCAGAGCTGACCGCGCGCCACGTGGCCGCCGGTCATCCGTAGTTCTCAGAAGGCGCCTCGTCTGGGGGGCTTGGAACATGCGCAGCGGGCTGAAAGCTGGCATGTTGCCACCCCGTACGGCCATTCCTAACACCACGTACAGGGTTCTAAAATGTGGTGTAGTACACAGTTAGCCGCGAACTGCGGATCGGTCTTTCTTTCTTTCTTTCTTTCTTTCTTTCTTTCTTTCTTTCTTTCTTTCTTTCTTTCTTCCGTGTTTTCCCGCGAATCAATTGTCTGTAGCCTAGCTCACACGCGAGTTTGACCAATGGTCTCACCGCATCGTCGCTTTAGTTGATCACATTCATATTAGGGGTCATAATGCGCTCTAGGAGGACGCATCGCCTCCACCGTGAGCTTGTTTCGAACGCCACTCCAGGGAAGTTGATGCGCTGGGAAAAAACTGTGGCGCATATAATTAAGTGGCTATGCTAGGAGCACGATTGAAAAACCACAGAAAGCAATAAAAGTGCTGGGAGAAAAGGAATGCGATTAAATTTAGAGAAAAAAAATGGCTGTGGCTTAGGTAAGGTTAAGCCCAGGATGCGAAGCATACTAGCCTTTATTTTAGTTGTTGAACCACTGTTTAGCCTGGTGAACTGCTGTTGCTTGGCTATATTTGGTTCGGCTAGACGAAGAAACAACTCATGCATTACTTCTTCGCCTTCAAGAGTGGAACGCGACAGCGTTCCCGTCGACCCGCCAAGGGGTGTAAGACAATGGGCTACAGGGCAGCGACTACGCGCCCCGCATTGGACGCGGTGAGCGTCGAGCAAAGCAGCGTTCGGCGCGGCAACGAAATGTGCGCCTGAGCAAGAGACGCACGCCTTAGAAACAGCGCGTTTCTAAGGCAACACCGCATTCACTAGAGGCGCTTTTGTACCGCTTTGAAGCGTTGTACTCGTGGCTCAGTGGTAGCGTCTCCGTCCCACACTCCGGAGACCCTGGTTCGATTCCCACCCAGCCCGTCTTGCAAGAGTTGAGCCAAAGCCACTTCTCCTCTGTCGTGACGTCACGGTGTCACGTGATTTCATGGTCACCGCCGCGCCTGAGGAGCTGGGTTGAGCCCTCGTAATATGCTTCGCATAAAAATAAAACGACAGAACCAAGGTGCCCTGTTCTTAAAGAATGGAACAAGAATATAGGTACGAACGTGCTTAGAGAGCTGTACGCGCTTCTGAACGCAAAAGGCAGTCAATTTCGGCACCAACTGCCAATCGGTCCGGTCGTATCTCGCTGACGTTGCTTCGAGCGATATTAGTACACCGGTGACGAAATCTGTAGCCATCGCTAAGTCAACACGTCATCTATTTTGAACAAAGCGCTGTTTGGGTATCACGTGAAGCGAACAAACAGTGGTGTCCTTTTCAGTGTAGCTGCATACATAAACAAAAGACAGCAATCCACAAAACGACAGAAAACGCAAGGAACGGGTCAATGCCTAAGGCGTCAGTAGTCGCGAAGTTGCAAGGATACTAAGACGTTCAGGAGTAAATGAAAAAAGAAAAACGAAGAAACCTTTTGCTCTAGTTGGTTGACTTCGTAAGTACATTAGGCAGGTTAGCGCTCAAAAAGCACGGACAATTAAGGGAGACGTAAAACAGGACTGCGCGCTTTTTTTTTTTTTGCACGCTGCTCTCTCATACTTACGATTTCTTTTTTTTTTGTATTATTTGAGTCGTTAGCTTCGCTCATATTTCGCAGTACGGTATATCCCGACCGTATCAAGCCGGCACGCAATTAGGCCAAGGAAAACACGCGGGTAGTTAGGTGAGGTTGAAACTGAAATGTACAAATTCACGAAGGGGAAATGAAGGAGAACGGAAAAATAACATGTCACCGGCGGGGACCGAACGCACAACCTTCGCATTGCGCGAAAGTTCCCTGGCTTCACTGCCTGCTGATTTTACATGGTCAATAATGAAAAAAAGAAAAAAAAACAAGAAAAAAAGAAGACGAAAAGAACGTGCCCCTCTGTTCCCCTTCTCCTCGTCCATACAGTGCGGTAAATAGGGCGTCCCAGCTATAGCGTTAGCCAAGTTTTTCAACGAAAATAACACGATTAAAAAAACACGGTTCAAGATACGATATATATATATATATATATATATATATATATATATATATATATATATATATATATATATATATATATATATATATATCGTTTCTTTAAAAATGTTGTTCACAACTGTATCGACACTTTTGTGCCCATAAAGCGGAAAGTTGTATGTGAAACGAATCCGTGGATGACAAGAGACCTCGTACGACTTGGGCGAAAACTAAAGCAAGTAAGAAAGCAACATAAAGCGCGACCCTCAAAGGCTAACGCCGAAAAACTAACCAACCTGCGTCTACAGCTAAAAACTGGGATTTCGAAAGCGAAAGACTATTATCAAAATGTTGTTTTAAAAAATTTTCTTCTGTCATCCCCGGATAAGTTCTGGCGGTACTTATCGCCAAAGAAAACCCACGTGTCTGATATTTGTGTGGATGGTTTCATAGTGAAAGATAAACTGAAAATTGCAAATGCACTTAACAAGTACTTTTGCTCTGTGTTTACGAGGGATGATGGAAACACACCGCACATAGCTGCTTTAAATAATATTCCACCCATCGATGATCTCGACGTAAACGAAGCAGGTGTACTGTCCTTGCTTCTTGATCTTGATATAAAGAAGTCGCCAGGCGTCGATGAAATACCTAATGCTTTTTTGGTGCGATATGCCGAATGGTGCGCCAAATATCTTTACGTTATTTATAATAAATCACTTTCATGTGCAGAAATCCCACGTGACTGGAAACATGCAAAAATAATTCCCATCCCTAAATCAGGCGACCGTTCATTGCTCCAATCTTACCGTCCTATCTCTCTACTTTGCACTTCATCAAAAGTGTTGGAACACATAATATTTAGGCACATCTCAGTCTTCATAGAAAGTAATGGCCTCTGTGATGCACGACAACACGGCTTCCGTCGTGGGAAATCCACTGTAACACAACTATTAGAAACAGTGCATGAAATCGCGGCAGCACTAGACGGCCAAGGCCAAATTGACATGATATTCTTAGATTTTGAGAAAGCCTTCGACCGTGTGTCCCACCAGAAGTTGTTATCAAAGTTAAAACCTATTCTCAAAAACGAGCCACTACTTCACTGGATTGAGGCGTATCTTACGGGCAGGCGACAGACAGTCGTTGTTGATGATGCGAAATCAGACTTATCCGATGTACAATCTGGAATCCCACAGGGATCAGTCTTGGGCCCTCTGTTCTTTCTAGTTTTTATCAATGATATAGTGAATAATATACCAGTTAAAATTCGACTGTTTGCAGATGACTGCGTACTTTATCATGAAATTCACAGCGAGGCAGATCAGACGATCCTAAATTCATCTTTATCAGCAATAGCAACTTGGTGCTTAGAGTGGCAAATGAACATTAATCTAACAAAAACAGTGTCAATGATCATTACACGCAAAAAGAAGCCGTTACCCTTTGTGTACAGCATTAATGGCCATAACTTATCCTCTGTTACAGAATATAAATACCTTGGTTTAGTAATTACATCGGACCTTAGGTGGAATAGTCATGTAGCTCACATTAAAAGGAAAGCCATGAATAAGCTCGGATACCTGAGGAGAACCTTGGCTAAATCTACATGTAATATAAAATTATTAGCATACAAGACTTTCATCAGACCATTGTTAGAGTACGCTACTCCTGTCTGGGATCCTTACACACAAGCAAGCATAAATATGATTGAAATGATACAGCGGAAATCAGTCAGGTTTATTTTTAATTCCTACCGCCGTGATACATCAGCTAGCGCTCTTTTACAGCAGGCGAACCTGGAAACCCTAGAGGCAAGACGGTATCGAGACAGGCTGAAAATGTTATATTTAATTCATCGGGAACATGTAAAATTAGATAAAAAATTGTATATTACCCCTTGTAGCCGGCGCCCAACGCGTTCATCACATTCATTCAGGTTAGACGAGTATTCGCACCATACCACATTATTTAAGCAGTCCTTTTTCCCCCGAACCATCCATGACTGGAACGCCCTGCCCGAAAACGTTCTTCAAAGCTCCACCATATCGTCCTTCATGCACGCACTCATTAATCTATGAACCGAAACGTTTCCCACGATTTCTATCCTAATCCATACACTATAGATTATATCATGTTAAGGGCACCGTCAATTTCTTTTTGTGTGTGTTTGTATAAGCTATTGTGCAAACATGTGCTGCATTGCAGAATTCTTTGATATTTTCCTTCCTTTTTATTGTTGTTTCTTTTGCATTGTACCAAGATGACGCTTTCCTTGTTTCCACCTTTTTTTTCTCTTTTTTTTATTTCTTGTGTTTCACATGTTATTGACTCTTAAAGCCTTTATGTATGTCCCACTCCTGCCTAGGGCCTCAAAAGCAGGCTGGCAGTACGGAATAAATAATATATATATATATATATATATATATATATATATATATATATATATATATATATATATATATATATATATATATCATTGAACAGCTTGGCTAGCGATAGCTGGGACAAACGGTACCATTATTGGGAAAATATGGGGTCATGGCCCCTCTACAGATAGATCACTGAGGTCGTCCACAAGAAGCCGCCAGGCAGGAACGACACTACATCCGAGAAAGAGATAGAAATCACTGAAGAGGCAAACGAGCGATAGAGTCGAGAAGGCTTAAAGGTCGCTACATATCTACGTCACCAAGCGATACCGGAACCACCGCGTGAACGCGCGGTATACTAGGTCAGAACCGCCGCACAGAGGCGCCGCAGATGAAAGGCGCGCGCCTTCGATCGGAGATGAGATAACGCACAGATTAGGCGAAAATTGGGGGACGGAGAACGCGACGGCCCCGCGAGGGAAGCCCGACTGCAACCCTGCGGGAAATTTTTCCATGTATACACGCATTGCGGCGGGGACACGGTGCGACGTTCTTTGCAGGCACTGCAGGTCGCTATAGAGAATTTCTAAGTCCGCAATATCGGCAAGCCTATCTCGGAACAGCAGTGAGGAAATACGAGTACTCGTCGCGCTGGCTCGTTGGCCAAGCCGTTTCTGCTGCTGTGCCCGAGGACACGGGTTCGAATCCCGGCGGCCGCGTTTCCACAGGGGCGGAATGAAATTTAAGAAACGCGGCTGTACCCTGCTTTCGCCGGTGCACGTTAATGAACCCAAGGCGCGGTGAAAATTACATTTCAACGAAAGAGCAAGGTTGGCTATTAGCGGGGAGAAATTAATTCCTCGAATGGTCTCTTTCTTCTATTTCAATCTCCACCCCCGCCAGACGCCGATGATGTCGAAGCGACGTCATAGGTCGCACCGTATTTGGGTCGTCCTGTTGTGCCGCGAAAGCTTGCAAGGGTCGTCAGGTTCAGTAACTGCTTCATTTGGAATGCCGTGTCATCTTCATTTCCAGACAATCATATAAATAGCCCTCAGTAGACATTGTCAAAAGCCATTGCCTCACGGAGAGGTGCTGCTCGAACTTCAAGGCACCAGCGTCTGCTTTCTGATAAACTTTCTGGAAATGGGCAGCACTGACATGACGGTTCTAGTACAAATGGCATATGCTTAAAAAACGCAGCGAGAACAGAAAAAAAAACAAAAAAACATGCGCATGCTGTTTTTACAGGGTACTATAGTTCATACATGTAGTTTCTGATCATACTTCAGGTGAGGTTACAGGTATATTAGCGAAAATGGCCTAAATCCTATAGTGGCACATACACGTCCCACATTTCTCTCCCCGACAATATCTTCTCAACTTTCAGATTACCATTATAGTGAACATTAGCTAATAAAAAAAAAGACACTCGATCGTAGTGCTTTAGATGCAAGGCGACCCGCGCTCCTGTTGTTTCCTTCAAAGAGTTAACTAGGCAAGGTATATCTTCCATACACTATTGTTTCGCAATAGCGGAAGCTAGCGTGCCCGCGCGTTCGAGAGTGCCTTCAAGATTGCTATCGAGACTGAGCTGAGGACGCCATTGTGAGCGAGAAACACGCGGTGCACAGACACGTGCACGATTAACGGAGTAATAAAAAGCTTTAGATCAGGAAACGCATGCGTTCACTGATCTAAAACTTTTGGGTGCAGCTTGCAAGCTGCACGCAAACGTTGGGTGCAAGGGGGTGGTCTAAGGGGGTGGTCTAAGGGTGTTCTTTTTTGTGCTCGCTTTGGGTGATTCTGTACGCCCGTTGGTTTGCGTCCCCGCCACGCTTAAGGTGCGGCTTGCGTCCCTAAAACTCAAAACTCTCTAATGAAGCCTTTCGCGGTCGGCGAAGGAGGCCTTCTCGAGAAAATTGTGAACTGGAAAGCTAACGCACTGCTCCACGAGCAATTGCCGAGAAAGAATGCGTCACAACTGCCGCCACTCCTATGAATTTTGGGTGGACGTGTCTCTAGCACAGACTATTCCGCCATTTCAACATACGCCAAATGGTAAACAATTAGGGTGTTAATTAGGTATTTATTTATTTATTCATTAATTTATTCAGAATAGCACATTCACTGAAGCCCGCCAAGTTTGTCACAAGAAGTAAACAATTAGCTCGTGTGCGCTGCCATGCAAAGAACTGCAGCTCTTCCCGCTCCAGGCAAACGCAACAGACTTCGGGATGCTCAAGTGGACCGTTGAACACTCACACGGCCAGCTCTCATATCGATGGCGCATGAAACATCCGGGTCCATAGACGCCGTGCGCAACGGAATCGAATAAGGAAGCGGTAAAAGCGAGAACACGAAACAAAGAAAGAGAATAGCAGGCAGTGCAGCTCCTGCAGTGCAGAGCTGCAAACGTGCCGCACTGTCGCACGAAAAGACGCGTGATCGACACGCAAAAACTCTCGGGGCGATATTCTGGATAGGCGCCGCAGACAACCACCGCAAAACAGAGAAAGAGCTCTACACAAGCGACGGAGTATAAATAAAAAGAAAAAAAGAAAAAAGGAAAGAAAAGAAAGCGACGAAAAAGAAAGCAAAGCTATAGGCGAAGGAGAGCGCGCGGCGCCCCTCATTTACGGCGCAAACGATCATCACGGGCGGCCCCGGATCGGAAGAGAGGAAGAAGGAAGAGGTAGGTAAGTAGGGGAAGGGGTTGTCCCTATTATCATGGCGGCCTGCTTGTTTGCGCAGGTCGTCGACGGCGGCGCCACTCTTTCCTCCTCGCCCGTCGCCCTTCCGCGGACTCCTGGCAGCCCTGTCGACCGTCGATAGTTGGGTGCAGCGAGTGCCAAAGACGCGACACAATAACCACATCGCGCCAGTGGGAACTACCGCAACTTTCACGTCTGAGCGTCCGGTTTATCAGCGGCTACGCCCGAATACAATGCAACCGGAAAAACGAAAGAAAGTATATCCCAGCGGCCGACGAAACAATCGGGCTACTGCTGGATGCAACGCGCTGGCGCTGATCTACATAGAAGGCGATTGACCCCGTAGGAGGCGTAGCCAGAGGTCGCGGATGTAAACACCAATGAAAAGCAATCGGGGGATCGGCGCCAGCTGCGTAAAGCGGCATTCTTTTTCCGTCGTTATAGGCGGTGTAGGGGTTGGAGGGACGGAGTTCGGGATGAAAACCCACAAACTTGGGAGGGATTTATTTTCATATTATACAGGGGCGGTGAGCGACAAGTAACATTCGTACAGTCATTACGGGCCGGCAGCAACTCGGACGCTGCGGCCCGCGGCAAGAAGTTCGAGAGAGGTGAATCAGGGAATCAGGGCATGTCCCAGCATCCTCAGGTCTCTCTGGAAGGCTTCTTATAAACCCTCTGAGCACTGTAAGTCACGTCATGTTTGACCAATGGGAGAGTCCACTCCGATGACGCCACTTTCAGCCAATGGTAGGCGCCCGTGTCGTGGTGTCACACCTGGCGGCTTGCTGCGGTCTTGCATCGCAGACTGGCAATACACTTCGAACAAGGAGAAGGGGAGGGCTGCACCTGCTCCATTGTCCGACGCCCACCTGCAAATCCCGGCGGTGCACGAACTTGTTGGCACGTGAACTTGATGCCTTAAACTTGTTTGCTAGGCCGCTTCTCTGGAATGCGCTTTCCTGCTTCTGCATTCCTCAATTAGCTGCGCTGCAATCCGACGTGGTCTGGGGAACTCGAAGTAATCGCAGGAACCAGCTCCATATCTAACAGCTCGTCCTCGCCCCGGTTGTTCTGAATGGCCGGTGAAATCAATTCGCTGGCCATGAGGAACGCTGATAGAAGCTGCAGGGTACTGGGGTCGAGCCACGTTTGACAACCCTCGGGATCCTGGGCCCTGGAGAACAAACGTCAAACAAACAAAACAACACAGCGCTGCCCCACGTGTAAGCGCAGGCTCTTCGCCCCTGACTCGCCAGGCTATTACTGCGTCAAAATGAACCCTGATCTCTTAGTTCCCCAATTTTGACAACAGTTCCAACCACCCTTCCAAACAGCTATCCATTTCTCCTCGATTGCCGACAAGACCAGAGTACTATTGTTGTTGCAAAACAAAAGGGTCGTTGACGATGCAAACAACAAAATGAAAACAGCCGAACATAACTTAAGTGGCCTAACCACACGAACAGCATGTTTCCAATCTATCGCAGTGGCGTACTTATCGCACGTAATGGTGCCACTGAACAATCTGGTCAACTTCACAAGTACGTAATCACAAGTGCACCAGCCTTGTGGTCACTAAACAGAACGCGTACTTGCGTTGTAGGCAAACTTTTCATTTACGCTTACTCACGTTTCTTTCCCTGAAGGTCCTACAGGACACGTGACGTAAACGAACAATTAAACTTGCGGGACTTACACACTCCGCAGAACCCTTAAAATGATGCGTCTCTTAATAACTCGTTCCACGCATACTTATCAGAGAAGTCAGAATACGGCTGCCCTATACACACACGAGCAATCCACTCATAAATCTGCTTCCTTCCGTCCACACAGGACACGCGCCAATGGAACTAAGAACGCTTCTCAGTGCAAATCATGCACTCACTCAAATCTACGCGCTTAACCTTACAAAATTCCAAAAACACTTAAAAAGAAAGAAGGTTAAATAACACATGCGCTTATAGGCCTCTGAACGATAACCTTGACCCTCAGGTTACTTACACACACAAAAAAAAGGCCTATTAACTTATTAATGAGCATCTCGCGAGACTACATGTTTACATAAAACGCATCTTTCAAATCTCGGAGCTTTCTCAAGCGAAAACACAAACAAAGCTCATACCTTTACCTTGAAAGAAATCCTAGTCTCAAATCGCGAAAACTTTCCGATGCTCAAAAATAAAAAGAACAACACACTTCATTTCTACGGAAGCGCTCCAGGCCTCCTTTTCCAAACGCTTCCGTCTGACTCATTCTTTGAGTCGAACGCGGGGTGGACGTGGTCTGAAAGCTACTCTGGCTGACGAGAGACAACAAAAGGGCTGATTCACTATCAGCTCCCCCAAGACGTTACGGTCTCCTGCCAATTTGCGTCCTCGCGCCCCGCTTTCAACACAAACTCGATTGACCGCGTCGCTACTCCCCACCTGGTCTCGTCCTGCCACCTTGCGTTTCTTCGAACTGCACGCTGAGCTGTGAAAAGAACTACGGAACGACGAGCAGCTTAACTGCCTCGTGCCCTTTGTCCGCGTCCGTGCAGAACATTCTTCGCGGTCCCGTTTTGACCTGTGGCTCGAACGTTCTGGATGCGTCAACATCGTCCTAGACGACCGCACCTTCTTCCTCGCGCCCTGCCCTTTTGGGTTTCTCGCCATCTTTGGCGGCGCTACATTAATTACCGCGTTCCTATCTTTAGGGCGCTTCTTCCTGCGGCGCTTTCTCTTTGCACTCGCCTTCATGTCGCCTCGTGCCTCGTGCTGGCCGGTACACATTTCGTCGGCCCGGATCGGTCTCTTACCCGCACAGTCTGAGTGATTTACATTTAAATCTACACTCTCTTTGCCTCGACTGGCGGACAGCTCAACCGACTCTGGCACAATGCAGCAGGCTTTACTCGAGTAAGACAACTCGCACTCTTGCGAACTGCCCTCTACTACATTGCCCAGCTCACGCTGTGAATCGGCACACAGCCCGTCGGTCTCGCTCGCTGTCTCACGCGCACAGTCCGAATGATTAATAACGGAATCATCCCTATCTAGGCTATCTAGACTGGCGGAGAGCCGCACCGATCCCTGAACAATGCAGTTGTTTTCTCGTGAGCTACGGAGCTCGCCACCCCGAGAACTATTCTCAACTGCATCGTCCAGCTCGCACTTCATTTCTGCACGCACATCTGGCTCTACATGGGTGCTCGCTTCTGTCTGGTCAGCAGTACCCTTTTCTTCGCTAGCAACCTCGCTAACCTTACCAGCGACGCACACGCTCGGTAACTGTGCCAATTTGTTCGCAGCTGGCCTAGCTGTCTCTACAGTCATCTGTTGGCACAGCACCTCGTCGCTCTCACTACGGCCTTTAACGGCCTCTGTTGCCACTAAGGCATCGTTAGCAGCTAGCCTTTTCCCTTCACTTATTACTCTGCAGCTAATCTCACAGGCACTACTCTTTTCGTCGGCTTCTGGCGAAAGTCCGCTAGACACTTCCTCCTTCTTTCGCTCTGTACTTTCTACAGAATTCTCAGACAGCCGTTGTCTCTGTGCCAATAACTGATCACAATCCTGTATCGCTTTGATCAGTGCTGCCTTCTCTCTCTCATACTTTTCCTCTCGCTCAAGCTTACGTTGATTCTCACGTTCGCGTGCCTTCTCACGTTCGTGACGCTGACACCTAAGAGTAAGTTCTTGAAGCTCCTGCTTCCGTTCATTCTCGCGTTCTTCACGCTTAAGCTCACTCCTAAGTTCACGACGCGCTCGCAAACGTACACGACGCTCTCGCTCCCGTGGCTCCTGTATCACTTCCCAAGCAAGCTCAATGCTTTTGTGATCATTGCCACTATCATTAATCGCCTTTATGATAGCTGGCGTTTCCATCCGTTCGTCCGCCTCAACTCCCAAATCGTCGCACACCAACAACAAGTCTAACCTCGTCAACCTTCTAAGATCCATGGCAGCTGCCCCGACAGGTGGTTAAAACTGTTTTCCTTAATTAATTTGTGCAAACACACAATGCAACAAACTCCCGATTCCCAGAACTATCAAAATTGAACACACAACCTTTGAGTCTGGCGAATCATAAGGAAAAAAACCACGCGCTCACTTACGGTTGCAGCACCCTGCCATCCGGTTCGTTCGTCCGCTGTTGCCGGTTCCTTCCGGACTCCCTGGGTCGAAGGCTCGCTCCTTCTTCGATATTCCCAGTCTCTTCGGACCTCTTTCGACGAAGGCTCTCTCTTCTTCGCTCTTCCCGGTTCCTTACGATCTTTCTCGATGAAGGTTGATCCGTAGCGCTGCCACCAGCTGAAGTATTCGGAGGCGATCCCACCGCTGCCACCAGATGTAGGGGTTGGAGGGACGGAGTTCGGGATGAAAACCCACAAACTTGGGAGGGATTTATTTTCATATTATACAGGGGCGGTGAGCGACAAGTAACATTCGTACAGTCATTACGGGCCGGCAGCAACTCGGACGCTGCGGCCCGCGGCAAGAAGTTCGAGAGAGGTGAATCAGGGAATCAGGGCATGTCCCAGCATCCTCAGGTCTCTCTGGAAGGCTTCTTATAAACCCTCTGAGCACTGTAAGTCACGTCATGTTTGACCAATGGGAGAGTCCACTCCGATGACGCCACTTTCAGCCAATGGTAGGCGCCCGTGTCGTGGTGTCACACCTGGCGGCTTGCTGCGGTCTTGCATCGCAGACTGGCAATACACTTCGAACAAGGAGAAGGGGAGGGCTGCACCTGCTCCATTGTCCGACGCCCACCTGCAAATCCCGGCGGTGCACGAACTTGTTGGCACGTGAACTTGATGCCTTAAACTTGTTTGCTAGGCCGCTTCTCTGGAATGCGCTTTCCTGCTTCTGCATTCCTCAATTAGCTGCGCTGCAATCCGACGTGGTCTGGGGAACTCGAAGTAATCGCAGGAACCAGCTCCATATCTAACAGCGGTTGAACCGCCACCGGGTTAACGTACGAGGGCGCAAAGGATAAAAGAAGCCCATTGCGCGGAAAGATATAGTCTGTGAGAGGCACATAAAACCTGTTCCATTACTCTCATAATACGACTTGATTTGTCAAAACAGCGTTCAGACGTCTGCGGTCATCGTACTTCAGTCTAACCCGAGAGGAAAACATTCTTGCTGATTCGAACTGCACTGCTGGCACTATTCCTGCACGGCATATGTTGCCGACGGCTAGTTTTATAACATTACTAGAGTACATAGGTGCATTACTTTACTCTTATTAACTTACAGTGACTTCCAACTAAGACAAATGATTCACGGGAATTGAAATTTAACAGTGGGAGAAGAAGTGACACGTCAGCCTGGAGCCTAGTTAAAGCAATATGACATTACGCGCTGCAACGCGACGATCGGCGATACAGGGCAGTCAAGGCAGAGAGTCATCGCGTCCACGGGCCACGATCTGTTCCATCTCTGTCTGATCCTGTCTATAGACTTCTAGCCTTCTTGTACATTCTTCTATATAAGAACCAACAAAAGAGAAAGGTTAGCTGACAAGTCAATTTTGGTATCTTCGAGGGCCAAAAAATAGGAGACATTTGTTTATCCACAGTCTATGAACGATAGTCATATAGGTCAGAAAGGTGTTTACAGGCGGTAGGTAAATTGAAGAGAAGTTTACATCGATTTCACGGAAAAAGAAACGAGATGTCCGTACGCAACACACTTTATGTTGTAGGCGAACGCCCTAAATCACACAGCCACTAACGCGCGCACAAAGTTCGCTAAACTCAAGGTGTGACAAAACCTGACAGAAACGTCGTTGAAAAGGGGACATTATACGTCAGAACCGATAACAAAGCCCACATGGACTGATACACTACGGAACCAATAACGCGCATCTCTCCGACCACAAGCAGCTACCGTGAGCGACCAGCTGATCAGCAGTAGCCGCACCACGACAAAACTAAACCAGAGCACAAATACGGCGTGCTACATTGTAAAGATGCAGGCGGACAGTGCAGCAAAGGCTAAGCTCAATACGAACAAACTGAGTGATCCCTAGCCCCCCGCGACGGTGCAGTCCAGCTTCAACTGCACCGGCAGACTTACACCACAGACACGAAAAACAAACAATGAAATGCCTGCCTTCATTAGCATGAAACGCACACTCAGTACCGAGCTAGCTTTCTCCACAAAAACAGGAGCTTACCCGGCCAAGCAGAACAGAGACGACGACCGTCGCTTGGAGTAAGAAATCCCAACGACCGTCACTGCGCGCCTTCCAAACAACGTCAGCTCCGGGCATCCGCGCACAGGAAGAAAAAAAAAAAGTTCCTCCAGTTGCACTGCAGTGTACAAAATGCCACAGGCACCGAGGAGAGTCGCGCGGCAAAGGCAAAACGCGCGCTCCGCCGCCTCCGGCAGCCCCTTCCCCCTCCGTGGCCCCCCTTCCTCCTCTCCTGTCCCGGCGGCCTAGAAGACGGTCTCTCGGCCGACCTTTCTCACCGACCGGCGGCAAACTTGACGCTGCATCGGCACACCACCGGGGCGCACAGCTAGACCGACGGGGCCGGCCGCCGCACTTCCGGGTTGGGAAAGGGCGAGTGCACGGAGGAGGAGGAGAGGGCCAGTTACACAATCGTTACGTGAGTCTCATACACTTGACCCTCCTGCCGACTCCGCGGAGCGCGGAGGGCGGGAAAGGAGGAAAGGCCCTGCCGCCGGCTCACCTGGAAGGATGGAGAGCGATCTCGCAACGCGGGGAGAATGAAAGCAGTGTTTCGCCGGCGATTTTCGGGCCCGCCAGTTCGGAACAACCGGCCCTTCCCCTTTTGCCAACCCTCCCTTTTTTTTTCCTTCCTCGTTTATTTGGTTTTGTTTCTTTGTCGTTGCGTAATGTCTCCGTCTTCACTGGGACACCTATAATGTTGTTTTTTTTCTTTTTTTCTAGCTCTTCAGTTCGAATGAGCTTCAGAGGTGGCGTGAGAAGCCCGATTTTTCTTTCATTATTTTCATCTTCGACGTCAAAAATGGAACGCGGAAAAACGCGCATACATCCACTCCGACGAAAGCTAGAGATCCACTCGCCTAGGGCAAAGCACGAGGGGAATAGAACGCACAGGACAAGGGAAGAAATGCATTCGCACGAGGAACCAAAGCTCATTTCGTTCACGATGAAGAAAGTGGCGAGGAACTACTCGATTACTTCGCGACTCGGTGCTGCGGAGTATCAATGAAAAGCCAATGCCGATTCGCTTACACCGCAAAGCACTCTCCTTGCGTACTTTGACGTTCTTTCCCACGTTCGCGTTCAAAATGCCCATCACCGGGTTTGAAATTGAAATAGGACTATAACGGTGCGTAGATCACGCGGTGGCGATCGTGTCTCCGACGTACTGCATCGATGTACGTACGCCGTGAACAAAGATGTAAAATCAAGAGCGTGTCCTTATCCTCGGACAAGCCTCTCTACCCGCCGATAGAGACGACGTCACAAGCAGCGGCATCCTCACCACATGCGGGACCTACAGAACAGAAATCGTTGGCAGCAACGCGAACAGCTCGGAAATTGCCGTGAAACGCTGAGCGCGCAAAATCGTCCAACGGAAATGTTCCGCGAAGCAACAAGTTACACGACAAAAAGAGGTAGGAATCGTGACGTAAATGTCACGTGGGCCCTGGTCCCCACGTGACTGGTCCCTGCGCGACGTGCGTGCATAATGAGGGAATGGAAGAGAGAGCCCTCGATGGCGGAAAGTGTGGCTGGTGCCTCCTCGCATCATTGCTTTAAGATGTTTCATTTGTTTCAATCTCCGTTATTTATAAAGCGTATCCCAATTTTTTTTTTCTATATAACGATCTCTGCGCGGTGATTCACGACTTTTTTTATGACCAAGAATGTCTAATGGATACTGGTGATGGGGCCCTTTCAGCGTGAATCGACGCCATTCATGTTATAACCAACAGTTCTGACGGATCCTGGTGACTGGGCTCTTTAATAAGCGTGCTAGTAAACTCAATAAACGTCACAACCGAAACTACCGACGGAATTCGGTGATGCGGCGCTTTAGCCATAATAATCGATGCAATGCACGTCATAACCAAATTTCCGACGGAGCTTGGTGGTGCGGCTCTTTAGCAAGTGTGGGCTTTGACGCGATTCACGTTGAATTTCTGACGGCGCCCGGTGGTGGAGCGCTAAGCGCGAAAGTCGACGAGATGCGATTTTTATAGAACCAAAACCTCCGACGGAATTTGGTTATGGGGAGCTTTAAGCGTGCAAATTTGATGCAATCCACGTTACAACCAAAAATTTCCGACAGAGCCTGGGGTCGAGGTTCCCTACAAGCGTGAAATTCGACGCAATTCGTGTTAAGGCGTGCAAGTTCGCGCTCCTGGCACGCATTTCACCAATTCAGCATCCATCGATGATCAAGGTTGTAGGACAGATACTTGAAACAATGGAGCTAAGGCGAACAAGGGAAAAGGAAGGGCCTTACTTCCTGTGCAAGATCGTCAACTCCCCTTGTCGAAACATAGGAAGAGCTCTCTTCGACATTGTTCGCCTTTATGTCATTAAATTCAATTCTACATCAGCGCCACGTAGCGCACTCCAGAAAAAAAATGCTCAACATGTTCGCGCTTTATCACACGTTACGGCAGAACCCACATTTATGATTTACCTATTGCAATACAGTATACGACAGAGACGTTTGTGCGGAATCGGTGGCTTGAGAAAGACTGCGTTCGCTGCCGCACCTGCATGCGCGCGCGACGTCGAAGTGGTACACTGTCGAAGTTCGGAAAACGTGCCGCGATGTGCGGAGGTGTATACATGAGATTTCCAGCATCGCGGATTTGCTGCTGTTCGAGCACTTTACTATGCGCAAGCGAGCAATCGCGCGAGCGGCTCGGTTTATCTCGTCCGGCATTCCCGAGAGCCCGCCATCGCGTGATGTACGCGACATCTAGATTACGCGGCCGCTTAAGCAGGTCACCGAAGGAAGGCACTTCGCCCTAATGGCCAGGCGACCGCCTATACCGAAGGGACCGGGTCACTCGGCAGTAGCGAACGCTCCTGAACGGTGCCGCAGGTCGAAAGTACGTTATCTGGTAACTCGCGACCGGCGTTCAACACGTAACCAATAAGGACGGCATTCAACGGACGCTTCGCAGAGAAATGTGTAAATTAAAAATTAGGTTACCAGGTTTAACGCGCAGAGTTTCCTACAGAGAGGGAACTCTGGCACTGGCGTCAGCGAGAGCTGCAAGTATTGCGGTTCACGCAATACTTGAAGCTGCACGTTACACTGCCGATCACGGAAGTGATCGGCAGTATAACGTAAATCTGCCTAAACTTCGTCCTTCTAGCTTCGAACTACACCTTTATGGCTTCGCAGTTTGATCGTATACGTTTCAACAAAATGTTTCTTTGAGAAAGCAACGATTCGCAAAGAGTACGCATCTGCGTAGGGACGAATTGCCTCTATGTGTTAAGAAAACTATATCAAACTATAAGCAGTCGTATGTATACGACTGTGTGGCCATTTGGAAAGATAAAGCACAATACACAATGTGACAATAACGTTTGAACCAACAAGCACGAAGATTATAGGCAAATCCCTGTACTAACGCCACCGTTATTTCTATGGTATAGCTGAACGATCGCAGCGCCAGAGTTCCCTCTAGTTTTTTATATAGGAAACTGTATGGCTTTATCGTGGACTCCGAGATCCCAACAGCGCACCTTTGCTTCGAAAGGCGCACCCGTGCTATCTCGGAGGCCACGGCTTAACGTGCCAAAACTGCACAGCGGGTTATAAGGGACGCCGGGGTGGACGGCTACGGATTTATTTTGACCACGCCTGGGGTTCTTTAACGTGTCCCCAATGCACTGTGCGAGAGCGGCGTCTTGTCTCTCTCTTTTTTTTTTCATTCCGCCCCTATCGGAATGCGGCCGACGAGGCCGGGATTCCAACCCGCGGCTTCGTGCTCAGAATGGCGATGTCATAGTTACTGAGCTACCGCGTCAGGTACAAACAAATCCGGCGGATAGGTTAGTAATGCAGGTTTATAAGCACGAAAAAGAGCCCTGCACAAGAACGAAAGGGTGCAGTTGACTACCAGCAGAACGAAAAGGCTTATATGTTAAGAAAAAAAAAATGTCGTACAAAAAGGAAAACCAGACTGCGGAAAAGAGAAGAAAGAATACGGAAGTTCTGGTACAATTATAGCCTTGGAACATTTTTTTTTTTCGTGGCATTCCTTCGTACCCTGTTGCGAACTGCATTTTCTTTATTGCGAAGCAATCTTAGTGTCATTACAGGCATTTTGCGGAAGGTGGGTGTTCCCTGTCTCGCCTCATTTCGGACTTCCACAATAAAGTGAAATTCGTGAAATACAGTGGAACTGATTCTCTGCCTCCGAGCAAAACAGCCTAATACTCTGACGTACGACTGGGCCACGATCGCACACACACTCCTTTAGTGCCAAAGCCTCGCAAGCGCGAGCGTCAGCCGCGCCGCTACTCTCGACACCAGGCGCTGCCTTTTGGTGAGGGATCCCCACTGAGGAGTGCGGGAAACGCATGTAGGAAGGAAAGAAACTGAAGAGAGGCCCTAGCCTTTCCGTGCGATAGGGGACAAGCGCGGAGGAAGTCACATGATGTTGTTCCGCTGTATAGCGGCCATGTTGTGGCACAATGGCGGTTTTGTTGTGGTGGTGTGTGCTCATGCGTGTACCGCCCCTTAGAGGTCTCGTACCGTGGCAAAGGCGTCGTGTGCGCAGGATTGTCTCCGTGTTTTATTTCGCTGTGCTATCTATAGGCCGTGCTCTGCTGGCCGCTGTTGTGGTCACGTGGGACTGGAAGAAGCAAAAAAACGCGAAACGAGCGCGCGTGCAACGCCGTACACCACGTACCACGCCACGGACTAAGGTACGATCTAGGAATATATATTTCCCGCCTTTGGTGGATTCATGCTAACGCGTCGCAGTGACGTGACAGCCATTTCACCTTTCGGTGCCAGCCCTGGCGAAGGCAAAAAGCCGATTCGGCGCAGCAGCAAGCAATTCTGACGCAGGGTCCAGCGCAAGTGTGCTTACCATATGCCAGGCAAATTTTAACTGATATATAGTCGAGATGGTGTCGCGCGAGGCTCGCCCTGCAAGCGCGGTCAGGAAAGGCCGCGACGCTCCTCCACACGAGGTCGCAGGATCGAATCCCGGCCACGGCGGCTGCATTTCGATGGGGGCGAAATGCGGAAACACCCGTGTACCTAGATTTAAGTGCACGTTAAAAAGAACCCCAGGCGGTCGAAATTTCCGGAGTCCTCCACTACGGCGTGCCTCATAATCAGAAAGTGGTTTTGGCACGTAAATCCCCATAATTTAATTTAATGCACATCAGGGAGTTTTCAAATTTGCGGCCACAAGAAAAAAAAATATAGCGTCAGCGCCACTGCGCAGGTGCGAGATGCAAACAGGGTTTTGCGTCGGCTACTGTTTCAGTGAAATCCAAATTCGAAGCAAAACTTCTTGCGACAACAAACATGCCGTCACTCATCTAAGTGGCGGCTCTCGCCGTGTTCGACCTCATTCGCTAATACCATTTTTAACTATGCACCACGTGCGATTTTGATCGAAGCGGCTCTATTTGCAAATCCTCGGTATAACCCTTAAACATCGAAAAACCTTAATCCTAGAACGTGACATACTACTTCGGAAAACTCCGTGGAACCACGCAGGTTCGATGAACACCAAAAAGCGCCAGCAAGACGGTACAGCGGCACTACATTATACGTCTGTCCGAGAAAAAATTGGAGGACGCTTAAGCTTCGCATTCAAGAGTGGGACGCGACAGCGTTCCCGTCGACCCGCCAAGGGGTATAAGACAATGCGCTACGGCACAGCGATCACTTACGATGCGCCCCGCATCGGACTTAGCGCCCACCTATCACGCGGTGAGCGTCGAGCAACGCAGCGTTCGGCGCGGCAACGAAACGTGCGCCTGAGCGAACGGAACGAACCAAAGAACTCGGTGTCTCGGAGGGGAAACGATCTACGCCAGCCAAACGTCGTGATCGGCACGGGCAGAGAGATAGATAGTAATCTAAACCGGGAGCACGGCGAAGCGTCGTCAGGGGAGAGGGAGTCCCGCGACGCGCCTGGCAGTGGTCCCAATGCGGGCGCGGCGCGCCTCCTGTCGGGGCAGCGCCGTACATTGAGAGGAGGGAGTCTTCTGTGTTTGCCGCAAGATGGCTCTGCGTGTGCGGAAAGCGCAGAAGAAATGCAGCGGAAATTCACTTCGCAACTCGTGTAATTGCGACTTCTGTACGTTACATGTTCATAATTACCGATATACACCGCATTATAACTTTCCACGGCTCGTTTCGAAGGCAACACCGCATTCACTAGAGGCGCGTTTGCACCGCTTGGAAGCATCGAACTCGTGGCTGAGTGGTAGCGTCTCCGTCTCACACTCCGGAGACCCTGGTTCGATTCCCACCGGGCCAATCTTGGAAGTTGCTTTTTATTTATGAAGCGCCTGCCGTGATTTATCGCTCACGGTCAACGCCGCAAACGCCGACGCCGACACCGACGACACCGGCTTTTCTGCGACACGAGCTCCTTAACGCTATCGCGTTAAAATGCACGAATGACGAACCAGACGACTCCGACAGACGTTTCTTACTATATGTGGGAAACTATGCACGGGCCTCTGCTTCCATCTATGATGATGGCTTGCTCTTGGTTTTGATTTCAGTTTTACTAGCTGCGAAGCGTCGACGGAAGGAGGGATTCGTTTTTATGCATGCTTTGGCGCAGGCTGGGCGCGATTTGCCGCTAAAATGCCGTTTTGACGCAGAATGGCGCAAAGGCCCGCTATCGGCGCAGTTTGGCGCAGCTTGGCGCAGCTGTTCCACCGTTGGTGTCGTCACAGACTGACTGGCGCTGTGCTTCATAATATAAAGTATAACTGCGAGTCGGCATAGTTGGAACACATTTTTTTGTTTTACTTTTTGTGCGCAAACAGGGACGAAGAAGAGGACAAGGACGAGCGCTTGTGTTGCTCCTCTTTTTCGTCACTGTTTGTTTGCGCACAAGAAGTTTTTTTTTTTTAATGCTCTAGAATATGTTCGACAACGCAATGCACGTCAGTGACAGCTGAGCAGTGTTCCTGCTGTTTGAAAGCGGACGACCCATTTGTGGCAGGTAAACCAGCCCTGTGGAAGAATGCGAAAGAAGCAGCTGTTGTGAGTAATCAAGGGACGAACCCGCCTTACCGCATGACACCTGCGTGCTCTATATAAGGGCGCAGAGAAGTGAAGGTTGGTGAACGCGGCGCAAGGCTCAATAGAAGAACTGTTAGATATGGAGCTGTTTCCTGCGATTACTTCGAGTTCCCCAAACCACTTCGAAACGCAGGAAAGCACATTCCAGAGGAGCACCAGACAAGTGCAAACAAGTTTGCGGCGCCCAGGTCGTGCGCCGCCGGGATTAGAAGGGGGCCTCGGACAATGGAGCTCAATCGTCCCCCTTCGCCTTTGAAGAAGGCATTTGCCACCACTGCGGAGCCGAGCCACCGGGAGCAGGTGGACCCTTGTACAATGGAGCATGAGCGCCCCCCCTCCTTCTCCACCTTAGAAGAAGTGGGTGCAAACCAAGACGGCGGTAATGCGCCGTGACAGCCAGACGTGCCGGGAAGGCCCAAGCGCACCTCTTCATCGCCTTTGAAGAAGTCACTTGCTACCGCTGAGGGTCCGCAGCACCGGGATCAAGTGATCTAGAGAGGAGGACCAGGCGCCGACTCTCTTCGCCGGGTATGACACCATCGCACGGGCGCCTACCATTGGCTGAAAGTGGCGTCATCGGAGCGGACTCTCCCATTGGTCGAACATGGCGCGACTTCCAGTGCTCGAAGGGTTTATAAGAAGCATTCTGGAGAATTCCCTGATTTACCTCTCTCGAACTTCTTGCCGCGGGCCGCAGCGTCCGAGTTGCTGCCGGCCCGTAATGACTGTACGACTGTCTCTTGACGCTCACCTCTCTGTATATAATGTAGAATAAATACTCCCAAGTTTGGTTTTCATCCCGAAGTCCGTCCTTCAAACCCTACAGAACGTACGCCTGCGCGTATACATCAAACGGCATGGTGGTCGCACGTATCCCAATCAACGCGCTAGCCGCACGCATGTATACGTGCTTACTGTGCGGCACCGCAGAACTTTGTTTCCGCGAAGCTTCATGTACCGTGAGAACAATATACTTCAGGCCGCAGCCGGCATATTTAAACGCGTAACGACGTCCTCCTCTGCTGGCCTCTTCGTCGGCAAGTCGTGACTCATCACATCTCCGCGGTGCGCATGCAGCAGCCCGCAACTTGTTCAAAGCAAGAAAAACGATTCTTGTAAGGCCACGACCAGCATATGTGTTCGTTCTCACAAACTTCAGATGGCTAGCCATAGCTCACGATGCGCGGTGCGTGAAGTGTGCTGCCGCTCATATCCCCTGCGCATACTTGCAGTGCAGTGAGAATGCACAGATTTATGTTGAGAAAAGCCGGCAGAAGTACAGCGCGGGACCGGCCTCACAGTCCATCTTCGAGTTCGTTACGAAGTCCTTTCAGTGCTATGGGGCACAATATTCGGGCGAAATGGGGGCGAAATGAATTAGGCAACGGTATCGCGATAGTGTACACCGCGACTGGATCCGTTGGCCGGGTCACTATAGCACGTGCGCGGCAACGTCAAGGACGCAGGAATTAAACATCCGGAGATGTGCGTTGTACCTGCATATTTATTGCTTGTTTGACTCTTTTTTTTTTCTCACCTTTAAAGGGGTTGGGACACCAAATTTCGAGGCTATAAAAAGCATGTTGTAGGCTGCTTCCGTATGCAAGGACACCCAGAACGAGGTATCGGACGCTGCAAACATTTCAAAATAATTTTAATTCAGCTCCAAAAAGTCATTAAAAACTCCTTCTCGTAGTCGAGACCCATCGCTAGCGCGGCAGCTACTACGTCACAGAGGAGGAACGAAAATATTGACGTCATAGCACACCGGCACAAAAACGTGACGTATGATGAGTAGCGATGAAATGCCGATTACGGAGTCTGCTGAGCCGAGCGACCGAGCATAGCCTCCAATATGACCGAGCTACAGGGATATAGAAATCCTTTCTTAATGCAAAGAAGGGGTAAGGCGTGCAGACACGTACACAGGAGGAGAGAAGTGGACAACACGAACGCCGCACGGCGGCCCGCGAATGGCAAACTGCGTGCAGCGAGTTGCCGTGCCGACGGGCCTTTGCACATTTGAGTGTAAAACAGTAGCCGGCCGACTCCGAAAGGGACCAGGATATGCGGCGTTCGTGTTGTCCGCTTCTCTCCTCGCATAGTCGCATAGTCGGCAGCTCGGAGCGGTCTCTCCTTCGCTTGGCCTTTCTCAATGTGAAGGCCCGTCCACGTTACCGGCCCGGAAACTCGCCGCACGCCGTTTGCCGTTCGCGGGCCCCCGTGCGACGGCGGTTTTGCTCGCGAACGGCGAGATCTCCTAGCTGTAGAGAGCACGGGCCCGGGACCTATTTGTGCGGCAGCCGCACGGCGAAGCGGCCAATCAGCGTCCGAGGAGTGGTCACTCTGTGCACCGACGGCAGCTTCACCGCCTCTGATCGTTCGGCGCCGCCGATATCGTGGCTAGGCCTTTTCCGGTTCACTTCGAAGCTAAAGCTTACGGCGCTTCGGAATGAATCACCGACTCTCACAAGCCGCAATATTTTCTTACCGTTGTTGTCGCTCTTCGCAATAATTATAATAATCGCGACATGCACTTCGAATCGCCAGTTGACCTCTGCTGGCAGAGCACGCGTATGAGCGAGCAGACGACGCAACATAGTTTTACGTCACTATTTTTTGTGGCTCACGTGACCAAGCCATGTTGCGTTTCCTCCTCTGTGACGTCATAGCATCCCCCGGAGCCCAGAAACCGAAACCGAAATCGCTCGGTATATTAATGCTATTATTAAATTATTTATCGGATATATATGAATCCCGCTGTGTGTATCGTGCTCCCTGAAGCATGACGCAACGTTTGAATCAACAAACGCATGAACGAAAATTTTGATGTCTCCACCCCTTTAATATCATTTTGTCCAGCAAGCAACATCCTATCACGGCGATAGGGTTCGTTAATAAACGCGTGAGCTCCAAAGTAGGCACGGATTCGTCAACCTTAGATTTCTTTTCTTGCTCTATTTCCTATTCTCTCTCTCTCTCTATCTCTTCGTTGTAAAGCACTATTCTATAGTAAACAGCAATCCAATGCAACCACATTGCTCGTGCAGAAGAACGACCTCGTACACACACGCGTGTGAAATTGCTGCACCTGTCAAGGTCATCGCTGCACCTGCCAAGGTCATACGAGCACGCGAGCATCGCAACTCGAAGCTCGTGCGCCGCGGGTACACGGGGGAAAAAAAGCAAAATCACGCGCAGGCGCTATCTGCACGGAATGCAAAACGGGGGAGAACGGTCGCTCACCTTGGCGCTACTGCCGCGCTCCCGGCGCGCGCTCCAAGAAAGATGCACGGTCGTTGGCGGGGGGGTCCGTGCTACATGCAGCCCCAGTGCCGTACCCGACTGCGGCGACCTGCGAGAGAAAGAAGACGGATTAAGCACGTGAAACTTAAAAAAAGTAAGAGAGAGAGAGAGAGAGAGACGACAGCAAAGAGAAATGTCAAATCGATGTACACTCGAAAAGTATTCCGGCAAAATTCAATTTCCGTCAATCTCGCGGTGAACTGTTTACGAGGACAGAAAACGAAGGTCAAAAGCTACGTTCTTTCTTTTTTTTCATTTCGCGCCGGAACGCTGGCCGCGAACTCTATACCGTATGCTTACGTCAGTTGTGCATCGGCGGATTGAAAAGGCGAGGTTTCAAGGACGCGCACACGTATGACCTAGTTTATGACTGCTAATTACGGCGGACTTTGGGCCTTCGGAGCTGTAAATCGCTCAGACAGTTGACGCTGCGCTTATGCCCGAGCGCACAGGACCCGGACATTTGGCCTCTCTAACGATCACCGCCACGTTATTTGCACCGCGTGACATGCCCATCCCATACACGCGCAACTTGGGTGTTCCAAGAACGTATCGCAAGTAAACCGCAAGCACACCAGCCAGTAAGTATACTTACTTGCACGTGAGACTTCAGTAAGAGACTTCAGTAAGTATACTTACTGGCTGGTGATTGACTTACTGGCGGATATATATATCCGAAAATACGAGTGGGCTTGCGAGAGAAAGTTCACTGATAACGGGAGAGGTTTGCTGGGCGTAAGACTCGGTGCAATATACTGCCGGTTCAATGTACGGCACGATTAAAGTGAAAGAGAGGTGTAAAAAAAGAAAGAAGAAAAATATTCGGGGGCTTTACGTGCCAAAACCACTTTCCGATTACGAGGCACGTTGTAGTGGAGGACTTCGGAAGTTTCGACCGCTTGGGGTTCTTGAACCTGCACCTAAATCTAAGTACGTAGGTTTTTTCGCATTTCGCCCCCGTCGGAATGCGGCCGCCGTGGCAGGGATTCGATCCCGCGACCGTGCTCAGCAGCCTATAACACCATAGCCACTGAGCAACCACGACGGGTAAGAAATAAACATACGCCCGCGTGCATTCACACACAAATTCATAAACGCCGGCAGCAGTGCGTGATTACCACGGAAACATTAAAACCTAAAGTGGAGCTACGGCCGGGGCACCAGCAATAGACAAAACGTTTTGCATTTCTCTTCCTCCTGGTACAGGCGTAAGGAACATCTGGTCCTAAAGCAATCGGGCAAATAAAAATACTTTTTTTTAAATAAATAAAAATAAACGGCGACTGATAGCTTGGAAACGCAGGTAAGCGAATTTCTCAAGAAAAAGAAAACGCAATATCATATATATTCTTTTGGTTCGCTATACTGGAGTAAAGCCACCAAACGAAAAACAAAACACACGCGCACGGCACAGGATACCCGTACAGGCATAGCTTAGAAACGCAGGTAAGCGAATTCATCAAGGAAAAGAAAACACAGTATCGCATATTTAAGTTCACTACGGCTGCAGTAAAGCCACCAAGCGAAAAATGTCGCAAGGTAGCCGTATACGGCAGTGGACCGCACTATTCATGCACGGCCAGAACTTCCTGCAGCGTTGTATTGGAACAATGCCCGCGGCGGCCGACTCGCAAATTACTCGCGCAGAAAGGCCTCAAACGTGCGAGTCATTCGAAATTTGCACAGAACGGCGGCAGCCCACCGAGCACGCGCACACAAGCGCACGCAAGCAAACGTTGTTGGTTTGAGCAGTTCGTCGAAAGAGCTCGTTGTAGATGTGCAAAAAGAAAAACAAGAAATGAGAAAAAGGTCACTGCCCAGCTTCAAAACAAAAGTACGGCGAACGCGGAAACTCGCTGCTATACGAAGTAACTCTCACAACACCGGCACGTAAACACCATCGCGCCTCATTAGGGGAACACTATGCATCGCGAAACACTAACTCGGTTCAGGCTAATATTCGCCAATTTCGCGGTCAGAGGCCGATTACTAGAAGAGGAAATGAAGGTCAACGTTCCGTCTTTATTCATTTGGTGAGGTAATAAAATAACGAAATGTCATTTATTTTAGCTTCGCACCGAAACACCGGAACGTCAGTGTGACGTCACGGTTTCCTTTTTTTGTGTGTGTTTCTATCTAGCTTTTTTTTCTTTGTTTTATTATAATGCAGCGCATCTTTCTTTACCGATAAGCAGTTCACTAGGTCCGAGCAGACGGCGTCAGAATTGATGACGTCAATGCTGGCTGGTGCAGAAACGTCAAAGAGGCGTCTCCACGTGTCTTTTCGTACTTTAATCTAAATTAGCTTACGCAATGCCTCCTCTCGCAGTAAGAGTGGCATTTCTTCTCTCTCTCTCTCTTTCTCTCTCTCGCTCTCTCTATCTCTCTCTGTATCTCTTTCTGCTGTTGTAGAAGCGTTTTATGATGGACACTTTCGTTCGCGATCAATAATGCTTATATGATGCTTATATAAGCCCAGTAACCGTATACAAACAAAGTAATAATCATCGCAGTGCAGTTTGGTACGGCTCGCGGTCAGTGGGGGTTGGGACAACAGGCGGCGCGTTGCTGGAAAATGAACATATAAGGAAAAAAAGAACGTGATTTCCCAACAACCACAGTAACTACTATGTATTGTATTGTACATATTGCACAGCGACGGGAAAGAACCAGACTGTGGCATCAAGTGCGAGTAACCTGCTTGTAACCTAACCTGCGAACTTGTAAACTAACCTAACCTAACCTAACCTAAGAACTTGTGCCCCGAAAAGGAAGCAACCACTCGAGCACAACGGCAGCTGCGAGCACGCGATCGTCGAAATCGGATCCGCGTGTCACACGAAAGCGTAATCGCTGGAGCACGCGTACATTCTAGAATGTACAACACTCAATTCGCGTCGCTCGCATGCAGTCTGACCACACAGGGTTCGGCGACAACACGGACAACGAATCAGCGATAGCGTCCGAGAGACTTCCGACAATGCGACGAAAAGTTGTCGCATTGAGCGACAACTTTTCAACACTCGTTCGCCCGTGAAAAAATGGTCAGCGGAAGTGCGCGCGTCATCATACGAAACCAACGGAGAATACAAAGAAAAAGAAAAAACATCCGGCATTGTGCATTTGTCTACAATCGGCGGCAACTTGTGTTCCACTTTCATTTCCCTTTCTATTAATTGTACATTTTATTTTTTTAATAGAGACGCCTAATTTTCTGTGTGCTATCGTGGGCTTCATTGTCTTTTGTCTTTATACAGTTGTTAGCGACGAAAATAGAGGCCGTCGGTTTCCAATATTTTTTATCACCAACCATATATTGACATTTCAGCCCGCTAAGGAATACTCGTATCCCTGCCTACGTATGTGACGTCACCGCCAAAATCCGTGGACTTCGTGTTGTCTGGGCGGCGTGATTATGTTTTGTTACGGAGCCAGTCAGGTGTGGCGCCAAAGACGAAGTAGATATTCGGGGAAAAAAAGAAGACAATCTGGCGGGAAGACCTGGAACCGGTTTTCAAATCAACTTATTTGATTTAACTTGAATTTTGATTTGCATTTATGTATCAGCGTCGAGCTTGGAAATAACTTGTGAATAAATACATATTTATGCATAATCTCACATTTAATTCCAACCAGTCACAACATGATGATAAAATATGCTACGAAAAAAAAATGTATACAGGGCGCATTAAAATGTACGCACTTTACCGTTCCCTCGTGACGTCACAGGTTAGAGAGCGGAGTCCTTCGCTGCCTCGTAAACGTCTCGCCCAAGTTCACAAATAAGAAAAAAAAAAGAAAGAAGAGGTCGGACGAAGTGAAGACAGTTCGTTTAGGATCCCAATGTTCCTAACACAGTTCTCAGATGACAGAAGGCCCTCACGTTCAGGCGTCATTCATAAAGGCACACATTCCCGTGGAAAACCCTGCTTCGGAAAAAGAGGGCTGGCATCACTGAACAATCCCACTCTAAATGCTAGTCCTTTCCGCTCTAAAACAGTACTGTCATTGGCCCTCTGCCAACGTTATCAAGGAGATCAGGCTGCCGTGAAAGGTGGATGATAAGAGCGGCGCAGAATCGAACGAACGCAATCGCAACGTTATGTGCTGACCCAGATCTCGCTAAGCATCGTCCGCATCCGAGACTCAAAATTCGAGGGCTATCATCGGCCTTCATGCGTGACGTCACGGGTCGAAGCGAGCAGGCCTTGCAGCCTGCAAGAGTATGACGACCGATTCGACCACGGCTACGCGTCTATATACATTAGTGCCGTCACATTATAGTGCAGCTTAAAGTCGCGTGAGGCACGGCCGACGCTATCGTAATTCGATCAGTTGGAAATGTAATCGATTCATTAGTCCCGCTTCTCGGGAAAACGATGAACTGTCTTTCGGCACGATATTTCACAGGCGGCACGCAAGAGTGTAGCGTACATATACGTATACAATTTCACGCATGGTTGTCGCCCACACGGCACATAGTGCGTCAACTGCATCAGATTTTGCAGGGATGAAATCCTATCAGGTGCTCTTTGTTTAGACTACATATTTTTTATCTTGTCTGTAGCAGATAGCAGAATTGTAATCCCAGAAATAGATTGCTCGAAGAGCAATTGGTTGCAGAAGCAATCGGAATGCATAATTGAATAACTAACACTTCACCACTTAATTTTAACTGATCACTTTGTAATTTGCACATACCGACATTAACGAATCGCAGTCGGTGCGTTTTCAAGGCGTGGCCGTTCTGAACGAATACGGCACTTTGCGTCGCCAGCAAACGTGATCGAGCCACTGTCTTGTGAGGACCAAGATATTGGGTCTAGTGACACGTTGGCACCAGATTTGTTGTAGGCTTTTCATATTAAGATCCACGAACTGCATCAGTGACACTTCTGTTTACATTTTTGGGAACGATTTCTAACGATTTGACACGGTGCCGTGGTACTTTCTCTCTTTTTTTGACGTGACCACTGCACGAATGCGCATCTTCTTGCATTCTTACGACTTCGATCTCCGAGTGAACAGTTGAATGTTAGCTTCCACTCTGTTCCTTCCTCCTGGCTGTAATTCTTAGCCCTTTATGTTCCCTCGTCACGCTCATATGTATCCTTTATTGGATCATGTATTTCGATTTCTCGTGCAAGTCCACTTCTTCCACTTCTTCGAGTCATCCAGTTCAAGAACTACATAGAATTGTGCTAATGACCCCAGGCGAATTTTTCTTTTTTTTAATTCTGCATAGCAAAGAAAAACACCCCGTTTTCCTCTCCTCAGGTTTAGTTCAGGCCGACGGCATTTCGTACATTTAATGGACTCGCAAATGAGAAAAATACAAAATACATTCAGTCACGCTGAAGTTGTACGCATGCATTCTCAATGAGTTGGCAAAGCACGTCGGAAAAAAGTAAAATGCGACCATGTATGCGCGCGAAGCAAATTAATGAGCCTGATCGCCGGGCCATCCCGCGCGCAAAGCGATGCAATTGTAATTAGTGACCCCGTAAAGCCGCTCGTAGAGATGCTGTATCTCTGTTTTGGATTCAACGACTTATAGATACCGTACTGCCGTTTCACAAATAAGACATCAAAGTATTTATCGAAAGTAAAAACAATTAAAAATACTGTCGTACGCTCTGACGGAGCGATGGCGAATGTGTCACTTAGTATTCTTCTCGTGTGTGTGTGTGTGTGTGTGTGTGTGTGTGTGTGTGTGTGTGTGTGTGTGTGTGTGTGTGTGTGTGTGTGTGTGTGTGTGTGTGTGTGTGTGTGTGTGTGTGTGTGTGTGTGTGTGTGTGTGTGTGTGTGTGTGTGTGTGTGTGTGTGTGTGTGTGTGTGTGTGTGTGTGTGTGTGTGTGTGTGTGTGTGTGTGTGTGTGTGTGTGTGTGTGTGTGTGTGTGTGTGTGTGTGTGTGTGTGTGTGTGTGTGTGTGTGTGTGTGTGTGTGTGTGTGTGTGTGTGTGTGTGTGTGTGTGTGTGTGTGTGTGTGTGTGTGTGTGTGTGTGTGTGTGTGTGTGTGTGTGTGTGTGTGTGTGTGTGTGTGTGTGTGTGTGTGTGTGTGTGTGTGTGTGTGTGTGTGTGTGTGTGTGTGTGTGTGTGTGTGTGTGTGTGTGTGTGTGTGTGTGTGTGTGTGTGTGTGTGTGTGTGTGTGTGTGTGTGTGTGTGTGTGTGTGTGTGTGTGTGTGTGTGTGTGTGTGTGTGTGTGTGTGTGTGTGTGTGTGTGTGTGTGTGTGTGTGTGTGTGTGTTTTCAATCGGAACACTTGCGACGGACAACCCCCCCTCCCCCCCATACCTGACGTGGTCGAGCAACCCCATAAACAACAAAGGGGGGGGGGGGAGCGGCATATACAGAGGGCAATAGAATAATACAGTGGTTCCAAAACGAGACCCCCGTCAGGCTAAGGCACAACGCGAACTTCGTTATCCCCTGATCTGTCGCCTTCCTCCATTCGCGAATGGAGGGGCATAAATTTTCCACTACGGTGAAAACAATGGGCAGGAAAATCGCGGAATCAATTTATACGGCAGGGAAGCGGGGCACGCGCGGCCTGATCTGCATAATTACGCGCTAATCACGTATACCCGCCAATAAGAGGAACAAAAAGATGCCGCGCCATGTGTCCACCCTGTACGTACACGCACTCTTACGGCCGTCTCCCGCAAGTAAGGGAATATGCGACGACAATCGCTCACGTTACACAATGGGGAGAAAGGCGCGCCACCAATACAACACGAAGACTGTACAGCGCCACATATTCTTAAGAATAAGAAAATAACAGCAATAATAAAAGAAGGCGGATGGAGAGACGAGAGCAGGCAAAACACAGAAAGGAGAGAGCGACACTGTGCATTCAAAGTGTGACGTCATGCCGCCACGGAAGCAGCGAGGTTTTCCTTCCTGCGCGGGGACCCCCGTTCAGCAGCAAAACTATAGCTTCAGTGTATACTATGCAGGGTGATCATTTTTCAGATTTAGGGAATTTTTAAAAGTCGCCTGTAGCAGATAGCAATATTATTGTCCTTGAGCTGGATTATTCGAAGAGGCGGACACTACTGACACGAGAAATCGAAACACACGTTCAACTAATTAACAAAACATTCACTCGTTAGCGTTTTCATTAATTACTCAACGGCACACGTTGCAATTTACGCATGGCAGCTGGTGAGTTGGCAGGACATATCCACTTGAAATGAATTTTCAGGATGGCGCCAGTTTCGAGATATTACTTCCCAAGGTGTGGGACGAAATACATGGGCGTTCCAGTTACCTTTGTGCTTCAGTGCATAAAAGAGTGGAACAACAGTGCATTCTTACTGCGAATTTGATGACGCATATCTCCAAATTGGCGCCGTTCTGGAAATGTATTCTAAAAGGATAGGCCTTGCAAACTCACCGGCTAGAATTCGTAAATTGCAATACGTGCCGCGATATACTTAATTCAGAAGATAATTGGTGAATTTCTCTTAATCAGTTTGAATACGTGTTTTCATTTCTCGAGCAAGTAATGTCTGCCTCTCCGAATAACGCAACTCAAGGACTTGAACTGCGTTATCTGCCAGCAGCTCTATTCTTTAAAAATTCAGTAAGACTTAAAAGTGATCACCCTGAATGGCGCACGCGATTGTCATGAGAGTATACAATGCACGCGTCGCACGTTAACCAGGGGTCATGCAAGGATGACTCGAGTTCGCTTCGCATATACGCAAGCCAGAACGAACTGACGCATGGCCTGTTCGTGTGTTACACGGAACGTGAGCGTCTGATACCGCACCGCTATGAAAGCCGATTGCGACGTATAAAGCACCTACACGCACAATATGCCTTCGCAGGCGACGGGGCAACTGCGTCACCAGCCGCGATATCAAGAACGCAATGTTTTGCCATGATAAGGCATCGAGTGTGCGCGGAACAAGGGTCGTGCAATATTGTGGAGAACGAAGTAATTGTCTCAACTTACGACAACAGACCGCATATTCGTTTACCGGGAGTGCACACGCACACTAAAATGTAGGGACGGGCGAATGTTCGAAATTTTCCAACAACGAATCGCGAATAGTCCCTTATTCGTAAGTGCGAACATTTTTGAATACTTTTTCGGATACTTCAGAACGAGAACTGCAGCCAAATAAACATAAAATTTTCAGCAGTAGTGCGGTAAATTTTCACCTCCGTGGGCCTATAGCGCAAGACATTAAACATGAGAACTTGTGCAGTGGAGCAAACTACGTCACTCAGGTAGCCATACTTTACAGGTTGCACAGCGACGTCATTCGCACTCGGAACAGCCCTGTGCATGCGAATAAACTGCTAATCTGCTTCTAATGCTCCGCTTGTGCTTTTATTAAACAACGTTTCATAACGTACTGCGTGACGACAAAAACGCGTTAACTTTTAAGATACTGGGATGTGAACATCATTTCATATTAATTGTGATAACGGCTGTTCATTCGTTATACGAAAACTATTCGATAAATATTCGATATTCAATTTGATTCGTTTTTGGCACTATTCGATTCGCAGTTCGATTCGGCCTCAAATATCACTATTCGCACACCCCCACTGATATACGAAGGAGGCCAACATAAACCAAAGTTAGAAAAGCATAAGTTTCCAGCCTTAAGAAAGCCGCGAGAACGGCAAGCTGGGGTACGCTAGCGATGTCTGCCAAGAACGAGCTCCAACGTGTCGCCCTCGTGGCCTAACGGATAAGGCATCGGTCTCCTAAACCGGGGATTGCGGGTTCGAATCCCGCCGAGGGTAGCATTTTTTTTTCCTCGTTTTTTTTTTCGGTGCCCAAAAAGATACACTCTAAAGTAGCACATTCAGAGCCATTGCCATTTTATACATACTGCTGTTTTTTTTTTCTGTTTTTTTTTCAAGCGCTCGCAATGCGAAAGTCCACATCCGCTTTCACACACTTCGGAAACACTTCTGGCATTGAGCTCAGAAAGTATCATTGAACCGTACGTCGAGGCATACGCAAGTTTAGACAAACGCGAGTTCAGACTTACGTTAAGACATATTGCGCGCCGTCAGCGTTCTCGTAGATCTCAAATCCTCGCACAAATTATAAAGTGCAGATTTCACAATACAGTGGTACAATACTAATGACGAAAAGGGGCCAGCGTCAAATTTCACCGAAGCCCGTTGCCGACCGTGGACTTCCAAGTTGCTATCCCGTCCCATATTCTACGCTTCGGGTGAGCGGATGAGGTGCGGGTGCTGCGGAGCGTTGCGATAGCATGGGCGTGGTACCGCAACCGATTCGGCGACTGTGATTGGATGCGATACAGCCATCAGATTCCCTAGTCGAGTCGCCTAGGGAAGACGACGGTACTAAAAGGCGGAGACTTTTCGTGCATTGGGGCCGAGGTGTGCCGATGGGAACTCGGACGTTTAACTTGCTCCTGGCGTGGAATGCGCTTCCGTAATTGAAGTCGTGTAACTAATTTCAAATAAACCCTTTTTCCTTCGTTCGTACTACCTGACGTATTCGCCGATGGGCTTGGTGGATTCCTTGCTCCAACGCCACCTCGAGCAACAACATCACACGCAGCAGCTAACAGCAGTCCTCGCCCCGAGCTACCCCTTTTCCACCTCACCGAGCAACAATTATTCTTCTACATGCCTTCAAGCTTTGGCCACAGCACACATGCGAAGGGTGTTGATTATTTTGCTGCGAAAACGTTAATCGAGCAGAGAAGCACGAGCGACGCCGCTGAAAACTACGGCGGACGGCTGCCTCCTTTCCCGAGCGCAGTTCGCAAGGTCACCACCTGTGGCGCGACCATCGGCGTGCGCGCGCGCGTGTGTAGAGTATGGCACGCGTGAAGCTGAAGATGAAAGCTCGGCTGATAAACGTTTACTCTCTCTCTCTCTCTCGGCTGCCACTTAGCTGCCACGCTCTCTCTCTCTCTCTCTCTCTCTCTCTCACACACACACACACACACACACACACACGCGCGCGCACGCACGCACGCACGCACGCACACACGCACGCACGCACACACACACACACACACACACATACACACACACACACAATAAGAAGTAAAAGAAGAACGAAGAGAAGGTTAAACAGGCCACGGATTCAGAAGCAGCACACCGGATATGGGCGATGGAACTATACCGAACAGGAATTAGAAAGAAACCGAGAGGCAAACATGTTATGACAATTCAAACAGCAGCGCGCCGCCGTTCGAGGCTATAGATCAAGGGTGTTCGAGGACGCGGTGTAACGTGAAAAAATTTGTCGACGACTACACACGCCAAGTATAAATCAGCGCAATACAAAGCACAGAGAGCTAGAAGAAACACGAGTGATCGTCTGCAGTCCTGTATGTTGAGCTGTTTTATCCTCCGAGAATGCTACACCAATTGATCGGCGCATCTGCATACGCTGTATACATGCGTGCCGTGCGGAGATAGCGCAGAAACTATGTCAAATATATTTTGCTACTATGTTGCAGCACCCATCCAGAAGTGAATGAGGGCGCATATATACAGTTACTCTTTCCGAGGCCTTGGCTTAAATAATTAGTATCGCGGAAAGGTGAGTGACAACCTGGTTGTGGGGAAAAAACAGAGAGACGGTTGGGTGAATTCTTGTGTGGCAAAGGTAAGGAACACTGAATGAAAAAGTAACACAGCGTGAAAAGGAGCAATATATTATTTAAACACATTATTAGCATGTGGCTGTAACAGACTACTGTACAAAATACTTTATCATCTTGGGCAAACATGGGTGTACCCAAAACGCGCGATCGGATTTTTTTTTTTGTCTTTTTTATTTGGGGGGGGGGGGGGGGGGGGGTTACTAACACACTGCTGCTGCGGCACAGTGCGCACTCTAAACTGGCCCACTATATCCTCGGGCACTTGTTTTGAGCACGTGCGTGGTCCAAACTGGTGCAAGTTTCGCTTTCGTCTCGCGCGCTGAACCCCCCCCCCCCCCCCCCCCCCTCGAGCGTAATGGGCAGTTCTATTTTTAACCGGCGATCCCCGCGCGCACCGTGGGACGACGCCAGGCGCCTCGTTGAACGGCGGCTGCTTGCGGCGACGACGACCTCGACGCGCGCTTTGCGGAAAAGCCGCCCATCCGTCCGTCCGTCCGTCCATCGGTCGCGTGTAATAGAAGAAAAACAGGGTGGCTCCCTGCTGGGCGATAACAAATGGCCGCCCGCAGAGTCCGGAACACACGGTGCACCGCGTGTACTGTGTACAAGTCAGCGTGTGCGTATACGCGTACATGCATCACGCTATAGCGCAACTGGGTCACAGGTGCGGTCAGACAAGTCAGGCCCACTTGGCGGAAAGAGAGAGAGAGACCACGTGGGTTGCACGGGCGAACGACGAGACCGTTGCGCGAGCGGCAATAGGGAATATAGGTAACGTATTATCGATGAGCAATTATTACATTGCAAACGTATCCATAGCAACAAGTGCACATTATTGTTTTGGTGGAGGTGTTGTTCTGAGGCGCACTTAGTGGCAGCGACAGGCGTTCGCAAACAGGCGACCTTTCCTGGTCAGTGGGTGGACGAGCCAGCAGATAAAAAGAAGAGCAAAAGTTTGTTTCGGTGGCAGCCATTTTTCTTTCAAGAACTGTTACAGGGACAGTTGATTTTGGCTCACTTGGTTCCTATTATCACAGTAAAAAGACCGGGAATGTAGAAGTGGACCGGACAGGCGCTGAGGTCTAAACGTGGTTCATGCATGTGAACACGTGCGCACGCGGTTGGCACACAGTACAGACTACATGCGCATGTATCAGGCTTTGGCCTGCAAGGCACTCAGATGACGCTATAGCGCATGGACTGTCCTCTTCTACCCGTCGCATCTTTTAACACACGCCCCCTTTACATGCAAAAGGCGAGGTGCGCATCAGCGGTGAGTGTGAGTCTTGTTATAGCATGACATGGCATGCGCACGGAAGCAAGCTCTGCACAGATTAGAGAACAACAAAACATGTTTTCTCGACGCTAGTGCAACAGAAGGCAGTTTTAGAAATATCATCCCCCCAAGCGGCTTTTGCATACGCCAACACACACACACTCCATTGTACGGCTTTCGAGGTGGTTTTTTTTATTTTTCATTCTAACCTAAATCTGGGTTTCCCCCCGACCCTCTATTTCCAATGATTCCCAAAAACTCATACCATCAACTCTGAAAAACAAAAATGATAAAACGGGTAGAGTTCTAAGACCGTATGACGAAGCTCACCCGACCTGCTGTAAATATATGACCCTATAAAAAATGAAGTAAATTCACAGCAACGTTTCTTATACGCCAAGCGTTGCTTTGATCCGTTAATCCCCATCAAAAAAGAAAAAGAAACAAAGAAATCGTGCAGCCAGCCCCAACCTACGTCTGCAATTTATCGAAAGTAATTGATCAATCCATCTAGATTCCGCCGCTATCGGGCTGCGTTGCCCTCCTCGTAGCGCTTATTTTGATACCGATAACGACAATCCTTTACTCGACGAATTGCCCTGGCCAACCACATACACGAACAAAATTTATTTCCAGCTCATATCGACCGCGTTTAGGCGCACCGGCATCCGGTGCCATTCGTGCATACCGGACGCAGACGCACAGCTGCTGCAGGTTCGACGACTCACTCACGGTCACGAGCTAACAAGTTCCGCAGCTGCATATATCGTACGGCGTTTTCTCCTCGATCGCCTATCTGTGCACTGTAGTGCAGGGGGCCGCGCAACACGGGCCCCGGCCTAGGAACTACACTATCATCCATTATGTATAGCTTCGGGAGAATAAAAAATGAAAGAAAAAGAAAACTTCTCGCCAGCCAACACGTCCTTGGCTGCGGCTTTGGTTGACTGCGTCAGCACGTATAACAAAATATGTAAACTACACTTGAGCTCAGCCTAACTTAGCTTAACTCGGCAGCGAAGCAGACTGTGTGCCTACCCTGGGCTGAGGGCCCGCGCATGACGTAAGATTAAACGAGTAAGAGAAACTTGCTTCGCATAACTGCTGCTGTTATTTCGTATGAGCTGCGCTATATCACTGTGTAAGTTGCAGTCCACGTAATTCACCTCGTCCACATGTGTGTACCCCATACCCATAGCCAGAATTCCAGATAAAATAAAGCCTGCCTGTCAATAGGCAGCGACAAAGACATATGCGGAAAGTCTCAGCACTCCTCTACAGGCTTTGAATACACCAGGTGAGAGAGAGAGAGAGAGAGAGAGAGAGAGAGAGAGAGAGAGAGTACTCGAGGTGGGCAGCACGGGGGCCTCGTATGCAAGGCTCCGCAGTGAGAGCGTGGCCTTTCTGGGACAAATCTCGCCTTCGTGTGTGGCGACTTCCTGTAGGCAGTGCTTATATTTCTCGCCGCCTTTCAAGATTAGACAGGGAGAAAAGGGGAGGGGGAAGGTCATACAAATTCTCGCTAAAGAGATGCATCGTATCGTCGGAAACCGGGACTCGAACCTGCCGCTTCTGTTACAGGACAACAGTTCGAAATGGGCTGCCAGATATACAAGTTTCCCAAATCAGCAACCGCACAAGCAAAACACGCGCTTCGTATGGCTTGCTGAAAACCGACAAACAGAGCCGCGAGGCGTATGGCGGACTGCTGATGCGGCGTTTATACTGACGTACACATACGACGTGGGAGACGAGTTGGCAGATCAGACAGCCGACGTCAGCAACACAAAAACACGCACTTCCTGATCCATCTTCACCTGTCAAATTGGGGAGAAGAAGGGAGGAGGGCGAGGGGGGGAGGTCGAGCTCATTAAAGCGCGGGTATACGAGGGTATACAGCGGTGTCGGGCGAGAGACTTGCGACCGCACGACGCTCGTTACCTGTACATAAAGCGGCGACTGTTGCATCGAGACGGGGTTAACTAAGCGAGGTATACGGTTAGCTATATGACAGGGTTAGCAATATGACACGGTTAGCAATATGACAGGGTGACAGCTCGTTAGCTCTTTCGTATTTTTTTTTTCTTTTACTATACCGCTACGTAACACGAGCAGGATATGAGCACATGCCTTAAAGGAATTCGAGTGAATCGTCGCAATGGTGCCTTATTTTGCTTCGTGGTCTTACGGTCACACGTCAAGTAGTTTATTTATTTATCTATTTATTTATGGTACCCTCAAAGCCCGAAGGCATTACAGAGGGGAGTGGGAAAACGGGAAGTATAACAATAAAGTACGGAAAATAAACAATTCAGTGTGTTAGTAATCCCTAATTATACAATACTATGTAATATCTTGCCCAATATTTGTAAGTACGACAGACAATGTAAACAAAGTAGCATCTTGATTATTCCTGTTAGTACAATGTTAACCAGTGTCGTCCTTAGTCGCTTGTAAGTACGGCAAGTAAATGAAATAGCATGTTAATAATTCCTAATTATACAATGTTAGCTAAAGCCTTACGAAACAGTTTGTTGTCGACAATAGATACAATTTCACAGGGAAGGTGTTAGTAACCGTCAGTAACTAACCGTTACGTTAGTAACCGAACCGTCGTATTCCGCGAGTCGTCGCCGATTCCCCGTCCCATATAATTAGCCCGCACGTATTTCGCTACAAACGCACAGAGGTCGCTACACCTCGCGCAAGCCCCGTGGAGCAAGCACACGGCCCAGCAAGGCCCACCAGCGTCTTCTTCGGGGGCAGGCTTGCAGCTTTTGCATACGCGCTGCACCCGTTCAAAAAGAAATTAAATACCGAGGTTCTACACGTGCGAAAACCACGACTTGGTTACAAGGCACGCCGTATATAGTGGTCGGCTCCGCATTAAATTTGACCACCTGGGGTCTCTTTCTTTTCTTTTTAACGTGTAGCCACAATGCACGGTGCGCGGGTGCTCTTGCATTGCGTCCCCATCGGAACGCGAGGCCGCCAGGGCGGGCATCGAACCTGGAACCTCTAGACAAGTAGCGCAACACCGTAGCTACAACGAGCTAACCTATAGCACGGCGGGTGGCGCTGCACTTACTGCCTCCACGCGTTTAGAAATGCGCGAATGCTTGGATATCTGAGGAAACACACGCGCAACAAATAACGCCACGAGAACGTTTTGAAACCGCACGCATAAAGATGAGACAAGCCCGTGCATTACCCGTCATCGCAGCGCGTTGCTTCCCTCTATAGTAATTCGAGAAAAATTTTAAGACATTGTAATTCTTTCGCAATGCATCTTTCGCGTCCATGGCACGCTTCATAGTCACTGCCATAGTTTTATTACATGTAGCTCTTACACACTTTACAGTGACCGTCTTTTTTAGGCCCCTTTACAGCCCCGTCACATCCATTGCTCATAATCTATCGCCTCACTTTGATCTCATTGCCATTGTTGGCCTGGCGCTCTTTGGTCAAACCTGACCCTTGCGCCATAGAACACCACACATCACCATCATCAATTCGAGAAAGTCCGTTGTGTATAGGCTACTCGTTCAAAGCCAGCTCACAAACCGAAGCGAAATTTCCTTCCAGCTGGCCCCCCGGGCTTTTCGGCGTCTCCCTCAATGACGGGAACGAAACGGGAGCGCACACCGTGTCGCAAGCCTCTACCTCCCACGGCGGCCTACACCTCTGCCCTTTCCAAATGGCCCGCACACGTCTGGGTCGCGCGCCAGCCCGCGAAAGGACGCGAGGCGTGACGACCGTCAGCAAGCGCGCCGGCGCACGTCGCCGCGCCCTCCTTCGCGCGCGCCCAAAAGGGGGGGGGGGGGGAGGGGTAGCTCGAGCTCCCCCCCCCCGGTATGCGCAAGCAAGTGCTACTTTCTACTTCGGGAAGAAACCAGCCTACGGTTGACATACGAGCAACTTCGCGAAAAGTATATGAAAAGTATATAACAGCTGTGTCTTACCAGTACTCACCTACGGGGCAGAAACCTGGAGGCTTACGAAAAGAGTTCTACTC
This sequence comes from Dermacentor albipictus, assembly GCF_038994185.2. Classification (NCBI taxonomy): domain Eukaryota; kingdom Metazoa; phylum Arthropoda; class Arachnida; order Ixodida; family Ixodidae; genus Dermacentor; species Dermacentor albipictus. The sequence continues at coordinate 48,341,632 of NC_091829.1, read as the reverse complement.
AAATTGAGGACGACGCAACGAGCTATGGAAAGAAGAATGATAGGTGTAACGTTAAGGGATAAGAAAAGAGCAGATTGGGTCAGGGAACAAACGCGAGTTAATGACATCTTAGTTGAAATCAAGAAAAAGAAATGGGCATGGGCAGGACATGTAATGAGGAGGGAAGATAACCGATGGTCATTAAGGGTTACGGACTGGATCCCAAGGGAAGGGAGGCGTAGCAGGGGGCGGCAGAAAGTTAGGTGGGCGGATGAGATTAAGAAATTTGCAGGGACGGCGTGGCCACAATTAGTACATGACCGGGGTTGTTGGAGAAATATGGGAGAGGCCTTTGCCCTGCAGTGGGCGTAACCAGGCTGATGATGATGATGATGATGATGAACTTCGCGAACATCCTCGACAATTCGTGTGCGTTATCTGCTTGTATGTTTTTTTTCTTGTATGTTATGTATTCTTCACCAATGTCTGAAAATGGCTGCATATGTGATGGATTTGTATGTGTTTACATGCTTGTATGTTTCTATGCATAGCCACCCTGCCATGATCTGATTTCAGATCGCAGTATCTATAAATAAAAATAAATATTAAATAAAAAGAATACGGCAAATCAGTTCCGTGGAAGCCCGCAAGGGGGCGGAAAGTACGCGAAAGGGAAGCAAAAAATTGGCATCCACCCGAATTCGGATGGATGCCAATTTTTCGTTAAGTGCGAGGCTTTCTTCCTGAAAAACCCGTTATGGGTTTCCTTTGTAGCTTCGTGCTAGAATTCGGGCGGACGCATATTCTCCCATTCCGTCATCGACAAACCGTGCGACAAATATTACGAGCCATGATTGAGTAAGACAGAAACGTGGCGTTTGTACTTCCTCTGATTTTACCTGCGGCAGCAGGGAAATGCTCGAAACCGACAGTAAACTAATTTACACCCTCGTGCGCCGCCTTAACAAATTGGTTTACAGTGCATAGGAAGTTCTACATATCGGTTTTGCGCCGTATATTCGTCAATCCGTTCAGTTACACAGCAGCATGATTCGCTGTGCCGTCATGGTCGTCTTCGCATAGCATGTCATCGATAACAAATGGAGTTGAGCGAGATTGCGGGAGGAGTTCTGCGCAAAGTTTGGTGCGCAAGGCGAAGTATATATAGAGGAGCGAATGAAATATCGTAGTTAATGAGTTCAGGGCTGAAAGAACAGCTGAAGTCTGGACGTTTCTTTCTTTACTTGTTTGTTAGTTTGCTTGTTTACTTGATTCTCACTTGCGGTTCGTGATGCTGTTTTACTGAGATACTTGTGCGCCTGCGAGCGAAGTTAAACCGGTAACTGCATAGAGCATACTTCGGGCGTAATTGCAACGCAGGCTTCGTTTACCTCGCCATCCCAACGTAACGCAGCACGAAGCCCTCGCTGGTAACGAAGGCATAAACACGTACGTTACCGCACAATTTATCCGCTGTAATTGGAAAATGTGCGCAGCATCGCGCCGAGTAAATAGGGCGCACTGACGCTGGACGGCGCTGTAAATACGTCCGAAGTAGGGTGGCTCGATGTCCTCCTCGCGAGCTGTGGAGGAGGTGCGCCCTGGGACACCCTATATAGTGCGAAATACGCTCCGTGTAGCTGCGGCTCAAACGTTCAAATGCTTCGCGCCGAGTGATATTTTCACGACGCGCCGGACAAGCGGCTGCCCCTCTCTCTCTCTCTCTCTCTCTCTCTCTCTCTCTCTCTCTCTCTCTCTCGTGTTCCTCTTCCGCTCCTGTCATCCTCCGTCTTCCAAGCATACCTTGAGAAACCAACTCCTATAGGACGCATGATTTTGGGAAGCTGCCGCAATCAAAACACGAGACTTGAAGGAACGGACAACACGATGCGGTTACCGCGCCAACGCAAAGCCTAAATAGGCGTATCGTGAAACACTCGTTCACAAGAAAAATTTCCCGGCTGGGGCAGCTCATCAAAGCCAATTTAACACGTTTTCTTATATAGAATGCGAAGCTCGATGGCACAAAAATATCGAAAAAAGAAAATACTGGCTCTCCCGTAATCGAATAGATGTAAGCATGAAATGGCTACCGGCAAAGCAGATAGGTTGGAGATGATACTAGCCACACTCTAAAAATGGGTGTAAAGCACGTTCGCAACGGCACACCCCACGAGACCACACCGCACCACGCCATACTGTGCACTGGTCCAAGTGGACGGTGCCCTGTATCTGCCTTTTGAACATCGCTACTGGAGAAGACAAATAAAATTTCAGCGTACTAGAAGCTACAGCTTGAATGATACTGTGAACAAACATTAGGGAGAACTTAGAAGCAATATTTTTGTAACTTGTTTGGGCAGTAACTAGCGTATGTTCCTGTACAAAGAGTTGGGGGGCCAGAGACAGTATTTTCGTTAAGTTTTGAGTGGTTGCCCGGATGATCTCGTTTTGTCCTCGCAACGATGCCCGGATAACAGCTCAGGCTTTCGGCTCAAGGACACTTGAAGCTCGTCAATAACGGGAGCTAAAAGCATTTCATGCTTAAAAGTGATATGCCGGCCCTTCACAGCAAAACGTTCTTCTACTCCACTATGCGTCAAAAAATGGCGCGCAGGAGTATAGACAAGGGCATTTTATAGCGCTGGTGGGGACATCTAGCGATGATAATAATAATAATATTTGGGGTTTTACGTGCCAAAACCACTTTCTGATTATGAGGTACGCCGTAGTGGAGGACTCCGGAAATTTTGACCACCTGGGGTTCTTTAACGTGCACCTAAATATAAGCACACGGGTGTTTTCGCATTTCGCCCCATCGAAATGCGGCCGCCGTGGCCGGGATTTGATCCCGCGACCTCGTGCTCAGCAGCCCAACACCATAGCCACTGAGCAACCACGGCGGGTCATCTAGCGATGATGTAAGGTGTCGCGTAACTGAGGAAAGGTTACATGATAACAGGGCAGCTATTTATTAATGTCCGAGATAACCCGCTAGTTCTCCCCAGGCTACAAGCGAAGCCGGCAGCTCCAGAGCTCATGCCCTCGTACTTGGCTGTTCCATGGGTGATAGTGGCCATGGCGGTTGTGACGATGACAGTTAACCACTGCTCTGCGCGTTTGCCCACATACAAGGGACATCGCGTGACTCCTCGGCTAAAGAAATATGGCTTCGCTGATGCCGACAGTACCAAAGGGCAAATGCGATGCAGTCGCTCAGCGTAGCGAAAGTTATCCACGACTATATATGTATATATGTATATGTGCATGCGCCTTCTGGTGTTCCGGTACACGCTTTCAGGCTATAGTATAGGCGATGTTCTACGCCACGAAATTCTCAGATGTCGAAATCGAGGCTTCCCGTGGCATCCGTCCGACGACCGTAATGACCGCGAATGGCCCACTACTTGACATCGCACCCAGCGGCCACCCAGTGGCGCTGCGGCTGAAAGCGATGGCGCCCTCGGGGTCAGCAGCGAAGAGAGCGGGGCGCGCCAACGCAGCAGTCCGCGAAGCGGATCCAAGCGTGACGGCCACCACACAGATAGCGTCAAGTCGTGCGCGCAGGCCATGCATGCACGCAGACGACGGCGACAAGCGACCGTGGGGTCCCGTCTCAAGTTTGCTGCGACACTGAATAACAAGAACTAGGTGAACCGAATAAAAAAGCACAGTTACACAATACAGGCCGTTTCGGCGAACGCTTTCAAAATTTTCTTTTCTTTAATTGTCTGTGGAAAATGGCACAATTCTAGTCCATGAGCTTCGTGGTCTCCAGAAGAGGCGGACAGTATTTGCACAACAAAATTGAAATGCATGATATACTAATTAACGAAAATTCACTAATTATGTTTTAGCTATACATTTACCTGGTGGCACATTTACTGAAATTTAAAAATTCTAGCGGGTGAGACTGCAAGGCACATCCACTTCAAAATAATTGTGTGGATGACACCACACACGAGATGTGCGCCGGAAAAATGCACTGTCGTTCCACTCCTTTCCATAACAAAACGTCGTTTTACGCATTCAAGCCCAAAAGTAACTGGAACGCCAATGCATTTCTCCGCAAAGTTCGGGATTTAATAACTCGAAACTGTCAGTGTCATCCTGAAAATTCGTTCCAAGTGGATTCGCCTTGCCAACTCCCCGGCTAGAATTTGTAAATTGCAATACCTACGTGCCATAGGAGAATTAAACACTTAGTGAATTTTTGTTAATTGCTAGAACATGCATTTCAATTCTTTGTGCACTCCTCTTGGAGTGCAAATGTAAACACGGCCGTGCACTTAAGTGCACGTTAGAGAACTCCAGGTTTCCGCAACGGCATCCTTCGCTTCGCAGCCTCAGCGCTGCTACGGGACGAAAAAAAAAAGAAACCGCGAATCAATCGGGACAACCTATGCGGCGCGAGCGGATTGCGCACGCGTCGGAAGCACGCGTAAGTGCACGCGCAATCGCGAGGCAGCTAGGCGAACCCCGAAAGAAAAGCACGACGCGCACACAGGGAGGAGCACGGTGGCCGCGTCGACCGGGTATACAACACCACGCGGGGTTTTCGACAGCGCCCAAACACGCCACGCGGCGCGTAACGACGGCAGCGTACGGCCGCCAAGGTTTCGACAGTCGTCAAAGCCGCGCAACCGGGCCGTCTGTCTACTCGGTGCGCCATCGTCACGGGTCGATCACTGCATAATACGGCGCGTCGAAAAGAAAAGAAGCTATACACGCGCGACGGGTCGGAGGGGGAAACGAGAAAGCACGCGGGGAGGGGGAAACGAACACACAAGGCATCCGCGAGCGCCAGCCACTCGATTCGGTTCGGGTTCAGCGGAGCAGCTCGACGCTAAAGACGGCAGGAATCGATTTCGAAAGCGCGGCGCGGTTTCGCGATTCGGCACGCGAGAATCGCGCGCGTAATGGGCTCGTGATTTTTAGAGAGAGCGTAAAAGTGTGCGGCATGCGGCTCGAACGAACCGAAACCTTTGCGCAAGTTGCACTGCCATGGTGACAGTGAAGAGAAAGCAAAGTCATGCAGCACCTCGTCGGCAAGCAAGGTCGTTCGATGCGATAACGTCAAAGCGTCGTGCGTCGCGGAAGGTTCGGCTGTACGCTTCTACATCAGATGGCGGAGCGTAGCGCGGCGCCCTTGCACCGAAGCGGTCACTCCGCGTTATGAAGCGTTGCCATACAGCAACGCTGCTCAGAGGTTGCCTAGCTAAATAATTCCCATCCGCGGGTGTTCTAATTTGCTGTAGCGCCACTACTACACGACGCTGACATAGAAGAGACGTGAGACGAGACGCACGCACATGCGTTTTAATAAACCTGTTTCGATAAAACTACAGTTCAAAGTACATGCACGCTAAGTGCATGCTGTTTATGCGTCCCAATGGCCCGACATCTTCGCGCCAGATACACGAGTCTCAGTGAGCGACAACTGGCCCAGTTGGACAAGATTCTACTCTCAAGCGAACTACCCGCAGCAGGAATCTCCGAGAACTATCAGCGAAGCGTACAGTCCATGTACTTAGTTTGCAGTGGAGAAAAAGAACCAAGAAAGCAAGCGGTAAACCGTTCACGCGACTAAAATCGGCAAAGTGTGTTAAAAAACTTAGTGCGAAGATCCAGAGACAGTATACATACTCGATAGTAGCCATGTAGAGTACATCTATGGAACCATATGACGTTGTACATCGAACAGCAAATGATGAAATCGGAAGTTTGCCCAAAGGAGCACGGTGTCTGAGAACGCGGAATTATTGTTGGTCCGGCTTCCATCCCACTGTCCCGGCTCACACAGTGATTAAATTCTGGTGTTTTACGTGCCAAAACCCGGATACGATTATGAGGCACGTACAGTTTGTGTGTGTGTGTGTGTGTGTGTGTGTGTGTGTGTGTGTGTGTGTGTGTGTGTGTGTGCGCGTGTGCGTGTGCGTGTGTGTGTGTGTGTGTGTGTGTGTGTGTGTGTGTGTGTGTGTGTGTGTGTGCGTGCGTGCGTGCGTGCGTGCGTGCGTGCGTGCGTGTGCATGCGTGCGCGTGTGTGCGTGTGTGCGTGTGCGTGTGTGCGTGTGTTGTGGAGGGGGTTAATTTGACCACTTGAGATTGCTTCAAGCAAGCACATAAATCAAAGTGCACGAGCGTTCTTGCATTTTTCCACCATCGAAATGCGGCCGCCGCAGTCGGGATCGCACCCACGACTTCGAGCTTATAGCAGCGCAACACCACGCCACTATAAGCTAGCGGGTGGTTCCGGACACGTAAACCGACCAAGACCTCGTACGCACACGCGCAGTTCCCGCGCGATACACTCTAAGAAGAATCGCGGGGAAAACGGGAGTAACTGGGCAGTTAGTCCTAAAAAGGGCGCTTTCGTCCCTCAAGGGAGTAACTGCATGGATGTGCGTGCCGTGTGCAAATTTTGGAGAGTAAGTGTTTAGTCCCTGGTCGGAAAGAGAGCAACGGGAGGACGAACGGCAACAGTTACTCCCCATGCGCTCCGCTGTTTTCGTCCGTGTCGCGCAGTGATGCGACAAAAACTGTATTGTCTATAAATCGTGAATAGTTCGAAGTTCGTGCACTGTCCATTGAACCACATGCAAAGCAGCACTTTGCCTCTTCGTGAGAAAATTGCGTGAAATTTAAAGTTGTAATGTGAAGAGCCATGCCCTTCCTGCGCACCCCATAAGTGAGCGATAGAAATTAAACGCGCAAGTCATTGATAGACTGCCAGATATCGCTGGTCAATAGTACCTAAGTTCCTTCCGTTCCAAGGAGATTACGAACTTAACTGAAGCGATGTGTAGCTCAAACGGGACACACTAAGCGACAGAGCAATTGTCCGTCTCTGTCGTCTTAGGTGCCCCGTTCGAGCTCGCTACACGTTTACATCGTGTAGTGCCTCAGTTTAAAGCACCCTAAGAATACTCGGGCATATTTCTTTTCGCACTCACTGATGGTTGCAAGTACACTCAACGTTACACTCTCCCCGCACAACATACACAAAATGCCGAGTCGCTTTTACATTGCCGCACCTGCGTTTCGATGCTTAACCTGTCTCAATTTCCTAGTCCCGTCAAGCAATCTGCCGTGGTGCAGTCGTTAGAGTAGCTAGCATGGGAGCGCGAGGACGTGAGTTCGAATCCTGCTTTGGGGCCCGTGTTTTTTCTTTTTTTTTCAGCTCAGTAATCTTTTTTATTAGTGTATAAATGCCTAATTTCATTAATTCCACCTTTGCGGAGCATCGGAAATAATGACCGTTACTCCTTTGAGGAGCATCGGAAAAGAGCAACTGTTAGTCCTCGGAGGAGTAACGGCATGGGGAGTAACAGTTCATCCCCTCGCACTTACCCCCTAAAGGGAGGAATGGTTGTGGCAGATCAGTTGCTCCCCTAAAGGAGTAACCTCAATACTCCTTTTCTTCTCAGAGTGTAGGCTACGTGCAGCAAAGCGCGAAAAACATCCTTCCAGACAATGACGCACGCGCTCGTCGCAGCGGTGTCGTCGAAGTGTCATAAGGGAGGATGACGTCATCCGGGGGACAACGCGCGCGACAGGTGCACGTACCGGCGGCGAAGTGAGCAGCTGTATGCGCGTGCCCCCTGACTTTCCTACATGTGTCGGGCGTTGCCATTAATGAAAGCAGGCGACCGCTTCCCGCACGAACGCAGACAGAACTTCCTATACGTCAGCTTCGGCGCATGCACTGCACACGAGCGTGCAAACTTCCCGTACCCATGCCCGCGGAGCGAGAGCGGTTGGGGGCTCAATTTTGTTGTCTATCCCCAAGACTCACCACTTGTGTAGGTTGTAGAACGCACAATGCCTTCAAGTATTTTCAAAATTGGCTGCGAATCCTTTCAAAGTTAGCTCGGAAGCTACTAGGTAAAGCACTCTTGGTGTCAGCCTTCGTAAATATTAACGCTATATAGCCGCCGTGGTGGCTTGCAAAGGTTATAAGCGTTATCGCGTGATGATCTATAAGCGTTATGCGTGCTGATCTAGAGGTAGCGAGTTCGATTACCCACAGCGGCAGCTACATTTCGATGGCGCCGAAATGTAAAAAAAGGGGGGCTCGTGTATCGTGCAATGCGTGCACGTTAATAAACCCCGGGTGATGAAAATTAACCTCTAGTCACCTGCCACGGCGTGCCTCCTATCAAGTCATAGTACTGGTACGTAAAAAATATCAAAAATTTATTTGTTTAATCTTGATCTCCAACGTTCTGTCGTTGTATAATACGAATATACACCGTGAAGTCCGTTTCGAATATGTCGCGGGTTCACAAAAAAAAAAAAAATCGAGATGAATAGCATCAACACATCCGACTATATACACGATGTTGCAGTTTCATATCTGCGTCAAATATACTCGTTTCTTTACAGGAACATCAAGATACGGTTACTTCATCCTCGTACACGGAAATGCCACCTCCAGCATGTCTATATAAAAGAAAGAAGTTAAAAAAGAAAGACGCTGTTGTGTTCGTATCAGTCGGTACTAATACCCGATTTCAAGAAACGATTACGTCCCTAAGTTGTCTTCGGGTTTTAGAAGAATATGTCACGGATTTTGCCCCGTACACTTGCTCGAAGAATATGTCACGGATTTTGCCCCGTACACTTGCTCATATAAATCAGTTTCCCGCAGGCCAAGCGCACAAACGAAATTCGTTCTCTGTTCTCGTCATTATTGTTATTTACCGAGCAATTTCGTAACATTGGCAAGCTACCGCTACAACATGCACCATGCTTGCAGAATCAATAATGATTCAGTAAGAACAGCATGCAAGTTCCACTTAACAGGAAGAAAGAAGAAAGCATGCGCATTTTTAGAGGAAATAGAATACGCAACGAAAGATAGGGCGTATAAAGAACCATATAACATGAACGGGATAAGCGCTTACAACTTAAGTTTATTTTCTATTTCACAAGATAAAGCAATTTTGACACATACTCGCACATGAAGAATGTACCCATTCTAACCCCTCCCCCCCACCTCAAATTGTAATAGAAAAGAAAAATCGAAACACTAAGAAAGTATGCGTACAGCAAATAATGCTACATCGTAAATGTCACCCGATTTCCCCCACGTTTCCACGGTTTTCAAATATCGACAAACCACAAACTACTTTGCAGATTTTACTGCGGTTAACGTACATATACGCCGGACTGTTTTGTGCAAAGGGAAGCGCTGAAGTATGGTATACGTAAATGCAGCAGAGAACTTGGTTGACGGAAAAAGACGCTAGCTCTGCTTTAGGGTTCTTTCTTTTTTTTTTTTTTCGCGCATGCCGATCGCGCTGCCAATGGTGTTCTTAAGTACACGGGAATATGATATCGTACTAGTGCGGTCCAGTGTCCGATTGCGTTCATCAGCAAACTAGTCACGTTGAAAAAAAAATGGGGGGGGGGCGGAGTGTTGGGACTGCTCTTTCCTACGTCACCCACCATGTCACGTGAGAGACGCAGCGAGCGGCGACGTCTGTCATTGATCCTGCTACGTTCTGCTTGGATGTGTATATGTATACAAGACGATTTATAGAAGATGTTTACAAGAAGATTTACACAAGATGTATACAAGAAGATTTCGACGCTTTAGTCGAAATATCGCATTATTCGAAGTTTTTAAGTCACCATGTTGTTATATAATTCATACAGCTGCGGTTTTAATGAACACTACTTTTAACGAAGTCAATTTCCTGTCCTGATGACTTACTTCGTTGCGGCGTTACGCACAGGATTATCAGACCGATAAACATAGGCGAGGACTACATACTGGAAAACCCGGCAACCGAAGTGAGGCAAGACACGCATCCGGCCTCGCCAGGCATGTTCGCGCGACCGCAAGCGCGTCGGTTAAGCCGCGCTGGTCGCGCCCATATACGGCGACAGCGTCGAGCGGTGTGCCGACAATGTCGCCAGCGGAGTCGATTGTTCGCAAATCGGCAACGAGTCCAAGTACACGGGCGATCGGAAAACGATCCGATGGCACAGCTCTCGCCGTGTGACCCGTCTACAACACTCCTATACCGCATACGAATACAGCGGATCACAGGACATCGCTACTGCACGGTGCGGTGTACGAAAGCTAAACCTACTTTCGCAGCAGTGTTACCAGTATAAGACAATATGCGCGAACGCGGAGAAATGAACACAGTAAGACCCAAAAGTGATGAACCTGGATAAATCGTGATATTCCCTACATCGAACGTGCAAAAACTCTGACCGATACTCATGCAAAATACAGTAACATCTCTCTGCAACGAAGTCATCGGGACATGAAAGTGACTTCCTTAATAGCGGTATTTCATTAAAACAGCAAAAGCCATAAGAGAGCCATAACAATGCGGTAGCACAAAGAACTTCGAATAACGCGATATTTCGAATAAAGCGATTTCGTTGAAACGAGGGTTTACTGTTACTACCTCATAACAACACTTCGCAGTAAATGTCGAAGTGTCGACACCAAAAAAAATGATAATAAGCTTGCACGCAAAGCGTTCAGGAGAGGTAATTATCTGCGGCCGATGCACTTAAAGTGAATGAGTTGGACTGATACTGTAGCCGACATTGAGGCAAGCGCACTGGAGCAGTTACATCGACAACACCGTTAATTAGTGACGCTGACAAACACTTCAAGTCACACATAAAAATTATTGCCTTTCTATAGGCATCGTTTTGTTTTCAGCCAATGTTTTCCTCGCTTCAATTGGATCTTTCTTACACGGGACAACAAATCCGTATATAGCAAGCGCATCAAAAATAAGATCGTTTAACTTCTTTATAGACTAGTTTGAGTATATCGAATTATCTAATATATCGAACTATTTTTAGTGCACAAGCACCTTCGTCATAACAAAGTTTGACTGTGCATCCATACCTCGATTTAAGAAAACATCATTCAACGAAACTGTAATAACGCAGTGCTTTCGAATGTCCGACACGTATTCACAAACCTATAGTCGTTGAAAACCTCGAAGAAACGAAGTGCACTCAAAGTTTCGACCTATTGAACGAAATTTGGTAAGGTTCGGTTGACGGGCGCCATGAAACTGTTAAGAAGGTATACCGCTCTCATGAAGGAACACAATTAACGCCCGTTTAACGGACTCTCTGTTTACGATAATTGAGATAAGTGCATACACACGCAGAAGACAGAAATTTATTTTTAATATTAAATAAATATAATGCTATTCGCATTAGTGATTTAATAGTATTCAGCGACGTCCTCGATTTCACGAAATAATTATTGCATCCCACTGACTTCATTAAATAGAGATTTAACCGGAGTACCTTATCACACGTAGAGGGAGTCATTCTAAGTATACCGCACACTGGAATCTTAGGACAGTGCCCAATACCGTTCCGTGCACCGTTACCTTTCTCCGCTTCCACAAAAGTTTTAATTCCATTCAAACTTATGCCCCAAAACGAATATTTTGAATTTTGCCTCTGCTAATTAGCTAGCTCCCCGATTGCACTTCAATAAACACTCATGGACTTTATATATAAACTATGGACAACTACGAAGAAGTGTGTCATTGGGCTCAACCGCCTAAGTTCCACCACTTTTTATCATTATTACCAAAACCTGGTTCAAGTTGCGTGAAACGTGCAGTGTGTGTACGATTGACAGAGGTCCTCCCGGGCTAGACGTTACCCCAACATCGACCGTTGGTATTCGCGTTATGAGATGCGCGCGTGACGGCCATGCAAATGGTTTTAACGGGACAATTAGTAATGAGAAACTATAATTCAGTTTATATCGATAAGTTACGCTGCATAAAAACTATATTTATGTCAATTTCATGGAAAGATAGTGATTATCAGAAGAGAAAATGAAGGTGAAGGCTTAGCCTTACTTATTATCATTATTATTATTTATTTCGGGCGGAAACGCCAGCAACGGTCCATGTGACGTCACGTATATTTCACAGTCGAGCTTCGTAATCGGGCCACTGTGTACCAGCAAATGTTCTTTTTCTTTGTTTTGTTTCTTTAGGTTTGTAGACTTCCCTCTGCGGTTATTTCTGGACACAACATATAGCCCATACTTAACATTAAAGAATTCACCAGGAGCAGACGCCGTCGAAACCCATGACGTCACGACGGGCTGGTGCGCGAACTTCCCGGTGGCGTCGCCAGCTGTAGTCGACCTTTCTGCGAATTTTTCTAGCTTTTCAAGCATCTTCTCTGAGTTGGAGAGTCTCCTTTTCCAGTATTGTTGTATATGTAGGGTAACAGTTAGCTAACACAGTCTGAACTTATGTTGCAAATTGGTGCCCCTTTTAACGTCCGCTAACGGGTTTTCCACGCGTCGGAGAAGATGCACATGGATCCGTGCAAGTTAATGATTTGCGACGCAAGCACAGTGGGAGATCGATAAATAATTCTATTTATATTTTATATATATTTATTTTGAGGGGGGGGGGGGTCGAGCGCGTTGTGCCCTCTAGTGTAGGAGCAGCCTCCGGTTATTTCTTCCTTTCCTTTTTCATTCTTTTATTCGCAACGCAGACCTCCCGTCTACTTGTGTGCGCTCACGGACATTTAACGATCGAAACGATATATATATACCCGCCGATGCGCGCAGTGGTAATGCACTTCATCATTGCACTGAAAGAACGTACGAGACGGCCTTATTGAACTACCATCTCTTTTTACTCGCCTGAAAAAAGAAAGACAGACAGAAAGAAAGAAACAATTCACTAAGTTTTCGGAATCGTGTCACAAACGCAAATATTGATGATCGCCGTGCTAAGGAGAGCTCGTCGCTGGCCCTGCCACGCCGTCAATGCAGCAGTAAGATTTCACGTAAAAGCTCCGGCGCTTTTGCGCATGCACGCACTAGTCAAATAGGCGCAGCAGTCGATTCGGTCTCGCGTGTTCGTTCGGCCCAAAACGAGGGCCACGGGCTGGGGCGTTGCGTTTCCCATATAGCAGAATGCTGGTCGTCACGAACCAAACCTTCTTAAACATAAATTATTATTATTATTATTATTATTATTATTATTATTATTATTATTATTATTATTATTATTATTATTATTATTATTATTATTATTATACCTTCCGTACACCCGAAAAGATGTAAAGGTGCGAGTTGTAGGCCGTTTTCCACCCTTATTCACTTTTAAGGGTGCAACTTATTGTACATTGTACCCACGGCGCCGTTGGACTCGTACACGCTCTACTTGGGCGTGGTTTCGCGCCGCATCCATCTGGAGCGCTTTTTTGTAAGACTGATATATATATATATATATATATATATATATATATATATATATATATATATATATATATATATATATATATATATATACACACTTCCGATGGCTAAATGACATTAAACAAAAACAGAAAGCCATAAGTAATTAAGCATTCCATCTGAATTTATTTGGCGAGAGATTGTAGATTATGAGTGCACGAAATCCAGTCAGAAACTATAGAAGGCTGACGTCACGGATTTCCAGGCGTTCTAGCGCGTTTGAAGCGCCTTTATGCGGGAGAACGACCGGGAATTGACTAGTTACTTCCCCTCATTACTTCCGAATGTAAATATAGTTAGCGCCAAGCAGATGCGGCCCACATCTGTGACGTCACAGGGAGCTAGGCGGGGAATTCCAAACCGGCATCGCCACCAATATAGCTACGCCATTTTCGTTTTTTGCGTGCCTATGTACCAAACATCTGCCCATGGATGGTAAGGCGAGCTTATTCGTACTTCTAGAAATGCTACGTACCAATCTTAATAATAATAATAATAATATTTGGGGTTTTACGTGCCAAAACCACTTTCTGATTATGAGGCACGCCGTAGTGGAGGACTCCGGAAATTTTGACCACCTGGGGTTCTTTAACGTGCACCTAAATCTAAGCACACGGGTGTTTTCGCATTTCGCCCCCATCGAAATGCGGCCGCCGTGGCCGGGATTCGATCCCGCGACCTCGTGCTCAGCAGCCCAACACCATAGCCACTGAGCAACCATGGCGGGTCTACTACGTACCAATCTTAACTGAATAATTCTGCTCGTCGTATCTTCAAACGCGATCGGCGTGAGCCTGCGTATACTCTGGGCTCATTCCAGCCCACTTTTCTCGCTGGGCATCTTGCCCTCATTACGTCATGCAAAGGACAACGAAGAGACATCGACGCTGGCGTAATAGGTCCGTGCGCCTCTTCTGGATTTTCCTCGACACGACTGCGCCGCAATTCGCGCATACAATAAAATTTCAGACGCAAACAGGCCATTCGCTGTACCCGCGTCCATGACGTCACACAAAACGTCACGACAACAGCGTCCGTGGCCTCCACGGGGGCGCCCGCGACCCGGTGTTTACCTCTCCTTCGTTACAGAGTTTGTTGGAAAAGAAAATCAAGAAAGATAAAACGGAAATCTGGCACAATAGCGTATACGGTGTAAAATGCCTTTAAAACGCAATGACTGGGGCCTCCAAAATCCTTCGTTATAGTGGTCATTTCGTTGTAGAGGCATTCGACTTGTACACTGGAGCTGCGAGTGCGTGTAGGGCACGGTCCAGCCAACCTGAAAATAAACGGGCACTGTTAGGAATGGCCTGCCGAGGTGGCAACATGCAAGTTTTCGCAGCCAGCTGCAGCTGCGAGCGTGGCGAGCTCCCCCGAAGATACCAAGGAAGCCTTCAACACCTGCCGCGGTGACTCGTTTCGTAGGGGCCACGAGGTGCCGCGTCAACAACCCCTCGGCGCCGCATGGCTAAACGCGATCAGCTATTGCTAGTGAAATCGCCAACGCCTTCACGGTTCGACTGAAGCAGGGGAATTTCATGGAAGGAGATGCCTTGCGGTGCGTTTTCACGGGCCTCTGAAGACGCCAGATAATGGGCAGCGGCGGAGGCCCCTGGGCGAGGTCCGCTCTGGAATTTAGAGGCGCCGGCTGGGGTCGGGCGTGATCGCCTGGTTACCGGGACGCAGGACAATGGACAACACGACGGCCGCGTTGCGAAGGTCAGCTCCGAGTGCAGTGAAAATGCGTACGTGTGTGTGTAAACCGTCCCGCAGAGAGGCGGCTTGTTTACGATGCCGTCGAACGTTTTGCCTCACCTGGGGATCTAGGGAAGTGTTTAAAAACGGCCGCTAGGTGTGCTCGTCTGTGCTCGTCAATGTTCTCGTGAGCTGTGTGCTCGTTTGCTGTATGCTTCGTCTTGCGGGCTCCATCTGGGAGTCACGCTAGACTTTGTAAATGTATCCCATGTTCAAATGTAAGTACTGTAAATAAATCGTGCTCGCCCAAGTCCCTACGAAGAGTCAAGGTCCTCCCTACAACAACGACTGCCAAATCTTACAACACACACACCACGCGGATTTGCCTAAACTCCGTCCTTCTGGATCCAGCCGACGCTTTGTGACTCTGCAAAACGGTAACATTCACAAACTCTCACAGTTGATCAAGAACATTACGTAACCTCGACAACGACATTACGATACCGTATTCCACTTTTCCGCATGCCTTGCAAGAAGAGCTCACTGTACATGGTTATACGAAATAGAAACACAGCTTTTGACGAACTCCGCCGGGCGCTGCATGCCTCGGACACGCGACAAAGGAAGGTCCGCGCGCGCGTGTCTCGTGCTGTCGGAAGACCGCCGTGCCTCCCTGGTGAAGGGCATCACGCGAGGCGGACGAAACCGGGGCGACCGCCATCGCGACGCACACACGCACGCACACGAGCGTTTCCCACACTCGCCGCGGCGTCGGCCGATCCGCAACACGGAAATGACCCTGCACACGGGCGCAGTGCTGCTCCCCGCTTGCACACACGCGGCTCGCTTCCGAGAGAAACAAATCTCGCCGCCTTTATACACCGCCGGTGGCGTCGATCAGATAAGCACGCCGACGGGTATAGGAGGGCAGCAGGCCTAGGAGTGCGTGCATGCTTGCGAGTGAGTATCTGTTTATCTCTTGGTGCACGCGCGCGTGCGTGCGTGCGTGCGCGCCTGTCTGTGTGTGTGCGCGTGTGCGTGTGTGTGTGCGTGTGTGCGTGCGTGTGTGTGTGCGTGCGTGCGCGCGCGCGCATGTGTGTGTGTGCGTGCGCGCGCGCGCATGTGTGTGTGTGCGTGCGTGCGCGTGTGTGTTTGTGTGTGTGCGCGCGCGTGTGTGTTTGTGTGTGTGCGTGCGCGTGTGTGTTCGTGTGTGTGCGTGCGCGCGCGCCTGTGTGTGTGTGTGTGTGCGTGTGTGTGTGTGCGTGCGTGCGTGTGTGTGTGTGTGCGCGCGCCTGTCTGTGTGTGTGTGCGTGCGCGTGTGTGTGCGTGTATGTGCGCGTGCGTGCGTGCGTGTGCGTGCGCGCCTGTGTGTGTGTTTGCGTGTGCGTGCGTGTCTGCGCGCGCGCCTGTGTGTGTGTGTGTGTGTGTGTGTGCGTGTGTGTGCGTGCGCGCGCACCTGTGTGTGTGTGTGCGCGCGCGCCTGTGTGTGTGTGTGCGCGTGTGCGTGTGTGTGTGCGTGTGTGTGTGAGCGCCTGTGTGTGTGTGTGTGCGTGCGTGCGTGTGTGTGTGTGTGCGCGCGCCTGTCTGTGTGTGTGTGTGTGTGTGTGTGCGTGCGCGTGTGTGTGTGTGCTGTCAAGAATGGCGTGCTGCGAAACAAGACTGCCACACAGTTACGACAGGGCGACACGACGCGCACCTCTCCCTCTCCGTGGCTGCAGCTGGGAGGCGTTCAAAGAAGCGACCTTTGCGCTGGAATCCGCCGCCTTCCTCCAGCCCCTTCGACATTGTGACGGAACTAGTTCGGTGCGTGAACAATGATTCCGGAGTTCCCCAACGCGGAGCTGATTTGACACGCATGGACAAGCTGCCGCGGGAACGACGTATTTTTGTGCTTCTCACGGTTCGGAGTGGCACGGAACAACGAGCGACCCTCGATCGGCAACGATAGTTCCCGGAACGGCACCCGCCAACGCCGTCGTCGGGCATCTGAGCGCGGTTGCCTTTGTGTACGTAAACTGTTCTGCAGAGCAGCGGCGCGTTGGTGATGAGTAAACGAACAGTCGCCGCGTCGTAGGACCGGCGGATCGAGTGTATAAAAACTGTGGTTGTGCGAATGCTGAGGACACTTCTCTTGAGCAGTCATGTTAGACTGAGTCACTTCTCTCATGCAGTCATGTTGGACTGTTATTTTTTTTTCTCAAGCAGTCATGTTAGACTGATTTAATTTCTGTAAATAAACCCTTTTCCTCGTTCTCGATGAGAAACAGTTCTTCACTTCATCAACGATCTCAGCGTAAATAAGTTGGACGACGGCATGGGCCAGCTACCTCCGAATTCATGCCGTACTCCAATCTTGGCAAAGGACCACGGACGATGGGATTGAGCCCCCAATCCTGACAACTGGCTGACAGCGGTGAGGTGGACTTTGCGACATGGTGCTGTATCTGCGGTGAGTGCTTGGTTTTTGCTTTGACTCTCTAGGCTTCATTTTGTGGTTGTTCTGTTTAGAACAGTAGGGAAGCTAGATTGTTGTGTGTTAGCTAGGTTGTGTTTTCCTAGCTAGATTTAGAGAGCAGAATCAAGGCAGTAAAGCAGCAGTCATGGAGTTAAGGACACTGCTGAGAGACGAGTTGTTGATTGTTGGTGAGGAACTGGGCCTAGATGTACGCAAGGAAATGCTCAAATCGGAATTATTGGAGCTAATTTCCAATCAGGCCAGTGAGGAAGATATTGAAATGGGAATGGAACTTCTCAAAAAGAGAGAGAAACGGGAAAAAGAAAGAGAAAAGCGAGAGAGAGAGGAACGCGATAAAGATCGCGAGTTTCAGTTAAGGAAAATGCAACTTGAACTTGAAAGCAAACGTTTGGAGTTGCCTCAAGGAAGTAAAGGCGCTCTGGGTCGATCAAGTGAGGCAGAATCGTACCGCATGGACAGGCTATTAAAGCCATTTGAGGTCGGGACCGACATAGGCTTGTTCCTAAGCAATTTTGAAAGGACTTGCGAGAAGATGAACTTCGGCCCGAGTACATGGCCACAGCGGTTGCTGTCTATGTTGCCATGTGAGGCGGCGGAAGTAATCGCCAGACTGAGTGTGCAGGATGCATATGATTATGCAAAAGTTAAGGCTAGTCTCCTGAAGAAATACCGCCTTTCAGCCGAAGCTTTTCGGCAAAGGTTTAGGAGCACAGGCAAGAAAGATAGCGAGGGCTATCCGGAGTTTGCATATAGCTTAAAGGCCAACCTAGTCGAGTGGCTTAAAAGCGCGGAAGCGTACGACAGCAGAGACATGATCATTGAATGCATGTGTCTAGAGCAGTTTTACAAAACCATCCCTCAAGCTGTGAAACTGTGGGTGCAAGACAGAGGTAATGTAAACACTGTGGAAAGGGCGGCTGAATTAGCCGAAGAGTACGCAACCCGGAGAAAATTGAACGCCGAGGAGGGAAACTGGGACGGTCGAAATGGACCGCGGAAACCATTTCCGTTCAAAACGGGTGCGCAAACTAGACGATCAGAGCCTGCAGACATGGCGGAAAAGCCCGCAGAAAAGAGCGAGGAGAAACTTAACGGAGAAACCGCACAAAAATAACAGAAAAGAAAATTCGAATCTGTTAGACCAATTCGCTGTTACAAATGCGACAAACTGGGACATATAGCTGTAAACTGCGAGAAGTCTAGCGTAGTTTTTTCCTACGTGGAGGAAAAAGATGAGAATATGGAACAAGTCCATATCTCCACGACCTGCAAGTTAATGGAAAACCATGCCGAGTGCTAAGAGACAGTGCCGCCACGCTGGACATTGTCCATCCGTCTTACGTGATGGTAGATGACTTCACCGGAGAAGTAGCATGGATAAAACAGGTTGTAGAAGAACACAGCGTGTGTCTGCGCATGGCCAAAGTCAAAATCAGTGGACCATTCGGGGAACTAGAGACTGAGGCTGCAGTTTCCAAATTTTTGTCACTGCAGTATCCCTACATCTTTTCGAATCGCTCGAATCAGTTACTGCGTGACAGAGGGCTGAAACTGGGAGAGGGCATAGTACAGGCATTGACCCGAGGCCAAGCTCGTAAGATCGCGGCGCTTTCGGCTGAAAATGCTCAAGCTCCTCCAGCGGAAGCAGAAAAGGGGATTACTTCAATACCCGAATCCGAGCTAGGCCCGAGGGACAAAAGAACAGTTGAGGAGAGCCTGCCAGCTGACCAGCTCAATGAGAGCGTAGCACTAGAGTGTCAGAGTTCTAGCCTGCAGGAAGAGCAAGCAGACGCGCTCACAAGCGAGACAGGGTCGTTATTATCACCGGCCTCAAAGAACTTTGATCAACTCTTACGCGTGGATAGAGAGTCACTGGCAGCTGAGCAAAAGAATGATGAGAGCTTAGCTAAATTACGTGACACAGCTAAAGAAGGCATTGCTAGGCGCAACGTAACGATACATGAGAGAGGAGGATTGTTGTATCGGCATTACAGAGATCGAAAGGGTAGGATTTTAGATCAGTTAGTCATACCTACTAAGTATAGGGAGGACCTTTTGAGTCTTTGTCATGGAAATGGGTGGTCCGGCCACCTAGGCATAAACAAATCAAAGGAAAGATTGCTTATGGAATACTACTGGCCTGGCTGTTTCAAAGATGTAGAAAACTTTGTAAGATCATGCGACGCCTGCCAGCGTTCTGGTAAACCAGGAGAGACTTGGAAAGCTCCACTGAAGGTAGTGCCCTTAATAAGAGAGCCTTTCAGACGGCTTGTAATAGACACGGTAGGGCCTCTTCCAAAAACAAAATCAGGCTACAAGTACTTGTTTACCATGCTGTGTCCGGCTACCAAGTTTCCAGAAGCAATCCCTTTGAAAGAGCTCAGCTCCACCGAAGTAGTAGACGCGCTTTTGACAGTGTTTGCCCGAGTTGGGTTTCCAGCCGAAATTCAGGCAGATCAAGGGTCAGTATTCACGAGCGCACTGACTTCCACATTCTTGCAAAAGTGCGGGGTAAAGTTAATACACAGTTCTGTCTATCACCCTCAGTCAAACAGTGTAGAGAGGTGGCATTCGGTGCTTAAGCGAGTTTTGCGTGCGCTATGTTACGAGCACAAGGAGGACTGGGAGAACTGTCTGCCGGCAACTTTGTTTGCTTTGCGAACGGTTCCACATGAGGCGACAGGGTTCTCACCAGCAGAACTAGTGTATGGGAGGACACTCCGTTCTCCACTGAGAATGTTAAGAGAGATGTGGGAGGAAAGAGGGGAGAGTCCAACCGTGGTTGAATACGTGCTAAATTTACTGGAGCGGCTAAGCGCAACCCAAGAACTAGTCGGAAAGAACATGGCACTAGCTCAAAAGAACGCCAAATTCTATTATGACAAGAATGCGAGGCTTCGTACGTTTAACGCCGGAGACCAGGTAATGATCCTCAAACCTTCAAGAAAGAACAAGCTTGAAGTTCACTGGGACGGGCCCGTTAGAGTGTTGCACAAACTTTCAGGTACACTGTAAACGGAAATAACTCCGAGGTGGGAGTATACTGCTTGTCCTCTAGCGACCCCCCGGTTCGGAGTTTATTATGCTCCGTATGATCGGAGTAGAATTTTTACTCCGTACGAGCGGAATTTTTGCGTGGAATTATGGGAGGTTTTTTTCTGTCTTTTTTAATTTTTTGCTTCGCAATTGACGGAGTTTTTTCGAGGTGCAACGGGAGTATAAAAAGAGGCATCGCGTCAGTTTGCGCGAACATGTTTACGTGCAGAGGCTGCTGGTCAAATTTCGAAATATGCACACGAGACCGCGTCAAATTCGATGAAACAAGTCAATGAAAGCACATATATCATGACATACATAAACATTCCAGAAACGCCCAATGCAGAAATTTGAAAGACATCCCACGTACACGCGATACTCAAGATGCAACGATGCCAGTATATATAGCCACCATACTGTGTGCCCCGAAACCGCCAAGGGAGCAGCTCTGCTGTTTTCAGAATTACGACTCACATGCTCGTTCATACGAGATCTGCCTCTTTGAAACTAACAGAATACCTTAATCAACACAAAACTGTTAATTCAAAATAGTGAGAGAAAAAAAGTTAATGGCGTTATTTTTCAAAACTATGCCATTCTGTGAGTGCTGAAGCGACTTCGCACACTGCCGGCGTTCGCGGCCAAAAAGTAGTGCGTTAGTTACAGTAAGCTAGAAAAATGTAAGTGCATGTGCTGCATAGCAAAATTACATTTTTTCGATATAGTGGTAGCGTAGCAAGAAATTATTACGTGTGAGCATGACCCGCAGCAGCCGACGTAACACCGAAAAATGCGCAGACATACATTTTATACACCGCACTACTTGCTCTGAGTACAAGCAATCTGTCTCGGTTGCGAAAAGGAGCTACATCGCTGATCTGTCGAGTGAACCCCTAAACTCGTAGCCAGCAGGCATGCGTCTAAATCAGTGTCTCGGATAGAGCGTAATGTTAATGCAATATCGGAAGCAACGACGTGACCAAAACCTATATGCGCGATAACAATTCGATTCACATCGCTCAATAAGAAGCTTTATTTTAAGCACACATATATACTTATGTCCTACCGTTTTTCTTCGGGCGAGGATATCCGTTCACAGATAAATAAAAACAGTTGCTTGCACTCTGGTCTTTCTCACTGGCAACACAGCACCGCAACGAACTTGGGTTACGCCATTCATGCGCGACTAGCACGGATGTCGTCGCTCGAACAGTGGCTGCTGTTGCCATTGCTACGCGGTCCTTACAAACATTACACCGGACGTTGTCAGCATGTACTCAAAAGGACATAGAAGTGGCATTTCACGTACTGAAGAACACAAGACAGGGTGACGCAGCACGGAAACACAGCCAGAACGTGAGCCGACATCACGAGCCAGTGAGCAGCTTCGAGGTATACCTAAGCCTTTTTCCGCACTTGAAAACGTGGTTCTTGCAATCATCGTTGTCAGCAAAGTGATCACAGCTAATGTACTTGAAGCTGAGATACAGTGAGCTTCAGGCATGCCTATAACACTTTCTGGAAGGATATACGGGAAACAAATTGACGAAACGCTGTCACGGAACGACACTTCACAGACGTAAACAAACCGTCAGCCATGAGCTCTGCCCGCTCCGCCGAACGCGCCCGGTCGCTGGCGAGGCGCACAGCCTCATGGGAAGAGCCACGTGACTAACCTGTATCGGCGGAGGGGAGTTTTTCAAAACTCCCTGTCGGAGTTTAACGGGAGAACAAAATTCTTAAGCGGAGTAAAATCGCGTCATGTCGCCTTAATACTCCGGCAGCTAGCCAGCGGAGTGAAACGAGGGAATGGCGCTGTTTTGCTCCCATACATCGGAGTAAATATTTGAGGAGGGGAGGTTTTAGGGCACATCACCTCTTAAAAACTCTCAGCTGGGTTTATTTTCGTTTACAGTGTACTAACTATGCTTTGAGAATGCCCGGTCGCAGGAAGGAAGTGAGGATATATCACTGTAATTTGATGAAGCCGTATGTAGAGCGGAGCGGAGTCGTTAACTATACCGTCAAAGAGCCGGATGGCACTAGTACCAAGTTTGACGAATATAGGGCGACCTCCAACTCTGAAATCGGCCTAGAAGAAGTAGTAGAGCACTCGGTAAGCTCGCACGCTCTAAAACCCGAGCAGCTAGATGAGCTAAAAGGGGTGTTAGGGGAATATCTCGACAGATTCAGCGATCGGCCGGGTAGAACCGAACTGATAACGCATGAAATTGAGCTGACCTCTACCGAACCAGTAAGATCAAAACCTTACAGGGTGTCTCCAAGACAGAGAGAGATTATGGAGGCAGAGATACAGCGCATGCTAGAGTTGGGAGTTATTGAGCCCGCTGAGAGTGACTACACGTCACCGCTAATACTCGTAGAAACCCCTAACAAGGACCCTCGTCCGTGTGTTGACTACAGGAAGTTAAATGCTGAGAGTGACTACACGTCACCGCTAATACTCGTAGAAACCCCTAACAAGGACCCTCGTCCGTGTGTTGACTACAGGAAGTTAAATGCTAGGGATCAGCTGTACCCCATCACTAGGGATCAGCTGTACCCGATACCCAACATTGAGGAACGAATTGAAATAGTTAGCGCTGCTAAATACATTTCAACTATAGATCTCGTGCGGGGGTACTGGCAAGTTCCCCTTTCAGAAAGTGCCAGCCGCTATGCCGCATTCATCTCGCCTGTAGGCACTTTTCGCCCTCTCGCACTCAGCTTCGGGCTGAAGAACGCGCCGTTTAGCTTCTCTAAGTTAATGGATATTGTCCTAAAGGACTTGCAGGAGTTCGCCTTACCTTATCTTGATGATGTGGCCATTTTTTCCGACAGCGGGGAACAACACGTATCGCACCTCAAACAGGTGTTCTCACGGTTGAGGGAAGCCGGCTTAACGATGAAAGCGGAAAAGTGTAGGTTTGGTTGTTCGCAGGTTACTTATCTGGGCCATGTTGTCGGTCAGGGCATGAGACGGCCGGCTGAGCTGAAAATAGCGACGATTGGAGATTTTTCTCAGCCGCGCACGAAAACGGACCTTCGTTCATTTTTGGGACTTGTGGGGTACTATCAACGGTACATTCCGAATTACTCGCAATTGGCAAGTCCATTAACAGACGCCCTCCGAAAGGGAGCACCGAGTAACGTACACTGGGATAAGGACAAAGAGAACGCTTTTCAAAGTTTGAAAACGCTATTGGTTTCTCGCCCTGTGCTTCGCGCGCCAGACTACACAAAGGAATTCATAGTTCAATGCGACGCAAGCGACAGAGGTATGGGCGTGGTACTTAGTCAGGTCGGCGACGATAACGAGGAGCATCCTATCCTCTACGCCAGCCGTAACCTAAATGTAAGAGAGGAAGCCTACAGCGCTTCAGAGAAGGAATGCGCTTGTTTGGTTTGGGCCGCCCAGAAGTTGTCGTGTTACTTGTACGGAGCGAAGTTCATCTTCGAGACCGACCACTCTCCTCTGACGTGGCTCAATCAAATGTCACACAAAAACGGCCGCTTGCTCCGATGAAGCCTCACTCTCCAAGAGTACAACTTCTCCGTTAGATATAAGAAGGGAAAGTTGCATAGCAATGCGGATGGTTTGAGCAGGCTTATTTGAATTCAGCGTTTGAGGGTCCCGCCTAAATTTTAGGGTTACTAGTGTTAACTTTTATTAAGCGTAGAAGATCCCCTCTCATTTAGCAGGATTCCCTCCATGATTGCTGAATGTGTCAGCAGGAATTTGCTTCAGAAATTGGCATAGCGAAATGTAGCATTTTTTTTTGTTTCTGCACTTATGTTGTTGTTTTTTTTTTTTTTTGAAGTCTAGCGAGTCTAAAGTGAGAGCGAATGCACGTCATCTCGGCGCAGAGCCGTGTTGTGGGGTTCATTTTGCAGTTGCCTGTCCTTGTTGGATGTTTTGGGGCGGTGACATCAATGCACAAGTGGTCGCTGCGAGCCAAGACATCAATCCCCCCCCCGCCCCCTGACCAGCAGCCGTTCTCTTCCTGCCTAGCGGTTGTCAGCGCTAGACAGTCGAGACTTTCCGGGCCATGGAGGCGCTGTCAAGAATGGCGTGCTGCGAAACAAGATTGCCACACAGTTACGACAGGGCGACACGACGCGCACCTCTCCCTCTCCGTCGCTGCAGCTGGGAGGCGTTCAAAGAAGCGACCTTTGCGCTGGAATCCGCCACCTTCCTCCAGCCCCTTCGACATTGTGACGGAACTAGTTCGGTGCATGAACAATGATTCCGGAGTTCCCCAACGCGGAGCTGATTTGACACGCATGGACAAGCTGCCGCGGGAACGACGTATTTTTGTGCTTCTCACGGTTCGGAGTGGCACGGAACAACGAGCGACCCTCGATCGGCAACGATAGTTCCCGGAACGGCACCCGCCAACGCCGTCGTCGGGCATCAGAGCGCGGTTGCCTTTGTGTACGTAAACTGTTCTGCAGAGCAGCGGCGCGTTGGTGATGAGTAAACGAACAGTCGCCGCGTCGTAGGACCGGCGGATCGAGTGTATAAAAACTGTGGTTGTGCGAATGCTGAGGACACTTCTCTTGAGCAGTCATGTTAGACTGAGTCACTTCTCTCATGCAGTCATGTTGGACTGATACTCTTTTTCTCATGCAGTCATGTTAGACTGATTTAATTTCTGTAAATAAACCCTTTTTCCTCGTTCTCGATGAGAAGCAGTTCTTCACTTCATCAACGATCTCAGCGTAAATAAGTTGGACGACGGCATGGGCCAGCTACCTTCGAATTCATGCCGCACTCCAATCTTGGCAAAGGACCACGGACGATGGGATTGAGCCCCCAATCCTGACAGGGCGTGCAGAGACAGCGTTGCGATGCCCCCGACTGGCCCCTAGAAACTTCCGGTTGCTTCCCCGATTCTCGATACAACCCACAGAGGATCGTTCCGTGTCGCCCTCTGGTGTATTTGAAATATCGCAGGCGTAGTGGTTTTTCAAGGGACGCGAACCAAACTTTTGTTGGAAGTACGCATACAGTAAGTATTCTGTACAGACGCGCAGTCGTAGTTGGTGTACACAGGGCGCCCCATGTAGCTTGAGCCAAACATTAAAGATATGCAGATGCCACGTAGCTGAACAAAATTAAGGTAATGTTCTTTGCCGTCGCTTGGAAGTATTCAGATTATTTTTTCATTACGCCTAATTAGATCATTAGTCTTCATTAATTATTCAACTTCTCAAATATTATAATTGGATGAAGAGTGCCAATGAGAATATTGTAGAGCAACACGAAAAACTCCCGATACAGCTATCTGTTGCTCGATCGATAGACATGCTACATAAAAGTGTTTTCCCGAGTGTGAAAGAAGCCCGCGAATACGCGCAAAATTGGAGCGCGACTGCAGCCGCTAGAGGTAACTTGCGTGTATTCACGGGCTTCTTTCAAGCTCGGAAAAACATAATATATAAGCGAAAAGGAAATAAAAGAAAAGAGAGAGAGAAAGAGAAGCCGACACCATGCAAAAAACATAAAAATAATTCAGTGGTGGAACAGCCATTTCGCCTTTTGGCGCAGGTCCTGTCGCAGGCAAAAAGCCGGCTCGACGCAGCAGCAAGCCCTTTTGGCGCAAGGTCCAACGCACATGTGCTTACTATATACCACGAAAAATATTGACTGATATAGTCGATATGTTGTGGAGGCGGGTTTGCGCGAAGCTTATACCCTGCAAGCGCGGTCTGGTAAGGGCGCGACTCTCCTCCACACTTCAAACCACAAAGGGTGCTGCGGCCGGTTTGTCGACGCCACGCAGAAAAGGCGCATGTTTATTAAACTAGGATGCAGGGCAGTGTGACAGTCACGGCTTCTGCGCGAAAGCTCAACGCAAAACCGATCAGTACGCGCACCTGCATGACATGATGCGCTATATACTCAAATTATGGAGTTTAACGTGCCAAAACCACTTTCTGATTATGAGGCACGCCGTAGTGGAGGACTCCGGACATTTCGACTACCTGGGGTTCTTTATAACGTGCACCTAAATCTAAGTACACGGGTGTTTTCGCATTTCGCCCCCATCGAAATGCGGCCGCCATGGCCGGGATTCGATCCCGCGACCTCGTGCTCAGCAGCCTAACACCATAGCCACTGAGCAACCACGGCGCGTCCGCGCTATATACTCATGCCATGAATGCACATTAGGGAGTTTTCGAATAGGGGCCGCAAAAAAAAAAAAAAAGAATGGCGTCAGCGCCACTTCGCGAGACGCAAATACGGTTTTGCATTTGCGTCGGCGACGTTAATATTTCACCGAAACCGCGCAGCGACACAAACTCGTTGCAAACTTTTGCGTCGACGAACATGGCGGTGCCGCCATCGAAGTGGCGGCTCTCGCCGTGAACGCCACCGCTAATATTCTTAACCATGAACCACGTGCGACTCTGATTGCAGCGGCTCTTTTGCATCATCATTATCATCATTATCAGCCTATTATGTGTCCACAGGACGAAGGCCTCCCCGTCGATCTCCTGCGCCAACCGATTCCAACTAGCGTCAGCGCAATTCCTAATTTCATCGTCCCACCTACCTGCTGCCGTCCTCGACTGCGCTTTCCATCTCTTGGTACCCATTTTGTAACCCTAATGGTCCACCGTTTATCTAACCTGCGCATTACATGGGCTGCAGCCCCATCTTTTCTCTTGATGTAAATTAGGATATCGTCTATAACCGTTTGCTCTCCCATCCAAACCGCCCTCTTTCTCTTAAGGTTATGCCTAGCAATCTTCGTTCCATCACTCTTTGCGCGGTCCTTAACTTGTTCTCAAGCTTCTTTGCCAGTCTGTAAGCCTCTGTTCCATTTGCCAGCACCGGTAAAATGCACTGATTGTACACCTTTCTTTTAAATGATAACGGTAAACTTACATTCAGAAGCTAGCAATGTCTGCCGTATGCGATCCAACCCATTTTTATTCTGTGAATTTCCTTCTCATGATCAGTGTTCCCTGTGATTAAATGGCCTAGCTAAACGTACTTTTTCACAGACTCTAGAGGCCGACTGGCGATCCTGAACTCTTGTTCCTTTGCCCAGATATTCATAATTATCTTTGTCTTCTGCATATTAATCTTCAACCACACTCTTACACTCTCTCCGTTAAGGTCCTCAAACATTTGTTGTAATTCGTCTACATTGTTGCTGAATAGAACAATGTCATCTGCAAACAGAAGGTTGCCGAGATATTCGCCGTCGACCTTACTCCTGAACCCTACCAGTTTAACAGCTTGAATACTTCTTCCAAGCACGCAGAGAATAGCCTTAAAGAGATTGTGTCTCCTTGTCTGACCCCTTTATTTATAGATATCTTCCTACTTTTCTTGCACATATATCTGTATATCTCTGCATATATTTTAAAAGATATTTACGTAAGCGGGCTGAAGTCCTTGATTACGTAATGTCTTTATGACTGTTGTTATCTCTACTGAATCAAATGAATTTTCGTAATCTATGAAAGCCATATAAAGAGGCTGATTTTACTCTGCGGATTTCTCGATTACCTGATTAACGACATACATATGATCCATTGTTCAGTATCCCTTCTTGAAGCCAGCCTGTCCCCTTGGTTGGCTAAAGACTAGTGTTGCCCTTATTCTATTGCAAATTATCTTGGTTAATATTTTATATAATACTGGGATTAAGCTAATGGGCTTGTAATTTTTCAATTCTTTAACGTCTCCCTTTTTGTGGATTAGTATAATGTTTGCATTCTTCCAGTTTTCTGGGATCCTTGAAGTCGATATAGACACTTCGTATTGAGAGCCGCCAGTTTTCCAAGCTTTATGTCTCCTCCATTTTTGATTGAATCGACAATCATTCCATCTTCTCCTGCCACTTTTCCCCATTTCATGTCTTGCAAGGCCCTTCTGACCTCATCGCTATAGTTATAGGGGGAGTTTCTGTATCCTGTTCACATAAGAGTTTCTCACTACATTACCTAGAGGGAAATCTGGCGATGCTGCGCTGTGGTATGCATGGGAATGCCGGTATATTGTGACTTCGGATTGGCATCGTTCTCGGAGAGAAAGGACACCTTGAAGACGCGCTTGGCAAGCACCGTTCCATATGTCACAATGATTCATTTTCTACTCAAACGGCACTCAAGAAGCTGTTTTAGCTTTATCATTACACAAAAACATGTTTTGTTTAACTATGAGAACTTGTTATTGCGTGTATGACTATATGTTACGTAAAAAGTATCAGCGGACCGCTAAAGTTGGAGGACAGACAACAAGGTTTGCGCTCGCTTTGAAACAGTTTGTCGCCTGTTCTTGCTTTTCTTCTCTTGGTCATGCATTGTAGGTGAGTAAAGACGTAATATGCGTGAATGGAAACATTTTATGAAGATTTTACTTTGAGAACGCGTTATTTGTGCAGCCATATCCCTGTTTTAGATGAAGCCTCTTACAACACCAACCAAAGCGAGCCTCGCAGACACATATACCGTCATTCCCATGCCGGCACGGTGCCCCCTTATGGAACTCCCATAGACAGTGGCGCCAGATTTCCCTCTATGTGTTATAGTGAGAGACTCTATGCCTGTTCATTACTGATTCGTATGGAGGTATCCTAACTCCTCTAGGTACTGTACAGGTCAGTATAGAATTATTTGCCTGCTTCCATAGTTTATAGTGAGAAACTCTACGGGCCTGTCGCAGTGATAGCGGCTCTCTTGCAAAGCCCCGCTATCACCCATAAAATCGAAAAT
Organism: Dermacentor albipictus; assembly: GCF_038994185.2. Classification (NCBI taxonomy): domain Eukaryota; kingdom Metazoa; phylum Arthropoda; class Arachnida; order Ixodida; family Ixodidae; genus Dermacentor; species Dermacentor albipictus. The sequence continues at coordinate 48,312,443 of NC_091829.1, read as the reverse complement.
TTTACCTTTAATCATAGAATGTGACATCCTCCATCGGCAAACTCTGCGGTACCACGCGAGTTCGATGAACACCGAAATAAAGCGCCAACAAGACCGTAGAGCGACACTACAATCATCGCACGTCCGTCAGAGAAAACGTGCGAATGACGAACAGAACGACTGCGACATGCCCATAGAGTTCCTCACTATAGAGAAACTATGGACGGGCCTCTGCTTCCTTCTGTGATGATGATAATAGTGTGCTGTTGGTTTTTGATTTCATTTTTGCTGGCTGTGAAACGTCGACGAATGGAGGGTTCCGCTTTTTTTTTTCGGTTTCGATTTGGCGCAAGCTCGGCAAAATTTTCCGCTAAAATGCTGTTTTTGTGCAGGATGGCGCAAAGCGTCGCTCTTGGCGCAGTTCCACAACCACTCTTGGCACTGCTGTTCCACCATTGGAAATAGCGTTATGTTTGGGCAAACATGACGCTGCTATAGAAGCTATAGCGAATGAAGAAGTAAAGCAGCTCTCGCAAAAAAAAAAAAAAAGAATTAGGTAAAGCGGGCAGCTCACAAGGATATGGATCAACAAAACAAGGGCGAGTCCGCGTCGAGAAAACGAAAACAAACGACAACAAACAAAAATGAAGGATAAAGGGAGAACAAGACACGGACGATGCAAATGGCCGCCACTAAGCCCGCCTGCCAAGCGAGCCAGCAAGGAGCTGGTCGGGCCAGGCCAGTGGGAGTGTGTTCGATCAGCTCACGAGAGAGAGAGAGAGGGTTGAATCCGTTCTGCGTAAACATAAAAGTAAGGCAGGCCAACAAGGCGGCCACAGCGGCTAGCCAGCGCGCTCGAGCAACAGAAAACAAAAGCGCGCATATTGCGTAGTACGTCCGCAGAGCGACCCAAGTCTTCGGGCGGCGGTGGTAATGCATGAATAACAACACCAACAAAAATGAAGGTGAGAGAGGGGAGCTCGGTTAAATGGAGAGAGCGAGAGACAAGGAGATAAAGAGTGAGTGCGACGACAGACGGACAGGCGGACGGGCGAAGGAAAAAATAAAAGGAAATCAAGTAGGAAACTGGGACGAAAGTCAGGTCAAGCCGTTTCCGAAGCCTCCCCCGGCTTTCCCCCTTCCATGGTGCTCGGCATCCTTTCCCCCCGACGGAAACCCTTGTTTTCCTCCTGCAAGTTGTCTTTCTCACTCACCATATACCCGATCCACTTCGAACTTTCTCGAAATTTTTTTTCCACTCGTTTTCCCTGTGCCACTCCGTTTCTCCCGCACTTTCTCGTTTCAGCGGACCCCCGCGAGAAAAGCAGCGCGATCGGATGAGCGACCGACCACGCTGGCGAAAGCGCATCGGTCAAGCTCTTACAACAAACTATCGGATATCAAAAAGAAAGCAAGAATAAACGAAGAGGGAAGACGAATGAGAGAGAGAGAGAGACGAAGGAAAGTAAACAATTTATCTGCCATTGGCAGGGTTTGCAGAATAACAAATGTGACGCGACTGCTCCTAACGAAGGAACTTACACACAGCCGCAACGGGCTTATGCAGGCGGAAACACTCGAGTGTTGAGAGGGTAAGCTGAGCTAATTGGCCGTAGAGTTCGCCGCAAATGCAACGAGACGCAATCCAGGACAAATGGGAAGCGACGCGAAATGCACAATGCACAGGGCCGCGCAGTTCTGTCCGCGTTCATTTCCCTGCGTTCTTGCTATAATGGTTAAGCGGTACGTCACTTACTTCACTTTACCGGGACAGCGGCTAAACGTTAGAAACCGGGTTTGCCGCGTCTGTGTGTCCGTCCTTTCCATTACGCCAGCGGTTTCAGCGGTCGCCGTCGAGTCGTCGTCGTTATACTGTATACCCGTCAGGCCATTTCCTCTTCCTCGTACAAACACGAGGCAAGAAAATGCTTGCATGTGACGTCACGGAAGCAGGTTCCCACCGTGACGGTTATACAATGCGGCGCCCAGGTTGAAGTCAGCGTATCATATTTCACGGCCGCTAGATATTAAAAAAAAATGGCTGTGGCTTAGCTAAGGTTAAGCCCAGGATGCGAAGCATACCAGCCTTTATTTTAGTTGTTGAACCACTGTTCAGCCTGGTGAACTGCTGTTGCTTGGCTATATTTGGTTCGGCTAGACGAAGAAACAACTCATGCAGGCGAGCGCACGAGCTGAGAGCCGGCTATGTAGCTACGCGGCCGCAAGCGAGCGCACGAGTTGAGCCTCCGCTTTTGCAGCTGTTATGACGTCATATGGTAGCTACGCGGCCGCGCGCGGCGCAGCAAGGAAGAGCGTGGTTGTGCGGCTAGTATGCTTCGCATAAAAGAACAGAGCGGCCTGCCGCGTGCATCGAAAATACCGTGATCCGCGCCGGCGCCCAGTCGGGGGCTGTTCTCTGGGATCAGCATACAAAATTCGTGAGGGACGCAGTTCGAACGCCGTCGCCCATCCACCGCCCGCGGAAACGGACGGGTCCCGTCTCCGAGAGCTGGCGCCGTTCGGCCCAGCCAAGCGTCCGAGAATGTAACTATACGGCTGAGACATACGCTACCACTGCAGCCCGCCTGAAGTGGCAGGCCGCAAGCTTCATAGTGGCCGTGGATATTCACTGCCGACGGTAACCGATGTCCATGCAGGAAGGAAAGCTGAGGAGAAGCCCCTGGCCTATATCGGCTCTGTCGGAGCCGTGCGAGACGCCAACGGACGCTGCTGCACAGCATGCTGGTTCACCAACAAGGCGCCTGGGATGACGTCATTGAAAACGAAGTCTTGCATGCATAGAGTTTCGTACAAAACTCTATGCGTGCATGAACGTTGAACCCAAGCACATTGCGAAACCTTAAAAAGTACACGTGACCGGAAAATATTTAGTTTTATTTAGGCGAGGTTCTTGAGCTCGAACTCGCAGCTCGTGGGAATCGAACCTCGTTGACCATCACCGAGTCAGCTGTGCTCTTTCACCGATGGTGCATGCACGTTTTAACTCCGCAGCGCTTGTTCATCGACTTCCTCTTTTCTTGCGCTCTGACGCAGTGATTACTTATTGGGTGAACATTTAACTCCGATAACTAGTGCAAAGTTGGCTTTTTCGCCCACGGATGGCCGACCCATGCAAGCCGTTCGCCCGTCGATGGTGATGAACTTAATGATGAACTTTAGCAATTTCTTTTTTACAGCTAGTCATCCAAAAAGCTTATGCGGAGAACGGTAACGTTCAGAAAACGCAAGCGGACGTGGAAACATCAGCGGCTTTGTTCAATGTATACATCACTAAGTCAAGACATCTTATAATCCAACATGCCGTTTCCATATTTGCCTACGCGTCTCGTCCAGCCCACCCTCTTTCTATATATTTTTTTTGCATGTTACTTATTGGGTTTTCACGAATCATTCATGATAAGACACGATAAGCCGGCCTCGGTCCCAAGTTCTGCCGCGATAATTAGAACTCTCTCCCTACACGCTGAACGAACAATGGCGTCTCGAGGCCACCTGAGCACGTGCTACGCGGGCGTGCTCTCAACTACCGGTCACGTTCGTAATTTAGAATGCGCTCGGCGACAGAGAACCGCGAGCTCCAACCGTAATCTACGCGCACGTACTCACCTACAGCACGCACGATTTCGCAAGGACGCCAGCTAAAGACCGTAAGGCCGGCGCAAATGACATTCCCCCCCCCCCCCTTCCGCCCTGCCATGACGGCTGTCGATAACGCTTAACCTTGCAGCGTAGCAGACGCAATGAACGCCCCAACCGAGGCTCCCCCGACGTTGCCGCGGCACTCCCACACGCGTCATCGCCGAGAAAACAACCTGTAGGACGACGCTCCCTGCGTGGCCAGCTGTAATAGCTGTACTTTATGCATCGCCCGTACAATCGAGTCATTCGGTACATCCATTAGGGAAGACTTGCACCCACGACGGCGAAAGTCGTGCGCAAGGCCGAGACAGACAGCACGACCACGCCAGCGAGAGACGTCGCTATGACGTGATCACTCTATAGCCGACGTCACGCGCAGGGGCCTATATAGATTATGGGTTTTTACGTGCCAAAACCACTTTCTGATTATGAGGCACGCCGTAGTGGAGGACTCCGGAAATTTCGACCACCCGGGGTTCTTTAACGTGCACCTAAATTCAAGTACACGGGTGTTTTCGCATTTCGCCCCCATCGAAATGCGGCCGCCGTGGCCGGGATTCGATCCCGCGACCTCGTGCTCAGCAGCCCATCACCATAGCCACTGAGCAACTACGGCGGCTCGCGCAGGGGCCTGTCCGGCCTCATGGTCGACACGTCGTCGAAATGCGGCGCTGCGCCGGCTACGAAGTTCGGGCCCGTCGTACCGCGCTCGGGCAGTCGGCAAACCCAGCCGGACTCGCTTGGTAAAGAGAGTGCGAGAGAAAACTTTCTGAAACATTCGTAGGGAATAATTGCCAGTCCGTGGTATATTAGGACGGGTTCAAATTGTCACAAGGTCGACACACTCGACTCGCAAGACAATGCCGGCTCTCACAAACGGGGACGACTATGACAAAGCAGGGGGAAAGTGCGGGAGCTCCTTCAACGAACCCAGAAGTTTCGAGGGGTAGGCCTGGCTCCATTTCAATCTCGAAGGCTGCAATCACGAGCCGGTGGCTTTCTCTGCTTTAAAATACGCAACCATGTTCGTGCGAAACACGTGAGGCGACAAATAGACGTCAAAGAATACCAGCCTGCAAAAGGTAACCTAGAGCCCCCATGATTCAGCGCCATGATGGAAACATTTCCATGGAAAGGAAACAAGAGGTCCCGTCAAATGAAGCAGTAAAATGAACAAACAGAAAGTTGGGAAAAGATCGTGGCAAGTGGACACAAACGAGAGAAGGAGATTCTTGTTTATGGGAAGGAAAGGTTGGGGTAAAGTGCAGCGCAGTAACTGTCTCTCAGCAGAGGACACCTCAACCGCGCTGCACAGGGGGTATAGGGAATGAAAGTAGAGGGGGAGAAAGTGCACCAGAAACAGCAGCACGCCGCGGAAATGCGATGGAGCTAAAGGCGGTCGGCGAGGCCGACAGCCTCGGCGATTGTCTGGAGCGCACGTAGTATAGTGTCCTGTGTCGCAAACGAGAGAGAAACAGAGTGTGTGTGTGTGTGTGATTGTGAAGGAGGAAGAGGCGCTATGCGATACATGCGCCGCGTTGAGGAAACCGAAAGAAGGAAAGAAGCAAGGTAACGCCAGCGAAAGTCTGCCACGCACGCACTTCCACGTGCGAGTCCCTCGACCCCGATCATCGGACAAGTATCGCCGGCACCCGTGCAGCCCGGCCAGCATGCCGTCCGCACAGTTACGCAACTAAGCGCGCTCCCTCGCGCGAGAGAAGAGACAATGCGAGAACCTCTCTCTCTCTCTCTCTCTCTCTCTCTCTCTCACACACACACACGCACACACGCACGCACGCACACGCACGCACGCACGCGCACGCACGCACACACAACAAGAAACAAAACAGTAAAGCGTCGGCAGCAGCTTGCAGCCAGAGGCGGTCGACTTCCTTTTTCCCATCCCGCGCATCGGCGGCTCCTCCGACGGAGAGCGAACGCCCGTCAAGACGTCACAACGCGCAACACCATGCCGAGTGCAGGGGGGGGGGGGGGGGGGGGGCATCAGGGCGCAACCCGCAAACACTATCCTGCGGTCGGAATTACAAAGCGCGCCGGCCTTCCTCGACGCCGGCTAAGCTCGCGCGCTCGCGCAGTTCCCGCCAGTTAGACGCAGTGCACGAGTCAAGCAGGCCTATATACCCGTCGACAGCGCGTCTGTGTGTGCCGTATGCATCGGCGTGTTACGCGCCGGTCGAAGTGCGCTCGTGGACAGTGAGAAGTGCCGTCGCGTTAACTCTTATCGAGAAAGTACGGGATAAGTTAAGAGTAAGGCCTCTCTGACTTTCTAGAGGCTGGATCTATATAGCATACCGGCTTCTCCACAAACGGAGACTTCAACGACACCGTGCGGGGCCGTGACACTATAACACTATGTCCTGTGCCAAACACGTGAACTATGGAGAACGATTAGACTGCATATAGTCGCGAACCTTGCATATATAGAACGTTGTGCCTCATAGTCAAATAGTGGTTTTGGCATGTAAAAGCCAAGAATGTGTTTTCTTTATATAGAATGTTAAGGGCCTTCTCTTATATTTTTTTTAGATCCTTTCAACTGTTCTCTTACCCTGCCTTATTGTAATCCTATAACGTCTCCACCAACTGCTGGCAACAGTTCAGGCGTCAGCCGCTTAAGGTAGACAATTACAGTGTGGCCAGCCGCAATTTCCTTTCTGCCTGGTGACTACATAATCTAACAAGCAACCACTTACTACTACTACTACTACTACTACTACTACTACTACTACTACTACTACTACTACTACTACTACTGAAAACGTGGGCTCGCTATTCTGTTGCGTAGGCCTAACTCCAACAGGGATAACGAAAAAATGCTCGTGTACCGTGCATCGGAGTGCACGTTAATGAACCCCTCGTGTTTAACATGAAACCGAAGCCCTGTATAGACTACCACGTCTCTTATGGCGCCTTGCACTGCTTGGGGACGTTAATAAAACCGGCCAATCAAAACAGCGATGAGGAGTTCCCTGTGAAACGCTGCTCCATTACTGTGACTTCGGGTGGGCGATTGAGAGCCTGATTACGAAACTTTAAAGCAGCCATCGCTAAAGAGCGTATCGAAGCGTTGTGACGACTTCGGTATTTCCGAGGTACAGGGCTTCATTTCATTCAGAGGCGGCCAAAAGCGGAGCCGAGTCGTTTGGGTCGAGGGGCGCGTTTTTGAACGCGGGTGTCGCCTCGACGTGGGTGACACTGTCTCTACGCCCTCTTTCCCCTTATTCCACTGCCCTGCTTTAGAGCGAACTAAATTCGCACTCTCCTGAAGCGTTCTCTTAAAGCCCCGTGGTCCCACGCCTGTGGTCTACATGAACATACATTCATGCGGGTCATGAATATGGCAAGAGGTCGACATCACAATTATCTTGATTTGGAAATGAAAAGCGCAAGCACTGATCGATCCACCGCCAAACATAATATCAGTGAGCATTGACCTCTCATTGAGAATGCCACGTATTTCGCAAGCTATAGGCCTCTCTATAAACGTGCACCAGGAACCCCAATGACTATGAATTTATCGCACGCAGCCACCGTCAAAATGCGACCACGAAGCAAACCTCCGACCTTGCGCTCAGCGGCAGAACGTCGTAGCCAGTCTAAGGTTGCGGAGTGGGGCCGTCAATTCCATGGCCATTCCGTGGAATGGGGGAGTGAAATAACAACAGTCCTTTCAATTCTGCGCGGTTTAAAGTCCGAGCCAATTCCCATTCGCACAGAATTACTGGCCACCGTTCAACTCAGGTGCTCAAAAAAAGAAGAAACACACGGGATGACTCCAGCATCACTCCAATTCCGCAACCATGATAACTATAGCCACGGAGTCATCAAACCGCGGCGAGTGGTATCATCCCCCATAGTACGCCATCACATACGGTAGGTGCCCCGGCTCGAGGGGGTTACCACAGGGCGATCTCCTGTACGTCCACTTCGTGAGGCGAAACTGCCACTGCACAAAGACGGCGGCTCCCGAAAGCGAGGACTATATACGCGCGCACGAGGGGTCAGTGGCCCGCAAGCGCAACTCGAGAACCGGACGGAAGCCAAACAATGACGGGACGACGTACGACATCAGCGACAGAAGTGCAGGAAAGGAGGGGGGGGGGGGGGGAGGGCGAGGGGACCAGGAACTTTCTCCGTTATGATTGTGCAGCCCTCGCGTAACACGCACGCGATGTTCAGATCGTCGGGAGTCGCGCGCGCACACACACCGAAGCTTTTCGGAAGTCAAGGGTTCGATTCTCGAAAAAGGAGGCCGTGGCTTTCGCGATATATGCGTCCACTTGCAGAGCGGCGTCTGTCTCGGCGCACGAACCGTCCCGCCCTTTTCCCCACCGTGCACCCGTTGAATTTTTTTACTTCGACAGCCTAGAGAAAAGACGTTCATATACGCAGGAAGATTGGGGGGGGGGGGCGGAATAACAAAATTAAATATTTCGTCATCCACCGCACAAACTCACCGTTCACGCACCGTCAGCGTCGTGATACACACACGCGCGCGCGCGCGCGTTGCGTGTACGGCGGGGGGGGGGGGGGGGGGGGGTGAAGGGGGGAGGCACGCCCTATAACGGCACGACGGCTATTTCTGCTGCGCGCCCTCCGAGCACGCGCTTCACCTCCCATCGGCCCCCGCGGCGCGCACCTGCCAGGTCACCCCTCGCGCGCGCGTTCTCCCCGACCCAAGACGCGCGCGGCGGTGACCTCAGCGGCGCATGCGTGAACGTCGGCGGTGCACGCTTACAATGGGGCGAGCGAGCCGTTATCTAACGCTGCCCCCCCCCCCCGCGTGTTTTCAGTTCTTCCGGCAGCCAGCGAATAGCCGCGACAGAGTGGCGCCGCGGACCTGCGTCATCTCTATACGTGAATACACGCGAGGAAAAAAAAGGACTGCACGAACTCCGCAGCCTTTAGCGTTCATTCGCCAAGGGAGAGATAGATGGCCGGGTCCCCGTGTAACAGTAGTATATGTACAGATACGCGTGCAGTCTAGTGATCGGGGAGCCTTGCGTTGTTCTGTGCACTATATTCTCGAGTTCTTTTGTATACGTCCGCGGGCCGACTGCCGAGTCCCCTAACTTCGGGGTCCCCTATTTCTAGAACTCACGTCTATTGTGCTGCGCGCACGTCTTCCAGGCGTGTCTTACTTTTCGAGATAACGGGCACGAGACAGTTGCGCATTTTTAAGGCAGCCAGCGGACTTTTAAGGGAGCCACGAAACGCACAGGCGTTCGCGTGTATACGACGGCTGCTGCTGCAACCGAGAATGGAATAGTATCAATAACTTCTCCATCCTCCAAAGCTCGTTCTATAGCGAATGGCCTATACCTTACCGGGTTTTTTTTTTTTTTTTTTTTGCAATAGCAGCTCGTTGAGCTAGCTGGTGCTTTCGTGTGATTAAAACAGCGCGAGCAGACGCGTAACCAGAAAAGACAATGGGTTTCGTCCCTTCTTGAGTCGCGTCATCCCGAGAATTTTAATGTACCTTAATCGCGTTCACATTTATTGTCCAGCGCGTTTCTTCACTAAGGTGTAGGAACCCAGGAAGCTTTACTTTTGGTGTTGTTGCTGTTGTTGTTGTTGTTGTTGCACTGTGAAAGCAGTTAGACGAAGCTTAATTTTTTAGCTCTTGAGCTATGTAATACCGAAATACATGGGAAGGCACAAGTCGTACTGCTCGACATTCCGTGCGCCAACTTTGATGAATTTCGCTAGAATAGCAGCTTGGGCTTGTTGGTTTTCCATCCTGCTAGCACGCCGTCCTTGTTACTGACAAAAAAAAGAACTTGAGCTTTTGCACGTGCAACCGCTATCTTGAGTGCATAAAAGAAAAAAGTGCTTTTTTCACATGATGTGCGATCACGTGACTGCGACACGCGAGGGCAATGTTTATAAGAAGCCGTGTTTCTTTCGGAATAAACGTTGTTGAAAGTCAGCGCTTGTGGTGTCTTCTTGTCTCGTCCCTTGTCTACATTTTGCGCTGTTACTAGCAGGAACTTTGATGAAGTTCGTTGCATTTAACAGAAAATATTAAATCTAGTGAATGCTGAAAGGAATTTTTTGCAGGAAATGACTGCAGAAAGCAAGCTTCTTACACAAACACTCCTGAAAATCACAACGTTCGAGAAAACTTGCGCATAAAGTTCACAACTCTGTAACCTAGCAATGAAGAGCGATATTTACTGCAATTCTTTAAAAAGCGCCTAATGAGACGTCTAATAAAAGCCGACTAAATCAATGTATTACGCAGCGCTCTGAAACATATCACTAATCTCTAAGCTGTACATTTGCAAAACCATCGTGAACACTGCGACAATGTCACGCACGTTGTAAACTCGCATATCACGTTTGTCCGCTTGATATGCTCTAACAGATATACAGTTCGCGGAACTGCGTTGTTTTTCCGGCACAGAGTAACGGATTTATAAACTTCGTACTTCAATCTTTCTTTTCTTTCTTTTTTTTCATTTTTATCTTGCCGATTCTCAACGCGTTCTTTCCGGCACAGAGCTACGGATTTATAAACTTCGTACTTCGATCTTTCTTTTCTTTCTTTTTTCATTTTTATCTTGCCGATTCTCAACGCGTTGTTTCCGGCACAGAGTTACGGATTCATAAACTTCGTACTTCGATCTTTCTTTCCTTTTCTTTTTCATTTTTAACTTGCCGATTCTCAACTCGTTATTATAAAAAAAAATATGACACCATAAATAAAATTGTGCTGCCTAGATTAACTACAATTCACCTTGACCTTTCAAATTCAACAAGTTTCGTTCCAATCGCTCATGCAGTTGTCGCGCGAGAGCATTTATAGGTTTCACATGTTTTTGAAACGGAAAATCGTAGTTGGCCCAAAACTAAATCTTCCTACGAGAAGCTCGAAACTGCGTTTCCTGCGTCCGGTCCATCCTTTCCGTTACGCCGACAACCCTCATCGTGAAGTCGTCATTATGCGGTCAACCATGTCGGCCCCTTACTCAGCTTCACCCTTGCCATAATGAAAAGAAGAAAAAAAAACTGCGCCCAACACCAACGCCAACACCACCACCACCACCACCACCACCACCACCACCACCACCACCACCACCACCACCACAGGAATTCGAACTCATGACCCCGCGATATAATGAGCAGCTGAAAGCCACACATATTAATAATGACTGCGCTGCAGGGCAAACCAGGCCTGCGGGAAACTGCAAGGTGGAGGAAGATCATAACGAGAACAAGGTGAAAGCATGAGCCACCGTTTCGACAAATGGACTTGTCTTCTTGAAGAAGACAAGTCCATTTGTCGAAACGTTGGCTCATGCTTTCACCTTGTTCTCGTTTTGCTCATCGTCTTGAATTTCCGTCTCCCGCCTTCCCCGCGTTTTCCCAAGGTGGAAGAAGGCGAACGAAAGGGAAAATTGTCATCCACCCGATATAGCACGAAGAAAGAGAGCGTCGAAGGTGAGGAAAAATTAATCTCGGTCCGGGAATCGAACCCGGCACCAACGCCTTTCTGGGGCGCGGTCGCTCTACCATCTGAGCTTATACCAGGCTACAGCCGATCGTAGAGCGAGACCTGGTGCAACTCGAAGCACAGGAAAGGCGTCGGTACCGCCGGCCCAATCCCCGGACCAAAATATGGTGTTCTTCAGCTGCGATGCTTTCTGTGAGGAACACCGTATTGGGTTTCCTATGCAGATTCGCGTTACCAGTCGGGTGAGCGTATATTTCCGCTTTCATAACTACTGCGCTGTCGTGGATCTTCGGTGATTGGTAATTGGTGCGGGGTTTTGAGCACCTTGGACCGTCGTCGAATGCACGTATTCTCACAAGTGCCTGTACTCTGTCTTCTCCCTCTTCCAAAAAAGAAGGGGGAAAAAAAGAAAACGAAAAGGAACAGAGACACCGCGACCAGGTTTTGCCTTTCCAGCATCCCACGCTCAACTAAGACCAACTCAATTTGCATAGGCGCGCATTCGCAACAGTGTATACGCGTCCGTACCCAATTGCGCGGCGACGCGCAAGCCTGTCGCCCGCGGGACGAAACGTGTACAGTGCACACACACACTTACAGTGCGCGCGCGCGACTCACACACACACCCACACACACTTCCTGATTCGTCACGTGTCCCGTTGGAGGCACCACGGCGGATGAAGGGGGGGGGGGGGGGGGGGACCGGCTCACACTTACACTGCCCTACAGAATAGCGGCGCCGGGCACAATGGACAAAAGAGACTGCGCAGAAGAAAGGAGACCACCGGCCGGCAGGAGACAAAAAAGAACGGGGGGGGGGGGGGGGGGGGTCCTCGAAAAAGTAACCGACCCGCGCACGGCCGGGCTGCGGGGACAGCTGCGCGAGACCGCGAGTGTTGCGGGCAAAGACGTGTCCCATCCGAGCTCAAAGAGGGCCCCGAAATTGCACCACCGCCAGCCCCCTCGCCGACCCGAGCCCCTCGTCCTTCCTTCCGAGAAAAAAAAAAAAAACAAACGGCTTCTTCTTCACCTTCTTCCGGCCCACGGGTGTAATTGACCGGTGGCGTGTGAACCGACGCCGCAGAAGACGAGAGCGAAGACTCCCGCTCGCCGCTACGACGTCACCCGACGTTATTCCGGTTCACACGGACGGTCGACGACGCAATGGGCAGGAGAACAGAAGAGAGAAAGAAAAAACTAGAAGCTACAGCCGCATACGCAGAAGCTTTCTAGGGAGTACAAAAGGACCCGCAATTACGTGGAGAGTTCATGTCGTGCATATACTTCCTCTTTTTTTAGGTACACGTGCGGGTAATAGCGCGCATGTGGTTTGAAGCCTACGCAATTGTTAATTGTGCGCGCAGCACGTTCCCGCGCTATGCGCAAGCACGCATGCGGTGACGTTTCGTCACCCCGAGTTCACGAGAACGGTCCGCGGACCCGAAACGTCACTGAGGGACACGCTCCCAAAGGGAAAGTTCTTTACCACCCCAGAAGGGGTCACTCTATACAAACGTTCCGCCCAGCCGTAAACGTGAACTCTCGCTCAACCTCTCGCTTATTTCTCGCTCTCGCTTTATTGTAACAGATACGTTACAATAAAGAAAAAAAAGTTTAGCGGTATAATAACGTATCATTACTCACTGGTCTGCTTAATGCGTCATATACCTCATAACGCAAGAGATAAGAAAAACGATAAACCACACAGATAACGCTTGTTTCGCGTAGCTCGTCCTTCTTGCGCCATCCGAAGTTGATGGATCCGTACCAACTACATAGCGTGACACCGCAATGCCTGTTGCGTTCCAGACTTCAATGGGCGTGAACGTCCCGACGGTTCCGTGCAGTTCCTGCGGGGTCCCGGCCCGTGCCGACAATGTATACGCGTGCTCTCCTCCATGTGGAGTTGCGGTAAACGTTGCACACAACTCCGCAAAAGAGGTGCAGAGCGCCCAAAAGGCATATACGTATATTTATTCGCCGAAATGGAACGCCGAGCATGAAATTCGGCACGGCGATCACGCACTTCACTCGGTATATTACGCAAGCGCTCGCTCTTGTCATTTCGCGCACGCTCGCAAAGAACGCGTGCGAAAATAAACAGACAAAAAAAATAACGATATATAAACCGAAACGCTATGTAAGGCTGTGGCCCTGAATCATCACACAAACATACAAACGTACAAACAGACAAGCAAAGAAGCAAACAATGTGGTTCGTCGTTGGCCGCACAGCATCATGCACTGCGCCGGGAATACCAAGAAACAGCAAACAAGCGCGCACGCCCAAGGAAACATCCACGAAGACCGCGAAAACAGACATGCCGCGGTAGCTCAAAGAAAATAACGTAAATAAAGTAAAAGCCGCTCTCAATGACGGAATGGAAGCTAAAAATGTCGCACGTTGGGTGCGCATGTAAGCACAAGGGCACCCGCGCTGCGATATTCCCGCGATGTTTACAATTAAGCGAAGCCTCCGAGAGATGCGGTGCCATAATTTCGTCTATTCACATGTATTTTTCGTTTATTTATGATGTTATACATATTTTTTTTAAATCTGTTTTTGACAATACCGCGTTACAAGATCCTCAACCCTTGTTATGAATAATTATAGTCAAGAGCTCCGTCTTTGTGCGTGTAAACCGCGCGTAGCAGTAAATTGTGCAGGCGTGACATTGTTTTAATAACCCTAGCCAACGCGGATACCTAACTATATATAGCCACAGGTTTTACAACAATACAGAGAGCGGACACCATATATATATATATATATATATATATATATATATATATATATATATATATATACATACATACATACATACATACATACATACATACATACATACATACATACATACATACATACATACATACATACATACATACATACATACATACATACAGTCGTATCATGAGAAGCCAACAAACACTTACACCAAGGACAACATTGTGGGAAGGTTGTGGGATCGTCCCCCACCTGCGGCCCGTTGTTTGTTTATCCACTTTCATTTCCATCAATTTATTGTTTCCTTACTTCATTTATTAGGCACAAATAATTTCCCCTATGTTCTCCTTGGTGTCAGTGTTTGTTGGCTTCTCATGCATATTGTGACTAATAAATATCGGGCCCCTCGGTTAACCCCCTTTCTTCTCGTTCACACACACACACACACACACACACACACACACACACACACACACACACACACACACACACACACACACACACACACACACACACACACACACACACACACACACACACACACACACACACACACACACACACACACACACACACACATTTCGCTAGAAAGAAAGTAACAATTACCGGAGTTGCACGGAAATGCTACCCGGGGTTAAGGCCACTCCTACCGCAGTTACACGCTAAGGCCACATTAATGCGCACTTGCCTCATTAAAGAGAACAAAATAGTTGTTAAGATTTCCGCGAAATTACGCGCTCGTAGCTGGCGGTATAATACAGGCCAGACACGTACGAAAGGTTAAGCTTGACAGTGGATTAGCACGTATACGTGTTGCTGGGCTAAATATCAACACGGCCATAAATTGCGCCACTAATGAATAACAACAACGCTATAATAGCCGAGAAATTTAGCTTGTCCGCATAAACGTACTAGCCCCTTCACGGAACACCGGTGCACTGGAAACGTGGATATATATCAACAACGAGGCCTTTCGCAACGCTCGTGCTTACGTCTCGGTAACCCGGTACATGCTGCAAATGGTGCAACACGTTTACGGACGACAATGCAAAACTCCCGAACATTAACTACAGGCGCAGCTATAGCAGCGACACACCTCGTAGCGTTTCAATAAACGTTAAGTAACATGTTAGAAGCGTCCCCAGCTGCGTTGCATATAATCGTCCTAGTAATAATAATAATAATAATAATAATAATAATAATAATAATAATAATCTGTATATAGGCAAACGTTTTGTCGAGCGGCTGACCAACGATAAAGGCAAAGTGAGCATTATCCATCACTGCATGCAATTCAACTCGCTCTTCCGTTTGTCGGTGGCGTAAGATCATCCCTATAGCGGACGGGTTCGCATCACGCGCTCCTTGCACTCTTTGTGGTTCAGTTGTGCTGCGTGCTTAGAGAAGCACATCATTTCTCTTCAGAGCAACGAAGCGTTTGACGTCTGCACCTATACTTGATTTCGTTTATGCAATTTCGACGGCATTATATATATATATATATATATATATATATATATATATATATATATATATATATATATATATATATATATATATTGGCATTTCTGAAGACGCGTGTCGCTATGAGGCTGCTCTGTAAAATAATTTACCCCCGTACAAAACGGTGTAAATGTGTCTATAACTCGCACCCATAGGGTGTCAGTTATATATATATTACACCCTAAGGGTGTTAGTTATCGACGCATTCACACCCTTTTTCACTTTTAAGGGTGTAAATTATTTTTAGAGTGTGGATGGCTTTTGGGCAGCGCCACTCGCGCCGCGGGTGAAATCAAAACGACGGCAGAAATTAGGAGGCGAATGACGCTAATAATTAAGAGATAAAAAAGATATATTGGGTTACATCAAAAAGTTGGAAGCAAAAAGGACGAACTGCGGACAATTGCATCGTTGGATTGGGCGCTGTGTATACGGGTGGCGCATGTATAGCACGAAACAACTGCCTCCGACATCTGCGCGCAGATCGGCTAACGCGAGCAGCGTGCACGCATTACCCGGTATCTCGGAGGTAATAATGACGAAACTCAAAGGTTGCGTGTGTTTTCAAGAACGACGTCGCTAGCGACTTTTTTAATTATTATTATTATTATATCGGCGCACTTTGTGATCCCCAAGCCTCTTCGAAGACCCTCACGGCACGACAGACTTACTCCGGATTTCGTAAGTATTACTTTGTCAGTTCACGGCTTTGCCTACAGGCGGTGTCCCAATCGCGAACCCCCCGTTCCTAAGAGATGGCTCTCTGGACGCTAAACTGCAGAAGACCATGTTTCCGTGCGCTGCACCCAGGCGTCGAGAGCGATCGCAAGGAGCCGGAAACACGTCGTACAGCCGCCATGTTCATGGCTTTGATCGCAGGTTGAATTCAACGACGTGGCTGCGCGCTCGAAGCTGCCAGCATGACAAGCGTGAACTCTCTGCCATGCATCGTGCGGCGTGTTCGTTGTGAATTGACAAGGACACTCAATGGGACGCTGCCTGAATTCCAGAGCGCCACGGTTGAAGCCGCGGCATGCGTGAAACGGTCCATAGAGCGTGGTGTTGACGTCACTGACTGCGTCATCAATGACGTGCGGCGTTTCGCAACTGAGCGCCTTGACTGATTAAAAAGGCGAGCAGGGAAAAAGGCGCCGCTAATTAACCTCCGGCGTCACCAAAATGTGAAGATTTGCTCAGCCGAAAGAAAAGCCGGACAGTGACTGGTCTTGTGCATGAGCTCAACAGCCCACAAAGTACACACGCTCTCCGCTTTTATTTAAGAGTCGTTGAACGGTAGGGCGCGCGGTCAGCTCTGAGAATATCCACCAAGCGTGCGCATATTCCACTGCGCGCAGCTCGTATAACGCTTCCTCGCTTTGGGATCCGTTTAATGTTTCTCATTTATTTTTGTTCTCTCTCTTATTACCTTGGCAAAGACAAATTGTGGAACGGTGGCAATACACGCAGCCGCGTACAATCTCCGTGGCCATTAAAGACGTCGTGCGCTGGACGAGAAATATAGTTGCGTGCAGTAAAAGCAGGCCACTCCATATATGGAAAAAGAAAGCAGAGAGTCTGATAAGAAACGGAGAAGAGAGTTTGTATATACATAGCTACACGAACGAAGGTACACCAACATTCATTTCGGGAGGTGGGGGGAGGGGGAGGAGAACGAAGAAAGAACAGGAAGCGAATAAGTGGGAGGGAGCGAAATTGGGCCCAAGGTTATACAACGGGCGATGGCACAGAACGAAAAAAAGAAGAAGCGCGCGGCATGCGGCTTCGACAACGTTGGCGCCGTGTCCTTAATTCGCGAGTGGCCGCATCTCATCCTACAGGGGCGCGTGGCTTCCTTCTACATTTATTCGATGTCGCCGCCTCGCGTCCCAAGCAACGCCGCCTCGACGATAAGGACGATCGTAAGAGAACACCGCCTTGAAACGAGGCGCGCCGGCCACGTTCCACTGCACTCCGGCACGATATTTAACCTCTTATGCGACTTCAATGTAAATACACAAGTGTTGATTTGTATTTCTACTCTTTATATACTGTCTATATTACGCGCACGATAAGACCATACCGCGGTTACGTATAGAATTTTTATTCAACATCACTACAGTTCTTTTATATCTGTGCAACACCAATATTCCAAATGTATACGTATCTTGCCGATTATAGGGTGTGCCAATATTCGAAACGACACAGGACATGACGTATGCTAGGAGCCCGCTTCGTCGCGCACTCGGCCGTATACTTTTCGACCAATCACGATCACTCGCAACAAAACGTTGTTTAGACACGGAATTCGACGAGAATGAAATCAACCACAACTCTGGTGGGGCGCTCCTGGGCGGCCGCTGCAGCCGAAGCACCTCCCGTGAGAATATATATTTCAATCTCGTCGAATTCCGCGTCTAAACAACGTTTTGTTGCGAGTGATCGTGATTGGTCGAAAAGTATACGGCCGAGTGCGCGACGAAGCGGGCTCCTAGCATACGTCATGTCCTATATATATGGGTCATTCCATCTCAAGTGTACTCGGTGTTTTATCGACCATCTGCGATTCTGCTGAAAAAAATCATACTGTTTTACCTCAAAGTGCGAAGTAATTATTCAAGCGATTTTTCTTGAAAAAAAAATTTCTGATGCCCTGAGGACGCTTTGAAGATTGCGCACACAAGTGAAACTGTGCCAGGTTGAAAAATTTCTACAAAGTTATTGCTTTGACCTGTTACTGCGAATATCTTTTGAAATAGTCGCCAGACGGTGCTCTTTCGTGACTATTGTCGTTTATTACTTTTTGTTTTAATTTACATAATTTTTAGCCGTAAGGAAAAGTCGACAATTGCCCCTTTTTAAATATTTTTTATAAAAGAAAGTAACGTGTCCACGAGGAATATATTGAAAATAGGGGCTTGGTATGTGTGTATACTAGATGATAAAAATATTCGTATAAGAAATAAAGCCTAAGCTTTTGCTTAATGTCATGGTAAATATGAAAAAAATTACGTTCTGACTCAATTTGTGGCTTCATTTTCGCAATGTAGCGTTCCAAGTAAAAATATGGCATAGTCGGCATCGGATAGTATGCTTTGCTGTCTATGTACAAAGATTCAAAAGATTAAATTTTGTTTTAAGCGAGAAAAAAATTTTTGAACTGCACAATCACAAGGTTGCGCGGAGCATCTCTTTGCTTCGCCTTCACTGCATAGCACGTCGGCCGGTGTTTCAGTCTCGCTCATTTTACGCGCTTCTTCTTTTTCTTTTTGAAGACGAGGTCTTTTTTGGCGACTTCAGGTTGATTTGCGGTTCGTGGGGACTGAGTTTCTGGCCATTGTCATCTTGTAAGATTATATAATTGCAGGCCTTCTAGTGCACGTAGGGCAACAAATAGGCGTCTGAGTTAAGCTTGGAACGCAAAAGATGCAGAAAGTTAGTGTGCTAATATATACGGAGAAGTTATAACGCGTAATTCTTAAAAAATACGGTGAAATAAGTTCGATCAACATGCCACCAGTCACTAAAAACGCGCCAGAACAGGAACCAGAACTGTGGCTTTATAAGCCACCTGTGCCACGCCAAAAGAGCAAGAAACGTAATTCAACTTTACGGCCCCGTTTTTTCGTCCTCCTACGAATGTAAGGCTAGAATGTTTATGTGCATCCGGCAACACAATGGCGTTAAAATCACCCCTTGTCCTGGAGAGGAAATACATGAACTAGAGACATCGTGTAGTTTAAACGTGCCATGAATTATTACGCAAATCCATGTACCTGAATTCCCAGAAGCTGAAGGCGCACCAAAACTGTCGTCCAGTCTGTCGACTTGATACATTTTCTTCACACCTCGATCATCGGAAAGAAACTGTAAACATGAACGCCAGTTTGCTTCTGTGACAGCTGTAGCTTTGCCTGGGATAAAGCGGAGCAGTAACAGACGACACACTTATCGTCTGCGCGTAATGCACGCTCCACCCGTCGTCTTGACGTCGCTTTCCCAGCCTCGGTGGGTGGCATCGCGGGACGCGTTTACGATACGAATACGTGTTCCAACCAGACATTTAAGGCCGCTTCGCAGACATTCTAGGTATCAAGCCGGCCAGTGGCCTTTTTCGTTGTTTTAGGTTTAGCAGAACGCCACAAATCGCCTGTTCGTTGAATAAAGCCACAGTTCTGGTTCCTGTTCTGGCGTGTTTTTAGTGACTGGTGGCATGTTGATCGAACTTATTTCACCGTATTTTTTAAGAATTACGCGTTATAGCTTCTCCGTATACATTAGCACACTAACTTTCTGCATCTTTTGCGTTCCAAGCTTAACTCAGACGCCTATTTGTTGTCCTACGTGCACTAGAAGGCCTGCAATTATATAATCTTACAAGATGACAATGGTCAGAAACTCAGTCCCCACGAACCGCAAATCAACCTGAAGTCGCCAAAAAAGACCTCGTCTTCAAAAAGAAAAAGAAGAAGCGCGTAAAATGAGCGAGACTGAAGCACCGGCCGACGTGCTATGCAGTGAAGGCGAAGCAAAGAGATGCTCCGCGCAACCTTGTGATTGTGCAGTTCAAAAATTTTTTTCTCGCTTAAAACAAAATTTAATCTTTTGAATCTTTGTACATAGATAGACAGCAAAGCATACTATCCGATGACGACTATGCCATATTTTTACTTGGAACGCTACATTGCGAAAATGAAGCCACAATTTGAGTCAGAACGTAATTTTTTTCATATTTACCATGACATTAAGCAAAAGCTTAGGCTTTATTTCTTATACGAATATTTTTATCATCTAGTATACACACATACCAAGCCCCTATTGTCAATATATTCCTCGTGGAAACGTTACTTTCTTTTATAAAAAATATTTAAAAAGGGGCAATTGTCGACTTTTCCTTACGGCTAAAAATTATGTAAATTAAAACAAAAAGTAATTAATGACAATAGTCACGAAAGAGCACCGCCTGGCGACTATTTCAAAAGATATTCGCAGTAACAGGTCAAAGCAATAACTTTGTAGAAATTTTTCTACCTGGCACAGTTTCACTTGTGTGCGCAATCTTCAAAGCGTCCTCAGGGAATTAGAAATTTTTTGTTCAAGAAAAATCGCTTGAATAATTACTTCGCACTTTGAGGCAAAACAGTATGATTTTTTTCAGCAGAATCGCAGATGGTCGATAAAACACCGAGTACACTTGAGATGGAATGACCCATATATATATATATATATATATATATATATATATATATATATATATATATATATATATATATATATATATATATATATATATATATATATAGCTCCAGCTGGTGTGTGCGAACGCCATAGAAAACGCCCAGCTGGCGCATAGTATTCCGCACACCGCCGAGTTCGCCATCTTGCCAGCTCTGATTGGCCCAAAGGGCTCCTACCGCCTCCGTGATTGGCTTAAAACGCCGCCATTGCAGAATTCGACAATATGGCGGAATATGCCGCAGAGTCCGGAATCACACCCCCCGGGTATAATCTGACTGGCCGTTGCCGGAATAAGTATACACATACTACAACCTACACCTCTTTCCTGCTCCTATAGCCGTCCGTGTGCCATCCTTGTGGGGGCCACGTGGCTGACCTCCGTGTACTCAAAGCCATCCTTCGTTCGACGCTCTTCCCTCCACTCGGCTGAGCTGAGGACGGCGCCGCCCCTCGGCAAAAGCACACGCTACGCTTCTCGAGAATTGCCATGGAGTGTCGGTGAAGCGCACTGCACCACTTCTGTCAAGAGGTTGCACTGCCATCCACTTTAGTGAGTCGAAGTGGGTTGTTGAGAATGGAGAAACGTTCTAAAGAATGCGGAGCTGAGTCCTGTAACTCACGTCTACACACTCCCTATCGACCAGGCACGTGATGAGCCAATCAAAGGAATGCAAACCAAAAAGTGGCGTACCTATGTGCCTTGCGCTCCAAGTGAACGCGGTCAAACGGGCTGACAAAATCGTATTCGCTTACGCGTATGACAAGCCATAAAGGAAGTGCAACCTTTGCGGCGGGGCGGGTGACTCGTCCGAGTCGTCCCTGAAGTTTCCGTTGCAGTTTTTTTAGCTGCGCTTTATTTTATTCTTATATGTTCCAAGTCCAGCCCTATATCGCACAGTTTCATCTCGCCGAAGTGCTCGACAGCCAGAGAGCGTTCTCTATGTACAGAAAACACCACCTCGCCGTATGTACGGTAAGTCTTTCCACCGGACAAAACAGAGCAAGTGCAAGGACAGACGCGATTACCGCGTCGTCGTCGCGAGGCTGATGCGGAAATGCCCAGCACAGCTAAAACTCCACAACACAAAATTTCAGCATTCCTACATTTTTCATGTGCCACACGGAAAGATTAATTTGCGGCCAAATACTTTTCCGTACAGCTGACGCGCGACACAGCAAAGGATCAGCCATGCTGCCACGCGCGTTCACGTGTCAACCGTACACGGTCACTGTAATTATTTTCCTTGTATACGTACACCTGTTCCGTAGGTTTCCCTGAAGGCGGAGCTCACCGAACTTTACAGCCATGCGGCACCTGGCTATCACATGATCTCAATAAGACCTCGACTGAGGCTAGTCGGTAGGTCATATTTTATCGTTCTCTTTACTGCGATATATATATATATATATATATATATATATATATATATATATATATATATATACAGTGTCTCAGTTAACTTGGACCAAAATTTTTAAGAAACCCAAGAGCTCTAGAGAAATCGTGCCCACTGCATAGTTGCGGCAGTCGTATGTACTTACAGCCAGTATTTTTTTCATCACGAAGTATTAAATAATTCATTGCTTTTAATTAGTGAACTCTTTAATCATTGTTGGAATCACAAACATATCAATTACAATGTTGCAGGGCACCTTAAATAACCTCCGAATCAAGCATTTCTTTCGTGCTGAAGTGGTCCTGGTTGTTTTTTTCCAAGAAAAAACAAAAGCCAGCGAAATGCGCGAAATACGAAATAGATGCGCACTCGGGCACGGCCGCTACTCAAGCGCCTATGAGCAACCATTGAAAGAAATACGGCTGCATTCTCTTATCGCCGCATCGTACAAAGCTCCGCAACGCGTATCAATGCGTCAGCGGCGTGTTCTCTTGATGCCGCGACCATCACATAGCGTGAAGCCCTGTATCGAGCTGCCGCCGATAGTAAAGCCGTGTATCCGTGGCTGTTCGCTTGGGAGCGCTTGAGTAGCGGCGCGCCGAGCGCGTATCTATTTCGTATTTTGGACGTTTCGCGCGCTTTTGTTTTTTCCCGGAGAAACCAACGAGGCAAAGCTGGGAACTTAACAAATGCTTGATCTGGAGGTTATTTGAGGTGCCCTACAACTCTGTAATTGATGTGTTTGAGATTCGAGCAATAATTAGGTTCACTAATTAACCGTAATTAAGTAATACTACGTGATGAAAAAGAAATACTGGCCGTAAGCACATATGACTACGGCTACCATGCCCTCGGTATGATTTCTCTAAAGCTCTTGGGTATTCTTAACATCTTGGTCCAAGTTAACTGGGACACCCTGTATATAATTTTGCATACTAAGCCCTGCAGGAGTTAACGCTGCTTAGCGCAGTAGTTTATTGCGACAAACGCAATGTCCCACTTATATATAGATTTGAGGTTGAGCGCTCGCACTCAATAGAAATCTAGCTTTTTTGGCACGGGATCTGCGTCAACTAAAAGCTCGATTTCTGCTTAGCAGTTACACTATAAAGGTTTCTTTCGCAGCCGCTCTAGGCCTCGAAGACCTTTGAACATTCTCAACGAACGTGATTTCTAAAAATTCAAACACTTGTTATTGGAACTCGTACAGTGCCTTTAAAACATATCATTATGCAAGATCTGTTGCTCTATTGACTTTCTATTTCATTCAATAAATCTTATATTTAAATGCAATAAAATGTCATTCGTGATTTTTTTACAAGGGAGAACTAATAACGCCTGCTCTCTGCCTTTTTTTTTTAATTCCTTATACTTTCTATGATTAAACTCATATAAAGTTCTACTGTGGCGCTTTTTTTTTCGTTTTGCTGTATTGTTATTTTCTTTCTTTCTTTTTAATGGAGTAAATAATTCGACTGGACGCTTTCGAGCGCTCGCAACACATTCGCCTCCATGGTTCATTCAGAGCGCCGTGCTCAAGCTTGAAGAGCGCTAGAGCGCTCGGAGGCGCTCTAGCGCTCCGAGGGCTCTATATAGCACTCTCACCTTCGATCTGGGAGCGCAACCGCGATCGAAAAGAAATTAGATCACGTGGTTACTCCGATTGTTCTGGGTGCTGCTAGCACGTCTGGCTCTGGCTCCAGTCTCGAGAGGACTCCGAATCACTGCAAACCGAGTCCGAGCTTACATATATACGAACCAGTCGAATGTATACCGTTAGCGAGAGATGAACGTTATAGCATTTACGAACGCTGTTCTACGGCCCCTTCTTCAAAAATATTTGTTTCTCGTTCGAGAAAAAGTGCCGCTGAAAAAGATGAGACACGACCGACGGAAATGATTCCCGTGACGTCATCAGCGTCCCCTATCGCGCATAGGATGCCAGCTCCATTCTGTTCTCGGAAAGAGAGGAACGCAACGACAGATGTTGGTTCTCGTCTGTATGATACTAATGCCCTTTCATGTTTGCCTCGAGTTTGTCCTGCTGTGCCGAGCTGAATGTAGGCATGAAAGCCAAGTTTCGTTCTGTTTTCCTGCCGGTGCTCGAGGAGTGCCGGGTATACAAGCTCAAAACTCGCACGTCCTGCGGCACTTGTCTCACCTGTCGCGAATTATGTGCCACCTTATCACTATCAAAACATCGAATTTGGGGGAAATTTCCTTTTGCATGAATAAACGCCTTTGCGTTACAGCATGGCATTCTCGTGTCACGTGAAGCGAGGTCTCGCTAAACCCGCTTCTCGAGGTTATAGCAGAGTCGCAGACACGGCAAAAGATAACGTTTATCTGTCTCTCTCTCTTAACCCTTTATCTTATCTGAAGGCAAGTCGCGTCGAGGACACAAGCAAAGAACCCTGAGGAGACTTATAGCCTCTGCGCCCTCCAAGTCAAAAGCCTTGACACAGACCTAACAACACAGCGGCATTTAACGATACGAATATAGTGTACCGCAGCAAGCTAGCAGGAAAGAAATGATAAACAAAAGAAAGATGAAATAAAGCAGAAAATGAAATAAATAAAAAAAAGGAACCCAGAGCATCATTCGATGTCGCGGACCTGATCGAACAAACGCACTGTTACTCCTACTGGCCTCAGAGAAAAACGACTAAGATGCGCCTTCGAGCGGTTTTTCTTTTTTTTTTTTGGAAAACACGAATACAGTACTGCTATGCAAGCGACTAAATAAAGTTGTTTTCTCTCTCTCTCTCTCTGCAAGAAGCACCGGAGTGACGAAGTTTTGTTTTCGCAGACAGTGTGGGGGATCTTTGCCGGAGGCAGCCTTTGACTGCGCCTTTCGGCCTGAAACTCGGCTTCTTACGTGCTGTCCTTAATTAGTGTGAGTGGACCCTCTCGTGAATCTGGGCGCGTAACGAAAGTATAACTGCGAAGTGATTCGAGCGCCGGGCGGCTATGCTTCCGGCTTCGCTTACGGTATTTACATAACGGCCAGCGAAGCAATGCGTTACGAAAAAAAAAAAAAGAGGAAGAAAAGAAAGGAAAAATCGCCCAACACACCACTCCGTTACGCCATTAGCCGCAATTTGTTTTAAGTTTTTTTATTGTTACTTTATTTATTGCGTTTGTTATTCTTGTACTGCTTACTTCTGCATTGTATAGTTGGATGTTATTACCAAGTGTATTCGTCAATGTTTATGCATACGCATTCGAGCGATTTCTTTCACAAATAGTACGTTCTTGTTCATGCTTTTGCACTTCTGTATATGACGCGTTACTTTTACATATTAGTTTATTATTTATTTCCGACAAGTAGTGTTTATTATCTAATTTATTTTACGTTGTGTGTAAGGATTTGTATTTTGCTGCTTAAACCTTGGTTGCTTAAACTTGCTTATGTATAATTGTTTAATAGTCCCTGACAGTCTTAGCCGATAGGCCGAGAAGCCACCGTCTTACTGTGGGACCTCCTCCTGAACATAGGTGCACATATAACCTGTTATTTAATAATCCAAACATATTTGTCAAACATTTTTTTAAAAAATATGCGCTGGGTCACGAAAATGTAACGCCGATGGAGCTGGATAGTATCAGAACAGCAAAAGATTGTGGTACCAAGTAGCACACATAACATTGCGATAACGTTGTACTCTTTATGAATGTAGCGCTAACGTTCTTTGTTAGAAAATAGCATAACTGAAACGTTCAACATGTACAGTTTTATACTACATTTATATGTTGTTGCAACACTTAGAATGTCTTAAACAACAGATGCATAACGTTCGAAACTGGACTTCCACCTACACATGTATTAACAGAGCCCTTCAACACTATTTTGTGTAACACTAAATATTTATTCGATGCTACATTCCAATGTTAACTAAATGATGTCAGTAAAAAGTTGCTGTAAACACGAATGTTGTAACACACTTTGGCCACTGCGCTGCAGTTATTTCATAGTGTATTTGCGAATAATTAACAAACTTACATAGAATTGGTCACGCGCTGCTCTCTACTGGCAGTTACGGGTTACGTGTTTAAAAAAATATGGCATTAGTAACGATATCGCAGCCTTTTGAACGAAGCAGAAAATAACGCCAGTGGTAGACTACATTTATACACTCGCATTTGCCAGGTACAATCCGCTGTTTTGCAGCCTCAGGAAAACACTGGGCTTTTAGCACGTCACCTAGGTGAACGCTAGTGATCAAGTACCGTACCAACGTTCACGTAACGGAGCACAAAGGTTGAAACCCAAGCGCTGGGGAGATGCCACCGTGGAAGAAACATGGCATCGCGCTTCAACAGTGACGCTAACGACCTGCGAAACTACCGTTATGCGTGTACAAATACGGCGATAAGATCATAACAGATAACGAAACAGGCAGATCTGTCGACGTACGGCACACGGCAAACATTATCGGTGCGACAAACGAGCGGCCGTCTGTCTACCTACGAGGTAAAATTCCTGCCACTGCAATCCCCGTGTACGGGAATTACAAGACAGAAGGCCTTGAAATCGCGAACGGAGACCTTAGCAGAACGTTTACAAGAAAACTTACGTAAACGCAACCGACTCGTAGCCAGTTACGGCTGTGCGAAACCGTTGCGGCAGAGGTGCGCGAGGAAGCCCCAAGACTTGCGAAAACACGATCATGCAGGCGGCACGTGAGGGGCGGAGTAAAAACAGCTGGTGACGCGTACAGTCCGATAACGGCTGCGATTGAACTCTTTTATCTTTGGCAATCGAATTACGAGCCCCAAACAACGAGATCTTCCGTATTAGAGTAAGTACAGGGAAGATATCGCTGGTGCCGATTATGGGATTAGGGATCCGCATCGTATATCTCTCAAAGGGCACCTCGGCCTTACGCGTCATCGCTAGTTTCGCTTCGCTTTAATGGCGCGACGACGGATAGGCGTGATGATCGCCGCACCAAGAGGTCTCCGACCGGTGTAGCGGTAGATGGCCGACGGCTTTCGAGGCACGATCTGTTACCTCGCTCGATAACTTTGCAGGCGCCGCCAGCATTAGCAATAACAAACGATTTATGGACCCTTCTACTTCTGTTGAGCGTGGAAATGTTCGTCGCGCGATCAAAACACAGCAACTTTTTCTGTTTTTTTTTTCCGAAGCATCGAGAACGTAGCTCCAGAAAAGGGAGCTACCCCGAATAACGGTTCAGAAAATACTTTCAGACGAACGGCTATTGCAAGATTGCGTCGTCGCGCAAATGTCAGCGAAATAGCTGCGCGCGACTGAAGCTCGCGGGTTCGAAAACAAGCGCCTCGATTCTCCAGGGTCACAGAGTACAAAGCAAACACGAGAGCTGCGTTGAACGCGACTGAAAAAAATAAAATAAACACGATGTTGGAGGTCACATCTGAGCGATTCGGGCTACATGTAGTGCTGCTTCGTTAAGAATCCGACACTCCCAAGCGTTGAACCGAAACAAGAAGGACGTTGCTCACCTGATCGGCGGAGAGCACTGATCCGCTGCTGCTGTGCAAAGGCGTGTTGTTTGAAATCCGCTGCAGTTTCCGCACAAATATCCAACGCGACCAAGGTTGGCACGATGGGGCTGGGCCGCGCACAATCGCAGTTGCGTAAGCACCACCGCTGGGCGATCGACGGTAACTTTTAGAGAACCGCCGCGGAGTCCCGTACCGCAATGTGCGCTTCTCCTTGGGCCAAATTCTGGGTCATCCACAACGGCGAGCGGTGGTCGCGACTACTTGCGTCATTGAAAACGCACTGAAGTCGAGTCGCCACCGTCGTTGTCGCGTAAATTTCAATGGGAGACCGGTCGTAGGCAGCCGATGAGAGAGAGAAAAAAATGGCAGAAAGGAAGGGAGAGGAGAAACAATAGGACTGCAGCAATCAGTATTGCCGCACAAATAAATACCTTATAAAAACTTAAACTGTCTAAAATAAATGTAATTAAATTATTGCTATAATATTTATTTTCAAAAAATTTTATGAATATTTTTTATTGTTTATTTTTGCAGTTTTTATTAAATTATAGTGACATAACTTGCACGTCCTTTTTTGCAAAAATGACGTCACATTAAATACTTAAACTTAAAATACCTGCACTTTTTTGTAATATAAACAAGAATAACATTACTAATTAAAAAGTATTTTGCTTTAAATAAGTTCTTTGCTAGTTAAATACTTTTTGTTTACGTTGTCGCTTAACACACACAATATGTGACGTCATCGTATTAGCGAACTTTCAGTGTTTTGAAACAACGGAACGCATTCATTCTCTGCGGAGCGCGTATCCGCCGCAAAAATGGCGGCAGCCAGAGAGAGTGAACTCGACTTTGGTCTCGAAAGTACGGAAGACTCGACGCTGTTAGCAGCCCGAGCTGGCGCTGGAGCCATGGAAAGCGCTCCAACGACGAGCCAGGTCGTCCACGTCAAGGTGCCCTCGCGTATCGATGACAGCGAGGAAGACAGCGACTCGTCGAGTCCGCGCGACTTGTGGGACGCTGTTAAGATCGACCTAGCACAGGCGGGTTCGGACTCGGACAACGTCGTGAAGGACTCTAGAATTAGCCGGGGCCCATCTGTGGACAGGGAAAATGTGCCTGTCGAGAGGACCTTGCCGCAAATGAACTGCCCTGAGAGAATCGTAAGAATCGGTCACCTTTAAGCTGGGCGAAAGTAGCTGACCGCGTTTGTCTGTCAAATGCCAAAAACGTATCCACCCCCTCCCTATCTATCTTGCACCTCCGGTTGTTGAAGTCCAGACGGTCGCCCTCATCGGAACTTCTGCGTCGTCAAATGTCAAAGCATAACTTTAGAACTAGTTGAAGTGCAAGGCTAGGATAATCAAGACTTCAAGGACAGCGTGCGATACTGTTTGAAAGGGGCAATGATTGTTTGGATGTCTGAGTTGCGCACAGTCGGTGGGAAACGGGATACGTGGAGTTCAAAGCATTAAGGTCACTTCTGCGTGCTTGCATATAGCGTTCCTTGAATTATCTTACACGAGTGTAACCTGCAGTCCCGTTGTTGAAGAAAAAAAAATATATATCAGTTTCGTATCAACCGTTCTCTTCCGTTGGCGCTCTCTGCCGACTACTAAATGCGGACGACAGCCGCAGATAGAACCTCAACAATGCATTCTACGGGCATCGGCTGTTCTTAAATGGCGTCGCCGAATGCGTTAGAAACCTGAAACGGAAAAACGCAGTTTTGCTGTCAACTATTTCCATATTCGCGTGCTCGAACGCGCGGCGAGACGTTGCTTAACGAGTGTAGATCGCGCAGATCCTGTAGCCTGACCCGTGACTTTCCGGACTTGCGTATGCCCTCTGTAATGGTTCAGTGACTGGCGTTATACTGATGTACGGTAGCTAGCTGGGCGAGTCGGTACATCTGCACAGTGCTCGTGTTTTGTCTCTCTTCTGTGTCCGTGTATTTAATGTGTGCCGTAAGTAATAACAATGCTATGCTAATGAGCACGAGATTCGAGGGTGCGATCTCCGATGTATTTCCTGTGCGTGCGTGATGTGACCCGTGAACTCATATTCAGGCGCCCCTTTAACACCCTCAGCTGGTCACAACTAATCTGTAGCCATTTAATGTCGCGATCCTCCTAGCCCTCTGTACATACTTTGAACATAAAACCTCATAATTTTCGTTTCGTTTTGTTACTCTCAACATTGATAGGGCATTAGGGCATTAGTTGCTCCAATTCAGAAATTAGAGCAAATGAAAGTATAAGCATTTTTGAATAATCAACAGTGGGCTATTCGTAGCCAGCATCTTAAAGGGGCACCTAAGTGAAACAATAAATCAGTTTAGACTGGTAAATTATTCTTTATAAACGCTGTTGTCGTTAATTTCACAATAACAGGTCGATTATTAGCAGAGGAAATGAAACACAGTGTCATTTTCTGAATTTCGCGCTCGAACCCTAGTGCAGGTACGTCAGTTTGACGTCGTAGATTTCAAAGTATTTTTTTTTTATTTGGGCTACATTGGCTTCGTAAAGTTTCGTGAAACTTGCCAGATTCAGTCTTTCACTCCTTTAGAAAACAGTGTAGTCAATATTTACCGCTAAAGAATTTACTGGGCCCTAGCAGGCGCTGTCAAAATCCATGACGTCACGGTGAGCTGGTGCGGGCGGTGCCACCTGTCTGTGTTTTCCGTTTTTGCTGTCTTACCAAGCGTCTTTTTACAAGTAAGAGTGGTGTTGTTGGTATCTTGGAAGAGTAATTTACTGATTCAGAAGTCATCTTTCTGTTTGGTGTCCCTTTATTGTTGCGATCGTGAGCTGTTGGGTTTAGTTTTAATGGATATGCGATGGAGATGATGGAAGATTACATGAACGTGGCCCAAATGAGAAGTTGCGTGTCATGTTGTAGGGTGAAACTGCTGTGTTGCGGTGCTCTAGTTTAACTGAGAGTGATGTTGCAAAGTGCAGCCTAGCACTAATTTCCTATCCCCTTCAGTCACGTTGTCTGCGTTTGTGGACACAAATTCTTTTTGCCAATTCCATTAATTTCCAGGGTGACGGAAAAAGCCACTGAAATGAAGGTGCGAGTCAATAGAGCCTTCTGCTTACTCAATCTTACTCCAGTTTACTTTAGTCAAACTTGCCGAGGAATGCTACGCATGACTAATGTGACCAGATTCCTCGGACACCATAACAAGGAAGGTGAGGGGAGTTGCTAAATATAGAAACAATATTTAACATTTATTTGAAGTTTTGTTTACTGGAAGGGAAGCTCTTTTCCAAGTTCTTCAATTGATGCCCACTTGCATTTCGGCATTACTCCTATGTGCTTCCGACGACAAAAAAGGGGGTTAGCCGAGAGGCCTGATTTTTATCGCATCACACGTGTAATGCGAAAACGTGGTATCATTCCCCACCTGCAGCAAGTTGTTTTTTGATCCACTTTCATTGCCATTAATTTATTATTTCTTTAATTCAGTTAGTAGGTACAGGTAATTTCCCCTATGTTGTCCTTGGTGTCTTTGTTTGTTGGATTCTCATCCTACGACAAAAGTGTGACAAGAAAAACGGCATGAAGATTGTGTGGTCAGAGCACTTTTATTTGACTGTCACTGGTTAGCCAACACATTGAGAAGTCCATTGTAACTGGATGGAGAAAGCTTTGGAGCCTTAAGTGGTCATGTGTGCGATCTTATAGTGATTTGGAAAGTGAGCCGTTCACAAGCCCTTGCACAATCTGTCAAAATGGCACTTTTGCTGACAAAAGCACCATTTGGATTAACCATGCAAGGGTGCTTTCTCAACTGTTATGAAATCGCATCATAGATGCTGCTGCCTCTTTTTTGGCAGTGTTTTGTTTTGTCGCCTGCCTCTGAAGTATCTTTGAAGGTGGTGCCACCATACTCAAGAAAGTGAACAGCCGATTTTGCAATACCAGAACACGCATTTCAGGACTACTCGGCATCCGGAGAGGACCCAAGTAGTCAGTGTAGTCTAAAAATTTCAGCATAGTCTGAACATACTGCATGGGGACATTGTTAATTTAGAATGAAGTGATAAGAAACTGTTGTGGGAGTTATATAGGGCAACAAATGAGCGAGACAAACGCATATTTAAAGAGGGTGTGTGCTTGCAAATACATCATGTATCTGCATTTGCCTCCTTCTTTCATCTTGTCTAAATCTGGGGACGGGGTAGCATTCAGTGCAGTATATCTATTATCAAAACGGCATCTCGCCTCGAGTGAAACTGTGCTTTTACAGATAAGGTGTATATGACTCGGATCCTGGGATTTCTTCCTCTCTGTCAACAGAACAGTTGAAAGAAAACCATTGCACAAATTGAAGAGAAAAGTACCTATCTCCATTGGAATTACACATGCAAGACACACCTCAGTATTCATTTCTATAAATAACAGTGCAAAACAAGTGTCAAAACCACATGGTAGATGATAAAGTGCATTTGAAGAATGTGAAGCACGTAGCGTTTGGCGTATACGTTTCCTAGTAAAGATTATGTTTGCATAAGCTGCAGATATGAAGCAGGGAGTGATGTCACTACACTTTCATATGTAAAAGAATCTGCCTTGCAGCTGATTTCATTTGTGCTGTGATAGCGCTATATGACGGCCACACAGTTAGGACTCCCGTAGAACAATGTGAACATGATGAGTGGCAACGGTAACAGCAATGTCAATATACACAACAGCATTGTGCTCAGGTTAGGCAGGACGCAGCGGTTCCTGCCCAAAGCAAGCCATGCACAGTTAGGATGCCCTTTACACTGTACCTGTAACTTAGTTGCAGTGCATTTAATTGTCTTTCTGTCAATCATTTCATGTAGTGCATTGACCAATTGCTCTAGGCTAGGTCACATTGGTCGGTCGGATCAGGTGATACCACAGCTTCGCTGGCCAACCACCTTCACTTTGTGCAGTGGAGCCCGGTGTTATTATTTCATTACTTTTTCCTTTTCGTGCAGGATGCGTCTCTCGCCGTGTAGGTCTGAAAACAAACTTTTCAAATGTTTCGAATGGCAGTGCCAACAGACGGGTGGTCAAGAATTCAAGGACACATGCCACGGGCACTGCTGTCAAGATTTTTATGTTATTGTGTCTGTGTCTGTCTCTCGCTGCAGCTCAAAGGATGCCCTATCAGCCATCCCACAAACTCGCATCCCCGAATGCAGAAATTTTGTTTGACACACAGCACTTTATGTAAACACTTGACAGTGAGAAAACTGGGATTGTGCTGTACTATTAGGCACACAAAGCAGTTTTGAATCGTGCAAGCACCAGTGCTTTTATTCTCCCAAAATTTCTTATGACTTGAACTTAGAGAGCTCTGTTGTTCCTACATAAAACATTTCTTTTCTCTCTCTTTATTTTTCTACCTGCAGGTTATTTGCGTTGACCTTTGTTCAGAGATGGAGGACATGCCATTCACATTCTCAGATGGGTAAGTATCCACTATCAATAGCCGCATTTACATGAATGCAACAGTAGCGCATCATGCCCATGCTTTATTGTCTTGCAATCATGTAAACGGGGATGACGTGCTAGAGAGATGCAATGCCTTAATGAGCCAACACGAGGTAGCTTAAGTGGGTAAGTCGCCCACTTAAGCACTTCATGAACATCGCATAAGTGGGAAAGCAAAAGTGTGAAAGCAAAAGCGTGAAAGCTTGCATTTTCTTTGCTCCGCTCACAGAAGATACACATTAGCCAAAAAATAGGCATGAGCTCGTATCTAATGTCCGTGCAGGAGGGTTGGTGCACACCGTGTAAGTGCTGGCAAATAACATCATCATGATGTG
Source organism: Dermacentor albipictus (assembly GCF_038994185.2). Lineage (NCBI taxonomy): Eukaryota > Metazoa > Arthropoda > Arachnida > Ixodida > Ixodidae > Dermacentor > Dermacentor albipictus. The sequence continues at coordinate 48,279,165 of NC_091829.1, read as the reverse complement.
CTAGTGTTATGTTCAAGTCAGCATGGCTAATGTGTAAACTTTGAGTGTCCTTACTTTTTAATAACTAAACTGCGTCGATAGATATTCATATCTCCCATGACCTAACTTGGACTGGTCATGTTAATCAAAGTGCTAATTCTGAGAACCATGTCCTACGCTATAACCGTCGCAACATTTCTCATTCGCCCTCCTCAGTTAAGTTGTTAGCATACAAAACTTTTGTCCATCCAGAAATTGAGTATGCAAGTACAATATGTGACCCTTAAAAATTAAACCTTATCAAAACACTAAAATCAGCCCAGAACCGTGCTACTAGATTCATCCGAGGTGATTATTCCTGTAACTCTAGCATAACTGCATTAAAGGCGCAGCTAAGTCTACCTGGTCAGTACACCTATTGGGCGAGTCGATTGAGCATGATGATGATGTAAATGCACTTAAAAAATGTGGTGATAGATAAAAACGAGACACACATAGCGCAACTTTCACCAAAATTGAAAGTTGCGCGATGTTTTTTTCATCTTTACTTATCGCCCGCATCTTTTAAGCGCATTTATATCATCATTATGCTAATCTACCTGCCTTGGCTAATCATCACTGAATGTCTCAACTAAGTCTTTATCAAAGTTTGTTCATTCGCTACTGCCTAAAAGCTAGCTCATCTTGCCCATCCATCATGTGTCCCGCACCACACCCAAATGCCGTCATCCCTTCATGCGTCCGTACTACTACATTCCAACAGTCCTTTCTTGTATGTGCTGCTCATGACTGAAATTGACTACACAGCCATATTGCTGCAATCACAAGCCTTGCTAGCTTCAAATCTGCCATTGAAGAAATTGTGTATTGGCAATAACTAGAGACCGAAACTTTAGGCAGAATGCCAATCTTTTCCTTATGTCTTCATCGTGCCTATTCAACATATAACCATGAACTATGGGTTTATAAACATCTTAATGGCACCTTTATCGCACCTGTAAATGCCTATATCAATTTTTGTGCCTATATTGAATTCTCAGAGACTAAAATGCCTTTCTCCATATTTTGTCCAAATCTCTTCTTGTTTGTGATGTTATAACCCAATGTAAAGCTTGGCTGAAGGCAGCCAATTATTATCGCAATTACTTTGCTGGTGTAAAGGCGGTTATTAACATCTTTGCAGTAGACTCGAGCTTTGTTGTGAGAAGGGCTCAAACAGCTCTATGCGAAGATGCACTTGAAAGTGACTTAGCATACTTGTGTGCTCACTTCATGTCTTTAGATGACATCAAATAAAAACATGAATGCTCAGGCACAACTCTGACTCTGTTGTGGGGCACATTTTGGACGTTCAGGAAATGTTGGCCACCATGCCTAATTAACTTGTTGCTGATGCAGTTAGATTGAAAGTTCAACATGTTCCAGGTGAAAATTCCAGGTCTTCAGTACTAGAATAACTGTCAAAGTTTCTGACCAGCGAAAATTCCGCAATTCCATAGGGTATTGAATTTTCGAACGTTCAGAAGTACAAGTATGTGTTTCTAGTTTGGTGAATGTTCAGCGTTCCTTTCTCCATACAAACTAATACTCAGTAAGGAAATGCACAAAGTGAAACCCGAAAATCATCAAATAGTTCTTGTTTTTGTCATTGCTTTCACTACCTTTCCCGTGCTGTCTAGTCACACTAGAGTTCAGATTAACCTGAACGATTAATCTGAACTGTAGTGTGACAATAGAAGATGTAAAAAAATTTACGTCCTCTCTAGTAATTGCACAAAAAATTGTAATTAGGTATGTAGCTAAGGTATTGTTGCACTCAGTTATGACTTGCAGTGTGTGCTAAGCTAATACGGAATTTAAACCAAGACGGCAACAAAGCTGCAGCTTGTCAGAACAGGCCCTCACTAAGTAGCAACTTGAACCAATACGTAGCATAAAGTATGTATCAAGTGGCCCATCAGTGTACACTCCTAGAATGAGCCACTGTGTGCTGTTGAATGCCTTCAGATGAGTTACTGGCACACATCGTCACGCTTTTGTTGAAAGGATGAAAAACTCTGACAGGGAAGTTCTGAGTCAGTGTCAGCATAAGTGGCCTACAAAATGAGACCACGCGGAGAAAACGATAGACGAAAAACATGACGGGGCCTATGCTATGAGGTAAACATCCTATGCTACGAGGATAATGCTAAATGCCTCACGCATATGAATGAGCTATAGAAGAAGCAACCATACAAAAATGGTGACATATTGAATCCAGTCACTTATGTCTGCTGTCCTTAAGCAATGAGAAGCTAGTGTGTCTCATTGTAGCCACCTGACACTGATTACAGTATAACTGGGACATAGGGCTGGCCACATATCAGCAAAACTAGCAGAAATGCAATGGAGTGGCAGTGGTGGGGACAGTTTGCAGCTTCAAGTTCATTGACACCCGTTTGGCAGTCACTGCTGCATACCTTGCACAAACATTACTCTGTGACTGTGCCCATGTTCTCATTTCTTCAGTTGCATCTGCGAAAGGTATGCTGGAAAGTGATTGGCAAAGGGAGCTGCATACATGATGACCGAAGCAGACAATTGCAGTATAATATCAACAGCTTTGACTTGTGCCCCACTTGAACCCACTAGTGTGCACGATACTTAAGTTTTCTTTCCTTTTAAAGCTCTGCTCAGAGACTCCCGCATTGCTTTTCTCTGTTATTTTTCAATGTGAACTGTGCACTTACAGAGTTTACATTTTCTTGCAGATCAAAGCACTCCCCCCTGTTCATGATCAAGCGGGTGGTTGAGCTGTTTGTACATAACAAGCACAAAATAGACAAGCGACACGAATTCGCCCTCGTCGTCTTCCACGAAGTGCCTCTTTGGGTGAGGTTTGCAAGCCTGCATTCTGGGCTACCCATTTTTAGAGCAGAATCAGTATTGGCTTGTGCACAAGCGATGTATGGTCATTCACTGTCATGGGATGCAGTACGCAGAGCGGTGCCTTGTTGTAGTGACAGACATCCATTAATGTCACAGTGAGACTTGAGGGGGTAAATTCTTGTAGGGAAATGCTGCAAATCTCAAGCGTAAAACACTGGGCTGTGTGTTACTTGTTTATCCCATGTGTGGCTCTGGTCCACATTTTCTGATCTCCTGATAACTGAGATGATACAGTGCAGAAAGCTGAGCTTCCTGGAAACGTGCTTGTGTTATTGCACATAACATAGGCCACTGCCTTGTTTCGTTGCTGTCCTTATTGTATTTAGAATATTTTCAGTTAAATCAGTTGAAGACCAGCATCTCTTTCGTCCTATTCTCTTCCTCTCCTTTCTTAAGTGTGCTAGACATAGTCAATAATGTGGGGTAATTTCTTTGCATCACATCAAGTTATGGTCTATTCAGTTCACCTCTGGTTCACCATGCACACACAGCATCGTAGAACTTGTCCCTTACTTAAAGATGGTGCCATTTCACTGAAGTCCTATAATTGATGTGTGGCGCGGGCACAGTGCATGATGTCCTGCAGACAACACTCATGAGACTGTTTAAATGATATTGCGCAACAAAAAAACGACATGGACATGAGAGAAGGCGGCACACCAAGTGCAAAGCGTCATCCACCAAGCGTCGTCTTCTCTCACATCCATTTCGGGGTTTTTTTTCGCGCAATATCATTTAAGCAATGGGTTACCAACTTGGCCGGAATGCTGCTTTCATGAGACTGTGTTTGCCAATGCGGCTGGTGTTTCCAGATTTTTTCTGCACAGGCAGAGTTTTCTCTAGCACTTGAAACTTCCTTGAAGGTTGTACTGATGGTTATGCCAGGAAAAAGATATATTATTGAGTGTAACCTGCTGTATATATGCATATACACATTTTGAACCATATGTGCATTGTAGCAGTAGCTGTTCTGACTGTGGTGCTTTGCACTATGAGTTAATTGGGAGAATTAGCTATTTGAAGCTAGCAATGAAGCCAAGGAAAGCATGGGGGAAATAAACTGTTTGTGTAATTAAAGTGCGGAATTAATGTTGCATGAGAGCCTAATTTGTGGTGAGCTTCTTAATATAGGAAGAGGGAAATGAAAGTGGAAAATAAAGTCAACTTGCCACCACTGGAGACATAAGCCACAGCCTCCGCATGATGCAGCCAACGCTCTACAAATTAAGCTACAAATATCCACATGGCACCTTGACTCCATGCCAGGAAGTGAATTGAAAACCATGTGAAAAGCCACAGGGTGAAAGGACGCATTGAAGCATGCATTTACACTGCATGCAATTTGCTAAACAACTTGTTTAATTTCAATACCTGACTCTTAAGAGACGGTCTCAGAATAGCTCCCTAACTGCTAAACATGTACAGTCACTGTTACCTATATAAAAGCTTACTTCAGTGTACATTGACAAAGTAACACCTCAAACTATACTGTATAGTCACTGTTGTGTAGTAGCTTATTTCAATGCATAGTGTTCTGATTTTTCTTTGTTGTTGGTTGAAATTTAATAATGTTTCAAGTAAAGTATTCTGAAACTCGACAAGTAAGGTTGTCTTATTACTTGAAAGGTATTCGATTCGTGTTCTTATTCAATTCAGTCAAACTTTTTCAAATTTAGCTTAATTAATTAAATGTAATTAATTTAATGTCAAGTGTAACCTCACACATCACACTTGTCGGCTTCAGACAATCTGACAGAAACAGTTCATAGCATTGCGCTAGCTGTTTTTGCTGCAAAGGTACAGGTTTAAATAGCTGTACTGCAATCAGGCAAGTTCTGCTAAAATTTGAGATCATGAATAAGTATTCTTCCAACATATGGCAGAATTTAGATTTCTCTCTTAAGTTCTACATACTTTCAAATGTTCATACAACAGATTATTGGATGTAATGAAGTAAATTTAGAGTGTTCATTGTCGATATCAGTGCATAATAAATGTGTTCTTATAATGAATATTGTATATAACCACGGTATTTTCAGGTCAGATGCAACTTCGGTATACCGATCTTTCACTGTATTTTGTTGACATCTGTTTAATGTTTGTTTAATGAAGACATGTCTGTGTGAATATAGAAAAACTAAAATTAGCTCTAAATTTAAGCTTCCTCATTTAAGTATGAAGTTGAACTTGAGTATCATTGCTGTTGTCTTGTTCATCCATGACTTTCCATTGACCCTTCAACTAAACCCGCCATGGTCGCTTAGTGGCGATGGTGTTGGGCTGCTAAGCACAAGGTCGCGGGATTGAATCCCGGCCATGGCGGCCGCATTTCGATCGGGGCGAAATGCGAAAACACCTGTGCAGTTATATTTAGGTGCATGTTAAAGAAGCCCAGGTGGTCGAAATTTCCGGAGTCCCCCACTACGGCGTGCCTCATAATCAGAAAGTGGTTTTGGCACGTAAAACCCTACACTTTAATTTTAATTTTGACCCTTCAACTCTTTCAGATCAGAAACTTCACAAATGACCCAAAGGAAATCTCCAACTTCCTTGAGGACCTCAATGAGACAAGGCATTGTGAAAGCTGTGGTATCCTTTCTCAATGTATTTTCGTCTTCGTGGCCATTTCTGTCAGCTGCATTCTCCTCTTCACTCTCTGAAACTCATCGAGGTTTGAGCTGTTGATTTGCTGAAGAATATTGGGTATTAGGCGCATGACTCCCGTATTGTCTGCAGAAGCATGCTCATGACAGCCAGTCATGGCAGTTCCCACTCATCGCAACCTTTTGTCAAGTAGTCGAGCAGTTTGCTGTAATTATAGACTTTTAACTTGCCACCTGCATATAACTCCCACATTCAATTACAGCAGTTCAAAAAGAAGGGCCTGAAAATGCATGCGGCAGTACAGAAGTTCGTAAAAGCAACATGACACATGTGGACACAAATCAAGGCTCCAAAAATAATTTGTTTGGTTCATTCAATCACAGCCGCTTGATTTAAGAAAAGGACAAAAAAAGATAAAATTTTATTTTTAGGTTTGGCTTTGCAGTTTTGTGCATCACGTTGCCACAAAGCCACATCTCTATACATTGTTTAGGCATAATTTTCAGCCTTGTTTCACTCTCAAATTAAATTGTCTCTGGTGCAGGTTATGTGTGCAAAAAATGTAGTGTATGTAGAGTCACAAACACAGCCCCCACCTCTGGTGTATGGGCAGGCTCATGGCAATAGCTGCAAAAACACTGTGCAGCTTGATGCTTAGACAGTAAATTCATCTTGGCTGTGGGCTTGAAAACAGCAGGACTACAGCGCTCATCAGCATGTGGCCTAGCGTTGCTCAAGTTTGTCCTTGATTTCCTTGCTGTGGTTGTGACAGGGAAACATTATTTTTTGCAAAGTTGATTTAAAACATTGTTTGACCGAGGGCAGAACTTTCTTGTCTTCTGAGGAGTTGTTCACTTAGTTTATTTCCTATGCAACTGAATTAAGTGAAACACCACTCAATGCAACATACTCAAACAAACCTACACCCTGTGTCTCGGTGGCTGCTCCTCCCTGCCGCTGCTGAGCACAGTGTTACAGGTATGATTCCTAGCTGTCATGGCTTCATTTTGGCGCGGGCGGGACACAAAAAAATTCTTTCTTTGATTTTGGTCTGCACTAGCAGCAAATAAGGATAAGCACAAGTGTCTGGCAACCAGAGCAGAGAAATTGTGATACACAATGCTGCTGCGCAGAAATAGGCAAGCTTACCATGAGTGCTGGGCTCTTCTCACGTTTGCAGCATGAGGGAGATCTGCAACAGTGCCCGAGCAGTAATCACAACAGGGCCCGAGGTAATCCCGGTTGATTACATTTTGGGATAGGAGCACTTTCGCTATGTTTCACACAACTAGGCTTTAGAAACGTCAGTGCCTACGTGCAAAAGGGTTTGCTTGGCTCTGTGCGAGAATTACTGTTGCCCATAGATGCCCGACATGTTGGGTCCCGATTTGCACAATATCTGGCAAAAATAAGCTACTGAAAATACCATCTTTGGTATATTGAGTTCTTGCAAGAAATTTAGTGGCTACTGCCGCCTGCATTGAAAGGCTCTATGTGGCCTCTGCGAGGCTAGAGGCTTATATTTTTGTGAATCCACGTATCTCGAAGCTCCGCTTATATCGAAGTTCTTCCTGGTTTCCACAACTTCGAGTTAACAGGGTTTTACTTTATTTTCATTTTCCTTGACTTTTTGCTTTTATCTCCTCTGAAGGCTGTTTGTCGCACTAACTTTCTGTTTCTAAAGATTTTGGAACAAGAAACTCTGAATTTACTTGTACGTGCCCACACATGTCCCCTTCCTTGAAAAGGAATGTGACAAGCAATGAGAAAATCCTGCGACTTGAGGGAATCAACATTTGCCTTGACCCTTTTATAGGATAATAAATATGCATATCTGGCTGGCCTCTGAAACAGTGGTGTTGTTGAACCTCGTGTGATGCAAGAACCCTCTTTTCATTATTGAGTGTGTCCATCTTTAACGTCATAGCAGCATTTACAAGTTGCAGTGTTTGCATTTTGAGTGAGCGAATTCATTTCCTGTGTAGCATTGTTGTCGCCTTGACTAATGGTCAACCAGACCTCACTGGCTTGTTTGATGCAATGTAAGTAACCTAATGTTTTGCTCACTACTTATTTCAAACAGTTACATGGTTTTCTGTTCTAATTATGCTGTTGTAATTTCTGCTCATTTGGCTGTTCATTTACTACCCGTGCTCTCCCATTCACCCTCATTAGAGAAGTGCTTTCCTGATGAGGTAATGCTCATGTGTTTGATAGTAAAGGTGCAATTGAGGCTGGTTCAATTCTCTTGTCATTCCCATTTTTGTTTTGTACAGAACAGAGTGTTTATCTGTCACATGGGTTTGTAGTTAACTGGGTTTTGAACAAGGTGTGAATTGGCGTGAGTTGTACTGTAGTAGTTAGAGTGAGAACGCCCTCAGGTGATATTCAGTAAGCTGTTGATGATATGTCATCTTTTGTGGAGGATACTAAACGAGATATTAATGTAAGCTTGGCCTAGTCATTCATTATCAAATGGAATCTGAAGGCAAGTATTCTGTGTTAGCACAATCATCCACAGTTGCCCAGGTCAACCACACTAGTATTAAAGCTGAAACCAGCCAGACAATTATGCAAGAAGCATGCCTGTGATGCTCCATTTAATTACAGTATCAAGACTAAAGGAAGTTGAAGCTTTGAAATGGCTGCACGTTGCATTCAAACTTACGTTTATCATATGGCACGTGCAGTTATTGTATCTTCGTTTTTGCTGGCTGCCATGCTTCCTTTGCTGAAGCCTCTCTAGGTTTTTGCAGGACCCATACAAATTATACCAAAGATAAGGTGATGCGCACTTGTCTATCTTTCAGCGAGAGAATTTTAACATTTCTGAATTTACGAAGCCCACAGTACAAGAGGATGTGTTTAGCACCCTCTCTGTGGTAGGTGTATATCACCGCCAAAATCTTGCAGACAGGAGATTGCAGCTACTGTATGCATTTAAGTAGTCCCATTATCTACCCTGTTCTTCCTCATGTTGTTACTAAGGTTTCCCAACAGCTTAGTTTTCCTTATCTATTTCTGTGTTGTACTACATCACCTGACCCACTATGGTTGCTTAGTGGCCTTGGTACTGTGCTGCTAAGCATGAGTTCGCAGCATCCAATCCCGGCCGCAGTGGTTGCGTTTCGATGGGGGTGAAGTGCAGAAACACCTGTCCTACTTAGACTTAGGTGCACGGTAAAAAACTCAAGGTGGTCAAAATTAACCTGGAGTCCCCCACTACGGCGTGCCTCATAATCAGATCGTGGTTTTTGGCACGTGAGACTCCATAATTCGTTTACTACGTCACTTTTTCACATCGGAGCACTCTTTGCACTCATACGCAAACTGGACCACAAACACTGGTCTGCAACACTGGACAGCGTTGGATATGCGTTTGTGTATAGCACCTGTGGTGTCCAGCAGCGCCACAAATGCTGGGCCATACACACTGGACTGTAGTGCTGAAGTATAGTTGTAGTCCAGCATTTGTGAGCTCCAAAGAACAGGAACATAAACCAGTAATATTGTACTACAGTTGTAATTTCAGCACTGCCATCCAGTGTTTGTGGTCCAGCATTTCTGGTGTCCAGCAATATAGAATTTTTGTCTGTTTCTTGCGTTGGACACAAATGCGGTATTTTGGCAGTGTTTGTGTGTCCGACATCGTTGTACTTCTGTTAGCATCTGGCATCGAATTGTTTTTAATTGAACTTTCATTAGAAAAGGTAAGGTCCTGCAAAATCATGTTGAGAAGCATCCGGATCCTTAGCATGATGCTAGTATGGATTCATGCAAAAATAGTAACGACAGTATACAGGGTCCATTATGAAAGTAATGTGCATTTTCTGGGAAAAAAATGGTTTATTGATGGGACCTGTACAAGTAGTTAAAATTCTTCAAAATACTCTTCCCCTGCATCAATACACTTGTGGAGACATGTCTGCCACGCCTTGAAGGCACGTTGAAAGTCCTTGACAGGAATATCTCTCGGGAACGCAGTAACATGCTTTTGGATGTTTTCCACAGTCTCCCAATGCTTTCCTTTCAGCCCTCTCTTCAGGAGGAAAAAAAAAAAAAGTCATACGAAGCGAAGTCGAGACTGTATAGATGGGGGACCACCACGGTGTTGCTCTGGGCCAGGAAGTTGGTAACAATGAAGGACGTGTGGCTGGGGGCATTGTCATAATGGAGCCTGACCATTTCTTTGATGTCAGCCTTCACGCGCATGACCCAGCATTTTAATCTCTTGAGCACCTCCAGGTAAAAGGCTGAGTTGGCAGTTTCTCCCTGTGGTACAAACTCAAAATGGGTGATTACTCGGGCATCAAAGAAGACAATGACCATCGTTTTGATGCAAGACTTGCTTATTCATGCTTTCTTGAGGCACGGGGATGATTTTTTGTGCCACTCGCTGCACTACCTTTTCGATTCTGGGTCGTACTCGAAACATCCAGGATTCGTCTCCGGTTATGACAGAGTTAAGGAAGTCCAGCTCATTTTGAATCTAATCCAACAATTCTCGACAGCGGAAAACTCGAAGTTCTTTCTGATCTTCCGTCAACACTTTCGGCACAAGCTTCGTGCAGACCTTGCGCATTTGCAGATCCATGGTCACTATCCCATGTACTGCAAATGTGGACATGTGTAGGGTGTCAGGAATTTGCTTAATGCGCAATTGACGGTTGAAACGCAAAGGTTTATGCACACTATCCACGTTTTCCTCGGTTCTGGTCGTTGTTGGGTGTCCAGAACGGGTGTTGTCGGCTACCTCGTCCCGGCTCTCCTTGAATGCCTTGTGCCACCTCCCGGACTGTGACCTTGAAATGCAGTCGTCCCTGGAGGCCTCTTGAAGCATCTGGAATGTTTCGGTTGCATTCTTTCCAAGCTTCATGCAAAACTTGATAGCGTATCGCTGTTCAAGCAAACGCTCCATCGCGCCATGTTACCCGCTCACCCTGCTCGGAGTAAACTGGCGACCGGCTGCATTGGCAGGGCAGAACCCTCACTACATTTCCCGACCAGTTTTACCGCGCTGCCATGGATAGCTGCATCATAATATAATAATGTGCATTACTTTCATAATGGACCCTGTATGTATAAACATGCAGGCAGGAGACACCTTTACACATCAGGTTAACAGCATATCATATTAGCATACAAATCACAAGAGCTTCAACAACTAATGCAGTTTTTTGTAGTAACACTTAAGCATCACAAGAAAAGCTTTATGCAGATTTAGCTGAACAGGAACATTGTTCCATAAAGAACAACTAACTCTGTAAAGCTGTCTTTTTCCAAATACATTTTTACTAGTGGCTAGTTAAATTGTAGGAGCATGATTAGGTATTCAGACAAGAGGGCTGTAGTAGAGGTCGCATAATTTGAGTTTTACATAAAATATATTGCACGTTTTTGCATTACTGCAAATGGTTTTATGTAAGCGTCTTATGTATGGCCCCAAGCTTCCATACAATAACATAGTTGACTATGAAATAGAGCAAAATGGATTGTTCTCAGTGTTGCCACATCAAAGAAATGGCAACATTTGCAAAGCAAAAAGCAGACAGTGCTGAGCTTTTTGCACATGCAGTAAATATGCATCTTCTAATTGAAGGGATGGTCTAATACAACACCTAAATATGTTAGTTTACTAACTCTTTCTATAGGTTCTCCGTAAGTCTGAAGCAAACATGTGTCCAAGGCTGTTGGACACAAACAGTATTTCAGCAGTGTTTGTGGTCTAGTATTTATGAACTGCAAAGAGCAGGAACAGACACCACAAGTTTTGGGCTACAGCTGTATTCTTGCACAGCAGTCCGGTGTTCATTGTCCAGAATTTGTTGCATCTGACATCACTGCATTTGTGTTTGTATCCCATGCTGGACACAAACACAGCGTTTTGGCAGTGTTTGAATACCAGCATTTGTGAAGACCAGGGAGCATGAAGCGACACCACAAATCTTGGACTACAAACTGCAGTCTAATTTTGTAGTCTGGTGTTTGTGGTCCAGCGACTGTGATGGCTGTTTTCATGCCTCGTGTCCCATCCTGTTACACTGATCACATGTGTCACTGTTTTAAGATTCACAAATCGCTTGTTTCATCCCACACTCCTCATGATGCATGAGCAAACAAAAGAAAGTTGTACCTGGGCGCTCTGCTCATCTCGGCTTTTCTTTCACTCTTGCAGAACTGAGCACACCCACATCCCGGAAGTGGGCAGGGAGGGACCCTTCCCACCGCCGTTCCTGGTTCGAACAATCCTCATCTATGGCCGGTCCAACAGCGTACCCCAGGTTCACAACAACCTGCAGGTGAGGAGGAGAAAGTAACAAAACTTCCCTGGTTGTATACTGCAGGGTCGTTACAAACCCTAATTACAACAAACCCGTCACCAGACACGATGCAGCCAACCTTGTTCACCGAATGCTTGCTTGAGAGCAGCATGATACCACTACGAAAGTGCCCCATCACATGGCTTTCTTTTTTTCATATTTTGCGGGCTTTCTTTGCAACCCGGGAAAAAGGACTGCGTGAGACATATCGTACAGAAAACATCTCAATTAGTGGTTTCTGAAGGTGCTCTACAAATCTGCGTATCATACTTGGGGTCCTCAGCCAATAATTATAGAAAGTTAGCTAAATAAACTTAATTGGTGAGTTATGGAGAAAACACAACATTGCCTAAGATACTATAGGCTGTTGCGACTAGTATGCGTTCAGTTCAATTTGCTTCCAAAACATCTTTCATTTTTATAGTCTTGGCTCAAGTTATGTGGGACACCCTGTATAAGGAAAATGTTTTTGTATGAAATGCAACTTCATTGCATTTAGATTGGACTCTATCAACATGATGAATGTGCGATAAAGAATTGCCTATAGCAGTTTGGAGCTGTTGTACACGCGGACTAGCTCTGTGTTTCTGTGACCTCACACATGAGAATTGAGTGAGAGCGTGACAAAACATTTGGTTTGATTTGCCTCGTACAGTGCCTTTACGATTCCTGGAAAGCTTACATTAATGAATTGGTAAACATTTATTTTCAATCAGAAGGCCCAAGGCCTAAGGCGAAAGAAAGGAAGAAGGTAAAATCTGTACATTTTCACTAGTAATGAACATGCAAACCAGCTTCTATGACAATTGCTCAGGGCAATTAGAGAAGTTCATGCGTTATTTGTGCAGTGCACTTACTGGTGCAGAGTACTGTACTGTACTGTACTAAGGGCTGCAAAGTCATAAAGGCTGCCTCCCCGAATCTATATGCATATATTGCAAGCACTGTTCATAAATGTTCTATGTGTCATAATAATTGAGCTTGTTATCTTCTCTCCAGAAGCTTTCATATTGACACGTCTACTTGTTTATATTTCTCAGATGACTGCTTTTCACTGGCTAACAAATTTCAAACTTATTCACTCGACACAGGACACGCCTGCATGTATCAGAAGCTTCTCAAGTGTTATCGATAGTTCTATTCATTGTCTGTTGTCATCAAACATCTGTTTGTATGCAATCTGATTGTACGCGCAACACGAATTGTGTTGTACTTTCTGGAAGACATTGGCACCAGCGATAACACTGGAACCTTCGACGAGTCATGTATAAAAGCCGATGCGCTTGACCCGCTGATGAGATTTTCGCCGATCACCGACTGTGCTTGCTGCTGTCATCATGCTTTGAGTGTAACCTGTTTTCTGGGCACAGGTTCGCACCAATAAAGAGTTTGTTTCGTGATTCACAGATTTTGCTACTGTGTTTTGCAGCATCACTACAACTTGACAATATTAAAAAGAGGACGTTTCGGAAATGCTGGGTGGGGCTTGGTGAAGAAAAAAATTTGAACATTGTTTGGGACATAGGACCTGCAGCATGTACTGTAAAATTGCCGCATAGTATCAGTGCAGTTGATAAGTACACATTGCCTGGCAAATCGGGCACCTCTTCAGTCTATTTGCTGCTTTTAGAGTTGCTAGTTGGCAGAAGGTTCCTCAACTCAGCGTCAGGGTCGTCACAAATTTCGTGTTTTGCTGCTGCAGGGCCTGGCCTGTCATGCATTCCCCCAGTGTGTGACACGGCATATGTATTCAAGCAATATGAGCCACTTTTCATAGGCAGTGCCTACCATGGAGCATGTTCACATAGCATGTTCACATAGCATGTGTACTTTCTGCACTTGTACGTACGTCTTTGCAATGAGCTTTTGTCCCTCTTGCACTGCCTGAAGCATACATGAGCACTGTCAACTGTAACATTTCATTCATGTTTTGCGTAAGAACCCCGGTACATTTATTCTTGCAAGACCTTACGTGGTGCCAGATTTTAGACAATGGCTTCACCTTTGAACAGCCCACTTCCGGTGAACCAGACTCCAGCTTCTCCCGCACCGCGGTTACAAGCCAGCTATAAATAAGGCAGCAGAGATGCGCACACATTTATCTACTTCTTACTTGTGCAGGGGTCGCACCCACGAAATTGGGACACAAATTTAAGAAATGAAGTGTGGCCCTTGTTGAAAATTGTCTTAATGTGTCTTTTGCATCTTCATTGCAACAAAAATAAAAGGTGAAACATTCATAAACGTAGCAAAGTATTAGACCATTACATGAGGTGAGGGTCATAAATTTATGGGCAGTATAAATTGTAGTTAAATTGTAGTAAACTAAACAAACATTGTGTCACACACCCGAACAAAGTTAGAGTCCACTCCATGACCGTCAGCATTCAGCATCACAGTGCTGGTGTGATGAGCATGCATGTAGACTAGCAGCAGAGAGCATGCATGCTTCTTCCAATGTGAATGTTGAATGCTGCCACTCCTTTCACCATTTCGACTGTGCCGCATCATGAAAACTAGGCTGGTTACAGGACTTCCAACAACAAGCACACAGGAACAAAGCGTGCATGAAGCCATCAGAACTTCTCGGTTGGCCCTTACATGCTTGCCTATCACCTTGGCACCAGCAGCAGAGGGCGTGACCTTGAAACACTGCATGCCGGCCACGTATGTGCTGAGCTGTGCAGGCAGTGCCTGCTCATTCAAGTGATCTCCCACGTGGGGCGAGCTGGAAAATTACTAGCATTAAGCCATCATCCTTCTTGGTTTGCCTTTGCATGCATGCCCTTGCACCCACCACAATTATGTGACTTCCAGCACATGGTGCATGGGCTGATCGGGCTTGGCGAGCCAGGTTGTTCAGGCTGTACATATGCCTCGCACTGGGGACGGCATAGCGGCAACAACAATGACAAAAACATACATCAAGTGTTCGTATAGTAATTGCTATTGCAATAAAACAGTCGACAGCAGAAAAGACTCAAAATTATAAATTTTTCAGACTTATATTGCACACGGAAATGTTGAACAGGCACTTCAATTCTGAAAAATGTTTTGCCTACAGAAACTTTACGGTGCTGTGTGCTTCATTTCAAGCTCCGCGGCAGTGTGCACCAAATCCATTAGATGTCTATCATCTAATGGATTTTTACATACCTTCGCCTACAGAGCATTGCTGCCAAAGTCCGAAAAAGGAAAAAGAACATTGAGCGAAGCCCATCTCTTGATGATCGTGAAAGTCAAGTAGCAGCCTCACATTCGATCTGCTGCGGCACCTAATGGTTAACTCTATTGGCCAATGCCATGAGGTGCATGGGTAATGCAATGTACGTGCATGTCAAAGTGCACTCAGCAGGTAGTCCTCAGCCTGACCACGCAATGAGACAAGAAACATGCCAATGTATTCACTTTTTCTGCACATGGGGCTGTTATATCCATGGAATATGCTGTGGCCAGCATATTCTGAAATGTTGCCCATGCTTTGAAGTGCTAATAAACGCTAACATATACAAAACAAACGAGTGAAAAGTGCTAATAAGTGCAAATGAACAAGCAATCTTCTGAAAAATGCCATAAGCTCTGCTCTTCTTGCCTGTCTTTCAGATGCTCAAACAGATGATGCATTCTCTCTACTTCTTTCTCGACATCCTGTATGTTCATGAACCCTTGTCCGAGACGAACTGCTGCCAGGTAACTGCTTCTTGCCCACTTCAGTTTTGCTTTTAACTGCCATTTTCGTGTGTGTGTGTGTGAATTTTCGCATGTACTCACAGGGTCAGATAGACATTGCAGTGGGGAGCAGGTGCTAAATGGTATGACTACAAAAGGAAAAATCACCAATTATGCAATATCAGGCTATACACCTCGTCAATTAGTCATAACCTTGAACACTTACAATGAGTATGGGAAGGTGGGTCCACTTTTTTCACTGTGCATGTTAAGGATTGCAAGAAAGCACTGTTCCGCTCATGGGAATGCCAACCATGGGAGGATATTCTAGTCGTGAAATGTAATCAGGTGAAAACATTGTTCATCATGTAGGCTTTTGTGGTGATGTCCCCTTCAGATGTGAAATGATGCTTTGTTAACTTATTTTCACCAGATTTCTGACATCTTCGGTAACATGGAAAGTGTGCAGCTGCAGAAAGGATTGAGAATTTCCAATCATTAAGTGAGTTTATTTAAGTGTACAGAATGTGGACTTCATGAAGAAACCTTGTACTGGAACGTAAAATATGAGAACATGACTATTTCATGTCTGGTAGTGTGGCAGTTTGGCCGTGTTGGTAAGATATGACTAAAAACTTATGAGTTTATGAGCGCTTATGCACGCAGTGTTTGCATTAAGAATACTTCATAGAGCACACTGTATGCTTCGTGAGTATGAGTATAGTAATCAAGGATGTGTAATAAAAGAAGAAGAAGAAAGTGAGGACCAACTATCAAAATCAGTAGTAACAGCCCCCTGCCTCCCAGTCGCCATATTCAAAGGGACCTCTGAGGGTGCCAGCTGTTCATCCCAGCTCATCTCAGCTAGTGTGATGCGAAGCTGCTTATAAGCACAAATCAACGTTTCTCAATATTTCACCAATATTTCATGTCAGTTCTGCTCAAATTACCATCTATGGCTGTAAGTACCAGTGTTAACAAGTGCACCGCTCTGGTAAATCAGTATTCAAACACGGAAAGCTGCGCTCTTATGTTCTGCATATAGCTGTCTTTAAATATGATCGAAACAGAAACAAAAGCAAAAAAAAAGTGAGTAGCACAAGCAGAAACGAACTGCGAAAATTCCACAGCAGCCACATTAGCGCGGGAGACCGTTGTGTCATTGCAACGTGACAGCGGCATCGTCCGACTTGCCTGCCGATGACTCCACTCCTGCGTATAATACAGCTCTCGCAGGAAGTCTGCCGACCAAAACTGCCATCGTGTCGGCCTAATGCAATCGGGCCTAAACCCACCTAAACCGTTCTAAATCGCCAAAGCAAGCCAATGACAATGGCAGTGATTGTAGCCTCCTTATCTGCGTGGCACCCCTAGCAGCAGCTTGTGTTCCAATACCAAACTTGGTCTGAAGTGCCATCACCAGCAAAAAAATATGAAATACTCTGCTATAACAAAGGTAGGCCATACTTGACAGAGGTGGGCCATCAAAACTGATGCATTTCATCCATGGCTCATTCACCACTGTCATCCAAGGCCAGTTCAGAATCACTTTCACTTGAAGAAGGTGAGCTCTCCAAATCACAACACTGTCTTTTCCTTTCAATGTGACTCCAAGCGTTCACTCGTCCTATAAAGGACACCATTTTGAATTAGACTGCTGGAGGTGCATCAGCAAAACAAAAAATGTATTTGTATGTATCACCTAGCCTTGCGATTTCTTGAAACTCTATAATTTCCTGACAATTTGACATACCTCGTCGTCTTGTGTGTTTTGTCTCGCATCTTTCACTGGTCTTAACAATGAAGAACCAGCTCGCCTTACTCAAAAAGGCAAGGTTAGGTTTGGATTTGCACTGCTAGCAGTAAACCGTCTTTCCATCATATGATTGAAAATAGAGATTTGATAGGGCAATTTATAAGTACAAGCAAATTCGGTGTTGTTTATTAGTGCTCCTTTAAGACACAGAGGTGAAGTAATTGTGGTAGTATTGTGGATGATAATTGCAAATTGCGTGTGCCTTAGTAAATTAATCGCATGGTCAAGAAGTGAGCATACATTTCACTGTGCCCTTGAGCACATCACACTTGTGCCTCCTCTCAGACGTGACACGGGCCATCAGTAATTTCAAGCCCACTTGCAACAAACTGCTTCAGAGCATCAAGTGTTTACTGTAGAAGTTCATTATAATCGCACTTGCCTTGGAAACAAATTTCTGTCTATTAGTGGTATGCAAGGTCAAAGATTTCACTCCTAGAAAACAGTGCATATGTTGTTTTTTCATAGAATGCCGGTTATTATGTACTGCTTAACTAACGTCTAATAGGTGAGCACATCCATATGCTTGCTGCATGTAGTGTGGGACACTGAATATACAGGAGTGCATCCAATACATTTTATTAATCTTTTTTATCTTTCTTTTTTGTGCGTGTGTTTTCTGTGGTATGCTAATCGCATCATAGATGTGGTCCGTTCCTTTTTTTTTTTTTTTACCTTTCGGCTTATTTAGAGTCAACGTTATCTTGGAGGTCCCTGTGTTGGTGGTGCACTTGGTGCTAGAACATACTGTGTGCCATGAAAATAGATAACCTTAAGTTTGGCTTACTGGTACTTGCTCACCTCTACTGTAATCCCACTGCTCTTTACTGGTTATTGAACATTTCATTCTTCCAACCTGCGTCTGTGCTAACTCGCAAGGCACACGCTGCATATATCAGAGCCTGATCCAGTTCTTGGTGCAGGCAACTACTCTGCAGTTTTCAACGAACAGCTGCCATACTAACTCCTGTTCTAGTCCATACGTAGACAGCAAAAAAACATAGCTACAATTTTTGCAACTATGCAGGCTACTGTGCTGTCTAGCAAGCACACGACACAGGAGAGTTTGCTGTGAGGAGCTGCAGGATAAGGATAAGCACTTTCGAGCCAGATTCAAGATTGTTTCCAAGACATCTTGATGAAGCTGACAGGTCAAGTCTTATGCATGCGAGCTGTTACGTGAAAGACAACTGTCTTTAGAATATGCAGGCTCAGGACAGTGATGTGTAGGAGTTGTTAACGTGCAATAGTCTGTAATTAGTTGCCAGTCTGGACAGAGGGAAAGAATGAATGTGAGAGACATGAGTGACTTCTAATTGCTGCGGTGTTTGGGGCAAGAAGTACTACCTGCAGTAATGTTCTGAACAATGTCAAAGATTGTTTGTGTTCCAATGCACAAAAGACATCATTCTTGATTCTTAGATATGAAACTAGATGAGTTCTTTCTTTTGCTGTAGCTAATTGGTATGAATCTTCAGTTGACTTGCCGACAAGTAATTACATCGCTGTGACACATTTTCTTTTGTAGGTAATACATTTTAACCCTTTTCATGCCAAGGATGAGTTTCACTCATTCAGCTGTTTTTTCCAAAATATGCAGTGATAAGTCTCACTCATTGAGGGATCTATTTTGTCTACCGATTGGCGCAGACGAGTGGCAGTCATTTTATCATCTGGGTGCAAATGGTGTGCTATCAAATGGTGCCATCTTCTCAGAAAAACTGATTTCCAAGGGTGCTGGTGGCAAAAACGAAGCTGGAGTCAAGCTACTCTGGGTTTTAAAAATATAAGTGAAAAGTTAGGCGCTTCAGCAGCGATGATCGCTGTTATTAATGCCGCAGTCGTGGTGTTTTTTGGATGTTTCTTCAGCTCAGGTTAACAAATCAGACATAGAAAGCTTTTGTGAGTCATGTTGGGGGCTTCAACTTAGTACTCACGATCGTGAGGAAGAGATTGAGCCTCTGGCATTCCCCCACATGTGGACACGGCTCGACAAAAATGCTTTGTCACTGGCGCCTCTGTCGATTTCCTTTCCTCATTGTGCCAACAATAAAATGTGGCATGGAGCACAGCAAAGGCACACTTGACTTCTGTTCCAAGAGGTAGCGTGGTTCATAGCGACTTTTTCCGTGGCCTCAGCAGCACAAAAGCATGAAAAGATAATGAACAGTAATAGAATGAAAAATGAACCACTGATATTGTAATTATGAAAACTGTTCACAATGACTCATTCATAAAAAATGTGTACCCGCCATGGTGGCATAGCATTGCAATAGCTATAGCATTGCGCTGCTAAGCCCTCACAAGTTCCTCACAACAGTGTGCCTCATAATCAGATCAGGGTTCTGGCACATGAAACCCTAGAATTTAATTTTACATAAGAAATTCCTGAAATTTTGATGGCTTTCAGAAAAAAGAAATGTTGCCATGGAAAGAATTAAATTAGTGTGTTCACTAAGTAGATTTCTTGGAAAACTTATAATGAGGAGTTCTTCGTGCCAAGTGAAAGCTAACTTGAAGTAGGACCATTATGAACGGGCTCAAATGTATCTTTTTTTTTTCTCTCTCTTCCCATGGTGCAGGAGATATTCAATGCTTTTGTCGCCCTCGACGACCAGCTGCAGTCCTACATGTTCGAGGTGTCGCGGAATGCCACGAAGCTCCACAACTGCATGGCCAAGCTTTTGGCCCACCCGCTACAGAGGCTGCAGCAGCACTTAGCCCACTACAAGCTCAAGGCCGACGAGAGCCCAAGTTGAGGCAGAGGCTCTGGTTGCTCACTCCTCCCCAGACCCTCAACTATAGAATCGCGCAAAGCCTGTACAAAGCCTGTACACAATGTATAGTGAACAGTGGCCAACTCTTGACTGGAAGCCTGCTAAAACGCATCTCGCCTGCAGCCACTTTCGCCATCATCTGCTTGTGGCTCAACTGTTGTCTGCCTCTGTCAACAGAGTGTCCACTTGACTGGGGAAGCCGTCGGAGGTGTGCATTCCGTTCAGATTAGAGAGAAGTCGTTCCTTTCTGGCATTGTTTAATTTTTGCATTGTTGGTGCACTGTGTAGCAGTGATGCTATGTTTTACTACTTAGAAGGCTTTTGTACATTGACTTGGAGAACACTGCTTCTTTCTGGGCCACATTTCCCACAAACCGCTTGAGGATAAGAATAACCTGCCTAAAGAGTGCACCTTTAAGCACCTGGAAAATTTGTATTTTTTTAGTTTACTGTCGATGTGACACAACTAGTGAGGCTGTAGTTTTGGAGAAAGTGTCACATGCCTAACTTGTAAGCTTGCGTATTGTCTTGTTATGGTTCCGTGTTAAATCAAAGGAGAGAAAATGTGCTGTGCTTATGTTGTTTGCTCATACAGTGGCATAGTTTTGATGAGAATCATATCTTTCTCTCTACATTTTGCTGGCAAACACTTGTCCATGGCCCTGTTGAAAGCAGATGCAAGGTTTCACACTAACGCAGTAGTTTAAAACTGATTGCTCAGCTTCTTAGTGCTGTCGTACATTTTCTTATACATGCACTGGTTGACTGTGTGCAAACCACCAGTTGATGGTGTGTACAAAACGAGAGAATTGCTAGCATGCTTTTATGTGTTTTTATTGTCGTTGATAATTGGCTACCTTTCTCTGTTTATACTAAAGTTATTACAAGTAGTTGGGCTAGTTGGAACCATGACATTGTTAGTCAATTTCCAGCGCTTAGTGGAAAAGAGAACCGAAGGCAAAAGGACAAAGCAATAAGACTGAAGGAACGCTGGTATTCAACTGGTCTTTGCTTCGGTAGAAACATTACAACCCATGTAATGGTAGACTGGGGCACAATCAATGTCCATCACACTTGGACCGGACGGAGATACTCAAATCCTTTATTTGACAGTGCGGTTGACACCATGCTCACACAGCTATCATCTTTTTTAATGCAAGAGGCTTCATGTATCAATCTGAGCTGTCAAATAAAGAATTTTATTACCTCTGTCAGCAGCTGCATGTTACGTATGATATGAGTTGTGATGTGGATGTGGATTGATTGTGGCACTGTCTGTCGTTACATGGTTTTAATGTTTTTTGCTCAGTAAGGTTATCTTGGAAGACCAGTTTTTCTACTGTCCTGTTGCTTTCAATTCTTTTGCCTTACTTTCTCGTTTACACAAAGTGCTGGAAATTTCTTAATAATGGTAAAGCGTGCTATTACATCTTGCCACCGTTTCGTGCAAGACATGTAGCGCTAGTCGGGCATTGAAGTCACTCACCACAACCAATAGCTCTGCTTTTTCATTGCAGTTTCGGTTGGCTGCATTTTTGTTTTGCTACGGTGGTGCTTGCTGAGTCTTGCTACTGTCACTGTTCTGTTCTCAGCATTCTCAAGAGTTCCTGGATTTATATAGTTTATTGCTTGCACAAGTCGTCATGTTCTTTATCTGTGGGACAACCAATTGAGCCATGAAGACAGTCTTCCAACTGTGGAATTGTTTTGCATGCAAGTGTGGCATGTCTGTCGACTGTGGCCGTTGGTATTGCTGTTTTCGTTTAGCTTGTGCCAAATGCTGCGCATTTAATTTGAACAAAATTTTTCTCCAGTTCCCAAAATGATAAGCTTGTGTTTCAACGCCGTATATGGAAACACTAGAGTGCTCACAGACTGCGCCAATGCTTCTTAAGGCATCCAGCATTTGATGGATGATGCACTAGCGGCATGATGTCCAGTACCTTTACCTCAAGGGTTGTGATCTCTCATCAAGAGATCAGCAGGCTGTGCCAGCCGAAGACACTCACCAAAGGTTAGTGCTTGTATTTCAGCTATTGCTGCATGAGTGGAGCACATAACATACATGTCGATGACCTTGTAATAAAACTATCCGCTCGAGTTTCTGGGTGGATCCTTAACACTGGCACTGTTAAAAAACATAAACGAGAAATGTGTACATAATCAGTATGTTGGTATTTGCTGGAAAGAATTTTCTAATAAAGTGCATAATATGTTTGCCCATTACGTCACGTTTCCTGTGCGATTTGCTTCGCGATAGTGTCCAACCTGACCGAAGGTGAACATTCTGCATCGAAATGAAGTGCTCGCTTAGCAAGTATACAAAGGTGAGAGTTTTCGGCACGATACAGAAGCACGTCTGGCGCGGCAACCGCGGCGAGAGATATTTGTATGCGGATTCGGTTTGATGCGATGGCGCCTTTCAAGCGCGGTTCGTCGCTCCACGCCCAAGGAAGCGGCCGTTTGTGCAAAAATCGATACTACAACAATGACTACAGCGCGCGCGCGCCGTTCGCGTGTCATATTCGACTGAAGTGAGGCCGGTTCTTTCAGTCAATTGCTGGCGTACTTCGTTTAAAATAAACTGCTTTGCATTGTTGCTGCGCGAAATAAAAAGCCTGGGGTTCTAATGCGCGGCGCTGCGACCTGCCGGTGAAAACAGCCTTGCTATGCCTGCCGAACCGCCGGTCAAATGCAGTGAAAAATGTGAAACGACGCCAGTTTGTTGGTATGCACTATCTCGTAATTGGCTGTGAGTAATGTCCGCCCATTTCGGTCGCGGGACCCGGACGAGCGAGAGCGGCGCAAATAGTGAA
This sequence comes from Dermacentor albipictus, assembly GCF_038994185.2. Lineage (NCBI taxonomy): Eukaryota > Metazoa > Arthropoda > Arachnida > Ixodida > Ixodidae > Dermacentor > Dermacentor albipictus. The sequence goes on along the minus strand of NC_091829.1, from coordinate 48,256,256 downwards.
GCAAAGAAATCGCGCCGGCCTCGGCTCGGAAAAATCGGGGCGGCCGCCGCCTCTCAGCGCGTCTGCTACGGTCTACACGAGCCAATCGCGGCGCGTCCTTGCACACCGGCGGGTCGACTTGCGCCTTGCTTTCAAAACAGTTGAAGACGCGGAGGACTTAGGCCGTCCGCGACGCAGGACGTGAGTTCCGACACTTTGACGTCGTTTTATTCGTGTCCGCGAAGAAACGGCGTGGCTTTTAGGCATCAATTTTTTTTTTTCTTCCGCTCGCACCGGCCGCCCGGCGCGAGCTCCCCGCAAACATTTTGCGCGTCTGCGAGCGATGCTTGGCGCGTCGTTCCGTCCCGGCATGCAGCGCGCACCGCGCACTGGGCATGCGCAGTTGCGCGCTACGCCCGTAGTTCGCTTCGAGTCAACTCCCTTGTGTCCGCTGACGGCCGGCTCCCGGCAGAGCGCTCCGCAGACTGTTGTTATTTTTTTTCTCGCTGCTCGGCTCATTCGACGCTGAAGGCACGCCGAAAGAACGCATCTCCGGCAGCAGGTGAGCGAGTTTTTCCAACATGCCTGGAACGCCGAAGCACAAGGAGATAGTGCTCGACACGATCGACCAACTGCGAAAGCGCAAAGCGCGGCCGGACTTCGAGCGCATTTGTCACATGCTCTACCGGCGGCATGGGCTGAGCAAAGCGGAGGTTCAGGAGGAGCTCGATCTGCTCGTCGATTCTGAGGCGGTGATCAAAGTGGACTACAAGGGCAACACGAGCTACCGCAACGCCGCGAAATGGGTTCGCTTCAACAAGTCTCTTTCCTCGGACACCGGCGCCGCTGCGGCCGCAGCCGTGACGGCGGTCGCCGTCGGTTGCGGCGGGCCGCAGCCGACCACGTTCAAGGTAAGCCGCGCGATCGGCGATGCCGCCCGGGACCTGTGGTTCGCGAGCAAGCAAAGTCTCGACGCTGCGGACGCCGGCGGCGTGTCGGCCGCGGAACTGGACGCCTATTTGCAAGCGAGGGACTTCAAGTGCACCAAGGGAGCGCTCGAACTCGGCATCGACAAGGAACTGGCGTCCGGCCGACTCGTGCGCCTGCCCAGCGGCAAGTTCGCGCCGAGCGAAGCGGAGAAGCAGCGGGCCGCCAAACTCGCGGCGGCATGCGCGCTGAAGCCGACCGCGTCGCCCCCGAAGGCCCCGCGCATCGTGAAACCGTTGTTGCAGCAGGCGTGCGAAGGTGGCTACGCCGTCCCTCCGATCGGCGCGACCACGGCAACGTGCTCCGCTCCTCCGGCCGCCGGTCCCACCGCCGCCACGAGCAACGGAACAAACGGCGTTCTCATCGTGCGCGCACCGACTTCGCCGACCGGCAGGACGACGACCGCATCGGCATCACTGTCCTCTCCACCGAACGCCAAACGAGCCAGGCCGCTTAGCAAGCGCAAGGTAACGTCTTCCCACTACTGTCAAATTACTACCCATCCTTCATTTTGTCCCCCCCCCTTTTTTTTTCACCACCACATTTATTCTCAAGCTGCAATTTACCAGTGTTCTGCAGTCAACCTTTCTAGCAGCCATGACGCATTCGTATTAGCATTACTGTATAGCCTCTCTTATTTTTACTTATCAACATTCTTTTCTGAAGCCATGTGCGTGGTGTGTTGAGTTTCTATTGGGGTGTTTCAACCGATGCCGCCGCTCAGCTGTTTCGTCCGAAACGGCGGAGCCTCGCCTTTGTGGGAAAGTTTTCTCCTCGACTCCCGAGAGGAAAAAGCAAGAAGAAAACCGCGTACACGCGGGCGGACCAACATGGACCATGGCATGCGCGAAAGCGATCGACTTCGTCAGCCGCTTGGGTTTTTATCTCATTGCTCTTATCTGACGCCTGTGCTCGCGTCTCTTTCATGGTTTGCAACCGCTTGAGCTGCCACGAGCGCTGCACTACGATTTACTTCTGGTGGCGACATGGAGACGCACTGTTGTTGTTGTGCTCCCTAAATTAGTCGCGCCTCGTAGCCCTTCTGCGTAGCGCTATACCTGGCTGTTTCGTGCATCTGACCTGGACCGCGTGGCGCGCGCGAAGCGGCGCTGCCCCCCCGCGCGCAAGGGCTGCCACCATTGCGCAATACACAGACGCGCGAGGGAGGGCGTCCTGTTTGTTGTCCCCCATTTTCGCTGCGACGCATGACACGCGCTCGGCGTCACCGCCATTTAGGCGCTCCGCACGGTGGCATTCTCCCGATTGCCAGTGTGACGCTCCGCAAACTCGGCCGTCGGGGTCGATGAGCCACATGATACCCGATATGCCTTTACAGTGACGGTGGTGACTGTAATCGTGCCTAAATATGTAATGGCCGTGTAATGTTGAGGGCATGTAGTTGTTCATAAATTGTCTCACATTTTTTACTTGTTTTTCTTTCTTTTTGCGTTACGCCTTAGCTGAAGAATTTGACCTTGAAGGAAGGCGGATAATATTTGAATTTGCCCGTAAGCTAATAGTCGTGCGTCCTTCGCCGCTGCCAGAGCGTTTGGCCCACTTCGGTAATTGCCAAATATGCGCCCCAGCCAAATCCATGCGCGCGTCTGAGACACTGTAAAATTCGCTGCAGTCCCGCCTTGGTGCGGAAAATATTTCGTCCACAGCACAACAGCGAATTATCTCGAAGGCATTCGCCCTCGAATTTTGTCTAGGGGTCATTTCCCCTTCGTGCTTTCTCTCCCCTTCTTGCTTTCTCTCTCTCTCTTTATCGCCGCAAGAAAATTTTAAGAACGCGAGGCGACTGGGCGTGTGCCTAAATTTGCCGAGATTTTTCATAAATCTTCTGGAAAGATCCCACCAAAGCACAAAGCGGCGCCTGGTGGAGAATCATCACATTTGCATTATGGTGCACGTACCTCCGCTTGCGAGCCTGGCCGGAAATCAGGCCGCAGACGTATTTCGTTTCCCCCTTGCAACAGTAGCGTTTCTCCTTGCATATTTCACTTCTCCACTGCCCAGTACATTCCGAGCGCAGTAGTAATAACAAAACCCGACTACCATCGCGCAAACAGCATTCGAACCAGCCTGGCTCGCAGCCATCGACTGGGCATACCAAGAAGAGGTGTATCGCGCCACTGCGCGTCACGGCCACGTTTTCGGGTGCGCTCTCGTCCCGATGTCGCTCGCCAGAACGCGCTGGCGAGACGACTTTTTTGGCGTGCTGTGAGGGCCGTCGTCATTTGTGTGTCTCCGGGAACGCTCCGTGATTTTCGCTAGTTCCGGCCGCCGTTACGGCCCTTCGTTCGCTCCTTCCTTCCTTCCTTCTCCCATGGCTCGTCGGACAGCTGCGCCCGCCGGATTATCGGCGATAGGCGGTCGCGGTGTCGTCCCACTGATAGGGACGATTCCTCGGCCGCCACAATTGTTTTTTCGCGTGCATGCGCGTCCTCGTTAGAGCAGCAGCCAGTCGAATGGCGATGAATAATTTTTCGCTTCTCCTCAACCTCCCGTTTTTCGTGTCTCTCGAGCGTCATTTCCGCAAACAACCGGCGCGCATGGAGCGGACTAGCAGACGACATTTCTCGCGGTGGTGGCGGCCATGTTGCGCCGCATCTCTCTTTTTTTTTTTTTCTGCTTCTTCGCGCGCGTCTCGTCTACTCTGACTGCTCTGCGTCGCCGACTGCCGCCGCGTGTTCAGGCGCGCACGGACGATCGCGCGGGTTGCGCTCGCGCGCGCGCGCGCGCTCCGGCGGTCGAGCGCCTGTGACGTCATTGGGGCGTGACGTCAGAGGAGCAGCGGAGCCTGCTACCTGGGTCCGCGCTGCGCCGCGGCGGCAGTGGTCGTTGAGGATGGCGGCTCTTTGAGTACTTTTTTTTTTTTTTTCGCGGGAGGTTGGGGGGGAAGCCCGGGAGGCGCCCCGCGCGCCTGTCCCGGCAGAGACCGTGCATTCCGCTCAATAATATCGCACGCCCGCTCGTGCGGTGCCCCGGGGATCGGCCCGTGGCTCCGAGCAGCGCCTTTTCGGGTTCAAGCAATGTGCGCGGCGCCGGGAGGAAGTCGTCTGCTAGCGCCGGCGCATCGCCGCCATTTGCCCGAGCCCCTGAGGTCGGAGAAATCACCCCTCCTGCATTCTAATCTCTCTGTAGGACAACGCGCGATTGGTTCGCCAGCTCTCTCTCTGCGGTCCGTTCAGCGCCTTTGTAGTTTGACCACGCGGCGCGTACTCGACCTGCGGCGATGACTCATGCCCTTTCAGTTTACTGAGCACGAAGTGGCGCGTTCATTCCTGGGCCGACATTATTTAGATTTAGGTGCACTGTATGAATACCGCCAGGATGTTCCGATTAATATGGCGCCTACAGCCTCTATCTCGGCGATTCATGCATAGTTGTTCGGCGTTGCACGGCCAAAAGCTTCCAATAAATTAAGCGCAGGGAAACAAAACAGTAAAAGCGTGCGAATGGCAGATTTAAAGCGAATCTTTCTTTGCTTACTTTCCCGGATTTGCCGTTGGTGCCTGGCTGTTGTTGGGTCGGTCACTATCTATATCGCCTATCGCCCGACATATTTGTGACTGCATATATATATATATATATGCAAAAACTATATGAAAGTACCCACGAAGTGACTTATGTAACCCGTGCATGACCAAATATGCCCACCTCAGTTTTGCGTAACAACAGAAATCTTTCTACATTAAACCTTGACATACGGTTACGTTCACGAGATGCGTTTATGGACACTCCACATCTAGATGTAGATCAGACATACAGTTGCAATATAATGTCGGCTTACATGCATCTCTGGCGCACATCGATCCCCTATTGGAATGGCAAATTGTGTTTAACGGGTTCTTTGATTTGCTTTCTTTCTTTTCTTTCTTTGGCCACTCACTACGTGTATACCCGTTCTTGGCCAATCCTCCAGAATGGGCATGTCCCGCTATGACACAAGAAGTGCATAATCCCGAAGTCTTGCTTCACGAGTGTCGTGTTATTCTGTGCACGCACTTCTATTTAATATTCTTCGCCAGGCATCATAACGTTGCCTTCGTCCTTGTGACATCGCTGCCGTACACGTTTCTTCACTGCGCGTGAGCCCGATTTGGAGTTTGCATTTCGGCATTACTGGTGAGCGATGTGGCGCGGTATGCATATAAATATTGCGTGACAGCGAAGTTGTGGCTTTCTTGCGGGGGGTAAACGCAACCGTCTCATGAAATTTCGCGTTGCGTAGCCCGAAAGTTAACAAAATTGTACGCATCGCTCGTAGTTGCATAGCATGTATTTGCTCGCTTCACATAGCCCTAACCTAACGTACCTAATCTAACCTAACTAGATTCGAACACGCACGTTGAATATATGCCTACCTCTTGAGATCGAATACGAATCGAACAGTGGCATCTACTTGTGGAATCTTCCCGAACTGCACCCATCCAGGCGCCACTGCCTGTTAAAAGCGGTGCCTACACCCAGTCTGCAAACCTGATTACCATTCGCGGATATATGGGCCGCACCATACCGAGAGAAATACAATTACGACGACATAAGTTTCTTGCACTAATACTTGTGAGGCATTCGCGCTATCGTTCTCCCCTGGTTCAGTACTGCGGTTAGAGGCAGACATTGATCTGTAATTTCACGACACAGCGCGACTGACGATTAGACGCGAACACAGCAGTGTGAACCGTGCAAGAGGATAGCTATTGCTTAAAACACAGCGGTTTAGGGCAACTTACAAGCAGAATTTTGCAAGCGATTCAAAAAGAAACGCCCGCCATAGAATAACCGGCCTTAAATACCAGTTTGGTTCAGTCATTACCGTGTGCCGAGGTTGACCCAGAAACACGGTGCCAGAAAATTAAGCAGAAATTTCGAAGCAAGGTGGCGATGTCACCGTGGAACATCGCGCACCACTTTTCCTTGACGTCATAGATTTTGGTACCGTGTGCTCGTGGGTAATATTTTTCTTTTTTTAATTTTTCATTCTAATTGAAGTGATAACATCGCAGTCGGACGGCACACTCTATGCACATTTACATTTTTTTAGTGATTGATTGTGTATTGTGAAATAAAATTAACAGTAAAGAAATTAGTGCTTACTGCACGGTAACTGAACGGCGGTCAGCTCTGGGTGCGGGGGCGAGGAAAGGAGAGAGAGAGATGCAAATGAGAGAAAGGCAGGGAGGTTAACCAGAGTTAAAACCTCCGGTTTGCTACCCGAGGAAAGGAAGAGAGCATATACTAGGGCGAGGGTCCTTTAATGCTTTCAGTATTAAATAACTCGGCTAGGAAAATATTTACATGCGTGGTATCTCTATTATATGGAAATACGCGTTGTCCACGTGTATTTACATACTTGTGGACGACGTGGTGAAAAAAAAATGAATAAACGCCTCTGTTGTTCAATTGTCGTAAGTGATTATATTGAGCCAAAGAGCTACTGGGACCGCGGTCCTCATGTCCTGCCCTTTGGCGGAAAACAACACCATCATCAAAAAAAAAGAATATTAAAAAATAAACGTAGTCCAGTTGTGCATGCTGTCACTTCGGCGAACTGTTTGCCAACCCTGCCCCAGAACACCGGCACCGTTTGGAAAGTGTAGAGCAGTCGGAATTGCGAGGCCCGACTGTTCTTTTAAGTCGTACATTGTTTGGCGAACCACTTCCCGCGCGAGAGATTTCGCCGCGTGGCCACAGAGACTGCCTCGACCGGCAGGCAGCTCGCCCGCAGGAATTGGAGTGGAACGCTCTAAAAGCGGGCAGCTTGAGAGTTTCTCCCGCGAGGCCACAAAGCCTCTGCAAGGCGAGACCGAAGAGTTGCGTGCGCGCATCGCAGTTCGCAACTTCAGCTACCCCGCACCAGCGAAGGCTGACAGCTGAACAAAATCGGGGAATGCTATATAAGGGGGAAAAAGTACGAGGGGAAAGTCAATTACCGGGAGAAGAAAAAAATAAACGGGCGACTATACTTAGTATACATGTACAGTATTTACAATAGCGAACAATTCGGCGCAATTTGCTGGGTTCATTTAGCCTTCCGTGCAGCTGCGACACATAAGGGGGAAAAGCATCGTCTCACTCCCGATCATCCACCACGGCTTGCGGGCACGTGTGAGATTCCGGGAATTATTTGCAGGGTCCCCCCCACTTTTGTTCACGGGCCAGCGTGGAGGCGTTTTGGAAGTGGGCATACGCGGCGCGAGCATACATGACAGGAGCCAGTTGGACGGGAAAGGCGATGCTAGAAATTCGTTTTCACCCCACCGCGTCGAATGTGCACAATGCCCTCTGGAGCTCCCTGGGCGTCGCCACTTTAGTTAGCCGCTTGACAGGTGTAATTACCCGTGACTCCCTTCATTGTGAGAAACTGCAAGGCTTCCCTTTCCGCTAAGGTGCCAGTCGAGAGGGACCGTAGATAGAACTGTAGGGAGGAGAAGATGCAGTTCCCATACAAAAGAGGGGCGGGGGGGGGGGGGGGGGGGGTGGAGGTGACTTGAGAAGGCAAGCAAACCCTACTACTATGCGACGGCCGCCACTTCTGAAAAATAAGCACCGTGCACACATACCCACTGCTCTTCTTCGCTCTTAGCTCCTTTCAGCAATAGCGTGTACCAGGTTACTATTGGGAGCTCGGACACGTGTACCGACCTCGCACACGTCAAAGGAATGTGGATATATATATATATATATATATATATATATATATATATATATATATATTATCATCAGCCTGGTTACGCCCACTGCAGGGCAAAGGCTTCTCCCATATTTCTCCAACTACCCCGGTCATATATATATATATATATATATATGTATATAGGACGCAGCTAGCGCTGCCGCGCCCTCGTGACGTCAGGCTTTGCATGTGACGTCACCCATCTAGGCTGAATGCGCCACCAATTTTCACCACATTCAGAGCGCCCACGCGGCGAGCCTGCCACCGCCACCAAGGCAGTCATCGTCGATGCTTTCTCGCTATTGGCCTCGAGCTCCACCACTGGAAAAGCTGGCGCCACCGTCGGCGTGACGTGCTAGGAGGGATCACGTGGACATAGCGGCCGCGTCGGCTGCTTCGGGAGCGCCGAAGCGAGCTGAAAACGAGTTTAAATTCCCTCGTACGCTGCGGTCCTCATTTAGTGGCGAAATTTTCTCGCTTCGAGTGTCTCCTTTACAACGCTTGAAAGCACTACAATAGGTAGTGGCTGCCTTTGAAGGCGCGCAACATGGTAGGCTACTGCTCGGTGCCGCAGGGCCGAACGCACGTAACGGAGGCCGGTGTCAGCCTTATTCACGCCTAGCCGCAGGACAAGAAGCTGCGTGAAGCTTGGCTCGCGAAACATAAAACCGGCAAACAGTCATCGGCTACAACTCGGGTATGCAGCAAGCACAGACGCGAGGAAGATTTATGCTACGGCGCCCGGTCTGCGGTGTTCTGAAAACGCGCACTGAGGCGCTCGCCCGAGTCCGCTGCCCGAGTAATGTCATGACGGTTTGGTCTATGATCGAACTTGTCGATGCTATAGATACTGGCAAGTTGAGTGGAGTGGAAAGGCAACGGTAAGAAGCACATTAAATAAAAATAATGGCATATGGTCATGTTTGTGTTATAAATTAATGCACTGGATTACAAAAAAAGGAGCAGCGGGAAATGGCACGCTTAGAACACCGATAAACATACAGTGCGAAGCAACTCGAGAAATAATATTGAAAGGTCAAAGAATTTAGAAGAAAAAAAAAGGTTGAATCGTCGCGACGGCACATCACAGTCCCCGTAGGTGTCGAAGTCTCTACAGTGAAGTTATTTTTTAACAACTCTGGTAGCACCCACGCAACAATGGTTGCTTGCATACTGTCAAATGCTCATATTCTGCGGCCTAAAGCTCTTGGCACGGTGCGAAAACGCGCGCGCGGAGAAAGCGAAACAGTGCGCGGACAAGCTTGCAGACGCGCAGTCGGTCGCTGCGAATGTACGCGATCGCTGCATTGAGGCTTCGTTCTATTACGATCCATTTAGTTATACAAACACTATAAGAACATATTTCACATAGCTTGCTCTCAGCGTTTACCTACCTTTCACGCAAGAAGCCGGTTCGTGAGACTCCATCGCGGCGACCGCGCGCAGTGGCGTTCACTGTACGTATTCGGTAAAGAGGTAGCGTCTGTAAACGATTGTGTGCTTTCAGTTTGCCCAAGATTGTTATTTAGACAGTAAAAAACTTCTATCGTTTCGAAAGTACTTACAGAAATGTCCGGGAGGGCTCGCGCGTGGTGTTTTCAGTGAGCGCTGCCAGCAAAACCTATGAGGAGCGCGCCACGTGATCCCTCATACTACGCCAGCGAGGCGCTTCCGCTAGATGGCGACTCCGTAACTCCTCGCCGCCAATACTTTGGTGCAAGGGAATGCCGCGGACATTAAATGCCATTGTGAATGCTTTCCAGTGAACTTTAAGGGCCTTTTGGCCCGCTTGAGTCTCCAGTCCTCAATTCCACTCCTCTGGGAGTGCCATTTTATTGTCACTGCATTTCGATCTCGAGGGTTGAGTGGGTTTGCAGTCGCACAAACATAACGTACTACATCTCACCATTGTTGTCTTTGCATTGCGGCAGCTTGGTGACTTTTTTTTTTTTTGAAGATGTACCAAAAAATGAAAGGGGATTGTTTGCAGACGCCATGCCCATTGCGGAAATTCAAGTCGATTCTCCGCCGAATGCTTCGGATCGCGAATTTTGTCTCGCAACGAGTGCTTTGCGCTGTGTGTCTGACAAGTCGGCTCCATCGTGAGCGCCACCCAATTACTGCGGACCCGAGGGCTAGCGCCCGGGAGCGTAATCCGATTTCGCGCGCACCGGCGTTCGAGCCTTAAAACGTCGCCCGAGCTTTCTCCGATGCCGGAAACGGCGCGACGACGGAAAACAGTTTCTGTGTAACCATGCACCGAAATACCTCGAATGTAGGTCGATACCTTTTTTTTCACCCAGTCCCCCCCCCCTTTTTTTTTTTTGCTTTTCTTAGTAGATATACTGTTTAACGTCGTAAATGCTACTTGTAACCGTGACTGATTAAATAATATGTTTACATGTGATTGCAAACTGTGTCACTTGATTGCAGTGTTCGTATTATAAGCCTCGATTACTCCCACAGCGAGTACAGATAGTAATATTCGCGGTGGGATTTGGTGTTTGCACTATACTGAGCCGGAAGTCGCGGAACTCGCAAGCGGTCGTGTACTGTGTATTGGATGTGGTTAAGTGTTGTGATCGGGCGTTGACCCCACGGAACATGTCGCCCACGGAGAACGCGTGGCCCGCGTCAGAGCCAATTGGACGCGGCCAAACTGGTTTGGCCCATACATTCCTTCAAACGAACTCGTGGTGCCTTCATCTCCCGTCGACGACCAGTGTGCCTTTGTCTTTTTCCATCCCATCTCGGGGCGACTCTATGTTACCCCTACACATGTACACTCCACAGTATCACCCTTTTGGTGAAGGTCCCTTATGGAAGGGCAAATATCTCAGCGTCTTTATGGGCTAACCACGTGCGCAACTCTTCGCCAACACAAGTGGGACGAAACACAGTGGCGCCTTATAATTTGAGCGCTTGTAAGATCCATTTTTTAGGTAGCACTGAAGCAATATGACCATATACACCATCTTTCTTTAACGTTTTTTTTTTCAATTTCAATATACGAAAGCCTGCTCCATTGATCACTGAAAACATGCAAAAAAAAAAAACGGCGCCGCAACATGTGTCAGCGGCGAAACGCTGATAAGGTGTACGTCGGCGTAAAAAAAATGGTAGGCGACCCTAATCTTTGGTTTGGGTGTCTTTTAGTGGCACTCGCACCCATGGCACGATATGCGGGCGAGGAGCGAGGGAGGACGAGGACGAAGCGCACCTCTCCGGTGATGACGTCAGAGGACGTAACGAGCGCACGCAGATCTTGCGAGCAAGCGTAGGGTCCCTAGAAATATAGACAGTATTTCTAGGGACCCTAGCAAGCGAGCGAGCAGGTTCGCGCCGGGAGAGAAGAGGGAGTGACGTCACATCCGCTTTGCTAGGCAGATGTTCAGTCTATGTCAACCAACTGTTTTCCATTAAGTAGCCGGTTAGATATACCGCCACCTTGTGTATGACATCATTAGCGACGTCATTACTACCACTTTCTACTTCCGGGTTCCCAGGAACTTCGCCAAAGTCGTGCACCCACGTGGCTGGTCTCTGAAGTCAACGATTCAGTGCTTTGTTGTGTGCTATCAAATTTACAATGAAATCCGTGAATTTTGTACTGTACTATTTTTTCTGTTTTTCTCTTTCTGATTTATTTTGAATTTCGTCTCTGGAGGTGAACCGGAAGTACCGCGCAAGAAACAAGAGTGTCGCTCGATGCTCGTGCGACTAAAAAAAAAGCGGTTTATTTCGCAGGACTTTAGGTCGATGTGTCAGGGGTATGAGAAAAGAACGAACCGGACGCATGGGGTCCTTCAACGCGCCCAAACTGCCACGTCCGTGCCCCGGAGACGAGGCCATTGTGCGCTTCCCTCTTTCCCGGTTCGTGCACATGTGACGTGCGTATTTTGACCAATGAAGCTCTTCTCGGAGGAAAAGCGCTGCGAACCTCCGGATTGGCCGAAGACGATTTCACGCATCACACACCGGATTGGGGGACACCTTCCCCCAATCCGGTGACCGCGGAACAAAGGAACGACTAGTTACGTACTCTTTGTGATCATAATCGGCAGCTTGAACTTGAAGCGAACTTTTCTCTTCATCGTTCCTTATCGCTTGTTTCAAAATGTAAATACAAGTGTGTCCTGAATGTCGGGCCAATAACTACATTACTCCACCATGCTGCGGACCATGCATGGTGACATCATCGGACTCCCGGTCGCTAAGTCCCTTCATGATAAGCGACCCTCGTAACTCGGCCATTGCGCAGTTTCGGGATGTTAAAGCCAACTATTTAACAGCAATACAACAAGAATAGTAAACATGTTTTTTAATCTCATTTCAATAGCTGAGGTGCCTCTATGCCCCCAACCTTTCCGCCGTGAAAGCTAGTTCGCCACGACAGCGTCCACGCGGCGGCGGAGTGAATCGCTGGTTCGCTCGACCGGCCGGGGGGCTTGTGGGGCTCTGCTTATGTGAATCCGACAAAGTCGAGTCGGCTTGGCGGGTCAAAATTCGTTCGCCTGTTCATTGAAACACTATAGCGGGTCGGGCCGTGGAGGCGTCGGGGCAGATTGAGTAAGCTCTACTGCGAGGGCTGAGTCGACTGGTCGGTCGTGTCGGCCCAACATCTGACTCGACCTGCTGGCGCGTCGAGTCAGAAACGAAGCTGCGTGTAGAATCGCTGAGCGTGCTTGCAACTTACTTATGGCATGAAAATAATGATGGTAACGGAGGTGCTCAATTTCTATAATAACCATATGAAGCCCAAGGAAAGGATTGGAGAAGTAGATTCTTTACATTATTGAATTGTATAATTATGAATGAGAGTTAAATTCACGATTAATCCTGCCCCACCTATCGTTGAAGGCGGTAATTAATATTTTAACGCTTGGCCTCGGGTACTAATCTTGTGTGCACTCTTTGGCGGCTACTTGTGTTCCTGACGTCACGTTATAAACTTCAGAACAACAGAGTGGCGGCCTAATTGGTACTGGCACGCAGGACAGAGGATACGAATACAAAGTGTTCTTGTCTCCTCTGACGTCATGCGTGCTCTTTTGCGCCATGCCTCGTTATCAGCTTGTCAATCACCAGAAGCAAAGTGGTATGATACGAGAGGTCTCTACTTCAATCACAATTGACATTGCCTCGCATCCCTAATAATACACGCCGCGCGGAGTGATTGCATCGCCATCTTTTGAAGGTTGCAGTTGCTCCCAACACGATATGATGGATGTTAACAAATATCGCCCAGTAAACACCGGCGATTCGCGACAGCCAAACAGTGGAGCGAAGACTCTGGCAAGGAGCCAAGCAAATATCGATGGACAACGAAGTCCGTACGGCGCCGATAGTGATTTTTGAACGCTCCCTCTTGCGGAGGTACTGCGCGTGGCAGCAAATTTTTGAACTTTGTACAGGAACGGTGAAGGAGATGCGTGGGGCTCTACTGGTTGCAACGACTGGTGTTCGAACGAGAGGAGGGAATACGGACGCATTTTCAAGGTTTAGGTGATGTACTGTGGATGACGCCGCTTCAGCGCTCATCGGTGCGGGCTCAAATCGTAAATCGAGCAAAAGCCTAAGCGGGGCATGCAGCAGGAGCAAGGGTCTTGATCAAATGGAAAAGCAACGATCGAACTGGACTGGTCCCGCCCTCTGTCGCAAGCCAATGAAGTCAACAAGGGCCTCAGTGATTCCGGCGCCCCCTATTTTACTTCAGCTTTGCTCTCGCGCGGCGCTGTTGTTCTTCCCGAAACTACCGTGATATCTCCAGCTGTTTCTCCCCTGACGTCGTTAATCCACCGCTTTCTCTCCTCCCTTTTTTCTCTCTCTTCTGATCTCCTCAGTCCGAGAGAAAGGAGAATGCGCTCCTTATTTTTTTGCTCCTCCTCCTCGCTCGTCTCTCGTACCGCAACAAACGGTGAGCCGGGAAGCGAGTAAAAAAGAAAGGGAGGAAGATCGCAGACGTTCGTGGTCTCATCTGAGCCAGGCGTGTGCTTGGAATACCGTTCAGATTTGGTTGCCGTGAGGCCGTCCCGCGATGCTCAAGGGAAAGCCACCAGCGCCGAGGTAAATTTCCGACATGCTTTGAACGGCGAAACTCGGCACGGTGCTTGCACCTAACCAGCACCGTCGCCACCCTTTCGCGCTAGCTGCCGTTAAAAGTGGATTTTCTTTTTTTTATATAGATCTCCTACTGGCGATCTCTCCGCGAGCAAACGCGGACTTATGGAGACGTTCGTGGCGATGTCATCGCTGGTTGGTCGCTGGCCGACGAGACACTTTCGAGTCCGCGATCGGTTCTGGTTGTTTCGCATGGACGGTGCCAGCGTAGAGCAGTCTAGTTTCTCGCCACGCTCTATAAATGGCCTTGGTCGAGTCCCGCACTCCTAGCTATTTTTTTGTTTCATTCGCCTGTCGCTGTATGTCGGAGTTTACTCGCGCTCTTCGCCTCGCCGCAAGTGATCGCAACGTGCGAAGCTGTTGTATATCTCTCGGGGTCAGCTGCGCCGCCCCTTGGTTTAGAGGCTTGTTTCTCGCGTTTGTGTTTCTTCCCGCGTACGTAAACAAATCGAACGCCCGAGCTAACCGGAGTCTGCGCACTGTAGCTCGACGCTGTGCGGGAACGAGGTCACGGATATTTATTTGCTTTGCTTGCTTTCCCATTGGTTGCGTACGGCCAAGTCAGCTGTTCCGCGGCCCTCGCGTGTTCAAAGTGCAGTTTGCTGACAACACTGGTGCACTTACGTGCTGACTGCACATTTTACCACGCCTTCGCTTTCGTATAGTTACAATTGATAAATAGGTCGTCTCGAAGAAAATGTTTTCGTGCATTGCATTTGCCGCGTGAGTTAATTTTCATCAGGGCATACGCGTTCAGTTGTGCATAGGCGCCAGCACTGGGACGCGATGGTGCGGGCGAGGAGGTGAAGGTGGGGGAGGGAGTTTTTTTTTGCACAACCGTAACAGTTTATGCATCCGCTTTGTGTGTATTTTGCAATATCTACGACACTTGGCATAATTTGAGAAAAATGCTGCAAAAGAAATTTAATTATTGAATCACCTGTTTGATTGATTAGTGAGCCACTAACCAACGGACTGTTTTGAGGTGAATACATTTCGATAGGGGCGAAATCCAAAAACACTTGTGTACTTAAATTTAGGTGCACAATTATTCGAGAGTCCCTGACTATGGCGCGCCTCATAATCAGATCGTGGTTTTGGTACCTAATGCTTCAGGACTAAGTTTTTAATTATTGTTGTTTTGAGACTATTGAAATCACGGGGGCTGGCTTGGCGCAGAAAATAAAGTCCAGACTGTATTGGCCTGAAAAGCCACTACACTCTGCCTGCCTGAATCACTCTTTACAGAGGGCCAATGATCTACTGCTGCGTTCCTTTTTGCCGATCATCCAAAAACAAAAAACAGCCTGGCGTGATCTTCCACGAGTTCCCGTCTGACCCCGTGACTCGACAAAGGTGGCTGAAAGCAGTGGCTAGAGAAAACGTCTGTCCCAAAGGGGCTTCGGCCACTAGCGTCGTATGCTGCCTGCACTTCACGGCAGAGGACTATGCCGATGGGCCTGTAGTCTGCCACAACCTGAAGCCAGGAGCTGTGCCGTCCGTCTTTCCTGGAAGACCACCATGTGACCCTCCTCCTGTACAGCGAGCTGCTAGTGGACGTGTGGTCTGCTTCAGCTTTCTACTCTTGACTTTCGTTTTTCCTTTTTTTTTTCTTTGCTTGTTTGATTAGCGGCGTCATTTAAGAGACATTTTGCTTCTCTTTGCTCTTGAAACAGCTTGCGAGCAATGTCTTCCTACTGATTACATGCATGGCCGGCTGCTGTAGATTAGTGCTGATGCATTTGAGAATGTCATAATTCGGCAATAGCTTGTATGAACCTATTGAGGAATCGGTGTCGTAAGGTACTTGCACAGTCCAGGTTGAACCAAACTTGATCACGACAGAGTCATCATGTCCCATGACTTGCTATCAGAAGTTAGGCTTGCACATTTTACATGTGTATTGCAAACCAGCTATATTTTCTTGGATGAAAAACTATTATCTTCCGCCCTGTGTATGCATCCGTCATGGCTGCTAGAAAGGCACTGTTTTGCCTGTCTTAGCGTAATGTTTGGTTCTAGTTGTCATTCATGTGTATTGTGAAAACCTGCTCAACATACACCTTTTATAAGCTATAGCAATCTTGTTACTTCATTTCATACATCAATTTCTGTGTGACTTGAGAAGATGGTACATCCAATCAATTCAGTGGCTTCCTTACATGCAAAGTGGGTAGCTATGGCCACATGTCGTGTACAGAATCTTTCAAATATGCCTTTCTTCTTACATTTGAGCACTGAGAATGTCATTAAGGCGATTTATACGACTTGGGAATGGAAGTGCTGCGCCATGTTGTGCCAAACAGTCAAGGTGTGCCATCCTGCACCAAAACACTAATTTCGAACGAAGTTGCCAAATTTAGCAGATGTGCTTGTTCAGTGGCAACCACACAGCCATAGACGTGTCGGCTAGCACTTAGCCCTGCAGTCCAAGCCTGAGCAATTCGTTTCAGCGTCAGTGTCCTTGGAGTGTGGGTGTGTTTGATGGCATAATTGTAAGTAGGCCACAATAAAAGGAAAACTGTTTTGTGCTGTACAGTGAATTATGAATGTTTTATGAAGGTACTACACGTTATCGTATATGCGGGCAGACTAGCTGAAGATGATTTGAACTGGCACTCATTTCATGGGGCAGTAGGGAATGAAAGCCACGCTGAATGAATAAGGTTGTACAGTCTGCTCAGCGTATAGCTCATCAGTTTCGTTATATAGTTTAGCATTTGATTTTGCAACATGTTCGTACTGCATCGATTGATGGGCGAATGCCTTGCGTGATGTTCTAAATCTATTTCACACATGCACCACGTCCGGTTACCAGGATGATAGTGCGGCACGCCGACAAACGACCTGCTTGCTTTCATGAAACTTCTTGGTCACAAGTATACAATGGCATCCGCAATCAAGTTTGCACGCACAAGGTACACTAGTTTCTGCCAGGTCACACCAAACACAATCAGGCTCTTGTTGCTGCTGAACACAAGCCAAGGATGTAAAGTTTCATATTTAGTCAACCTTAGCAGCCAAATTATGATCGTAATGAAACGTTTGGTCAAAACACAAACCCTCAAAAATGCGTTCGCCCGAATAATCGAGCTTATTCAAAATATTGGTCACCGAAGCATACTGGAAAGCCGGTGAACATTTTTATCCCTTTACTGTTTTCGAAAATATCTTTGAGCTTTTTCTTGGCAAGCGATGTGAAATGTTGGCAAACATGCAATGACCAGTATGTCACTTCGCATTTATTCTGCAGTATTCTGCTATCTTGACTGAAGGTCGCCAAGAATTAATCATTACCCGAGAGCACTACGCAAACAGCATTCACTGCACCCTGGTGGGTGTTGCTCATGATGGCCACTGTGAATATTTCTTGTTCATTGTGCACGAATAGTCTATTTAGCCAAATTTGTAAATTTGCCCAATCGTGGAGATGTAAGTGAAAACGTGGATGACGTTGACAGATGACCGATAACAGCATTTAAAACAACCTAGAATTCATGAAAACCTTTTGCCTAGAAAGGGGCCTCCTGAAATAAACAAATTTTAAAAAAGACACGCTGTGACCATGACAGTGCTTCTGCATGCCAAAGATTGCATCAATCTTTACGCAAACCTCATCAAATAAGGGTACTAGGACTAAGTGGCCGTGTTTTTTTTTGGTCACATTAGCAGTTTTTCGTGCGCCTCTTTGGTTCCTATTGAATGAGAAGTTGCGAAATCTAATAACAGTTCACTTTTCTTATAACGGTTCAGAAAGCGAACTGTTATAACACCGTGGCCCAAGTTTGTACATTCATAATATCATAGAGTTTGATACAGTGATTACTAGAGGGAACTCTGGTGCTAGTCTCTATGAGAGCTGCAGGGGGGACGGTTCAGCCAGCATGGAAATTATGGGGAGCACGTCGATTTGCCTAAACTTCATCCTTCTGGCTTCAAACGGCTTCATTACTGTATAAACTGGTCATTTTGAACAAAGTATTGTGTAATAAATCATTAAATAGACATTATCGAAATTGTTCAATGGCAGGATTCAAACACAGGACTTCTAGCACAGAAGCCCGATATTGAAACCATTACGTGAAGGATGCATGTATCGACAAGCGACATAAAATGCCCTTGTGCTATTTATCGCGGGCAAGCCGTCCCTTAAGGCGCTTGGCACATTTTGATTTGGCCATTTCGACAAGCTGAATTGTTGCAATTAGTAGCGATTACGCATGATCGCAGCATTTTCTGCACTTCTAAAAGTATATGTTGCTCTGAAATTCACAACGCCTCAGTCCACAAGCATGAAGATGAGACAAATCCAAGTACTTCCCATCATTCCCATTGTGGCTGAACGACTGCAGTGCCAGAGTTCTCTCTAGTAATTATTGTATGAAACTCTATGGTAATATACACAGTGCACTGATGACAACGCTTACATCTGAGATTACTTACATTACTGGTGCGAGGACACGTTGTCATGCGGACTTAAAAATAATTTGCAGTCTTTTCTTTTTTGTCAGAAAAAGGGACCACACAAGACCTAGGTTGCTATATACGCTGCTATCGGTCATTTCTCGGTGTATTCTACAACCTTTGCATTGGCACCTTATTTAATAAGTAAGGTAATAAATTTTAGTTCATTAAAATTAAATATTAGTTGTTTGCTGACAATGAAAAAACATGACTGGCATAAAACAAGCCTGTCGCATAGAGTGGGCGCTGTTGACAGAAAGAGCCCTAGGTTATTTTTATTCTTGGCCACAGTTGGCACAACTGGTATGTAATTTAATGTTGGTTTCTGAGAAATATGTGTGGGCTTCCTTTAGCTTCATGCTACAGTTGGGTGGATGACAATTTTTCACTGTTATAAATTTTGCTGGCCTTACGGCCTTCCGCAGAACTGACCTGCCACAACCTAATAGTGTTCTGCTAAGCCAAATAAGGAAGCTGTTTTCTTCGTATGCCTGTATTTCTTTCACATTGACATTTGCCAAGCTGCTCCAATATGCGTATTTACTGCTCAAGAACTTACAATTCATGCTCTAGTGCTCCAAACCTGCTCCGGAGTGCCGAATTTGCTACTCCCAGAGCGGCTATAAAATTTTCTTGACTGCTTCCATCCCCGATTACTTTTGCCTTCCTGTGTGTGGCATTCAGTGATGTGCATCAAATGTCTCAACATTTTTTAAGTGGCTTGACACAGTTGCTGCAAGCTGTACTTGAGGAAGGAATAGAAAAATATGTGCATTTAGCCAATGCAAAAATAACACATACATTACTGTTTCGATGCTCGTATGGGTCCCTTGACCGCAATACCTTGACCTTTGCACAGGCAAAGTGGTGCAATGTTTCTTTGATGTTCAAGCTCAATTCATATGCCAAGAATGTATCACGAGGGAGAAATCTGCCTTGAGGCAAGTTAATCCGAAATGGATTGGATTGTTGGAATGTTGCATGGACTCTTCTATGGTCCACAGCTGGAATGTGAATTTTTATTTGTGGAGAGAGAAAGAATGATGCTTGTTCTGAAGGAAGAAGTGTTGCCAAAAGTCATTGATCAGGGACACAGCGTGTGCTGCAGTCCTGGTGGCCATGTCACAAAGTCTTGCCTGACTAATCTAATGTTGTACTGTGGTGTTTATTGGCCATATGCAACGACAGAGGATCAAGAAGACGCATGGGCCGGACTTCCTGGAGAACCTGGACAGTCCGACGATGGATGTGACCGAGTTCTTCGAGGAGGACGAGCCGCACTGCTTCGTCTGTTACCTCTCTGTGCCGCCAACCAGCAACGACTACAAGACACTGCTCATCTGTCGAGACTGCAACACTAAGGGTTAGTGGTGAAACTGCTGGGGGGGGGAGGCGGCACCCTTGTTGGCTCCAAGTGACTGTGATACCAAACTGGTGGTCGCAGAAATTTTGGTGCTTCATTTTATTTAATGATAACTCTGTTGAGGTTGTGCATGGTTGGCTTAACTAAGTGTAGATCCACATGAGACTATGAAGCACAAACTGTAGCATTTTTTTTATTTACATGAACGTACACACCTTATAATAAGTCCAGTTTTCATAAGTTTAGTCTTCATATTTAGCAATATAAATGTGACAGCATAAATGTGCTGCCCCACAACAGCACGAAACTATGTGGGAGACTGCTTACACCTGTTGCTGTGACCTTCGACAGTCTCTGCTGCTAACATGCTATGGCTAGCACAACATTTTATGGTTGTGGTCTCTGTATGTATCATACTCACGGAATGAAACATGTCAACTTAGGGCTGATGTGCAAACTTTCATTTCCATCATCTCCAGTTTGTCTGTCATTGGCATAGATTTGGCTTGTACACTAAGATTAGAGTTCACATCATCTTTAGTGACCAGATTCATTGCAGCATTACGTCACCCTCTTGAGAAATTGCACATATGGGATATTCTTTTCAAAGTTTTTGTTGCATTTCATTCCACAAATACAGTACACAACAGGTGGCAACACCAATGGCCCTAAAGACTTTTAGGTTTCTAAGTCACTAGGTATACTGGGGCACCTAGATATGCGATTACGATGGTGAAATGTTCAGTACCCAATATTGCAAACCTCCATATATGTGCAATATATGCCATTGTGTGTGGCCACCAGTAATTGTGATTAATTAAAACAAATCACCTTTTATAATTGATTAGGATTAGCCAAAGGTTTTGAATGCGAACTGTGAAGAAGTATAAGTTTAGGTGAGAAATGCAATGATGTGTGTCGGTAGAGTACGGCACACATTGGCTGCAATGCTAGAGACAATGACCACTCTTCGTCAGTAGCGGTATATTAGTCAACCTTTGAGATGACAGATGGTGCACATTTAGAGGTGCACTAAATGTTCATGCCTGTGTGCTTCTCTTGAAGCACAATTTCTAGTTTGTGCCACACTGCATCCTTGTTTCCACCGGTTTCGTGCCGTGCAAAAAAGTTCGACATTATTCTTTTTCTGGACAACTTTATAAATACTTTTGCTTTTTCTGGATATGCAATTCTTTAGCTGTATTATTAAACTTGTGTAAAAGCAGCAGTATGCGAATTCTGTTTCGGGGTGTCAATGCTCTGCCCAACCAAACGGAGGCTCACAAGATGCTCCATTGTACGCACACAATGCACAATGAGGATCTTGCACCGTCTCAATCTTTGGCAAAACTGCAGTGGCAAAGGCAGAAGGAATACAGCTCCTACTCGTGGCGGTTATTGGGTCGTGTTGACCTTTGTGTGTGCGCTTGCTGTTATCTGTACAAAAACAACTCAACATCAGTACTGCTCTGCAGCAGTTTTCTTTTGGTTGCCCTTGAAAGAAGCCATTGCTGTTAGACATCCTCGTTTGCTATCAAGCGTGCAATAGTAATGCCCGGTGAGAACAGGGGTTCGGCGCGACTGACCCGCCGCGGCATGTGCTTTCGTCCGTCTCTACATGCAGCTCATCCTTCCTGCCTCAACTACTCTGCGGAACTAGCTGCTGCGGCCCGGCTCGCTACATGGCAGTGCGTCGACTGCAAGACGTGCTCAGGGTGCAGCGCGACTGCTGACAATGTGAGTAACTCCTGGGAAACTAACAACCATAGCTGTGTATGGTTTGGCACTGATGTCACTAGAGAGAAACCTAGACCTACAGTCGTTCAACCATGGTGACAGTTGTGAACAGGAAAATTCAGCATTGAATGCAACGCATAGCATAACACTGCGAAGTAATCAACAAACAGGTTCTTTAGAAAACGTAGAAAATGTAACCTTGCAGTTGGAATGATATTTCGTCCCAAGACAAAAATGAATTTTTCTTTGACTGTGCACATTTCTTAATTCTTTTTGCAGTGTCCTCATTATCAACGTTCATCCACTTTGTGTGGGCTTATACAGAAATAATTCGTCATTGGGAATTACAAATAGTCAATTAATTTTTCTACACTTTGGTATGACTGCTTTGAGAACTGCATTTTGTAGCTCTGTTAATTGCTTTATGTGGTTCATCTGTGCTGCATGCTGACCTTGCTATGTTTCTAGAGCCTTCGAGTATCTTGCATTCACAACTGACTCATTCTATCAGATAATTTCCTACACTTGGCTCTTGACGCTGCCAAGTATACATGTCATTACTTATGGATGACATTTGGCAGGGGCAGTCACTGCAGCTGGTCACGTTTGATATTCTAAACAATCCCTTCTGTGCTATGTAATTGCCTGAAATGTCGAATGGTAGCATGTAGAAGCAGAATGATTGTAATCATTGCTATACAGTGGCAAATTAGCTTCACAAGGCTTAATGTGGAAACCCACAGTGACCATAGTGCCTGACGAATTGCATTCCCTCTCATATAGCTTGACGAATTGAATTCCCTCTCACTATAAGACTTCTTTATCGCATTTCTGTTGTTGCACGAGAATGTGCTCGTGATAACAGATCAAGCACGATTTCAAAACGTAGTAATACTTTCCTGACAGCTGGGCCTGTCATGTACCAGTTCGCGGGCATCCTAAAAGATGGTGGTAGCATGTTCTAGAATTTATCTTGTCACAGTGACCGCATCAGGAAGATTTGAAGTCACGTATAAAAGCGACCATCCAAGTGCACTTGCTGCTATCCCCGCCGCAGAGTTGTATCTTAGTTTAGAGGGTGCACATTTTCCCGGCTGCTTGCCTGCCTGCCTGCTTTTGCCCATCAACACACGTCCGTGACAGTCGGAAACCAGAACGACTCGGTTCAGATGAATCTCTGTACTGCCCCATCATTCCCATCTTGGCAAGCCTGCTGTACTAGCAACACATGCAAGCGCTAGTTCCAGATCTTTCTCTTGCATCCCTAGTGCAAAACGCTATGCCCGTGTTAGCACTTCAAGATTAACAAGGGCCACTCGTCCTTTTTTGATAGTAAAGGTGTCAGTGCAGTAACTGACGTAATGGAAAGCATGAGGGAGATGCCTTTGCTTCTTCACATCAATACAAAATCTGATGTAGCTGCAGTCGGGAAGAAAAAGACAACTTTCGTTATTGTATTTCTGGGTTCTAATGTTAAGGCAGGCCAAACAACTGCAGAGGACATACTTTATTTGCTCCTTTCTTATCAGGAGCTTATCGCAGGCTTCCTGCCAGATTTTCATTGACACTTGGTTTTGAGAAGATAATACAAACTACTAGAGTGAGTGTGATATAGCATTACTGTATGGTAACTGTAACTGCAATGTAGGCTAGTTAAAGGGCAATACTATAGCAAAATTTCATTAGGCTTATAAATGAGTAATATATATTCAAGCAGTTTTGACAAAGCTGCAGGGCTGGTAATTGTATAATTTTTTATTAGAAGCTTTTAAACAATACCTAAGAAGGCGACATGTGCGCCTTGTTGCGACCACATATGGCGCAAGTCGGAATGAAAATAGATGTCGTGCTTCTGAGGCGGTAATGATAACAGCCTCTGAGGTTTTCCAGTGTGCTGCAGGCACTGCATTATCTCCGAGATCTTGCAGAGAAATCGCGCATTCTAGGTCATGCTTCACTTCTGATTAGCGGTAATGGCAGCTTTGCCCTTTTTTTCCCCCTATTTTCGGTATAAAAAACAGCTATTTCTTGCGAACTTTTTGTGATGCACCTGCTCATATATCAGATGTTAAATTTTGCGCGGAAGCTATGTAAACTAGCGAAAACTTGGCTTTTTAAGAGTTCCAAAATTTCACTTCCATCAAAAATTGCTTTTAAGCTCCATTGAATACTTTCTGTATCTCATTAGGGTATGAGGCAAAGGAAGTGAACAAGAGACAGTAAAATTTCAACTCATTTTCTTCCTTAGCTGCATACTGCATATACTGTCACCAAACCTGGATCACCTTGCAAAATTTCGCACCACTAAATAGGCAATTTGTAAGTAATTTGTCTATGTGGTATTTCTGAAATTGTCATACTCTATGTAGTACTTGAATTGCATTAATTCAGCATCAGTTACTTTGACCTTTTTGGCCAGACCATGTTTGGAAGTCTTGAAAGGCATGAATTCTCTTTTGTAGAAAGTGGCTTGCTAGCCGCACGTGCTAGATAGTGGATCATTGAGCTAGAGCAGACCACTGGCTCTTGATCGGCAAACATCACCTATTATAGTGTGCCAAAAGCAACGACTGTGCTCGGGTTGCCACAGAAATTGCAGCCAGAGTGGTAGCACTCGTGTATCATGCAAGTATTCACGCAGAGCCAGGCAAGCCCTGTTGGTGTCTACTCTCTCTGTCTTCCAGGACGAACTCATCATTTGTGATGGCTGTGATCGAGGTTACCACATGGTGTGCCACAGGCCGAAGCTGACGCACAGGCCACAACGTAAGTGATCCACATCTACATTCTCCTTGATGTTATGTATATGCTTCGTTTCGCACATAGCCGGCAATGCTGTGGAAGCTACACCATACACATGTCACTGCATATATTTGCCCACGCATCAGGCAACATTGATGCCTTAAGGTAGCACATGTGGGTTTATTGACCAGTTGCTGTCACCCAAATAGATCACATACTCATGACACCTGCGGCAGAAAGGATGTTCCACATCCACCGCCAAGGTTTGTGAGTGGTGGCGCTGGCTAACACTCACAGGGTTAGTATTACGTAGTAGTAAAACATAAATACCCCAGAAATTGGATGGGGGAACGGCGCCGTGGTAGCTCAACAGGTGGAGCATCGCACGTGCAATGCGAAGACATGGATCGTTCCCCACCTTCGACAAGTTGTTTTTTCATGCATTTTCATTTCCATTAGTTTAGCATTTCTTTAATTCAGTCAGTAAGTACAATTAATTTCCCCTATGTTGTCCTTGGTGTCATTGTTTGTTGGCTTCTTATGATGGGCATGTGCAGAGCCATGTTTTTTTAATGAAGATCGTAAGCATAAAACTGTGTTGAATTTTCTGATGTTCAAAATTAAATTCGATCTTTCCATTTTTTTTTATTTGATTCCAAATTCGTTTCGAAGTTTATTATATTCGGTATTCTTACAGCACTAATCAGTAGTTTACAATGTCCCAAGCAGGAGTGCAGGTAGCGCACAAGAGGCCTAGGCAATCACATAGAGGGACATGGCGGCAATATTGTCCAGCCTTCTGGAGTGGGCACAGGTTTGCATCATGGTGTCTGACCCCTCTTTCTTTTCTTCTGGTGTTTCCCATTCATTATATAAAGCAGGGTGACAGAAAAGGCACAAAAGGACAGCTTGAAAAACCCTCAGCATCCTAAAAATATATCAAGGCAGGGTAAAGAAATTAAAATAATGTGTGGCAATAAAGTTCAACACACACATGCACACACACACATGCACACACACACATGCACACACACACAAGAAGGCGCCGTAGACACATGCACTTGGGAATGCTTCAACTTCTGTGGAGTTGCTGCAATAATCCCCTATGGAGCGCCTGTAGAGTCAGGAAAAACTTTATTGGAAACAAATAAAATAAGGTGCGATGGTTGGGGCCCCTATTCCAGGGTCCCACTGGCACGAGCTGCCCGCTGGGCATAATCCAGAAGCGCAAATTGGCTCTCCCGGCCCTCGTCTGCAAGCCACGTTTCCCACTGCCTATTCCTCATGAGTGGATGTTGGTGGCTGTAGAGATTTTCTTGGAGCTCTCCTTAACTCATACATAGAACTCGCAGCTGATGATGGGAGACAGCTAATGTGGCACAATCTCATGAGCATTGCTGAAGTTAGGGGTGCAAAATTTTTTGCGTTCTTCTAATGTGTACTTATTATGAAATTGGAACTGCCTTCCCGCTAACATAGTTTTCATTGCAGGTTACTGTTTGTTCCGACAACATTTGCTCCTGTCTTATTCCTTGATTTTTTTCTGTTGGAATTGATTGTACCATAAAATTCTCAGTTTATGTTCTTAAACATTTTTTTTCTTTCCTTTCTTATGCTACCTGCCTGTTCTAGTTCTTAAAAAATTTAATATGCCTTTGATAGCAGATTTTCTGATGCTGTTGTTCAAGTATCTGTAACCCCCTTCTTTCTACAATCTTTTGCACTAATTGGTATATGAAATAAATAAATGAGAACACATTTTTTATTCCTTCATTTGTTTTACGTTCTTAAAATTGCCCATTCTGCAGTTTTCAATCTGTTTAAATTTTAAAATAAACTAATTGCAGGCAAGTGGCTGTGCAAGGCGTGCTGTGATGTCACGAAGAAGACTGCTGGTGTCAAGATCAAAACTGGTAAGCAGCAGCAAACATTTAGGCTGTCCTTTTGTGTAGTGCCTTCTGTAATTCATATCACCCTCTTAAGGTATTGTTAGCTTGCTTGCTTATTTAAAATTTTGTTGCAGGCCTCGTATAAGGCATTGGGTAAGGGGGGCATCACAGAACGACTAGAAGAGTATATGCAATCGGTATATAACGAAACATTATATACATACATTATTAATAGACAGTATAACATAGTAGACACAACATTTGATGCTAACATTAGAGCATTGCACAAAGACAAAAGATACAGTTCTTTCAGCAAACACTCTACAAAAATAGCCACTGCAATGTCATAGAACAAATGTTTAACTCTTCTCTGTGGTCCAGAAGTGGACAACTCAGTCGGGCTCCCGACACCATGCGACTCCCCCGTGCCAGACGAAGAGCTCAAGGGCTTCGATGGAGAGCACACTGACCTGTAAGTTTTTGAAGTATTTTTGTGGATTCCTATGGGTTTGATGGCTGGACTGTTTTACTGTAGAGATTACTTTTGTGCATTCCTGGGTTTAGGTTGCATGAAGCTTTCTTTGTGGTATTTGATGGGTCTGGATGCTTCGGGCAGTGGTGATTGGACGGAAGAGAGGTGAGTGTGGATGGTCTGGAAGGGGACGGCACTGAGGGAAGGAAAGTGCGAGGTGTGTTAGTAGCATGGTGCCTGATTGGTTGACGCAATCAATGCTGCCTCAGGGTGAAGGGAGGACCCTGCACTGCAACGATTGGTCATCACAAGCGATGACATCGTCAGGCCATGCCGGTGGAGCAAATGGGAAAGTTTCGCTGACACCGATTTCCACAGTGCATGGAATTGCACAGCTTTTTCTAAAGTACAAAAGTTAAATTGTCAGGTTTAACATCCTGGAACTCCACAATGGCTTATAAGGGACACTGTAACGCTGTAATTGAGGGCTTCGGAATAATTTTGACCACCTGGGGTTTTTCAGTGTGCACCTAAATTTATGTACCCCACGAATGTTTTTGCATTTTGCCTCCATTTGAGTGCGACTGCTGCGGCCAGAAAAAGAATTTGCGACCATGTTTACAGCAGCACAACGCCATAGCCACTGCGACAAGTCTTATAACTGTGCAGCCACAAAAGCTGGTGAACCACAGACACGCACACTTTATGATAATAAGGTTGAAAGACTTGCTGCTGTTGCTTCCTTTATATTAATAACAATGATATGTTCTGTTTACATAATTATAACCATGCCTTGTGAGGCAAAGTGAAGATTGTGGGACAAGCAGACCGCTGCTGTTTCACTGATGTTTTAACTGAAAGCATTGGAGGTTTTGCAGCCAGCTGGAGAAATGTGGAGCAGTGATCAATATGCTTGCATGGACAGTGGACTATTGATATATTTTGTGTTTAATAGCATGCTCACTTCTGGAAGAAAAATTAGGAGGAGCATTAGTAATGACTTTAATTAGAGCACTAACATTGATCGGCTGTTGTGAGAAAACCTACATGAAAGTTTGACATCTTGTGCAGTTAGGTTGTCAAATGAATGACCACGTCATCATGTAACCATGATTTTGCATGAAGCTTCAGTGCATAATTTTTGAGCATATCTCTGCCAGTGACTTGCAACCACCGAGACTATGTATGACAGTTCTACACTTGTCAGTGAAACGAATGTTTGACAACCATCCCATGTTTTCAAGTCAGTGATGTGACCAATTAGATGCTGTTGACAAGGTTGTGTCGCTGCTGAGCATGTCACTGAACATACTTTCATTTCTTCCCAGGTCGGCATACTACATAGCCCTGGACAAATACCCAGATGTGGTTCCTGATGCCAAGGACTGGTCTGTCGAAGAAGTCGAGAAGTTCTTTGTGCACATTGGCTTCCCAGAACAAGCAGTTGCATTCAGGGACCAGGTGAGAGGCTTGGGTAGTAAATACATGGGAGAACCGTGACTTCTGAGTAGGGCATGTTCATGAAAGGAGCAGGCCAAACACTGTGGCTCCCAAAGGGGCCACTTCTTCAGACAAAAGTCCCCATTAGCAGTCGCCTGGCACTGGTGGTTCTCAAAGGCGGTTCGCATGCTCTTCAGGCTGTGTTGAGATATTTGTAGGGTCCGCAAAAGCATGACGATTACTACAGCCTGCTCTTTTTATGGCCAAATGACGAAGGTAACGTGCAGAAGTATATAAGCCAGGTGCATTGTGGAGATGGGTTTGCATAAGGATCACCCTATGAGCGATGTTCAGAAACGGGCACGACGCTCCTTCGCTCCACAATGCACAAAGGTGTTACGGCAAGGTTCGTTGACTCTCCGACACGGCTTAGAGAAGGCTCTGGAGTCAGATTGCCAACAAGCTTAGGTTTATTGACCCGAGATACAGCACTATGCGACAGTCAAGGCTCTTGCAGGCTAAGGCTCACCACACTACTCATTGAGTATGCGTGCCCGCTGTGTAGGGCTAACTGGTGTTTGATCCGCACCGATGGCACCGGCTGTTGGAATCTCAGCGCTGCCACCAGCTGTCGGAATCTCAGTGCTGACACCCGTTGTTGCAACCGGACCGTTGGCGCCTGTTGCAAATGGGTCGCAAGCCCCAAGGGTAGCGTTGGCCTGGCGGCCTGGGGCACACTGGAAGCATCCGAAGGTCCCAGCAAAGCATGAGGCGACTGCTAACAGAACAACTTGTTTATTCTAGCATCGCAAAGAGCGGGCGGTCAGGTCGACCGAAGTAGAGAGACGGGAGTGCACGTTACTCAACAAAAGAAATCGGAGCCTCTCTCCTGGCGTCCGGGGCAGCTGCTCTTATACTCTTGGCGTCGCGGGCAAGAAGGAAGGTCACGGGACGACACCACGTGACAGCGGCGACGGACGGACTGAGAGACACGTTGGGACAAGGAGGTGACGCATCAGCCGGGCCGGCGCCGGTCAGACCTCCTCGCTTCACACTGGGGGAGCTCCTCTCCCCGGCTGCCGCGCTTTGACAAGCGTGGGCACACACACACACACGCACACACGAAGACACGTGGCACTGAACATGCCGGGACGCGCTCGGCGGGGATGCGTCGCGGCCACTCCGAACGGGCCAAAATGTCCGCCGCTTTGAACGAAGCCCCGACGTCCGTTGCATCCGCGCCGGCCATATCGCGCGTCGTAGGCGAAACGTAACAGACCGCCCCGCCGGGGGAGGGAGATCCCGATGGTCAGGGGACGGCATCCGCTGTCCGGAGGGATGTCGCTCGATGATGCTCATAACCGAAGTCGGTCATCCCTCGGCGTTTCTTGAGCGCAGCGCACCGAGAAGGCCTCGTTCTCACGTTCAGGTTCACACAGGACACTGCAAAGTGACTTCAGGAGAGTTGCCATTTTTGTTCTCTTTCCCAGCAAGCGTTAGAACTGCGCCGAAACTCAGCCGCTCAGTCAGCAAGCACGGCACAACCCTCGCTAAGCCATGCCAGGCTCTTTCCCCTTTTATACTACTGCCTAGTTCCTTACAGTAGTCTATAGCAGCACTCAGAACGCGTCCACAAATCGGAAAATTGCACTAGAAAGCACATCATCACTTTGAAACACTACACAAAAGCAATATGTTAAAAATCCTGCCTCAGGAAGAAAAACATCAATAACAAACAATTTTGAGGCTGATTCCCTCGTTAGGGGCTTCGACTTAAGCCATCGGGGTTACCGTTGAGACTCCCCTTTTTGTAACGCACCTCAAAGGAATATTGTTGCAAAGCGAGGCTCCAGCGCAGGAGGCGGCCATTTTTGGGAGAGATGGTCTGCAGCCATTGGAGAGGGCAGTGATCCGTCTCAATGATAAACCTCGAGCCGGCTAGGTAGCATGACAATTTCTGAACGGCCCACACGAGACACGCACACTCTTTCTCGGTGGCGCTGTACGCCTGCTCACGACTGGTCACCTTACGACTAGCATACAGGACGGGGTGTTCTACTTCTCCATTTTCCGGTTGGCACAGTACAACGCCCATGCCTCGCTCACTAGCATCGCACTGAACAACGAACCCTTTGGTGTAGTCGGGCGATCGTAGCACAGGCTGGCTTGTTAGGGCGCTCTTTAGGGCGCTAAAAGCTCTTTCCTTTGTCTCGTCCCAGACGACTGTTTGCGGCTCTGTCTTTCTTAGAGCATCCGTCAGGGGAGCCGCGATATCAGAGTACCTGGGGATGTAAGTTCTATATCATGGGTGAGGACAGAAGTCCTACCAGGCCTCTCAGAGAACTGACCTTGAAACTCTTGTAAGAGCTGGTGTAGTTCGGTTTTCTGCTCAGGCGACAGCGGTGCCTTACTGATTAAGTCACTAATGACTTGATCAGTGTCTTCCCTGTTCGTCACTGAGCCTAGTCCCGGAAGCTCGACCGGAAGTTCTTCGGGAGCGTTTACCATCATACACACTACTGCTTCCCGTTGCTTATAGGGTTTGAGCAGATTACAGTGGTAAACTTGCTGTGCTTTCCGTTTTCCTGGCAGACTGACCACGTAGTTGACGTCCGACAGTTTTTGAACAATCCGTGCTGGGCCCTCCCACTGCACGTCGAGTTTGTTTTTTAGCGATGTGCGCAATATCATGACATCATCGCCCACCTCAAAACGACGGGCCCTGGCTGTCCGATCATAATAAACCTTGGCCCTCTGCTGGGCCTTTGCCATTGCTTCACCTGACAACTCCTGTGCCCTTCTTAAGCGTTCGAGGAGCTTAAGCACGTACTCCACCACGACTGGGTCGTCGCCCCTGCCTTCCCACGATTCTCGAAGCATGCGAAGCGGAGACCGCAGCGAGCGACCGTACACCAGCTCAGCTGGCGAAAACCCCGTAGCCGCATGCGGCGCGGTCCGTAATGCAAACATCACCCCAGGCAGACACAGCTCCCAGTCAGTTTGATGTTCAAAACACAATGCTCTCAACACGCGCTTCATGACGGAGTGGAGCTTCTCAACGGAATTCGACTGGGGGTGGTGCACTGAGCTGTGTAACAGCTTTACCCCGCACCTTCCGAGAAAGGCTGTCGTCAAAGCGCTAGTAAACACTGTGCCCTGATCTGATTGGATTTCCGCAGGAAAACCAACTCGCGCAAATATGGACAGTAGTGCATTGACTATCTCAACTGAGCTGAGTTCTTTAAGCGGCACTGCTTCAGGGAACTTTGTCGCTGGGCAGATCACAGTCAAAATGTGTCTGTACCCCGTGGCTGTTACCGGCAGAGGTCCCACTGTATCAATAACGAGCCGTCTAAAAGGCTCCGTAATGATAGGTACCAACTTCAACGGCGCCCTCGATTTGTCCCCTGGTTTGCCCACCCGCTGACAGGTGTCGCATGTCTTCACAAAGTGGTCTGCGTCCCGAAAACACCCTGGCCAATAGTACTCTTGCAAGAGACGGTCCTTAGTTTTCTTAACTCCTAGGTGTCCGGACCACGAACCCCCATGAGACAAGCGCAACAGATCCTGACGGTAGCACTGAGGCACGATCAGCTGATCGAACTCCACTCCCCTGCGGTCTACATACTTCCGGTACAGGACCCCACCTCTTTCCACAAAGCGAGCATTTTTCTTGGCGATACCTTCCTTGACAATGCAGCGTATGTTTTCTAGGCTGCCATCCTTCTTTTGCTCGGCTATCAAAGCCGACCGGCTGACTTTTAGCAACCTATTAAGTCCGTCTGACGTAGGCGCGATGAGCAAATCTTCAGATAGCTCTTCTAACTTTCCCGTGTTGGGCATTTCCTCTCCAGTATCTGGTGCCTTTAACGCTACAGGCTCAATTTTATTCAGTTCGGGCGTGCTCTGAATATCAGCTTGCTGCGCCTCTGACCCTTTCTCATCGTTCGACAACGTCGGCCCCACAACTACCGCCTTTGCAGCGAGCTCCCGAACCTTCGATCTGGTTAAGGCCTGAACGCTAGCCTCACCAAACAAAAGCCCCTTCTCGCGCAGGAGGTGATCGGACCTGTTCGAAAATAGGTACGGGTACGGGTACTGGGGGGGCAGCATAGATGACACTGCCGCCTCCGTCTCAAGTGCTCCGAAAGGACCTTCAATAAGCACTTTTGCTACGGGCAGACACACGCTATGAGCTTCCACGGCTTGTTTGATCCATGCGCACTCGCCCGTGAACATATCGGGTTCTACCTAAGAGGGGTGAACTACATCCATCGTAGCTGCGGAATCGCGAAGCACTCGGCACTCTTTCCCGTTTACGAGGAGGTCTCGCATGTAAGGCTCGAGAAGCTTCATGTTCTCGTCAGTGCTGCATAATGACAAAAACACGACTTTTGTTTTTGTTTCCGGACACTGCGCCGAAAAGTGACCCAGCTTCTGGCACGTATAACACACGCGCGCTTGCCTCACCTCGAACCGCTTTCTGCGTTCGGCTTCGGCTGCCGCCGTCTCCTTACGTTCAGTCGGACTGCTTTCACTCGCGTCCGCACTACGTGTGTCCCCCTTTGCTCTCATGGGCGTGAACTTCGGCCTCTCAAACTTGGAGCCAAATTCACCCTTTTGACCGTCCTTAGCTCCGCGAGCCCGACGCGTCACAAACTCTTCGGCTAGCTCAGCGGCTCTAGCCACCGTACTAACGTCTGGCCTATCCAAGACCCAGTAGCGCACGTTCTCAGGTAACCGACTATAAAACTGTTCTAGCCCGAAACACTGCAGAACTTTCTCGTGGTCACCAAACGCTTTCTCTTCTTTGAGCCACTCCTGCATGTTTGACATTAGCCTGTAGGCAAACTCTGTATATGACTCACTTTTGCCTTTCTCATTTTCTCGAAACTTCCGACGGAACGCCTCCGCGGACAGCCTGTACTTTTTTAGCAGACTCGATTTCACTTTGTCGAAATCCTCT
Organism: Dermacentor albipictus; assembly: GCF_038994185.2. NCBI lineage: Eukaryota > Metazoa > Arthropoda > Arachnida > Ixodida > Ixodidae > Dermacentor > Dermacentor albipictus. The sequence goes on along the minus strand of NC_091829.1, from coordinate 48,223,418 downwards.
GCCTCCTCTCTATCCAAACGAGCGACTACGTCGGCCGCCTCGCCGGGTAACAAAGTGAGCAAGCGCTGTGGCCACGTTTCCCGAGAGAACCCCTGCTTCTCGCACGTTCGCTCAAAGTTAACCAGGAACAAACCAATGTCCTCTCCAAGCTTAAACGGCCGCATCAGGTCAGTCATTTTAAACAATACTCGTTCTCCTGCACCGTGTGCCTGATTTCCATTACGAGCGCGTTCCATCTCTACCTCGAGACGCTTCATTTCTAAAGCGTGTTGACGGTCACGCTCTTCTTTTTTCTCTTGTTGCTCTCGCTCTTTTTCTTTCTCTTGTTGCTCTCGTTCTATCTGTTTCTCTTGTTGCTCTCGTTCTATCTGTTCTTTACGTTCACGCTCATCTTTCTCTTGTTTCTCTCGCTGTTGCTGTTGCTGTTCTTTAAGTTCGCGTTCCTGTCTTTTTGCCGTCTCCCTCTCCTCAATGGTCTCAAGGCATTCCGACAGCTCGTCATCCTCAGCTCCTAACTCAAGAATAGCCCTTAGCAGTTCTGGTTTTCTGAGTTTGTCTGAGACATCCAGACCCAACTCTCTTGCAAGCTCCAACAATTTCGGTTTGCGCAACGACTTCAAATCCATGGCTGCTCTGAATGCTGCTTTCTCTACTGCCTACTATTGTCTAGCCGCAAACTAACCCGGCAGCAACGACAACCACAATTACCAGCTCTGTTTCTGACACTAACAAAAGCCTGGCAAAACTCAGAAGAAGAAAGTCCCGCACTCACCAAACTTCGCAGCCAAGAATTCAGCGCAGTCGTTCCGCTGCAGGCAACCAGTCATCACACAGGGCTCGTTGCACTGCTCCCGGATGGTCGTTGCGCTCTTCAGCATACAGTCAACCGCATATCTTCGCTGCTGGCCTCCGTTGTCGCGATCTCACCGCTGGCAACCAGATGTTTGATCTGCACCGATGGCACCGGCTGTTGGAATCTCAGCGCTGCCACCAGCTGTCGGAACCTCAGTGCTGACACCCGTTGTTGCAACCGGACCGTTGGCGCCCGTTGTTGCAAATGGGTCGCAAGCCCCAAGGGTAGCGTTGGCCTGGCGGCCTGGGGCACACTGGAAGCATCCGAAGGTCCCAGCAAAGCATGAGGCGACTGCTAACAGAACAACTTGTTTATTCTAGCATCGCAAAGAGCAGGCGGTCACGTCGACCGAAGTAGAGAGACGGGAGTGCACGTTACTCAACAAAAGAAATTGGAGCCTTTCTCCTGGCGTCCGGGGCAGCTGCTCTTATACTCTTGGCGTCGCGGGCAAGAAGGAAGGTCACGGGACGACACCACGTGACAGCGGCGACGGACGGACTGAGAGACACGTTGGGACAAGGAGGTGACGCATCAGCCGGGCCGGCGCCGGTCAGACCTCCTCGCTTCACACTGGGGGAGCTCCTCTCCCCGGCTGCCGCGCTTTGACAAGCGTGGGCACACACACACGCACACACAAAGACACGTGGCACTGAACATGCCGGGACGCGCTCGGCGGGGATGCGTCGCGGCCGCTCCGAACGGGCCAAAATGTCCGCCGCTTTGAACGAAGCCCCGACGTCCGTTGCATCCGCGCCGGCCATATCGCGCGTCGTAGGCGAAACGTAACACTGGGTAGCGGTCCATCAAGTGCGACAATGAGAAGTCGTGGGAGCAAAGCTTTCACATAACCAACTCATTGCAGGCCTGTGAGCATCTGCCATGGCAATGAAGCGCTCAGAGGTTGAGAGCTTGAGTGGAGAGGGCACTTGGGGGCCACCACTCTGGAGGCTGCCACTCGGGAAGCCGATGAGGGATGTATGCTTGCGTGGTGACTCAATGCTTGGAGAGAGAAGCAGGATTTGCATGGGAAATCAGCTTTGGCGTGTTATCTGTGCCTGCCATGTTGCCCTTGGGATGGAGGTTTCCGGAGACTGAGCTAAGCATAACGCTCAAGCTGGGGGACAAGGCGTGAGAGGCACCTCGATTCTCACAGCATTTACATTCTTTTGCATTTTTCAGACTTCATTACTTGATTACTAGCGCGAGATAGTGAGCCATTCGAGAAAGTCATGCAAGTTTCCCTGGATTATATATTGTCTTTTCCTTAGTCATATATGGTGTAATAGCTTGTACGCTGAAAGTATTTGTGGGTATTACCATTCATATCCAATAAAGTTGTCGCAAGAATACTTCATTTGGCTACCACTTTTAGACAAGAGTCAGTATTTAGCCTTAAATAAATTGGGACATGCTGTCTTGCTGTGTTTCATGCCCAGTGTACAACTGTGCATAGCTTTAATGCAGTTTTTTTTTTCCATACATAACTGGCTATAAACTACTTTCTATGTATCAAAACGTGCAGGGCAATATTGTGACTGCTTATTTTGAAATGCAGCAATGCAAAGAACTCGTACCCACACTTTATTTGGAAACCTAAACTGCCATTTTACATAGTCTAGTGCATCATCATGTATTCAGCAAAAATTGCTATTTAAGCGATTGCACTAAAAGAAAAAGCTACACCATTTGTCTGCATAATGAAAACCTTATGATTTGGTTCTTTTTTGGTGGCCTCTCAAGAATGATACTTTGGGCGCAGAAGCATGATAGATGGCTGGATGATAAATTTCTCATTTTTATGCACATGCCACAGTCACATGCTTGTTTTCTTCAGTCATTCAAACCAAATGCCATTGAAATCAGCCTACTTAATTATGCGAGCTGTGGAACGGAGTCAATGGGCTTGGGAATTTCAGTACCCTTTGATTTCACTGGTCAGTGAAGGCGAGCATGTGACCAGTATTACAGAACTCCATCTTAACCCTTGAACTCCCACTATCTTACCTGGAAAACTGCAAAACATTTATCACATTTTCTTTTACTTCCCCAAGGAATGAGCATGTAATGTGCTCAGTGAAAAAAGTATTAAATATATCCTGATTTTCGTAATCGGAGAAGACATTGAATAAGAAATGTTTTGAGTAGGACACACATACACATACATTTTATATCGTAGTATACGAAAGGTCTTCAATAATATTCTCTCAACATGTGACAGCAGGGCAAATGTAAACTACAAAATAATATGCACAAGTGCCCTAACTAAGAAGGAGGCATTGGTATGTAAGCAGGCGCGCATGAGTTGTTCACAGTGAATAAAACAATAGAAACTGCAATGTGGACAAATGGTAGTCATTCTTGGTTATTGGTGCTTTGAGATGTTAACTGTAATAATTGTTTTTGTACAGGAGGTCCCGATACAGTCTTTGACTATGGGACCTCCTTCTGTGTACTAAATACTTGTAATGTGAGCCAACTTCTAATAATAAATTCTGATTCTGATTCTGAAATTGGTAGGACAAGCACAGTTTGGACTTGGGGCCTGAAGGGTTAAACAGCTTATGTGAATTCTTGGGGTTGAAGACTAGTCACGTCAGAATAAACCCTGCTTGTTTGTTTTCTCCCCAAACTAGGAAATTGACGGCCGGTCTTTGCTCCTGTTGAAGCGTAGCGACGTCCTCACAGGCCTCTCTCTAAAGCTGGGGCCTGCGCTCAAGATCTACAATCACATCAAGAGGCTCCAGACGGGGTTGCCAAACGGACACCTCTGCTGAAACCAGACCAGTCACAATGCACCCGAACCTTTCCCATTTGTTCACAAGTATGCGCCACCATTGTACATATGTAGTCTACGAAGGAAGCACTCCCAACCGCCCTTGAAATCTAAGCAGCTTAAGGGAGGACATTTCGCAAAAAAGCTTCGCTTGTGAGCAAGTGGTTGGTCGGGACGTTGTTCTTTCGTCATGTGTGTGTTGCTGAGAGACTGTTGTACTCGCAGAGTTGATTTCAGTAAAGATCGCGAGGTTGGAGGAATGCCATAGGGCCAAGTCAAAGCGGCATTAGTTAGAGCAGGTCACTGGTGAGAATAATGGCGAGAACGAGGCTCAAGTATTACAACGCAAAAAAAAAGGACGAGGCATAAAGCAGGAGCTGAGGGGCACACAGAATAGCAATTGTCCAAGTACCTAAGCTTAACGTTCCAGCACTTGGAACTGTAGTAATCACATACCTTGGTTCTTATTTTATGTTGTTGTTAAACCAATTCTTTTTTTGTGTGTATGTATGTGTGTCCTCTATTGTATATATATACATTTATTCAGTTATAGGCGACGCCTAGTTGGTTGTCAGCACTCCGCATGCCCCTAGTTTCCTGTCTTGCGCCTTTTTTCCCCCTGCATTGTAATATTTAAGTCGCGTTATACAACTTTCCCAAGCCTAAACCTTACTTAAAAAATAAGTTTATGTTTATGGATCCACACAGAAGTCTTAGCAACAGTCGAACAGTAGTTTCAAAATGTAGATATATGCTTTACCTATCAAAGGTCTGAACTGGCTGACGATACAATCGTCCAACCTATCAAAGGTCTGGCGGATTGGTTGCTGATAGCAAGCTATAGAGTACTTTGGAAACCAGTGCAAAGGTCACATTAAATAGAAGACAACACCCTAAAGTGTGATTTGCCCTCTGTGGCGTTCATTGGCCTCCCACAACGTTTCTCCTTTGTACTTGGTCCCACTACTGTTTGCCAGAGGCATTCGACCTGAACACTTGTTTGTGTTTCCAAAGGTGACCAGTTACCAGTTTTACAAACGAGAGTTCACACTTCGACACAACTGCGAAGAGTGGAGGGTGCACCTGCTCTCTACAGGTTCAATGGCACCACCATTGACCGTCAAGTTCCACCGACATGTTTAAACAAAAAGGAACTGCTGCATGTGCACTCATTGATGGCATAACCAACCTTCATTCAGTTTGTGCTGCAGGCCTTTGTTGCCAACAGTGATGTTCGATTTGGGGCTGCTTTTTGCGTGCTACATTACAGCTTCAGACATTTTTAAGTCCTTTGGACACATTGTCCTTGTTTTATTTAAGCATTCTGCATCGCAGTGTTTGTACGTTCTTGTTTGTTGTGTTTCTTTCGTGGTGTAAGAAAGTTTTGAGAGCATGGACACGGCATTCGACTGTCATTGGCATGTTGTGGGCAGCAGAGCGAGATTTGTTGCAACTACAAAAGACGACCCCGTCCCTGGGTGGGCGTGCAACTTTGTTGCCTTTAGTGCAAGAGTAAAATAACTTTCTCCAAACCTCCCTGAAAAAACTTGACATTTGCTGCTGTGTTGTGTGGCATTTAGAGTTGGGGAAGCTTTGCGAAGCATACTTATGGAAACTGTGCATTGTTTGCACAGTACGGGACTGTCCAAGTGCAAACCACACATGCAAGCTCTACATGAACTTGTGCTTACCTCCTTCTTAGGTCTTCTCATGAAACTTAGGTTGACGGCATTTGTGCTTCACTGAGTAGCGTATGACAGCTGCAGCAATCTAGTACTTTGTGGCTTGCCTTTTCATTGAATATACTGTATTTTCGTGCGTATAACCTGTCCATGTAATAATCTGCAATTACATTTACAACTCTCATGAAAGGCAAAAAGGGTACCCCTCCTTCCCATGCATAATTCACACAAATGACTGTATGTAGTGTTAAATCCTTTTTAAAAGCAATCAGGCACAAAGTGATGGTCCAGAAATAATTTTGACTGATATGGTGATGCTTTGCCGCTTTCACTGCCACTTCCCATTGAAATACAGTATAGTAGCTTCAGAGCAATGTGAAGTACATTCGTTAGTAATTATGTGTGGCTTTATCACTGTTCACTTCATGTTCCTATGAAGCAGCACCTTATGGCAAACTTTAAGTATAGAACACACACCCCACTTTATATGTAAATTTAAGAAGTATTTTTAATGCAGATCATACGCACAGAAATATGGTAGGCATGCAGCCAAGCTATTGCACATTTTCCAGGTGGCACAGCGATGCCTGGCAACATTGCAATGCCTGGCTTCATTCTGGCGGGCTGTAGTCAGACTCCGGTGCTTGTCTTGGCTTTTGCCGATATATTTATGTACAAAGTAGAATGACTCAAATGAGAGTGGTCAAAGGGATCAAGGAATGTATGAGCTTTAGAGGCATTAGCATAGGCAGGTGCATTTGAAGCAATTTAGTGTCGCAACCATTTTTCAAAGCGGGGACATCTCCACTTCTCCGCCAGCATAGCTGTCTTTCGTATGTTTAGCCAAAGTTACCTGCCACATGTTGCACACTAAAGTTTTGTGTGGATTCTTCAGTGCGGCTGTTAATGACGGGCTAGAGCCACTCATTGTGCTCTACGAGCATGCGTACATGTTTTATGCAACATTATTTCAGCCACGTCAGCTGCCTTACTTAGTCCGATGCATTTTGCGTCGTCTTGGAATATTGAACTACGTCTCACTTTCTTCGCGATGGCATGCCCCTGGGTGCAGCTACTCGGCTTCGACTGCACACTTGGAATTTGTCGCTTTTGTCCTCAAAGTGTTGTGAATGACATTGCTTAAACTCTGTTTTGTCACCAGCAGTTGCGACTGCAGTGAATTCGCGAACAAAACTTCACTGTGCAACATGTGGTGATTTGCCTTTGCATAGCGGATAGTGGGGTGGGCCAAATGAACTGTATATCAAAGTTTGTGCAATAATCGTAGGTGACAGTGACAGGTCTGTGCACTTGTTTTGTGCGACTTGCAGAGTCGATGCCATGCGTGTGCTCAAACGTGCAGAGACTGTGACAAGATTGGCCACCTCTTGCCAGAGGCATTGCAGCGGCTTGTAGTTACAATAGAATGTTCTCCTCCTGTGAAGTTGAAAGGGACATGACCAGCTTATTCAGGTGTTGGCGAGATGGTTGCTGTACACAATGTTTATACAACACAGCATAAGCTAGCACGTCGTTATAGTAGTTATCAACCTTTCTTTATAGCTTTCCTGGAAAAGCACGAGGTGCTCTGATACTAATGTATGGAATACCAAGCTTTGTCCTGTTGATTGTGCCATTGCTTGGGATACAGTTTTGAAGCAGGCCAATAAGCAATTTAATTACAAGAGTCTGCTGTTATAAAACTGATTGTGAATGAATGATCACAGCATAAATTAGAAGAAAAAAAAAATATCAGCCACAGTAAAAACTAAACGGTTGAAGACAACGTTTCAGCAACCACACAGGAGCCTTGAGAAGTACTTCAGTTCTATGGCGTTTCAGTTATTTACTGTAATGAGCATCTTTGTGTTCTCCTAGTTCCGTAACAGCTTTCATTGCACAATGCATGTATATCGCCCGAGTTTTGAAGCTAAGGGTACCTAAATTGAGCTCAGCGCCTACATGAGAAGTCCGTTGGTTTCCGTGCGCGGCAAGGAGCAACACTGATACATTATAAGGCTGCAATGTTCTCCTGTCCGATGACGACTTGACCGTGGCACTGTGTGCCAGTGTTGGCTGTCCCTCCCGTTCAACTTCAAATCACATGGCTATTGTACCTGTAGAAACATGACTGGCACCACAGTGTAACAGTCGCACGTAAGCTGGGCCCCATTGACTACGAGAGCTGCTCTCACGTGCCATTCTTTCTGTGTTCACATCCCAGCTTTCATCGTGCAGCTTAGTTGCAAGCCATTTGATCATGTGTGAGCACGATGATGTCTGCTAAAAATGCTATCAAGTTGTATTGAATGTTCCATAAATAAGGGAGGCTTATATAAACTACTTTTCAGGCTAGCTCATTTGTGCCGGTATTACGTGCAGAGGTGGCATTCAGATAAAACAAATTTAACATAGTGCAAGTGCTCTACTGTTGCCCATACTTTCTTTTTTTATTCGGAATGAATCAGAAGTATGTATCTGTTTTTGTGATGCTGGACTAAAAAAATGCAATTTTATTCATCAAAAGGAACGGTGGCTCCCTCTATCCTGAAGAGTGAAGCATTTGCGAAGCAGGCTGTAGAATGTAGAGTGCCCGCTGTTCTTTGAAACAAGAAATCTTAAAATTTCGGCTAACCAATGGCACAAGTGGCCAGTAATATTTGTTCACTTGCATGCAGCAGGTATGTGCTGCATATGAATGTGGTACTAGATGGAATTTAACGTTGAATGCAACCTCCACATGAAATGCAAGTGCAAATGAACAAGCAATCAAGCTGGTGTGCTTGATTGTGGAGCCCTTGTGCGCTGTACTCCCTTATTGAAGCAACATAGAATATTCTTGCCTGGCTGTGAGATTTGCCATGCCTGAGTGTGGCTGGCTTCTCTTTCTATGTTCTTGTGTGCCATTGAACAATATTTTCACTTGTCATTGTCACCTGCCTGGCAAAAGGGCGAGAGCATTGTATAAACAAGACAGACATATATGTTGAATAAAGTTTGTTGAATAAGTTAATTCTGACTCCTGCAGACTCATGAGCAGCTGCATTAGCAAAACAATGCAAGAACATTGCACAATACCTGTTTTTATTTGCACATTTACTAACTGCACTGCTTCTTATGCACCCATTTTGGCTTAAAAAATGTTTCTAGGCCATTTCAGTAAGTGATAAAGCTTTCACACGTACAGCTGGACCGTCATATAGCCAACTTCAGTTAATTTGACCCTGTCTGTACCGGCGAAATTGATCAACTTATTTAGCAGATCCAGTTAAACCAGATGCAGAAAAAACGTCGAAACACACCGCTGATTAATTTGGCAGTATATGCCCAGTGCCCCGAATCAAATGCGCACGCACTTTCTGTGTTTCCAAGGTGTTTTAGCTAGAACAAGTCTCAGTTCCACCTGACGGACAAAGCATTAATTGCGATTTCAAATTATTAAAAAGCTATTCGAAATACGATTAGTTGTTTTATCAGCTGCATAAACTGCTGTAAACATTTGCTCACTAACTAAATTAACAAGCACATTGTGATGCGCGCACAGGCAAACGCAAACACATCTCACACAATGACTGCAGAAACTCGCTGTCGGAACGCTGGCATGATGAACAGCGGCGAGCGAATTCCCCTTCCCTGCTGCCTCTCACTTCAATGCGATCTAGGCGTGCAAGAACACATCGTACACGAAGCCGTGAGCTATCTCTGGTCAGCTAGCCTTCGAACCCAGCACAGATTGCCTCCAAGGTAGGCCGTCCTCAGCCCCCACAGCTGGAGAAGAGAAGAGGCACACTAACCTGCTCCCTTCTTCCCTCGACCCCTCCCCGCCTTCCTCCTATGCAAGCGCATGAAGACATGTCACCGCATCACGCCATCAGTTAACCCGCCATACTTGTCGGCTCACCCCACAAGCTTTCCCTCGCACCTACCCTATAGGGCGCGTGCCCACAATGTTGCACTTGGACTAAAAGCAACAGACGCATGGTGCGATTTTACATGCAATCCTTTGTACGACATATCAGAGTCCAACGTGCCGCATACAATGATTTGTGACATGGTACGAGCGAGTGGGTGGGGTGCAGCCTCACCAAGAGACGGCGCACCTGCATCAAAGTGAGAACAAACGTCTTTGCATAGCTGTTTTATTTTTACACAATTGATGCCAATGAAATCACATTTATGCGAGCAGCTAAATTTTCGCAAGAATATCTGCTGTGTCGGCTCTGTTACCCGCCGATGGCCAGGAGCCGGCAGGCCTAGCTCATTGGGGCATCGAATCTGAGACCGGTGGTGCTTGCTACACAACCGCATGCAGCTCGTAATAAAGTGCCTATGTTGGTCAGCACAACGTGTGCACGATTATGTCACGCTTAAATTCCAATACATTTGATTTTATAGACGCTGACGGTAGCGAACGAGCAAGCAAGGTAAGCTGGCGATAGCTGGGACACTGTTGTCGCGGCTTTTGGCAGCACACCGCGCATTAATTGACTTGGCGAAAGTGCTCGAATACGAAGCCATTACTGCTCCTGCCTTGCTCCATGCTTGCTACTGTGCGATGAGCTTTCGGAAATGCAACTGGGTGTTTGATAACGCAATGCGCTTCACTCCTGCTTCAGAATGTGGAACAGTAGAGGGAAGACGTGTGCAGTAGTCGGCTGCAAGTGAGTGGCCTATTAAAATGGAATTAATGTGTGTGACCATGCAATTTTACGGACTGGTTCTACATACGAACTGGAGTGCCTGCATTGCCAGCCCTTTGCGATGCATAGCTTTCCTCGAGGATAAAAAAATTCACTCGACCCACACCTCCCCAATCTCAACGAGGTCACCCACTCCATTGCGCGAGGCCTAGTCAACCACGCCGGAGTCACTGGAGATGAGTTGGATACCAGGGACAGTCTGACAATTTATAACGATCTCGTTAAGGCCTTTTACCTCAGTCGCCGAATCTTCCCCCCGCCTCACCCAAAGTTCAGCCGGGCGCAGGCTACCACCCTGCGTCTACTACAAACAAACACGTACCCTTCACCCGCCCGCCTCCACCTTATATTTCCGGACGTCTACACTACCCCCAACTGCCGGTGCTGTGGAATTCACCCGGCTACACTTCCGCATATGCTATGGGAGTGCCCAGCACAGTACACCCAGACTAACACCACGACTCTCTCGTCGAGGCTCTGTGGAGCTCCGCCCTCGATGACCAAACCTGGGCGACCCAGCACGCCCGCGAGGCAACGGCGAGGCAAGCCCTCGACGTCCCTTCGTGGGAGGCTTAGGCCCGGCCATCATAAAGTGCTGGTTTTACAATAAAAGTTTATTCCTCCTCCTTGTCTGCCAGCGAATTATATCGCTAACTTCCAAAGAAAGAACTTCAACCCGGAAATTTGGCAAGAGTGAGTACCCACTTTTTACACAGGGACAAAGGGAGTTGTGCTGCTTTGTGGCATATAGTAGGTTTCTCGCACGTTAACCAGACTCATCTACCAAAACTCACGCCCAATCTACCTTCTACATATCAGGATTAAGTAAATGGCCGTATATCTTGAATCAGTGTGCCGAAGTATGGGTGACTGCAACTACACCAACAGTACACGAACGTTGGAAGCTAAACATTTCGGTCGTGACGGTCCTCAAAGTAAGCGCAAGTGAAAACCGATAGCGAGTCTTTTCTACAAGCTATTGCAGAGTACAGAACATCTACATTCTATGCCTTGTGCGCAGCAAGAGTGAGTCTATCGCAACTATGCACACCCGTGAGCGCGATTAGGCAGAGAAAAAAAAAAGTTGCAGTTTCGCCCTAAAGTCAAAGCATTGATTGCGATAGCAAATTAGTGGACAGTTATACAAAGTAAGAATAGGAGCTTTATCAGCTGTATAAACTTGTAAACATAGGCGCTCATATCTAAATTATCTAAATTAACAAGCCTAGTGCTATGTGTGCACAAGTAAACATGAACACATCTCACTCAATGACCGGGGACACTCACCGTCAAAACGCTGGCATGAGAAAGAGTGGCAGTAGCAGCGAGCGCATTGCCCCTCGCGCTGCCCCTCGCTTCAATACGAACTAAGCTGTGAGAACACAGTGCATATGAAGCCATCAGCCCTCGGTACTGCCACACTCTGCAGCCGCTGCCAAAGTAAATCCTCCATCCCTTCACCACAGCTGCCTTGCGTGCAATGGAAGGCGACGCTTTGTCCCTGCCTACCTCACTCACACCCACAAAGTTAGCATATGGTGCACAGTCGCGATAACATCGCACTTGGACTTAATACGGAACATTACAGCGACGCCGACAGCGGAAATGTGCTTGGAGTGTTCACAAAAACGGTCTCCAATCCACGCTGTGAAGGTGGTTGGACAGTGAAGCTGTAAACGACAACTAGAATTAGTACCCATTACAATGTAGGCTGAAATTATTCATGTGGTGACATTCACATGTACTTAGCCTAATTATGTCTAATACGTGACGGCCAGTGACTTGGCTTGCGCCACTATTTCGTACACCTACAAAGAGCGACAAGACAGTCATTTGAGGAATTGCCTGACATTTGCCCACAGGCGCAAGTACAAGTGGGTGTGAGAGAAAAAATCTGGGGCTTTTGCTCCTTCAATATCAGACTTTCCTAGGTACTATGGTGGAGAAGTTTCTTTGCTTGTTTCGTATGCGTTTGTCATGGTGTTTGTCCCTAGGCGTGCCAGCATTGTGAGGTGAGGTGTAACTGTTTTGATGGCGTGCATCCTCCACGTGTTCCTCGTGGTCCTTGGATGTTGCTGTGGAGTTTGTTGCATGTTTTTGTCGCAACGGTAACATACGTAATTGTGTGACAGTCGCCAGGGGATCAATGAACCTGTGGGATTGACAACGAATTGGACTATTTTAATGGCAGAGCATTATTTCATGTCCATGTATTGGTTATCCATGCACACTGCATTGTTCAGGAGATTCACATGAACGAAAGCACTTCCACACGTTGAAACACATTTAGCACCCAGGTAAATCTAAGCGAACCTTGTTCTGCCATTTATTCCCATAGACCACTGTAAAAGCTGATCACGGCTATATGGTCAAGATACCAAATAGTGGTCACGACAGCAGCTTTCATGTGTGCGACTGCAGTTATAAAATGTTTAAGCTACTCAGCTAGGTTTTAGTCCACCTTTACCCGTGCCCATTGCATGGGAACTATAAGGCATGGCTCTGTCCATTAACGAATTTAAAGGATTGACGCTAAATGGTCTGGTGACGTGCAGTGTGTATGTGTGTCCACGCTCCTGTGAAAGTGGCGATGGGAACAGAGCGTGCTTATTACTAAGGGCGAGCTGAAAACTCTGAAGAGACTCGATGATTACAATACATTGTTATTGCTTAATTTGTGGACAGCCAGTGACAAAGGCATTGCACTGAACAGTGAGACTCTGTCTTAATCCTCAAGCCTTGTATGTTACACAGGAGAGAAAAACTGAAGCAGAATGTTTTTAGACAAGGCAGACTGCCTTCATACATGTAGTGGAATCATGTTTGCCATTAGTGTAACGTTGCTGCACTCACGCTGTTGAACTATTTCTGCGACTTTGTCAGCCTTGTTTGAATAGCTTCTGGCCGATACAGGTGCTTCTTTACGGGAAACAGCAACTGATCAAATCAAACTTGCTGTTTTGCAGTTGCAAAATTCTTCTAGTCTTCCATGTTCCGGAATCTGGAAGAGCTGGCTGAATGCAATGTGCATCAGATTTAATGGTACATTTCACTTCGAGATAACTTCGAGAATTTCCCAGAAGCACAGTACAGTACACTTGGTTCAGTGTAGCTAAGTACTGTGAACTCTGCCTTCTTCACGACATACCTCCTGCTGCTGCTATCTCTAGCCATAAGTACACCTTTCAATTATTACTGCTCTTCCTCCACCTGCCAAAATTAATACTGGTGAACTGGTAAATTCTAGAATGTGCCACAATCGTCTATGAGCGCACCTACCAACTGACACAACAGGTCCTTCCTGGAAAAAACGAGCGTGCACAACACATATATGCTCCAATACTGCTAACATGACAACAAAAATGCCATAATAGAGCTACACAGTTAATGGTGGTGTGCATGTTTGTTTGATACAGAGCAGATGTCTTTGTATACAAGTACACTCCAGTGCGTAAATGAGTTTGAAGCACCGTTCCACACAACTTCATGGCTTATCTTGTAACCTTGCTGGCATTGGTCATAAAAGCTGCCATGAAAATGATAAACTACTCATTTGTAACAGTCAGCTACACGCACTACTCGAAACAGCTCACTTCATGTGCCATTTGCAGACTACAGCAGAGGAGCAAAGGATGCTAGGTTTGCATTCTCGTCTTGTTATCCGACTGCAACAGGAGCCAAGAAGAAATGGAGAAAAAAAATAAGGGCGTATATTATCGCCCTTGATGAAATAGATGAAGCTTAAGAGGTTTCTAAGGTGACTCACATATAAGTTAAAGTGGCAACTAAATTGAGCCTTGGTGAACTCCTCATTCCAAACCAATTGTTTTGCTGTTTATTCAACCAAGAAAAACTACATGTGTCTGGTTAGTGTAACATTTTAATACACCCTGAAACTGGGCTCGAAATCTGTTATTATATAGCTTCTAAGTTGATACAAGTTCATCAAGTGAATCGAATGCCTTCGAAGTGGCTACCGAAAGGGCAGAAACAGCTTCAATGTTGTCCATGACGGAGTTCAACAAGTCTAAAGGAAGCTGAGCGCCTTGACTTCTGACAAAGCTGTATACATGAGATCAGACTGTGACAACTCGAAACCGCAATTGTCACCAATGAAAGATGTTTTTAATTATTATTGCAACAATTGAACGTATATAAATAGCGGAACAGTCCTGCACAACCCTTGTTTGCCATGTCTACATACAGGAAGCACACATGCTATTTTCAAGCTATCTGGTACAAGTTGTGTATTCAACTATTGTCGGCAGTAGTCTTCAGGTACTCAAAGTTCCTGTTCCACATGTCAACAGAGATAACATCTGGACCTGGTAATTTCCGGTTATTAAAGCTGAACAGAATACTGGAAAGATGATCCTCTGAGTACCTACTGTGGTAGAAACGTCGAACGAGGCATTGACTGCAATGAAACAGTTATTCAGTTGGGAGCGCAGATGCTCTCTGAAGCACAGTTGAAAGATGTGTTAAATTGGTCCATGAATGGTCATTAACTTTGATCAAAAGTTATTATGAATACGTTTGGTTAAGTAACACAATTACGACCAGCGAGTTCATTTTAAAAAAATGTGTTCTGCGAGTTAGAATGCGCTTCCCTAAATTTGTTCATCTTGGTTATGTCGGCGGGTTCGATGGGAATTTGGTGGTACGCCTTAACCAGGTCCACTTTGCTAAAAATGGCACGGCCGTCGAGGCGTGATGTAAAGTATTGGATGTGAGGCAGCGGATAGCTGTCATGAGGTGCCTTGGCATTTAAGCCTCGATAGTCTCCACAAGGCCAACAGTCACCAGGATCATGTTTGGGCAGTAGGTGCAGATGAGAAGCCCACGCACTGGACGACGGGCGTATAGCCGAGCTGCAGCATGTTGTCGAACACCCATTTGGTGATAGCTAGACGGTCCCCTAACAAGTGGTGTGGACGAAGGGCTGCTGGTGGACCACGGGTGACGATGTGGTGTGTCACTGTACGTTTAGGCGGCTGAGTGAAGTGACAGACATGGGAAACCAGCAATTAAGTGCTAACACACCAAAATTGCAGCTTATGCTGCCTGTTCTAACAGATGCCCCGCTTCAAGGACTATTACACAATATGCATGCCTACATGTAGAGTCCGTCTGAAGAAATTCTCTTGCTTAATATGATGTTGACCAGCACCTTCAGAACTCACTAAGTCCTTTGAATAATCGGCCGAGTGCAAATTGATGGGCTAGTTGGTAGGATGAGGACACTACAAACGTTAAAGATATGCAGATCCCACGCACTGTGGGAATTGATGTAAGCGAAGCTTTCCGTGCTGGATGCTTTGATTGACGATAATTAGCGGTGATGTTGACGGCTGAAGCTTAATTTCTTCAATGTTTAGGCTAACACCAAGAGGAGCGAGTTGATGTTAAACATTACCTTTAGTGCACCACTGCTGTTTGTGTAGTACAAAGAACACACAGGGAAAGGTGTGTGCTTGAGGCATTGTTGTGCACCATAATTTATAACCACCGAGAGGCTTGAGCGTTGTCATTTCCTCACATGGCACATTGCATTGTGGCAGAAGTATTAAACTTGAATTGGATTACGGGGCTGTACGTTCCAAAACCACACTTGGATTATGAGGCAAGCTGTAGTGGTGGACTCCCAATTAATTTTCAAACCGTGATGTTCTTTAACGTGTCCCAAAATCTAAGTGCATGTGCATTTTCTATTTTGCCTCATCGAAATGCAGTTGCCGTGATTGGGATAAAATCCACGACTTCTAGCAATGCCATAGCCACAAAGCTAATGCAGCGGGCACAGAAGTGTTGATTTGATGACGGACCACTTCCGTAGTGTCTCCTGGACTCTGCAGAGCGCTTTAATTAATGGGGCTCTGCTTCTGCACACCCTGCGCAAGTTGCCCGCTTGACGTATTTGCATGGCGTTTATTTTTAAAAATAGCAGCAACGTACTGTACCATACCTTGAACTTAAGCTTATCCCGTTTCCCCGCAACTGCTGTAGTATAGTAGTGGTATCTTCTTGCCTTCTCACGTCACCTCCCCTCCCTTTGTTATATTGGAAGTGCCTCCTCTCCCTCTCCTCTCAACAGTTCTATCTGCGTCCCCTCTGGCCTCGCAAGTTAGTAAAAAAGGAAGCGCTGCAGTTTCTGCAATGCTTCTGAGGGGAGTCACGGATAATTACAGCTGTCAAGCGGCTAATGTGGCGACGGCCAGGAGCTTCAGAAGGCACTGGGCACATTCGGCGCAGTGAGGTGAAAACGAGTTTCTCGCGTCACCTTTCCTCTCTTGCTCGCCCCTGTCATCTCTGAACACGCTCTGAACCACCACCCGATGCGATGTACGCGACAGCAGCCCACAGTAGCAGTGGAAAGTCGAAGGATGAGGCAAATAAAGCTTCGCTTTAAAAGAGATGCCACGCTGCGAGTTAGTAGCAGTTTGAAGTTTAAATAACTGCTAATAAAGCGCATGTGAACGCTCTCCAAGCGTTCGACGTTTGTGAAAAATCACGAGGACGGAAAATGACAATGTGACAGGGGAACACGATACATACTCGCCTCTGCCGGAGACCACGGACCATATGACAACAATCGTCCACGCCATTCCACTACGCCAGCAACATCCTAGAAGCAACAAGAGTGAAATTGGTGGACGGCGCCTCGTCCCGGCTAGCCTAGAGACAAGCGCATACATGCGCATACTAAACAAGCAAAGTAAGTCCAGCATAGTACCTAGAAAAGTCAGATATTCAAGGAGTAAAAGCCCCCAGTCTCCCTCTCGCACCCGCTTGTATATAGAACCCAGATACAAACTGCTTGAACTCTGCGCGCAAACGTCAAACGCATAGAGTTTCTCATATAATGTAGTGAAGAACTTTGTGGTCGGACAAATCCACAAATAAGTCTCGTCAAAAAGGCAAGTTTCACAATTGTAGCGCTACCTGTTGGCAAAAAATTTAAATATTTGTCGATAATTTTTTTTTATTAAACTGCATGGGCCTAATTAACATGCTTAGTAACGAAACCCGATAAACCGGCAAAAAACAAAAAAATACTTACCGATATATCTTTGTAATTGAATCGCACAGTCCTAATTAACAAACTTAGTACAACCTCTTGCAACAAAAATTAAACTCGCTTTTGAGTCCAGAACACATTATTCTAAAGACTAGCGCAAAATAGCAGGGACAAAGACAGAGAAGACGACAGGACGACAGAATAATGATGACACACCAACTAGCCCAGCTTTCTGCCTTGATCCAGAACACAAATTTGATTAATGTGGCGCTACCTGCTGGCAAAATTATAACGAATTTATGAATAATTTGTTACTTAACAGCATGGTGGCTGTCCCAACGTGGGAGCGGCCCGCAGCGCGCTGAGTCGCGTACCTCAGGACCTTATTAAAGTTTTTCATCCATCCATCCATCCATCCATTAACAGCACGGTTTTAATCATAGATTTATGGTTTTAATTAATACATTTATTAGCACCTCTTACATAAAATTGAACTCGCTTTCGGGTTATGGATATGGCTTTGTTGATGCTAGTGACATCTATTGGGTAAGAAACATACTTTTTTTTTTTTCGTTTTTCACAGGATTGCAAGTGGTGTTGCGGTTTGCGGTGTGGTGGTCGTTTCATATGGCGTAGCCATAGATTCCTACAAAATTTTTGTAGCAACCTCTATGGGCGTCGCAGCCGTGCAGCAGATTAGCTCGGATGCATGGATGTTATGAGCGTCTCCTTTGGAACGGGGCGGTGGGTTGCTATTACTGCAGACTCGACGAGGGCGCCCCTAGCGGTGGCCAGAACTTAAGTTGAGATAAGCATCAGCAGCTTTATAGAGTTACCAGAGTTACTATCAGCACGAGCCTATCAGAATCGCTTTTCCAGCCCATGTTTTAAGTGTAGTAGTTGCAAGGGAGAAATGTGGGACTTTCTGTCCTGGAAGAAGGAAAAATACTACGGCGGAGAACTTTCTTTGCTCGTTTTGTATGCATTTGTGTTGAGGCCGCCCAAGCTGTGCATTGATGTTGCTGGCGTTGTGGAATGGTGTGGACGATTGTCAATTGATCTGTAGTCTCCAGCGGAGACGAGTATGGTATTGTGTTCCCCTGTCACACTCGTATATTCCGTCCTCATCAATTTTTACAAGCGTGGAACGCTTGGGGAGCGCTCCGTCGCACTTTATTAAGTCATTAAAACTTCAAACTGCTACTAACTTGTAGCGTGGCGTCTGTTTTTAACGTTTGTAGTGTCCTACCAAACTAGCCCATCAATTCGTGCACAGCCAATTGTTCAAAGGAGTTAGCTAGTTTTGAAGGTGTCGGTCAACGTCATATTAGGCAATAGGAGAATTTCTTCAGACAGACCCCACATGTGGGCAGGTATTTTGTAGCTGCGCAATAGTCCTTGAAGCGGGGCATATCTGTTAGCACAGACAGCATAAGCTAACACGATGTGCCATACACTGCATGATGATGACTTCTGGTATGTCACAGTCGCTCGCATTTACCGCGTGTGTTAGTTCTACAGCACTAATGTGTGTTCAAGTTCTGGTGCATGTTTTGTAAGCCTTACAAAAGATATATCACATGCAATCACCTGCCACTCCCACGGAGGTAGATACTTCGCTGGAGGCATACAGCGGTGTTCGAAGAGTGGGACATCCATTTCAACGCTAAGCTCCCTTACGCGCAGTGAAAAAGGCCTTCTCACTGAGGGTCAATCGTGGTAAAGGGCAGTGCACGTCATACCACTAATGGTTTTAGAACACGGATGATCAAGATTACCGTACATTTTAAAAAAATATGTGAAGCTGATATATGATCTCTGCATATGGAGTGACCACTCATTCGATTCTACGTATAAGCTTTCGATCGGGCTAGTTCTGAATGCGCCTGTCGCCAGACGGATACCGAGGTGATGGACGGTATCCAGCATCTTTAGTGTGCTCGGGGCGGCAGAGTTGTATACTATGGCACCATAGTGTAGCCGTGATTGAACGAGGCTCTTGTAAATATTCATTAGACATTTCCTGTCGCTACCCCATGTTGTGCGAGATAGCATTTTCAGCAAGTTAATTGTATTTAGACATTTAGTTTTCAGGTATTTTATGTGCGAGATGAAAGTAAGCTTACAGTCAAGTATTACACCTAGAAATTTGAGCTCTTTCTTGGCAGGTACTTGCTGTCCACATAGTTCCACGCTCGGGTCTGGAACCAGGCTGCTCTTTCTTGTAAAAAGAACACAATAACTTTTGTGGGGGTTGATTTTAAACTCATTTTCGTCTGCCCACTTAGATATCTTGTTCAATCCCTGCTGTACTCGTCTTTCGCATACTGCAAGGTTACAGGATTTAAAACCTATTTGTATGTCATCTACGTATATGGGATAAAATACAGCTGGTGGTAATGAAGCGCAGAGTGTGTTCATTTTAACTATAAAGAGGGTGCAGCTGAGCACACCTCCTTGGGGTACGCCAGTTTCCTGTATAAATGGACGTGAAAGTACATTCCCGACTTTCACGCGGAATGTACGGTTGGACAAATAGCTTTCTATTAGGGTGAGCATATTGCTGCGGATGCCCATTCCCGACAAGTCTCTCAAGATTTCGTAGCGCCACGTTGTGTCGTACGCCTTCTCCATATAGAGGAATACGGATAGGAAATATTGTTTATGCAGAAAGGCGTCGCGAACGTTTCCCTCAATGCGCACAAGGTGATCGGTTGTGGACTGCCCTTCTCTGAAGCCACACTGAAAGGGATCAAGCACTTGGTTTAATTCCAGGAAATGTATGAGTCACCGATTAATCATTTTCTCAAACAGCTTACAAATGCAACTTGTGAGGGCTATCGGGCGCTAACTTGACGCCGATGAAGGATCTTTACCTTGCTTCAGAATGGGAATCACAATCGCTTCTCTCCATGCAAGTGGAAGATATCCAGCAACCCAAATAGTGTTGAAAAGTGCAAATAAAGTCAGTTGTGTATCAATGTGTACATTCTTAATCATGTTGTACATAATTCTATCAGGTCCTGGTGCAGAGCTCTTGCATGTGATTAAGGCAGCTCTCAGCTCGGCAATACTGAAAGGGCGGTTATATGTCTCGTTCTGTGAACATTTATGATCAAGTGCCTTACTTTCTTCTATTTGTTTGTGTTTTAGGAATAACTTCGAATAATGGGTGGCGCTGGACACTCGTTCGAAATGCTTTCCGAGAGCATCGACCTGCTCTTCCAGGCTATATCCTTTATCATTTACCAGGGGTAATGGATGAATGTGGTGTCCCTTTAGCCTTCTTACACCATCCCGTACTTTTTTCTCTTGTGTGTAAGAAGTGATATCTGACAGAAATCTAACCCAGCTCTTTTTGCCTGTCGTCGTGTGCGCCTCCCTTGCGATTTTGTATGCTTGAATTCAATTAGATTTTCCGCATTTGGTGATCGACGAAGCCTGCCCCATGCCCTATTCCACCTCTTTCGCACTTCTTTGCAATCTTCGTTCCACCGCGGGACACGTCTTTTGGATGAAAGACCATTTGTTTGTGGTATGCACTTTTGCGCTGCGTCGATAATAATATGAGTAAAATATGATATGGCATCATCTATATTATAATATTCTAAAAAGTCCTGCGGTAAATAAGTACATTCTTGAAAACTTTTCCAATCGGCTGAGGCTAATTTCCATCGAGGGACATGCGGTGGAGAATCATATTATGTTGTTAAGTTTAGAGTGACTGGGAAGTGATCACTTCCAAAAGGATTCTTGATGACATTCCATTTCAGGTCAGACAGAAGACTAGCAGTACCAATTGCTAAGTCTATAGATGAGTGTGTGTTGTGATGCACACTGTAATAAGTCGGCTCCTTCTTATTAAATAGGCATGCACCGGATGTCAAAAGAAAATGTTCTATCAGCCGACCTTTCGCGTCACAACAGGAATCTCCCCACAGGGTGTTGTTCTATCAGCCGACCTCTCGCGTCGCAACAGGAATCTTCCCACAGGGTGTTGTGGGCATTAAAATCACCCACAAGTATGTAGGGTTCCGGAAGCTGATTTATGAGGTTGTAGAAATCTGTTTTGTGAAGGTGATAGTTTGGGGGTATGTAAATGGAGCAAACAGTAACCAACTTATTCAAAAGAACTCCTCGCACTGATACTGCTTTGAGGGGTGTCTGTAGGGCTACATAGACTTGTCTACGACAATTGCTACGCCACCGCACGATGCGTTAGCCTCGTCACGGTCTTTTCTGAAGATGGCGTAGTTACGAAGAAAGTCTGTGTGCTTTTCAGATGAATCTCTTGAACACACAGCACCTTTGGATTATGTTTATGTAGGAGTTCCTTGACATCATCTAGATTGTGAAGAAGACCCCTGACATTCCAATATAATATTTGTGTATCCATAGTGAAAGTGTACGGTGATGTGTGTTCGAGAGGAAAACTATGTTATCCCACAGGAACCTTGCCAGGCCCTGTGATGCGGGATTTGCCTTTTTTAGGCAGCTCTTGAGAGCTTCGCCGATCCTTCGGCGTCCAAGACGCCAATACACTTGATGTATCCATCTCCTCCATAGAGGCGCTGGATGCCCGCTCGCGGTGTACGTTCGTGGGTGTTTCGGGCTTCTCTGTGCGAACAGAGGCCCTAGAAGTCGTGGAGCCCGCAGGTCCGGTGGACTGCTGGCTCTTGCTGGGTTGCGGAACAGCACTAGCTGATCCCGCAGTGGGAGCGAGTGGCGCTATCGTCAGTCCACTTTGCGTGGTCCTAACGGCCGCCGAGAACCGTTGTGCCACTGCCCCCTGCCGTGCCACGTCGGAGAAGGAAGGCCCCACAAACGAGAGGCATTTTCTAGCTTCTTTGAAGGAAATATTTTCTTTTATTTTGAGCGTGATAATTTCTTTTTCTTTCTTCCATAAGGGACAAGAGCGAGTATGCCGGGTGTTCCACCGTCACAATTTGCACAGTGGGATGGATCATTGCAGTTATCTGTAGGGTGCTCATGTGATGCGCACTTTGCACAGGTGGTACGGCCCCTGCAGCTCTGAGAGCCATGACCAAATCTTTGGCACTTAAAACAGCGTCGGGGGTTTGGAATGCATGGTCTTACATTTATTTTCATGTATCCGGTTTCGATGTGTTCAGGGAGTATGCTCGTACAAAAGGTAAGTATGAGGTGTTTTGTAGGAATTCCTTTGTCGTCACGTCGGATCTTAATTCGCTGTACATTCGTAACGTGTTGCTCTTTCCAGCCTTCAAGGAGCTCTGTCTCAGTCAGTTCCAGCATGTCCTGATCTGATATTACCCCTCGTGTACTATTCAATGAATGATGAGGACTTACAGAGATTTGGGTGTCGCCAACCGAGATGAGCTTTTGCAGATTTTCATGCTGAGCTTTATCACGGACTTCAAGGAGAATGTCACCACTGGCCATTTTCGTGACTTTGTATCCTGCACCTAGGGTCTCAGTTAGGCATTTCGCAACAACGAAAGGTGATACAGTTCTTACGGTCTTGTCGGGGATTTCGCTGTGAATCACGTGGAAACGTGGAAAAATTTCAGCGGGCTTATTAAAGAAGTTGAAACATTCTTCGGTGCGCCCTCTTTTTGTGAGAGGGTGATCAGGAAGCCTGGGGAAAGAAGAAGCCATAAAAATTGGAGTGATTTCGGCAGTGGTGTCAGCCACCCACCGTGGAGCCCAACAAGGGGACGTGACAGGCCTTGTAAATAAATGAGGCCTGCCATCGCCAGCTGTACACAACCACTATAACCAAATATGATATAACCAAGCTTGGTTATTTCACACAAGGTTAACCCTAGCTGCCAGAAGAATCAGAAATTCAGAAGTGAGAAGAAGACAGGAAAGCTGGAAAGTGAGAGAAAGACGAAAGGTTGAGGGAGAGAGAGACAGGAAACGGCAACTACCAATTTCCCCCGGGTGGGTCAGTCCGGGGGTGCCGTCTACGTGAAGCCGAGGCCAAAGGGGTGTGTTGCCGCCGCCGAGCGGCCGTAAAGGTCCAAACACCCGGCATTGGCTCAACCCCCAGGATCCCCTTTTCCCCGGACTAAAACCGCGCACTGCTAAACGCAGGAGGGTCCAACCCTCATGTGCTCGGGTACGTGGTGTCGCAACACACCAAACGCCTGCTGACGCAGACGCCCCTGCGGGGGCTGTTGGATACCTGGCTTTATGATAAAGGCAATATTTCCCAGCATTGTTGCATTTGCCGGTACACCTCAAGCCAGTACTGAAGTGTATGTTTGCATGTTGTATGTATGAAGTGTATGGTTGAGGTAGTACTCGTATAGTCTGCTTTGATGCCACCAACTACGTATATACAATTTATTGCTTTGACAGTACCAGCACGTGAACATAGGCCTGTTATAAGCATGCACAGCATGGACATGTGGTGTGTCTTACATTTTCATATAGACTACAATCTGCACATTCTATAGCACAACCTTCCTTCTGTCCTGAATAAATACAAACACTACATATTGAAACCTCAATTATGAGTGCTTACGAAAATGCTGTAACAGTTATTTGATGTATGTGGCTTATATTTCTGCCTGTTTCTTGTGCTTTGGTTGAATGAATGAATGAATGAATGAATGAATGAATGAAAGTGCGTGCTATAGTGAACTCGAGTGTGCTCATTGCCAACAGTGTCTTCCTTCAGATGGCAGATACACAGTATGTAAATTGCTTTGGTTGGTATCACCTGGGGCATGAATGCTTTGGCATAACTGATGTAACATTTAGTGTGTTGAGGGGGTGAGGGTTGAAAAGACGTGAAACTGGTGCTGCAAGTCATGCCAAAGAGCACCATGATTTCTGCAAGATGTGCATTTACAGTTTGCAGTGATTAACAAGCAGTTGTCTGCACTGGATTCAATTGATAAGCGGCTTGCTTCTATTTCCCTCGTGCACGCAAAGCCAGATGAACCGTAAGCTTTAAAGTCTGAAATAGAAATGCTGCGAATAACTGAAAAAGTAGTGCAGTAAACTGATTTCGTGTCTGGATGTTATGATGAACTTGCTCTCTGTGAAGCTTCCGACGTCAAGGCAACATCCTTGTCATCTCAAGCAGCAATTCTAGAGTCAACTGTGTCCAGCAAACAGTCGGTCATTATGAAGTTGCACGACAAAATTAATGACACCGGGCAACACAGCAATTCGTCAAGCCTTGGAAATACACAGTATGCCTGCAAATTCTAATGAAAATCTAGTTGGTGGCATTACGGCTAATGCTGATCAAGAAAGCTCAGCATCACCTTGTTTGACCGTAGTCAGGTGCTTGCATCACACAGGCTGCCATTCTTTGGTAATAGACCAGCAACAGTCATTGTCAGGTTTACTACTGCCACATTGTGTGATGGATGGCTCGTTGCTCGACGAAAGCTGCAGTTTGTCAGTGAGAGGTGAATTAGCTACTGCATTTTTCTTAGAAAATTTGACCAATATGTACAGGAAACTGTTCTTGGCCACATGTGCAACAGCAAATGCAGAGAACTTTAAGTTTGCAT
This sequence comes from Dermacentor albipictus, assembly GCF_038994185.2. Taxonomy (NCBI): domain Eukaryota; kingdom Metazoa; phylum Arthropoda; class Arachnida; order Ixodida; family Ixodidae; genus Dermacentor; species Dermacentor albipictus. The sequence goes on along the minus strand of NC_091829.1, from coordinate 48,198,878 downwards.
GGATCAAAAAAAGGAAAAATTTTTACATTCATGAAAGAGGGTGACCGGCAATTCGTTATGCTGCAACCCACTGATTTCCACTAGCTATGACAGATGCACAGAAATTGATAGCTCCTATATGTATTTTCTCATGGCAATGAACAACTTGTACTGTTTATTTTATTAGCTTGAGAAATTCACTTATAATGGTGTCTAAGGTCAGTTTAATATCACCCATGTTAACAAGTATTCACAAACACTGGCCTGGATTTTTTCGTTTGTTGGCATTATTAGTGAATTGGTTGACATTTACTTAATAACCGAAATTAACATTCCTCATGAACCGAGTACAAAATATTTGCAGAGTGGCTACCATAAACACTTTTTTTACGCATAAAGAAAAAGTGGGTAGTGGCACCATTGTATTCGCAAAGAATAAACGGTTATCTTTGCCTGTTAACATTGCTTTACTATCAGCTTTGTATCTGCCGTCTAACTTTTGCAGTTTCCTTCATAAGCAATTTCTAGACCTTCAAATTTTACCTCTGGCTGGTTCACAGAACAGTCAGATCTGGATTCGGTGACTGTGATGTAAACGTCAACTTACTAATAACTGAATATCAAATCACAGTCAAATACTTGCATACTCTAGCCAGTGGTTTGGATTGAGCCCACAATCAACTGTCTTACACGTGTAAAATTTCTAGGCTATATCTTGGTGCCCTCGAGCCAAGACCATATGAATGCGTGACCTCAGCAACATGATACAGTTTCGTTTATTGTTGAACGAGAAATGTCTCATCACCTTTTTTTTTTTTTTCGGTTGTTTCGTGCAGGCTAATGATGTGCAAAGTACAGGTGCCCTGGTACGTTTTAGATTACTGATAGACATCAGCTTTATTTATCTCTTAGAAACTACAATTGGAGTTTCATTTGTTCGTTGTTCAGTGATTCATTTGTTATATAAATACTTTTGTTATATACAACACTCATCACAGCAGAATCTCGATAATACGAGCTCCAAGAGGACCATAAGTTTATGGACCATAAGTTTGAAGTAAGGGAGAGCCCCTTTAAATACAGTACCCGATCAATCCTGCTGTACAGCTTGCAAAACCAAAACCATCACTGGGCTCATATTTAAAAAGCCTGAGCTCTCCTCCATCAGCGCGCGATGACATATGGAGGCTTCAAGCCATCGTCGGCAAGCGACGTCTGACCACCCCGTGGATATCGCCCGGCGAACTGCTTCACTGGAGAGGGTCTGAATGCAACAGGCATCGCACCGTCGAAATCAATGTAGCGACTGCATTCGTGCCCTGTCCGTTCGTGCTTCTACGCTGCGCATTTTCACAGCGTCTCTTTGCATGTCTAGCACTTGCGCTTTCCCTGAGGCACAACAGCTGTCGCAGTGTCGAATGATGCGTGTCTACCCAAGCCTAATCACAGTCATATCTAGCCACTGACCTAGACACAGCCGTCATACCTGGCTGAACAATAATTGTATACCTAAGTATAATAATTACAGCTAAATCAAAGGTTAACCAAGTGAAACCACGACTTAACTCAGCTAAGCTGCAACCAATTTTTTTACTAATAACCACTGTGTCGTTTTTGAGAGTTCAAATTCGCGGGAGTTTTTTGCATGGGTCCCGACATAGGGCTTCATAGGGGCCAGCAAAGCAGTTCGAATTATCAGCATTTCACTGCGTAAGTGTACATGCTCACATTCCCTAAACAAATTGTGATTGGTTTTCTGCAAAAGAAGCACAGGCGTGATCCTTTGATGGGCAAGCAAAGGTTCTCGTGTCAATTTTCACTTCATATTACCATTGGTATAGTGCAACAATGGTAATATACAACCATAGGATCTGTGTAACCAAATGGGATCAGAAAACTGCTTTCCTGGCGGTAGGTCAGCTTAAGAACTGGCCAAAGCGCGCACGTAGGTCTGGAATGTGCTGCTTCAAATTGCTCTTGCCAAGTATGTGACATTTTTGCTACCAGAATTACATATTTTTTAGCTGTAAGTGCACAAAATTGCCCTTTGCTGTCATGTTGCTGCAAATCTTGCAATTTTCGGTTTTGTTGTAACGGTGCAAAGCTCATTGAAATAAAGCATGGCCAACTAAATTTTCAATTTACTTTGTTATATCTGTTTGCTACATCAAGATTTCGCTGCAGTAGTGCTTACATTAGGTGAAGTGCAGCAAGCAAAATGTTAGCACTTGCTTCTAATTGGCAACAGGGAGTTCTAGGTTTCGTGCACCCAGAGTAGGGTATGGAAGCTGCCAGGCATACAAAATGTGAGAAAGTATATAAAAGAATGCAAAAGGAGCACACAAAAAAAAGCAAGCAGGGGGGTTTTGGGTCTGCAAGAATGCCTGGGTGCACTTATTTCTAAAGCTCCCTAATACCACTAGTTATTCGGGAGAGGTTAGCCAATGGACAACGTTATGCCAAAATGACAGCATCCCTGCCATAAGTGACCAACTGAAGATGCAGTGCCAGTGACCTACAGCACATTATGTCTGTCCGATTTATTAGGCAGCCCCTCTACTGGTCTGTTAATGTGTCTAACTGTTTTTGTGTCCTCAAAACACAGTCCTCATCTTTGGCAACAGTCAGCGCTGCAAACTGTGTGGAACTGTACACATGGAGATGGCCTATCAGCTTTCTTAAAAAACATTGCAAATGTCCTGAAAGGAGTGCTGACACATCATTAAAAACTTGTAAAACACCACATGCTTTTCACACGTAGAGAAGTATATGGTTTGAAAATGCTTGTCATTTGACACTAAAGTTGGGTGTCAAAAGGCCAAGCTTGTCATCATTATTGTGACATTGTTTTGCATAGCTAAACTTGTGACTTCATGTAGCAAGGCTATACCTGATGTTCATTAAATGATGATGTCCTCATTGTGGTGCGACTTACATTGGCCTTTTATATATATACATATGTTCATGGGTGTACAGGACCGTGTGCTGTGGATTACTCGCCCAATGACGTGGCTTCTTTTCATTTTCTTACTACATATATTTTTTTTATATTGTTGTTTCCGTTATGCGAAAAGGAGGAGCCATCACTATTATAAGGTGACTATATATATTTTTTATTTCAATAATAATAAAAAAGATGTCCGTTAAAAAAAAATTTCAAGGCCCAATCCACTCTGTGAAGGTGGATTGCCAGCGAAGCTGTTACCATCCACTTTACCTATTCTAGTCTAACGAATGAAATGAGTATGCCGTAAAATGCGGTGTATAACCATTTATTGCACAACACCATTCACAACGGCTTCATGATCACTGTGGTATACAGTGAGGTTTTCGGTTTTGACAGTTGCAACGTTCTTCGCCAACGTTAGGCAAACACACGAGGCACGGATGGTGGTTGGTAGTTTCTTTTCTGTGAAACACTTTAGTACCTCTTTGAAGACAAAAGTCTACGAACCACTTGTTTTCCTGTTTTGAAACGTCAACGTTAAAGACCCCCACGATGACGAAAGGCGAAGTCTTATCTCTCGTCAACACAGTGAAGTGCGTTTGCATGAACCGCTCTACGTCACCCTTGGAAGTGCCCGGCGAAATGTACACTGTGAAGATGACGATTCTATCGCGGGTTTTCACGGCACACACATCGCCGCAGTCGACCGGGTCAGACTTAAACGTGTGCGTGGTCACGCACGCTTCTTTTCTTGCGTAGATGGTGACTCTGGCAGAGTGATCGTAACTTCGTTTCGCGGCCGTTATTCCAACGTAGCCGGTCACTTCGGCGACTATGTCCATCCATGTTTCCAAGAGACACAGCATCTGAACCTTGTTGATCATGAAGTCATGCATTATATCTTTGGAACGAAGACCAAGCGATCTCACGTTGAGAGAGGCAAGCGAGATCGAGTGCAGTTCTCACAACATGGCAAGGCACGCCCTTGTGACGGTGGCCAGGTGATGGAGCCGAGTTTTCCGTGGACCACCACGAGAAAATCGCCGGTTGGTAGAGGTACACAGCTTCGCTGTAAAGAAAAGTAAAACCCACTGCCACAGCTGTGGCATGTTTGATGCTCTGCAGAGCTAAAGATCGTGGGCTTGATCCCAGCCGCAGCAGCCGCATTTGGATGGTGCTGAAATGCAAGGCTCATGCACTTAGATTTAGGAGCTTCTTAAAGAGCCCCAGGTAGTCAAAATTAATCCAGAGTCCTCAACTACGATGTTCCTCGTGATCTGATTGTGGTTTTCACCTGTAAAACCACAGAATCGCATCTCTTTAAATTATACAGTAAAGAGCACTGTACACAATTCTTATGGTTGTGCTCTTGTACAGCAGCTGCAGTGGTCACAGAAAACGTGACTCTGCGTATCTTGTGATGTCATGATGCATCTACCTCCTGGGTACCAAAACGGGTACCGAAACTGGTACCCGTGAGGTGGACATAACGAGATGCACTGGATCACCCCTTGGGCACCCCAAGGTATTAAGGACAGCAGTCCTGGGCAACCAAAATCGAAACCCATTTTATAGGAAACTTGCTGGGGCACTTTGGTACCTGCCAGCATATTTTTCAAGGTTTAGATCCAGGGTTTAGGACCTTCAATTACTGCAAAAGAATGACAAATAAAAAATGTTGGGTCGGTACTTCTTTAATGCTATCTGAATGAGAAGACGGAGATGAATGCTGAAACAGCCATCAAAAATGTGCTTCAATATTAAGAAAAAAAGAAAAAAGTGATGACTTGCATGGCAAGTACACAGTGCTATGTACATTTAGTCAATATCCAAAGTTGCTGCGTTCCGAAATTAAGTACGAGTTGGCTGCCACAAATTCGATTCAGTTTTACCCCACTTTATTTGACGTCACAGAGTGCCATGAGCACACAGAGAAGAACCACAATAACTGGCTTGATGCAGCTGTGTTATTATGAACAGGTCTGCAGTTCAGTAGTAATGGGAACAAAGGATGTCCGATTTTCAAGATGCATACAACTGGTGCATAAAAGCATCGAGTAGGGCAAAAATGAAGATTTGCAAACTCCTCTCATGGCGAATTTGACAGTGCACGAGCTAGTTCACACAAATAGTGAACAGGGAGTTAGGAAATGTGTCAGACATCCTGATTTTGTTACTGTGCTCACTCCATTGTGGCATGCATAGAAAAATGCGACAACTGGAACTAAACAGTCCAGATGTTGCATGATGCAAAACCAATGTCTTAGCTTCATCATTTTCTGCTTGGGGCAACGGGAGAAAGCAACCCTGAAGTTCTGACAAGTCCCCTTTTGGCACCAAATAGACGATGCATGAAATTTGTTAAGCAGGTTTTCCATGCACATAAGCTTACCCTAAGCAAGACGAATAGGTTCTCTTCTAGTAGCACTGTTGAAGCTGAAAAGTGTGCTTTAAAAATCTCGGATGTTGCGAGAATTGGAGGGCTGCAGGGTTGGTGGCACAGGCTGACCACTTTGACTGCTCATTTACAATTCCAGTGCAAGAGCTCAGCTACCTTGGTTAGGTCAGACGTGATGTATGGAAGAACACACTTGCGGTTTTTGCATGTCATCTATACTGAGCTGTGCAAGAGGACAGTGCTGCAAAGGATAAAGGTAGTAGCCATCTCTGGCCTGCCACCACCTCTGGGGTTTGCCAGAGAGAGCAGATTCAGAGGCCAGGCATGACGTAGGCGATGTTGTTAAGAATCCTGGTGAGCGTTTCCTTTGAACATCCGTTCATCTCTTTTCCGACAGCTGTCAGACAGAGGAGTGGGCCTAGGGCGCAGAGCGTTGAGTCAAGCAGGACGGAGAGACTCCCCGACACTGCTATCTGGCCCTGCAAGAGATAGGAGCAGGGTGTGCTCGTCAAAGCTGAGTGCTCGTCAATGCTGAGTGCTATAGTTTGGTGCAAGGTAAGGAGTAGCAAACATCCACAGTCAAAACCCATTTTTCCTCCTGTTTCTTCCTCCAGGTTACACTGTATTACGCAAAGATAGAACCACTGGTAGAGGAGGTGGTGTAGATCTATTTATTAGAAATCATCTTGAGTTCACCATATTACCACATTTTTTGCCCCTGGAATCAGTCTGGTCTAAGATAAGGCTTTATGGTCTTGTTGTTGCTGTTGGTGCCATTTACGTGCTCCTTACACTGACAGTGATGCCTTCAGTGAAATGAATGATTATACCTACAAAAATTGACTTAACTGCTGTAAGTTGGTCATTTGTGGTGACTTTAATGTGCCTGGGATAGATTGGCTATCACTCTCTCCAACTGGCCATGATAAGGCATTATGTGATTTGCTCATTAGCACAGCACATTTTTTTTTGCTCGACTCAAACCGTGACCACGCCCACTCGCAAAGCCTCTGTCCTGGACCTCATTTTCATAGATGCACAACTAGCACAAAATGGTTATAGCTGCAGTGTCGTCGATGGACTATCTGATCACAAAGCTGCTTTGATTATGCCTAATGTTGCATGCGCGCCTAAGGAGCCATCCTATAGAAACATTCTTGATTTTTCCTGTGCCGACGACAACTCTATTACTGACATGCTTGCTTCATCGTTTGATGACTTCTTATCATGTAGTAATTCTTGCAATGTTGACAGACTGCTGGCGATGTTTTGTGGCACAGTAAAGCATTGCATACATCATTACGTCCCCTTCAAGTGTATAAAGCTCAACAGTCGAAAACCTTGGTACATGCGAGAAATAATCCACCTCATTCACCGCATTAAGAGGCACCAGAAGCCCCGTAGCTTTCCTTCTCCTGATGGGACCTGCCTACTGATGTTCCTAAAAGCTACACTAAAAGCTAAAATCACTGAGGCAAAACATTTTTACTTAAACAATAGAGAATTTTAAAATAGGGGCCCCAAACGTTTTGGGGCCCCAAGGAAATAGCGTCGAAGCCATTGCGCATGCGCAAGACGCAAACTCCGTTTGGGTTTTGCGTTGGGAACGCTATTTTACCGATTTAGCGGGAGCCCAAATAGTGGCCCCAAAAGCTTTGCGTCGGCAAACATGGCGGCACCCATCGAAGCGACGGCTCTAACCTAGCACAAAACTGGGTTCGATTCGCGGTAACGCGTGAAGTTCGCAAGCTAGGAGAAGTGAGTGTGGTTATCGCTTTCTCTCAACTAGCGTGTGTTATGAAGATTGACTCATTAGACGCCGCTGATTTTGAATTCGATTGTGGATTTTATGGCCCGTAGGCCTAACACGGCTAAGCTTGGCCGGTGAAGGCTAGTAAAGTTGGTTTGCTCAAAACTAAGCGCAACTAATTGTTTGCTGCTTACAGAGAATAACCTCTAAATTGTAATTAAACGCGAATACACGCAAGTAAGAATTATTATTCCTATCATAAAATGGTATATTTTATTTGATTATTTCTAATAGTTTTTCTTTGACGTCGTAGTGGCCCTGTCAGCGCAAGACGCTATCCGTAAACTTCAAACCCTATTCTAAAGCTCTTCACTCCTACGTGCCTCAACGCTAACACCCACAAAGCTCTTTGGGGCCCCAAACTATTGGGGCCCCCATTCTAAAACTCCCTAATACTCTCGTAACTTACATGAAAGAAAATTCAGCCAAGTTTTGGAAAACAGTTGTTACTCCGGATCAGAAGCCCTCTTCATTCATTCTCAATGGTGTGCCTTGCTCTGATTCTTCCACCACTTCTCAGGCCCTCAGCGATCACTTCAATTCCGTTTTCACTTTGGACGACGGAACCACTCCCCCTTTTAATACCACCACAATATTATCCCCCTTCCCAATCATAGATAGTAGCTTCCGATGTGCACAACCTATTGCTAAATTTAGACACGAGCGAAGGTTCAGATGGTATTCCAAACATGTTGTTAAAACATTATTCTGAGTGTAGCTCGCGATACCTAACAGTAATTTTTAAGCAGTCATTGGAAACATCGAGTGTACCTCTACTCTGGAAAAATGCTCAAATCATTCCAATTCTTAAGGATGGCAACAGGCATATCATTACAAACTAAAGGCCAATATCCTTGATATCATCCTGCTGTAAATTGTTAGAGCATATAATTCACAAATATACTGCAAAGTACTTCAGCTAACATAACTTTCTATCTTAGGCACAACACGGCTTTCGGTCAGGCTTTTCTACCAAATTACAACTAATTGAATTCACTCACGACATTCCTTCGGCATTAAACTTAAGACGACAGCTAGACGCAATATTTATACTCAAAAGCAATTGATATGATATGTCACAATAAGCTCCTCTACAAACTCGGATTAGTCACTAAACAAGATAAGCTACTTGCCTGGTTAACTGATTATTTACGTTCACGGTCTCAGTTTGTTCATTTTAATCATTCACAGTTGGTCACAATCTACGTGACTTCGGGTGTCCCACAAGGCTCGATCCTGGGACCACTCTTGTTTCTTATTTATATTAATGATGTTGTTGAGACCATTGCTGACTCTTCCATTAAAATAAGATTATACGCCAATGATTGCATGCTTTATACCAGTATATCTACCTGAACTGATCAACAGAAACTAAATGAGGCGTTTTCACTCTTCTTTGACTAGAGCGAGAAATGGCAGATGGCTATTAATTTTAAGAAAATATATCAATTACTTTTACAAATAAGAAACAACCTCGAAGATTTACATATAGTTACAACTGTAATATGCTGGCCAGTACTAAAGAATATAAATACCTAGGCATAACCTTCACGACTAACTTGAAATGGCCCAGGCACATAGACATAATTTGCGCGAAAGCACAGCGAAAGTTGGGCTACTTAAGGCAAACCCTTAATAGTGCGCCTAAGGAATGCAAACTGACCGCCTACAAAAGCTCGGTAATACCAATACTTGAATATGTGTCTATTGTCTGGTCCCATAATCTAGTCTGTGATGTAGACAAACTGAAATGAGGGCAAAAGAAAGCTGTTCAATTTATTTTTCGCTGCTATGACCGCCTTTTCTCACCTTCCTTTTATGCAGCCGCGCTATCACTGTCACCATTAGCAATCAGACGTACGCACGAGCGCATTATTCTCCACCACAAAATAGTTAATCAACAATCCCACATTATATCCCCCACTGTTTTCACAAGTTGTACAATACCCTGTACCAGGCGGACCCATCCCTTGAACCTTGTTCCCCTTAAACCATCCCTTCCTTCCTTCGTTCTTTCCCTACACCATTGAGCTTTGGAATAACCTTGAAGCCTCCTTGAGTGAATTACCTCTTCATCAATTTGTTACTCAACTACCCAATTATGTGTGTTAGTCTTTCTTTGCTTTCAACGATTATATACCCACTCCTACTATGTCTTGCTTATACAGGATTATTTGTAAATAAATAAATAAATAAATAAATAAATAAATAAATAAATAAATAAATAAATAAATAAATAGATAATAATACTGAAGTTGCACATTCGATATGAAAATGCATTTGTTATATCCAATAGTCATTATATAACAATAAATGCTGATATTGACAAAACAAAAAGCCAATGGGTCTGCGCAAAATAAATGCAAATGTACTAATGTCTCGAATGGACCAGCAAAGGGCCTTCTGTTGATTTTGACGGCCTGTAGATATCGCACCATGCCTATACAGTAAAACATAGTTAAACTGTACCGTCTTAACCCTTTCAGAGTCAATGACGTAAATATACAGCGCTGTGAACAAGTCCAAAATGGTCGACGCCATATATTTATGGCACCGTTTACGGCACCTGTACGTTTAAAAAGCTCACCAATTTCCTGACCTTTTCTTTTCTATCATGTGCTGCCACTATGTGGGAATACAGGAATTTCTTTTCGCGCGCCTGCCTCTCTCAGTTTTCGTTGCATGGTTTGTTTTAGAGCTAGCTTGCTCCCGCGCGTCCATATACTATTGCTCGCGCATTTAGCACGCGTGCGGGTGGCCAGCGGTTTAGGTTTTGTCCGCGGTTTAGGTTTAGGTTTTGTTCCGTGGGCAGTTTCGGCTTCTTGAGCTCATAAAACTGATGGCTATCTCGTCACTAATCGCTCAAAGGGCGACCGCCTGTTTCTTGCTCATTTAGTGCTCACAGGGAAGTGCATAGAAAGGATGCCGCTGCGTGTGCTTTTCCTTTTCTTTTCTTTTCTTTTTTTTGAGACACGCGAAAGCTAATCACCTCTGGTTGGCGATAAGATGAAGAGTAGAGAAAGTTTGTCACAAGTTTTGCTTTTTTGACGGGCACACAACCACACAGTTTTCTTGAGTGCGCTCACCTATGCAGTTCGATTATGCTATGGATGTAAATATTAGTGCAAGAGAAGGAACATTTGACACTTGCGAAATATTCTCGTGTGCGCATTTTCTAAGCCTTGAACTATGTGTATAACAATGCATCAAATTTTTTACTCTTATAAGTTTATTTCGTTTTTTTATTGTTGTTATTCATGAATAAACAGTACATATATACTAACGCAAAATATTTTTTTCTCACTTTATGGTCACCCTAGAAAAATTACGTTAATTTTTTTCAGAAATAGGTCACTCAGAAGAATTGGAATCTGCAATAAAAAAAAATCGACCCTGGGCGCTCGCATGCGGTGAAAAAAATAGACCCTGAAAGGGTTAAACAGTAGTTTGGTTCAAATCCCCAACTCAGCGCCCGTTGAACATAATGCATTTTGTATCCACATAAACCGTACCAGCTTATTGCGCATGTATCGGTTAACATTTAGTGTTTCTACTTTTCATCGCAGAATCACGGCAGTACGTCAGCCCAGCAGAGCAACGAGCTTCAGAGATCGGAATGGCCTCCAAGCGCAAAAGCAGAGCGCACTTGGAAGGGTGAAACCACATCAACATCATTTCAGCGCCGTGCCAGAGTAGAAGAGCATTTGGCATGTGGTTGTGGCCAGTGTTGTGGTGTTGTGTAAGCTAGGACAAAAACGGGGTGCTCAGCAAAGAAGAAAAGTTAGACATCGTTCGTGCTGTTGAATGTGGCACGAAAAAGTTGGTGTTGGCACACTAGAGGGCTCTACCGTTGATTAGTCTGTGGCATTTGGAATGTGAAGGAGAAGTTGCTCAGCAATGCTGCTGCAATCGTGAAGATACGTCAGCTATGAAGTTCGTCTTTTCAAGGTTCGACTTTTCGCCATAGTTCCCTCTGTTATTGCTGAAGTGTCGCCTAACGACAGTGACGAGGACGACACAGGAAGCGACAACACTGGTGATTCAGGCCCGACAGTGGCAGATGCTGCTCGTTACATCAGCCTCATGTGGGTGTTTGCCGAGAAGAAGGGGCTGGAGGAAAAGCTGGCTTGTAGATTGAGTGAGTCTGAGGTCGCCATCACCGCTGCTAGCCTGCCTCGGCATCAAACGAAAATACAACATACTTTTGTCGCACGAAGTGATTAAATACTGCATGTTTTCTGGCCTTTCATCACACTCTTTCATAGTTTCATTTTGGCAGGTAAGTGGGTGATCTCGTGCTATTTCGGTTAAGCAGTACTACGGTTTAGTTCATATGTTTTCCGGCCTTCGGCCAAATACAGTTTAACAAGGTTTCACTGTACATGGTATGTGAGCAATGTCACATTGTTGCAAATGAACGTAGCTCCGTCTTTAATGTGCAACTGTGCGATCACTTTTTTGGCTTCTCATTTATCATTGGAATTTGATCACTTTCTGAATGGCCTATTTGGTGTGCAGAGGATGACAAGTGGTAGTTTCTTTTTTCACAACATAGGCAGCAGTAGATACGCTATCATTTTTACTTTTGTTTGGCAAGGCTTTCTACATTACATATGGCTTCATTCATTTCATGTACTGCTGGCCATCACTATACTTTTGGCAACACTAGGTAACAGTGAGCTGCTACTTCTTAAAGTTACGTTGTTGAAATAGTTCATATGATTCAAAACTTAGCCATTGTGGTACTGTTTCTTCAAATATAGAAGAGTCCTTATGGGGTCAAGCCTTTGACTAACAGGCATAGTCAGCTTAGAAACTTAAAATGTAGTAACTATTACTGCTAAAAAAGAATAATGTACCAGAAGCAGCAACCACAAGAGGCATTGTATGTACCTCATGTTCAGTCAGTCGTTGACCGATGGTGCTCAAAGACTCGCCCAGGAGCTTCAGATGAGCAGCTACGTCGACTGGACCAATGCCAAGTGACCGTGGGCCCTCCCCCGTAGAGGCCATGGCTCTGGCATCTTCCTGAGCCGAAACCAGAGTCGTGGCCGGTGTCGCGGCTCCCGAGGGGGCAGCTTTCGTGGCTCCACCTGAAGCCCGTCCCTGTGAGGCCGCCGTGGTGGTTGTGGAAGGAGCGGAGGTCGTGGCAGGCGTTGGTGTGGCTGTGTTCGAAGGCCGTCCGGTGCTGATCAGCATTGAACCTTTGGTGGCCGGAACTTTGGCCTTACGGCGCCATGCCTACAATCCAATGGAGAAAGTAAATATATCCATAGCTAACAAAGTACAAAAATAGTTGACATGAAAGCAGGGACAGTATTATGGGCCATCACTTATGGTATAGGTATTGCTTTCAATGGACACTAATTGCTCAAGCGAACATTTGAAGGAGTATTGACACAAAAATTCTTATCTGGCTTCTTATGCTTTATTAGATAGCTTCTAACTCTGTAATGACAATGTGGTGCCAAAATTTCTAGAATGCATGACGAGTAATCAATAACATAATCCTTTTATGTGACCATTTCGAAATGCACGTCAAAATTAGTGCAGATTCATTGCATAGGGCGCATTGACAAGGGCCTCTCCTTAAGTCATAAAAATCGGAACCACTGGTAACATGCGATCAACTGACAATATGGCCCCAGAAAACATTTAACTACTGGACAAACACTTCCCATGTCCTGAAAAGAAGAGAAAGCTTACAATTTTCTCCTTCTCTGGTAGCATCTTCCAGGCTTCTCCCAGCTTCTTGCTTATAGAGACAAAATCTGGAACATGTCCAAGGACACATTCTTTAAGCAATGGCATTCTCTGCACAGCTTTTACGAGTGTGAATTTATATTCATTCAATGGAATGATGTTCAGATAATCAAAAACTGCCATACTCAACTGTAACTGACATCTACATTATGTGAAGCACTGTGCATTGCAGCACATGATGCCAGTGCATATTGAGCTGGTGGAACCTTAGCGGCCCCAGTCGTGCTTTGAGTTTTCCTACTGTCCACTGTTTTAAGACGTTGAACAAGCAAACTAATGCATCAGCGAGCAAATGAGCAAACATTTACCTTTTCAAGCACTCTACTACCTCATTTAAACTGTCGGGTACAACAAAACGCACGTGCCGCAACATCAGAATATACGTGGCACCAGAGCGAAACTTCATGCTGACTTCATGCTGCTATTCAAGACTGCGCGTTGACACCGTTCATGCTCAATGTGCTTGGCTGGTCCTCCCCTGCTCTTTTGTGAGCAGCCGCCAACCAAAGTGTCAGCTACTTCCCCATCCTTGACTGCAGATGGCGATAGCTGAGCCTCAAAAACAAAGAGGTACAAAAAAACTGGCTTGACTCAGAGAAGAATGCTTCACACTAACGCTGAACGATGTCTATGTCGTGCTGCTTTAGCTTATTTCACTGGGTGGTCCCTCATCATAAGCAACAGGCACTCTGCTTTAGTACTCCAATTGCAAACAATAAAGTAACATAACTTTGTTTTCCCATTTCTTTTTTTCTTGTTTAATAACAACACATATGTCGTAAGGTAGGCTACATTAGAGCCAGCTATTCCAATGAAACTTAATGCGATGCTCCACAGAGTCTGCCGTACATTTCTCATCCACCACAACCGTGTAATAGATAGGCGCTGAAAATATATAACATTCCATGCAAAATATGCAGGTAAATTGGCATGCGTACCCAGGTCAGGGTTGTCATTGACGATCCTGCGACGATATTCTTGGCACCACAACATGTACGCAGTCATGGGCCTCGTCTTTGCTTTCTGCAAAAGGAAATCATAAGCAAATAAAAGCTCAACTACAGTAGAACTCATTCATACATTTTGGAAAAATAGACATGGCAAAGAAACATAGTGCTATCTAGCAAAACACACGATCCAGTGCCACTAAAAAATGTTGCAGTTTCACCCGAAGGGCAAAGTATTCAACTAATACACAGAGTAAGGCTCATAGTTTTATGGGCAGTGTAAATTGCAGTAGACATCCACTTACCAAATAAAGTGTGGTGTTATGCTCCTTAAGACCTTAAGACACATGAATAGAGTTCACTCATGACTGCGCGTAGTTCCCGTCACAACGCATGCATAGAAAGCAGGAAGCACGCGTGCGCTTTTTCCAAAACAAACGTTTTGTTCTATCCCTTGCCTCAACACTTCAACATTTTAAGGCTGGAAACACAGACAAGAAAAATGCATGACACAGGAGCACAATACAAAAGGAATGCAGTGATGATTCCCATGTTGTTCACAGAAGTGACTCATGTGCAGGGTGTGGTGTCAACTTGCATGCTCACACCAGAATTAGCTGACATGTACGGCCGGTCACCCAAAAAGACTTAATTTATCAGGTGGGGAAGATGTGTAGTGGGTGACACTGAGCATCTAAGTCAGTTGCCAGCACCATGCACAGTGACGATGGCAGTGACATGCTGTGCTGGAGAGGGCTCTCATCCGGGCCCTGGAATTCGAGTGTCGAACACGAGAGAATAAAGACATGTCACTCTCCCTTTCAGCTTTCTCCGACAGTAATCACGAAGCATAAGTGACGAGTGCATACTGTCCATTTGTTTGTCTCTGTCATAGCCCTGCTCCGAGTCCTAAAAATGAGGCGTCAGCAGAAACAGTTGTCTCACTTGCAGGACTGTAGAGACCTAACACAGGTTCAGAGGACAGTGTGCTCCTGCAGCTGTCAAATGCTTGTTGTTGTGGCCAGTCCTGCACGAAGGCTTTTTTTTTTTTTTCCTTTCTGACGGCAGAGAAGTCCAAGGTTGTATGTAGGACTTCAGCATGGTTGGGCACAACATGTGCAACGCAGGTGGCCATTCACAGTACACTTTGCAATCACATTGTGTTTGTGAGACTTTTCATCGCTGAAGCAGCTTGCACTTTTCTGTCATTTGGGTGTGGACAAGCCTATGACCCATAAATGTGAGCAGTGAACACGCAGAAAAAGACACTTTTTGGCATCTAGTGCCACCCCAGCATTGGTTAAGCACTGCAGTACAGATTGAAGTGTCCAATTGTGCTCACGCTCATCTGAGCCCCACAGATGAATATCATGCATGTGGCAAACAACTCTGTTGATCCCTTGCAGTATTTTCTACATTTCCCTTTAGAAATACCCTGGAGCGGATGTGATCCCAAATGGCAGATTATTGAATAGGAAACACCCAAAGGGTGAGATGAAAGTGATTAGCTTCTTGCTTTCATTACTGAGTGGATTTTGCCAAATGCAGAGGTGGCATAAAGTTTTGAAAATACTGTAGCAATACCAAGGCACCATGGATCAGTCCCAGTGTGCGCTCAAGAGAAGGTGTTGGGTGCCAGTTCCTTATTACATGATGGGTAAGTTCTGTAAAATCCATACAGACTCTGAAATCTTCTGTTTCGGGAACCACTACCATTGGAGCGCACCACTTCGCAAGTTCATCAACTGGTGAAAAAATTAAATTATAGGGTTTTACGTGCCAAAACCACCATTTGCTTATGAAGCACGTATTAGTAGGGGACTCCGGAATAATTTGGACCACCAAGGGTTCTTTAATCTGCACCTAAATCTAATACACTTCTTTTTTTCATTTTGCTCCCACTGGCCATGGCTGGGATTCGATCTCATGACCTCATGCTTTGCAGCCCAACACCATAGCCACTAAGCAATCATGGCGGGTCATCAACTGCTGAATCAACTCGGGTACTTTGCAACCGCTGTAGCTCTAGCCTGGTCTTCTTGTAGATTGATATGGGAAGTGACCTAATTTAGTCCATCGGTTGTTTTGGAAGCTAATTCCCTCAGCACAGCAGCCCAATAGTCTACCCAGTGACCATAAAAGAGGTTAGACAGGGACGGATTGCAAAATGGGTTAGGTTAGGAATACCAAGGAATACCAGCTGTGCAACTGTATGGCAAAGGTACACTCTATCTAAAATGTTCATTCTGTTCACTATTCTTTCTCTGTCTAACCTGTATACGCACAGGTTTTCACGTGATCAAATGTTTCCATATTTTGTGCACTTGGCATATAAATTTATTATTATCATTTCCACATGGATGTTTGTAAATGCTGTTCTCTGGACAAATTCCACTGCGATGGCTCAATCATGTTCTATATCATAATGCCCAGTCACCACAATATTTTCACATTCCTTGTGTTCTGTCACACACCAGTGGTTCCTTGGCCCCATCAAGATATCTGACAAGGTTTTCTTGCCAAGGAGGCAACCAACAAATTTACACATGTCCGAAACTAAAATTGAACTGAAGATTGAAACTGGCCTGGTGGCTAAGCTCAACAAACATTGAGGCAAGGGAATGGGGGGGAGTTCTTTAAAATTCAGGACAGAATAGAAGCGCGATTTTGAATACAACTGAAGGTGCTCGGTCAAGCTGGTACGTTCACAAAAAAGAATGAAAAGAAATGTGCCACACTGTTTTCGTGCAAGCGCAAATTCGGTAAGCAAGAGTGCAGGCTCACCTCTTTGGCAGGTGCCTTCTTGGATGCGGCTGGTGCCTTAGGTGTGGCAGGTTTCTTGGCGCCCTTCTTGGGAACGGGCTCCTCGTACTCCGGGTCATCGTTGGTCTTCTTGACTGGGCGGCTAGCCTTGGCCCTGGAGGTAGTGCTCGCTTTTCCCCTCGCAGCTGGTGCTGTCCCGCCCCGCTTGGGCGGTGGCCGCCGCTCCTCTTCCGCAATCACCAGGTGGGAGTCCCGTGTGTCGTCATCGTCATCATCATCGTCATCATCGTCGTCGTCATCGTCGTCATCATCATCGTCACTTTCCTCGACGTTGATCATGTCGGCCCTGGGTTCCAAGTGGTGCATGGCTCGCTGCATCATTAAAGAACAAATGCAGCAAGCTTAGTCAGCAGCAGTGAATGACCGAAAAAATATTTTGAATATTTTTTTTTTTCCATGGCTGCACTAGTCAGAAGGAGGACTCTGGGAAATAATAGCTTTACTTGTCTTCTGGTGAAAGAATCCAGGAGCATTCAGAGCTAAGGGAAGACGGAAACAAGTTAAATTACTTCTTTAATTTTTCTTTACAAGACAAAGGGCACATAATTAGAAAATGTGCATATACGAAGGTCTTCCCTCACAATGGGCAACATGTTCCTGTTTTTTTACAATTAGCCCACAAATTTAATTCTGGGGAAGCAAACGGTATAAAAGCAACTTTGAATGTTCAGACTTCATGTGCAAGTACTTTTAAATGTAAGACAGAAGTTTTTCTTTAGGCAAGAAAACTTAGGCAAGGAGAGACTCAATGTGGATAAATGAAAGCAATGATGCTAAATCGCACCTTGTCGCACCTCATCCTAACAAAGCCACATCTGGCACAAAAATACCTTTGTTACATATTCAACACCTTTAATAAACATAGGCACAGATAACGATAAAGCAGATTTTAGATTTGCCGCATTTGTTTGATTGCAATGCTACCTCGATTGTAATGCACACCGAACTTTTCATGGCCAGAAATGGAAAATGCAATAAGCTTGACCATAATGTGCAGCCCAATTTTTATACTTTTAAAAATGCAAAGTTCAGTATTATCAATTGTTCCCTTACCAGACTTTCATGCCAAGACATAGAAAAAGCAACCTCTGTTTGCTTGGAAAATAACACTTCAAAAAACTATGAGGTCGCTGGATGTGCAATTTGGACACCACGGCCTTCGAGATTGGAAGGTGGGATAGGAGATCGGGGAGTGGGATTTTCACCATCTATTACAGTTTTGCTATCACACTCGTATCTAACACGTTTCACACTTTAGCGAAACTTTTTGGAAAAAAGTGTGTTAGGATTGAATAAGTACCGCACTTTGTTATGACTGATAATTTGAACTGACAGCAGTGTTGCCAGTTCAGTGTTGGCATTTTCATCAAAGTGTCCAATACTTGCATACAGCTTTTCTTGACTATGAAGCAAAAGCTATGGGGGCACATGCACTCGTATGCAATGTAGAGAGTTTGGCACTAGTTTTAGTTTCGATTTTTTTGCCCTTGCACAGCTCCTTTACTTTTGAAGGCAAACACAGCTTTGCATGAATTTTTGAAGCTGGTTGATGTTTACAGACATCTCATATGTATTGAGTTCTGAACAGCAACCAAGGCAGCTTGCATCGGAGCCTCGAAGCGGCCATATGACCTCAGCACCAATGACAATGTGCTACCAATGCAGGCATCAGTAGAGTCAGCGCAGCATAAGTCAGCTTGCTAACTCGTTTGACACAGCAACGGTTGTGATATTCAAATAGGTTTGCCTGCTTTCTGCATAGATATTGCGCACATTTGTCTTGTGTGCTTCGACAGCCATTTGTTGCTGGAGTTGGTCTTCAGTCTCTAAGGAGAGCTTACAGGCAGCACATCAAGCGACGAACACTCATGCGTAAAGTGTGCGACAGTCTCATGTGCATGTTAATCAAAAAGGGTAAACTAAAAATACAGAAGTTCGCAGTAGTGAAGCAGGAGTAGATGGAAAGACAGGGAAGTTAGCCAGTTCTCAGACCAGCTGGCTACCCCGTGCTGGGGAAAGGGTGTAAGGGGAATAAAAGGTAACAGAAAAGAGATGTGATAAAGAAAAGGAAAGAAGAGCAAAAAAAAATAACGAGGGAAAAGGAAGGAAAGGAGAATACAGCACAGTTTAAAGTCTGTCTCTAAGACCAATTCTCCGCAAGAAGCACAGCAATGCTTTCAAAGCCTTCTGGACTGAGGACGGTCTCAGCCAGTCTCCCAGGACCCATTACTCCAACAAAGGGCGTTTGTCAAGCCTACCTAACACTTTTGAAAGTTCTTTCCTGGGTGCACTGATGCAGGGACACTCACGGAGAAGGTAGGCGATTGTTTGCTTGCATCTACAGTTAACGCAGGTAGGACTGTTGGCCATTCTAATCCAAAATGAGTAAGCATTCGTGAAGGCTATGCCAAGCCACAAGGGGCACAGAAGCATCTCCTCAGCTCTACATAGTCCTCACAGGAGATGTAGCCATAGATTTGGATCCAACTTGTGGAGACAAGCGTTGGTAAATTCCGTCGAGTCCACTGTGCAAGTGTAAGTTCATGTGCGAACGCCCGAAGCCCTGTAGCTGTGACTGTTCTGGATAATGGTATAGCTACACAGTGGAGGCCATCATGAGCACATTGGGTGGCCTCATCTGCACGGTTGTTTCCGTAGATACTGCAATGGCCCGGTATCCACTGATAAACTATGTTGTGTTTTTTCTCAATTGTGTGGTGATGAAGAAGTCTTATGTAGTTGACAGTCACTTTAGCATATGCTAAAGAGGACAAAGCCTGCCCATTCACGAGACATTACATTAATTGATACTTTCATTCTAATGCGTTGTAACTTCCTATTACTTGTTTCCTCACACCAAAGGTTGTGGGTATGAGTGGCTTTATTGACTATACTTTAATTGCATGTCTCTTCATTAACTTTCACCCTAATTAACACCAAAGGTTGCAGGTTCAGCTTCCACCAAAGCTTGTAGGTTCAAGTGCCTTAATTAAGTATATGTTAATTAACCATGCCTCAATTAAATTCACCATAATTAACACCAAAGGTAATGGGTTTGACTCTTGTCCTTCATGATGTCAAACGGAATCCAACTTGGGAGATATGGCCGGATCGCTCGTGGTATCCCCATGTTGGGTTGAGGGTTCGAGTGCCTTAATCAGCTTCGACTCCCGCTTTAATCAGCTTCGACTCCCACCAAAGGTAGTAAGCTCGACTCTCGACCTTCACAATGTCAACTGGAATCCAACTTGGAAATATAGCCGGTTCGCCCCTATCTCCAAGCGGGTTCGACTCCCAACAGAGGTCAAGGGTTTGTGTCGCTTAATTGACTCTTTCTTAATTAACTGTGCCTTAATTCACAGGGGTTCTGAAATCTTACAAAAATTCTTTGCAAGGGGCCTGTAGTATGCACAGAGGCCCAAAAGCTGGAGCACATCACATCTGCTGGCTGTTCATGGAAATGCAACAATATCCAGTCTTTTGCGAGTCTGGCCAAATACCACAGTAACTAGCAATGTCAAGGTACAAACGTAAGTTCAACCTGTCACCCCAGAATGCTATTCAATGAGTTCCTGCAAAACATAGAAATAAATAAAACAGGATGCGAGTGCATGCTCACCTGTCTAGCTTGCTGGCTGGCCTCGAAGTCAGTGTTACCAGCCGCCACGGCTTTGGCCTGGGGAAGCATTTGGAAAGTCGGCTTTTTGCCCTTCTGCTGCTGCATCTGAATGTGTGGAAGTGGCCTACCATACTCCATCGAATCATCCGAATCTGAATCTTCCTCTGAACTGGTCTCACTGGACTCCGACGACGAACTCGATGAGTCTGGTGGAAAAGGGGAGGATAAGGGGCAGGTCAGAATCGTATATGTCCAGAAAAATCCATTTGCTTTGGCACCAGTCATTAAGAAGCAATCGAGGGCTTGCTTCTACACCACCACACAGAGCATGTGGTTTAATGGTTAATGAAGCTTCCCATTGCTTTTAACCATTAAATTTAGTCATACTATTTATTTTAGCTCAATCCTAAGGAGAAGGTAACTCACGTTCGCATCCTACAGTAACCTTCTTCTACCATCTTATTCTGCTGACAAGTCTTTTGCAGCCATTGAGTTCTGGAACAAGATCCCATTAGGTATCAAGCAAATAATGATCTTGATAATGTTGAGAATCTTTATTTCACATTCAGTACTTGCATATAACAAAGACAATTGATCATTCATTATCGCTTTTTAGACAAAAGCTTTTTTCTATGTACTAACACCTTAAAGGTTTTGTGATCCAAATGGTGTCTTTAGCTTTTGTTGTGTTTACTACTATCTTTGTGCCCTTTGTTACTTGATTACTCGTATAATATGTCTTTTACTGGTATTTTCCATGTATTAATTTCGTTATTATTTTATCTTATATGTTATGCTGTACTGTTGCACCATAGTCTTAAAACTAAGTTCTTGTAATCTATAACAGGAGTTCTTCTGTATACTCGCATACCTATCCATGTATTTGTACACACATTGTATGACTAAACGAATGATTGATTGATGCCATCTTGCAAATCTCATGCCACAAAAATTTTTCAAATCCTTTAAGTGCAGTTATTGCACTGATATGTGGCTTTCTCTTTTTCCGCCTCTTCTAGCACACTGGAAGCTACACAGAGAAGCCATGGGGGGCAAACCCCCCCCAAAAATTGAGTGTCCTTGTGGTGAAAGGGCTCGTCGCAGCACCCCAAGGTAACCACTGTAGACTACACTACACGCCACCGCTATCTCAAAGGCTATGTGCAGTCAACGTAGCTATGCACAACTGTTGTGCATAGACAGGTAGTGCAAAGGTGAAATGATTTCTCTGTCTTTTTGAGATCGCTGACATGTATATGCTTCCTTTATTTAGCTAAAGATTGGCAATTATGAAGCATTGAGAATGTCCCCACGATCGTGAAATAAGCCAGTCGCTGTTGGTGGGTGTAGCTGCTTGCAATGACGCTGCGTGACGACATTGCGAAAGTGAGATCAAGCAATTTTTTGCTTTTTTCAACACGGAAGTGTGAATTTCCTGCTACATGCAGTGCACTAATATTTGGCTCACATGTTCGCAAGAGCCTCTTGTACAGATCGGCAACATTCCATTACTATATTCAAAAAGTGTTTCAGGGGCCCTTTAACACTGAATGTAATTAATTTTGACGCAATTTCTTCTTCCTCGTGTATATGCTCCACATGAAGGCTGCTAAAATTGATGTGTTCCTCAATTGCCTTTTGGTACTGCATGACCAAAAGTTTAATGTTATGTGAGGATATATTCTTCAATTGTACTGTCATATTACTACATTAAAGATGTTTTAAAATCTAGTAAAGCAGATCTTGCACTCTTTATTTACTCCAAATGTCTTCCAGATTTGAAAACTGGAATGTGAAGATCAAAGAAAACAAGCAAAATTACTGCAGTAGGTTGAACATCCTCGCACCCAGCAGGCAAACTGAATGCAAGCACGTGTCTGTCTTTGGTGATGACTGGCCAATGACATGTACGGTACCTTTATTTATGCTTTGGGCATGCACTCTGCTGTTTGCATTTCATTCGATGCAGATAGTACTTTGAATGCTACTGCCCTGCATGAATTTTGGAATACGACAGGCAAATGCAGACACATCAGGATTAAATTGCCGCCAGAACACTCGCCCCCACTGGATCAGCCAACGCAGGCCCGAATACACTGCAACAAGAGCTCCACGTACTTTCGTTGGGAACAGGGCCACTATTTTCACTCCATCACTTTTGAGGACACTTTCATTTTGGTGCAACACAGTGTCCGGCATGATGATTCACTATAGTAGTTACGGGCACTTTGTCAATTGGTTAGCCAATCAACGTGCAGTGAAAGTGATCCAAAAACCCAAAAGTGACCCCAAAAGTGATCCATGGAGAATACAGCTGCAGCTCAATCAAGTGTTGACGACGAAATGGGACCAATATCAGGCAAGCAGACTGGAAATGCTCCAGCCAAGAAAATATGTGTGACCAGGTGCTGGTACATCCCTGCTATGTCGCAGTAATGTGACAACACATATATGGTTGCTGATGCTTGAGCACAAGAGGAAAAGAAGCAAATGGGTCACATTCACTCTGATCCTGATTTGCTCACTCTGCTTTTTTCTAGGGCGCCAGTTTTATGTAACGATCGCGTTAACTTGGTGCAGCATGCTAGGCGGGCGGCCCGTCATCTATCCACATTTCGTAAATGTGAATAAATTCCTTCCCTCTCTCTTTATACCAAAGACGCGATCCCCTTTTCATCTGGCCAAGAATCGTGTCCGCCCTTCACAGTGAAACGTGAGTGTCTGTGCTCGCAATCTAATCGCGGCCCGCGAGATTAACTTAAAGAGGCTTTGATTAATTGATTCATGTGGTTTAACGTGCCAAAGCAATTGTGGGGCTTAAAGAGGCCACGCTGAGGGTCGCGGCTAGCAGAAAACGTACCGTCCGCGACGTTGCTGGAGCCGTACAACTGCTGGTGCTGAGCCACAGGCACCGCTTTAGGGGCCGTCGGAACGTTCAGGTAGCCGGACTCCTGGATGTTCTGCAAGTTCTTCAGGTGTATCACCCCGTCCACGGCCCTCGCCTTGACTGGGCTCGCCGCCGATTGCGCCGCTTTGGTCGCCGCAGCCTTGGTGATCTTGATGGGAGCCACTTTCTTCTCCGGGGGCTCGACCAGCGGGTCCGGCTCGTCAGACCGCGGCCTCTTCTTGCCCTTCGAAGGTGCGTCGTTCAGGTCGAACGCGTCCCAATCTTCCATTTCCATTAACTTGGCCGACTTCTTGCGAACACGACCCGATCTTGAGATGCCGCCGCTAGCCATGGTTTTGTCCTTTTCTTCCTTCCTCAGGAGGATGTTTGACGAACCGGCTAGTGGTCACCCGAGAAAAGTGAAAGTCGCCCTGCACAAGCAATTTGAACAAGTTTGCGGAAACTGAGCCTCGTTTAATGATGTCGCCCGACGACGCTTTCAGGTTTTCTTCGAGAGAGTCCCAGACGGAGGGTGGAATGATTTTATGAGCTTCGATGCGAGAGACTTGCGGACCAAACTCTTGTAGTGCGCGCCGCGCGCAGTACCTGATGAGTAGGTCGCCGCCACAATGACGCCATAGGCACTCGGATCCCGCTAGCTGGATAGCTCGCTCA
The DNA here is from genome assembly GCF_038994185.2 of Dermacentor albipictus. NCBI lineage: Eukaryota > Metazoa > Arthropoda > Arachnida > Ixodida > Ixodidae > Dermacentor > Dermacentor albipictus. The sequence goes on along the minus strand of NC_091829.1, from coordinate 48,175,030 downwards.
CAGGACGTTTGAGCGGAGAAAAGTAGCGCCCGTGGAGCGGTAATCACAGCAGGAGGTTAATTATGAACTGCGCGACGACGCGTCAGGACGATTTGCGACGTTGAATTCTCGTCAAAACAACAACAAAAACAAAACCGCCATGCGCCGAACGACATGGCCGGAAAAATGAAGCTCGAAGTTTCGTATATGCAAAACGTGTTCAAAATTGGCCGTACAAAAATTTTAAATGTAAAGCGCAGTTGCATTTCTTCAAACTTTGCTGCTGAAATGTTTGTGCAAATACCTTAGTATTGCATTACAGACCTTTTGCGCTGTAGGACGAGACGTTCATTTGAGGGAACGCCAGTCATTTGTGCGCAGGCGCGAGTAAGAGCGGGCGCGAAAGAGAAAATCTGGGTGCTTTTGCTCCTTGAATGTGCAACTCTGCCTAGGCACTACTGTGCGACTCTGCCTAGGCGGTAGTGCTGAACCAATGCCTTGTGGCTGAACATAGCATCGCAAGTTGGCGGCTCGATGCAATTAAATTTATTCAATCGTGTTGTTTGCTAATTAAAAGAACGTGTCACTATTTCGCATTATTGGCGGCGCCTCCAGGACACCAAAGCGGCAACGGGGACATCAAAGCTAGAAGCCGGACTGGTCCGTGGGTATAGCGCTCGCAGAGGCCTGCGCGTGCCAGGGGAGTATCAGCTGTCCGCTATCGCGGACAGTCAATTTTTTATGCCAACACCCCCTGGCACGCTTCGGCCTCCGCGGCCCCAACCCACAGGCCGCCCTGCTTCCAGCTTCGATACCCCCGCTACCGCTTGGGTGCCCCGGAGATCCTGCGCCGACTGCTTTAATATAACCTCATGTGCTCTCCTGAGGCCTCCGTTTGCCGGTCACATGTGCCCTCCTGGAGCAGTGCTTGTAAAAAAATGCAATCTATCGTCGCGACTAACAAAAGAACCCGCGACTTATACCACACAGTCAGAACTTCTCCACCGTAGTGCCTAGGCAAAGTCACATATTCAAGGAGCAAAAGCCCCCAGATTTTCTCTCTCGCACCCGCTCTTACTCGCGCCTGCGCAGAAACGTCGAGCGCGGTCAAAAGCACCACGCCCCGCTGTACTTACTAGCAATTGTAAAAACGCGACCCGGTCAGCGCCAAGTTGTAATAGACGTTGTTGTTGAAAAATTGCTCTGCTATTTAGGTACAAAACGCGAACTGCAATTTCTTGCATCAATATTCGATAAGGTAACGTACTCAGAATCGCTAAAGGCGGCTAGCCAACAGTGTTAGTTGATGCTCTGTCTATGCGGACGGTATGTCGGGAACCGACATTAGAAAGTGCCTCATTAGAAATTGAGTTCTCGTATTGCTGTTCAGCCTCGATGTTGAATAAACTAATATTTTTGGAAACAAGCACGTGCATGAATGAATTATAGGGTTTTACCTGCCAAAATCACGATTTGATTATGAGGCACGTCTTAGTGGTGGGCTCCGGATTAATGCAGGGGACACGGGCGCTTTTGCATTTCGCCTCACCGAAATGCGGCCACCGCGGCCGGGATTCGGTACCACGACGTTGTTTAGCAGCGCAAGACCATCGCCGCTAAGTTACCACGGCAGGTGCACATATATATATATATATATATATATATATATATATATATATATATATATATATATATATATATATATATATCAGTGTAGGAATTACGCTGGCCCCGTAGGAATGACTTCATTAAGAGAGAGAAAAATTTATTTACAGAAAGGCAGAGAGGTCGGCCTGAGCTATAACTTGCTCTGGCCTGCTACTCTACACCGGGGAAGAGGGACAGGGAGGGAAAGGGCTGATGAATGATGATGGTATAAGAGATGCGTATATACAAATTCACAGAGTTGAGGGCTTTCTAAAGCCCAGTGGCTTGGAGAAAAGCCATAGCGGCTCTTGTTACCAGGGCCGCGCTGCTTGCATTAGGCCAAGGACCTAAAAGAAACTCGTCCGATAGCGGTCTCTCATGGTTCTTTGCAATGGAAGAGACAAGTTGCTGTCGTTCTTGCGCGTTAGGCGGGACACACACAAAATATTAAAGAGCACGACGTATGTTATTGTTTCTGCTGGTGGACCAGCTTTTATTGCGCAAGCAATACTCGCACTTTCGGCCCATCGGTGGTCGTGGCGCCTCCTTACGCAGCTGCGCGTCACGTGACCGTGTGACGTCACGCCAGACCGAGAAGTGTAGTTGGAAGGAACTTCCTTCCAACTACACCCGTTGCCTACGTCACATTTTGGCATAAAAACGACTTGCGGCTCTTGCCCGCTTTTAGTGTGATCAAGGAACCCGTACGGGTCCCGGAACGTCTCTGTGTTGTTTTTTCCCCTTGACTTGGTCAGTGGCCGCAATTTCTTCGTCACGACGCACTGTGAAGCGGCCGCTTACTTGGGCACGGTCCGCTTGCACAGTTCTTTCGCACGGAAGAACTGCGCGAACCGCGCACGGAAACGCTGTAAAAAGAAACGGCAACACGCCCAGCGGCAGCGCGCTGGCAAAATTACGACTACTCCCATTACTCTAAAGCAATGAAGCATTGCATACCCCCTTCAGCAGTTGTAGTGGTTTTCAACAGCTTCGCTGGATATTCACTTTCTCACGGCTCGGATGGCAAGCCATTTTCTTTTCTTTTTTTTTTGCTGTCCCTCAAAATATACGCACAGAAACCAGCAATGACTGAGCGTAACCCGCATCGATCAGCCTCATTCCTTGTTCGGCAAAACTCGAGGCAACCAAATGGTGGCACGACTTCTTTTGGTCCTTCTTGAAGCACAGACTAGCAATTTAGAGCGCGCCGAGTGGTAAGGGAGAGGGTGTTTACTTTGCACGTGGGTCATAGTGCCAACAAGAGTGATCATCACACAGCGACATGCGAAGTTCCAGAAAGCGCGGGTTTTCGAAAACAAATTCGCCGCGATTGTTGAAGGTAGTAACATTTATTGGCCTTAAAATGAACATTTCGGGGTTAAGAAGCGGGCAATCTTGACTAAAAACTGGAACGGATTTGCGCTAGGACAGCATTTCGTAGTAGAGGCGATTGGTTGAGGCACGCGTTAATACAGGCGGAATGTTCTGCGGAACTGTAGTAAAACAGTGTGACCGCTCACTGAATGCACCGAAGAGAGCGAAACAGCTCAGACCCTGCTCCCGTAGTCACGCCGACCCTCAAGCTAGGAAGATGTGACGCCACTAGCGGACAGTTTCTTTCGCTGCAACACTTATATTATTACGACAGACACAATCACTATTTCAGTTCGACCATAGCCGTCACCCGGATGAGCGGAACCAAATGCCCCCAGGACCGAGCCACCGGTCCTGTTGCAAGGTCTACAACGCCTGACGACGCGGTTTCGAGAGTGCGATGAACGTCTGGGTGGAGCACATGATGCAGGGTTTGCCAGCCATAACTTGTTCCTGTTTCGATCTTGCTCCAGCCGCGTCTTCGAGCAAGCGAATCCACGTCAGGCGTTCCTCTTTGCCCGCTTCGTCCACGTAGTGGATGTGCAGGTAGGAGATGGACGGTATCTGGGCGGCCAGCGCTTTGATCCTCTCCTCCGCGCAGCTGGACGGCAGATGAGTGTTGGACAGGAGGCACAGGCGCTTCAGAAACGCCGCAGGGTACAAGGCAGTCTGCAAAAGACGAAGTGCGAGCTTTTGGAGTGCTGGCGACTGTGGAACCGAGATAATGAAATACAGCGTTTCACAGACGAATATTCGCCACATCTCTTAAGATACAGCGAAGGTGAAGCCCGCGGCATGGTATACGTTTGACAACGGTCGTTGCGAAAGGCGCGTCACTCGGTATAACATTGCAAGTGCGTTCACACTTACGAAGACAAAAGGCGGCCTAAATCAAAGGCTATAGCAACTTGTAGCGACATGAGCGCTCAATTGCCAGCCCCGCTCCGTGCAGGACGCTAGCTAACACGCGTACAGCGTTGCCGAGAAAGACGTTATTGCAATCATCCTTGATTTTACTCACGCGTTTGCTCATATTTCGTGTAAACATAACCTATATCATGCACGTAAAACAATTCTGGCCCAGACGTTTGAACGCGGTAGTGCAGAAACAAACTTACCACGAAGTTTGCGTCGTAGAAATCGATGTTTGCGAGCTTGACTACGAGGGAGCGGAGGCAAGTGTTAACGTTGGTGCACAAGGCTTTCGCGAGTGACAGGTAGTCGAAGCGCGGGTTGTCACTGACGTCGATGAACCGCAGGAAGGGCACCTGACAGTGCTGGAGGAAGTCCAGCGAGGCCAGGTTCGGAACGTTGCAGAGAGTGAGACAGCCGTGGCCCCTTCTGACGCGGAACACGGTCATGTACGTGGTTTCGACGAGCAGCTGCTTGTTGCAGGAATCGCAGCTCTGGAGGCGACCGCCCGCGTTGAAGCGGATGTCCAGGTCTTCGATGTCGCTGATGGCGACTGCCAGCCGGAGCACCGCGCCGCTCTGGCGCATGCCGCAGGGGGGCAGGCACAGCGCGCGTAGCCGCTGCAGAGCGTGCGTGGCCAGCAGCTCCGTGAAGTCGACGCCGTCGCCGAAGTGAAACGAACTGACGTTCAGCTCGGTGAGGCCGGAAAACCGGGAGAAGAACTTGCGCAGCGCCGCGTCGCACGCGGTGCCGACGGCCGGATACGCGGTGTCGTCGGGACTTTGGGGAAAGAGCACGACGCACAGGCTCCGCAGATGGCTCCAGTCGTACCGGATGGCGGCGTCGTGCAACTGCTCATCGAGATCCGGCGTGGCGAAGGCGACCAGGACGACGGGGTCGCCATGGAGCACCGGGATGGCCGATCTGAACAGGTCGCGAAGGAGGGCGTAGTTCAGGCTGTTCTGCCTTTTGCGGTACACCACGTTGCCGAGGATGCCGGCGCAGTACGCCAAGTTGAGGGGCCAGACAGGTTCCGGCCGCGTCGGTAACGGCGCTTCGCACGTTAACGTGAACATCTCCAGATTGCTCAGGCTTTCGACGGCGCGCACGCACGTCGCCACGTCTACGTCGGAGCGAACAGGATGCACCACGTGAACGTGAAGGTCGGTCACGTGCGGACAGTACGCCAAGAACGCGGAGAGCACTTGCACGTTCTCTTCGCCCTCGACCTCGACGAACACCTTGCGAAGTCCGGTCTCCCGTTTCCTACGCCCGTTCGCCACGTGATTGATATGCCTGACCTTGATCAGTTGCTCTTCGGCGTCCTCCTTGCTGTCGACGAGCGAGAATTCGAGGTGAGTCACGTTCTCCAACGACCTGAGCAGGCTGTCCAGAAGAAAGCTCGCACTTAGGGGACACGCAACGCTCCTGAGAGTTTGAAGCTTTTCCAGTCCGGATGTATACCACAGGATGTCTCCCGGGTTCGCGACGATGCAGTTAGATACGTTCAATTCCTGGAGGTTGCCTTGCACTCCTTCTATGTGGAGTCTAAGCATCGCCTGTCTGGCGTTTGCGGGCAACTCGTATGACGCCATCGTGGGCTTGTGGGGGATGCAACTAGCTCAGTGAAGCGCGAGTCGGATACTGAGCGCACCACATGGCCGCCACCGCAATATGTATACGCTGCGTTATCACAGACCAGCCCTGCAAGGTTTGGGAGGGCGTGTCGGTATCGAAGAAACTGGGACGTAGCGTTTAAACACTATCAAGAATGCTTACGCGCTTTCGATAGTCTTTTTTTTTTAAAGCTATCGTTGGTCATAAATATTTTTTTTGCGCGAATGACTGCGCCGTTGATAATCGGCCCTGATATGCGGGAAAGCACTCGCTGTGAATTGGAGAATTGTTTTGTTCATTTTTTAAATTAAATTTGGCACCTTACGTGCCAAAACCAGCGCGAACCGCGTGAAAGTAAATTACATCTTTACGCGCCAAAACCACGATCTGATTATGAAGCACGCAGTAGTGGGGGAATATGTATTTATTTCGGTCGCCTGGGGTTCATTAACTTGCACCTAACGCGCGGTACACGGGCGTTTTTGCATTTCTCCCCCATCGAAATGCGGCCGCGCGGCCGTGATGTGATCCCGCGACGTCGCGCTTAGGCCACTATATAGTGACCTAAGCCGTGGTTGCTTATAAGCAACCACGGCGCGTCCGAACCGTACGAAGCAACAAACAATGCATCCTGAGAAAGCACAGGATTGCACCTGATTGCTTTGTTTAAACAAAGTTAAGAAACAATAAAGCAAATGGACATGAGAGTGAACGAAAACATAACTTGTCGCAGATGGGAGGCGTACCCGCGTCTTCCGCTATGCGCGTGTGGTGTGTGCTTTGCTAATCAAGTTACCGCGGCGGCCATCCTACTGCCCACTTTCTGGAGTTTTTGTGGTTAGCCCTATGTCTTTAAGGTTAGCCCCTATATGACGCTGATCTCTACTGGCATAGCCTTTGAAACGTGGCAGCGACAAATATAGTCACCTATAGACTTGAGATATAATCCGGTATATAACACTTATAGGAGTATTAGTCAGCGCCCCTCAAGGCCGCTCCTTTCCCTGACTTCGTATGGTTGAAAGAACCAGATGCGGCAACGCTTGCGTGCTCCCATACAGCCATCACGTGAGCCGCATCCGCGGCTGCATCACAAAGCTGGGTGCAGCCGATGCTGTTCGAGAGCGATGCGCTGCATAGCCGGCGTAGTCCCGGGGACGACGTATAGCTTTCGTGTTTTTCCCGGTGTATGGCCTCGAGCTCCACCACTGGAAAAGCTGGCGCCACCGTCGGCGTGACGTGCTAGGTGGGATCACGTGGACATAGCGGCCGCATCGGCTGCTTCGGGCGCGCCGAAGCGAGCTGAAAACGAGTTTAAATTCCCTCGTACGCTGCGGTCCTCATTTAGTGGCGAAATTTTCCCGCTTCGAGTGTCTCCTTTACAACGCTTGAAAGCACTACAATAGGTAGTCGCTGCCCTTGAAGGCGCGCAACATGGTAGGCTACTGCTCGGTGCCGCAGGACCGGACGCACGTAACGGAGGCCGGTGTCAGCCTTATTCACACGTAGCCGCAGGACAAGAAACTGCGTGAAGATTGGGTCGCGAAACATAAAATCGGCAAACAGTCATCGGCTACAACTCGGGTATGTAGCAAGCACAGATGCGAGGGCGAGGAAGATTTCTGCTACGGCGCCCGGTCCTCGATGTTCTGAAAACGCGCACTGAGACGCTCGCCCGAGTCCGCTGCCCGACTAATGTCATGACGGTTTGGTCTATGAACTTGTCGATTCTATAGATACTGGCAAGTTCAATGGAGTGGAAAGGCAGCGGTAAGAAGCACATTTAAAGAAAGCATGACATATGGTCATGTTTGCGTTATGAATTAATGCACTGGATTACAAAAAAGGAGCAGCGGGAAATTGCGCGCTGAAAACGCCGATAAACATACAGTGCGACGCAACTCGAGAAATAGTATGGAAAGATCAAAGAATTTTGAAGAAAAAAAAGATTGAATCGTCGCGACGGCACATCACAGTCCCCGTAGGTGTCGAAGTCCCTACAATGAAATTATTTTTGAACAGCTCTGATAGCGCCCACGCAACAATGGTTGCTTGTATGCTGTCAAATGCTCATATTCTGCGGCCTGAAGCTCATGGCACGGTGCAAAAATGCGCGCGCGGAGACAGCGAAACAGTGCGCGGACAAGCATGCAGACGCGCAGTCGGTCGCTGCGAATCTGCACGATCGCTGCATTGAGGCTTCGTTCTATTACACTCCATTTAGTTATACAGGCACTATAAGAACATATTTCACATAGTTTGCTCTGAGCGTTTACCTGTACCTTTCACGCAAGAAGCCGGTTCGGGAGACCATCGCGGCGACCGGACGCAGTGGCGTTCAGTGTACGTATTCGGTAAAGAGATAGCGTCTGTAAACGATTGTGTGCTTTCAGTTTGCCCAAGATTATTATTTAGACAGTAAGAAACTTCTCTCGTTTCGAAATTACTTACAGAAATGTCCGGGAGAGCTCGCGCGTGGTGTTTTCAGTGAGCTCTGACAGCAAAACCTATGAGGATCGCGCCACGTGATCCCTCATACTACGCCAGCGAGGCGCTTCCGATAGATGGCGACTCCGTAACTCCTCGCCGCCAATAGATGCGTAGCTTGCAGCAGAAGAACCGCGTGCACTGCGCTCTAAGCGTGAAGGTGGTACGAGCACGTGCGTGAGTATAGTGTGCGAGCGGTAAGTTCGGCGGAATCTTCGGTAGCGAGACCAGGAAAAGGCGGCGCAACGAGCGATTAACGTTTTTTTTTTTTCAGCATGCGCGGCCTGGAGAAGGATCGCAGTTTCGACGCGCGCCTTTGTCTCTACCGTGGTATCTACGTAAAGCACGAAGTGCCCAAGTTCGTTACACTCGTATATGGAGCCGGGAGGCCGCTGAAATTGCAGCGGAGGGAACAGAATGCGTTTTGGATTGGAAGAGAAAAAAAGAGAAGCGAAGGAAGTGAAGATTTGAACGCCTGTGTTATTGTGCACTAGTTGTTACCTTGTTCTGTATATTTGATTCTATTGTTCGCTTGCCGGCTTGTCACCTTCGCTGTGCCTTGTAAAAGGGGGCTCGAGCCCTCGTTAAGTGGACTAGCTTCCACTTTTTGTTCGGGCCTCCTTCCGAATGTTCTTTGGAAAATAAACATGATTTTGATTTGATTTTGATCCAAGATGCAATTCCACAACAGGAGTACGAAGTCAGTCATCAATTCAAGGGTGAGTAGCGCTATCGCCACGCTATCTTCGTTTCCAGTACAGAGCGATGCACTGATGTGTAGAGCGCGCGAGGCCGCTCTGTATGGATGGATGTTATGAGCGTCCCCTATGGAACGGGGCGGTGGGTTGCGCCACCAAGCTCTTGCTGTTATACTGCCTAATGTCCTACCTAGGTAAAAAAGAAAAAGAAAAACACGATGAACTCCCACAACCAAATTTCCTGACACCCTATTGCGAAGTTTGCTTTTGTACGTACTTTTCTTCCACCAATCTTCCAATCGCCTCTATATACTAATCTCTATTGAGGACATGTTTACTTCTGCTCTCGCTGAATCCAAGGGTTGTTGCGGCGTTTGAGATACAAGCATCTATGATACAAGGCGCAGGAGCGTGCGCTGCGCGTCCAAAGAGACGTGAGGTCTACGCGCATTGCTTTAGGCCAGCCGTGATGCTGGTAAGCGCTTTTGTTTTGCCTGATGTGCGCATGGCCTGAGGACCGGTGCCTTCTCACTGCGTCGTAGGGCAATCCCATCACGCACATGGGATTGCCCTACAGTGACGCATGCAATTCGTCGCGCCACTTGGTATGAAAGCACATTCTATTCACTAATCTCAGATGACGTCATCAGACAATGAAGTGACTGCATAAGGCTGGCAGTGACTAGAATAGCGGTACGTATACCAAGCACCTTTGCTGAATTCCCAGTTTGGCCATGGCTTCTCGACTCACAGCGAAAGACGAACGGTACGTATCTCAGATACTTAATAAGCGCGCACTATTAATGCGTAAGCATTATTTGGCGAGTACCCCGGCGAAACCGTGTCTGTCCTTTCACGCCTTGTAACTGGGAATCAAGTGCGTAATTAGTCACGTTGAGACATTTAGTCGTTACAATAGTGTAACTGTAGATGATCGGAGGAGGAGTCGTCGTCGCCTCGACATAGTAATTTGCCGCAATAAAAATTATGCGTGGCTCTGCTGTCGCACACACCAGAGAGCAGCGGAGCTGGGGTAAATTAGTAAAGTATAGTGCCAAACCGCACACTTAGCCTAACTTTTTCTGGGCTTTTCCCAGCTCCGCTGGTCCCTGGTGTTTGCGATAGCAGAGCCACGCATAATTTTTTTTTCCACTGCAAGAAAGAGGACTGCGGAAGTAAGCGCGCGGGTTTTTATCGGAGAGCAATGAACTCGCACCACCTGTGTCTTCGCCGCGCCGCTCCTTCTCCAACGCTAAGCTACACCCACCCTCGCCGCGTCGTTATGCTGTGCGATGCTATTTTTATGCCCTGCTTTCACTCTCTCTCAGCTTTCTCTCCCCCAGCTCGGCGAAGATGCGGACGTCAAGAGAAACCCGGCGAGGTTCTAACAGTTCCATTGTAAAAATAAAATGAAATGATAAGGATAACTGATTGGTAGATGCGGTTTGGCAATAAACACATTGCGGTAACGGTTAGGCTCAATTTATAGGATCGCCTTGAAGTGGGTTGGATGTGCCGAGGGCCCGAGACGAGTTCATGCAATGGCACCAAGGAAACGTACGCTTGGTGAGACGGAGAAGGGGCGTAGGAACGCTGAACGACAACGGGAATATCGTAGTCGGCAGAAGGAACAGCGAGAACAGCGACAGGAACTAGGAGATAACCAACAGCAAGAAGAGGAAAGGAGGCGTTCACAAGCAGTTCGGAAACGACGCGATAGGGCGACGCTCGACAAATAAATGGTACGGAAATTCTGCGAATTGTCTATTAATATGCGTAAGCATTCTTAGACCCTGGAAAAAAGCGACGGGTAGACATGCATAAAGGAGCAACATAAGTACGCAAAAGCGCAGTAACAGTCGAGCCAAATAATTATCATTTAATTCTCAGAATTTATGTAGCATTTTGTTCCAAAGGGATCGGCTGTAGCTTTCAGCCCATCCGCATCAATCTATGGCTCGCGGGGCAGCGAGCGCCGAAGGGCCGAGTGCATGTTACCTTAAACGAAGGCGCTTACCAACGGCGCCATCCGTAAAAAAGCGGTTCTGCGCATGCTCCTAGACGCACAAACTCGGACACCTTTCTCATAGAGAAATGATAGAGCAGTTGAAGTTCAGCGTCCGCTCTATTTCTTCTCTCTCCTTCCAAAGTATTTCTTTCCTCGTAGCGCTAATATGCATTTCGTAGTATATTAATACAACTCGCTCAGTAACAAAGTTTACGGAAAATATTGTGTGGAGCTAGATTGAAAGATTAGGCTGGTGTAATAGCGAATTCATATTTCGTAGCAAGCAGAGAGCTTAGCAAGGAAATTACGAATACGATGATGACTGGCGTACCCTGTCATACAAAGCGTCGACAAATAATCACCTATCCTTCTTGGTTTAAGGATTTACTGCACCTATCGCTACCTAGTCTTCTGCCTATGTAATCTCGATCTTTCGTAGTTAAAACGTATTACAATATATCTTACCGTTACGTACGCTTGCACTGGCTCCGATTCCACCAGTACTATAAACGTCACTTACTTATCTTGACTGCTGACCAGTTAATCCTTCCATCTTTGAATTCCAACGTTTCTGGAAGGTGGACACTATATCTACGGGTCTCGCTGCGTGAATACATTCGCGTTTCATTAGGATCCGCTGAGTGCGTCTCCAGAATTTTTCTGTAGAAGACATGTGCCTCATTTTGTTGCGAATGCTTACTCCGGTATACTTTTTGCCCTTAGACAACGAGCTCGAGCTTTAAGTAGCAAGGCTCTGCCTTTTGTGCCATCGTACACATTTTCCCTTCTAATTTCTTTCTTCCCAAACTTGCAAATCTCCGTGGTCTTTTTCGTTTATATTCTTGACATCCAATTGGCTGTCTCTGTTTCTCTTAACTTTCTTTCTGACGACTCCTGGTTGTCTATTTACGCTTTCGATTATACCGTACTTTGTTTAAAGCATGGAAGCTTGGGCCAGTTTGTAAGACGATGAAATAACTGGGCAGCGGCGAAGAACGAGGGCAGAGGAAACAGGACGCTCGTCCTGTCTGTTCTTTTCGTCTGTGCTCGTTCTTCGGCGCCATACAGTTATTCCGTCATGTACTTGGCTGCCAACTTTCTTGACCTCTTCCTCCATTAATATATCCAAAATATATCCCACTGTATCACGTTACGACTCGGCCCACCTACACCCAGCGGAGGTTATTTGAAGTAGAATGGCCCGCGCCACCGCGTTGTTCGCATATTGTGGGAAAATTAGTAATGTGGAACACTTGGTCTGGTTGTGCCCACTGTTCGACGCGCAACGGAAGGCGTTGCTTCAGAGCCTACTGAAGAAAGGGTATTTCACATGCGAGCCTTCAAGACGTAGCGTTCCCTGAAGGACCCCGAGTAATCTGGAAAGGAGTTTTACGCCTTTTTATTGCCTCCCTCCGAGGGACTGTGTTGACCGACGTTAGGCAGCACGCCAACGTCAACAACGGATCACACGCTCAGGCGACGCAATTGCCGGCCAAGCGCGCTATAGGCTAATCCCACTCGATTCAACACCACCACCACCTTGTTGATTTTCTTTCAACGTGGCACACAACCATGATGGGAATTGGCCGCACAATTCAGAATTTAAGCGATAAAAATAAATAAAATGAAAATATTTAAAAAGATAATCAGTATATTTAATGAGAAGATATAACAGTGAAGATTTTGCGACTGCCAGTCAACTTGAAAAGAAGACGCAGGTGGGCGAATGACCTCGCGAGGCTCGCGCGCACCTTCACAGAAGAAGAAAACGTCACGCGGAGTGCGGCCGCGTCCTGCCCCGCTGGAACCTCTGGAGAAGCCCAGCCCCCGGTCGCGCCATGGAGGAGAGCCCCTTCGCCGCCAGGGACTTCGTGGTGGAGAGCGTCCTCGGCTACTTGGAGACCGAGGAGCTCTTCACGTGCGCCGAGGTGAACCGGCTGTGGCAGTCGGTCGCCCTGTCCCTGCTGCGCAGGAAGCTGGTCTCGGTCTCCGTCTGCTGCACGCCGGTGAGCCACGTCACTTCCGCTTCTGCGACCAATTCTCCAGCGATACGCCATGAAGCAGTCTACGGATATGTATAACATAGTGACACCGTTTCGCAGCCATGCAGGTGGGGCCATTAGCTGATTGCGACCGCGCTCACGTAGCTCGGTTACATTACTAGAGCAGCATTGCAGAAGTGCCAATTTTAGAGTATGTATTGTAGTGGTATTGTGCCGTCGGAGTACCAGTGTTGTATACTATTGCAGCATTACATTTAGTAGTAGTAGTAGTAGTATGTATTGTATGTATTGTATTGTAGGGCCATTAGCTGATTGCGACCGCACTCACGTAGCTCGGTTACGTTGTTAGAGCAGCATTGCAGAAGTGCCAATTTTAGAGTATGTATTGTAGTAGTATTGTGCCAGTGTTGTATACTACTGCAGTATTGCTTCTCTCCACCTCCACCCCACAGTTTTTGTCACAGCCTCTTGTGCTCAGCTTTGAGCTCAGAATCGGTAAACACACAGCTGAATGCGAGGTTATACTGTGAAATGGATGTGGAGCACTAGAAGCACGTGCGATAGTTCAAAGAAACGGCAAGCAGCAGTGAAAACGTGAGCGCGCCATCGCAGGACTCGGAGCGGGCTGCCCTCGCCTCAGCACTGGGCAGCTCGCACGTGTGCGTTGACATCTTCTGCTCCAAGTTTTCGCGCTTCCGAAACATCGCGCGCATGGCAGGACTGCGACCGTCGCTGGTGTTCCTCTCCCACCACGTCGACCTCGGTGAGGACAAGCGAGGTACGCAACTTACATATATGGCGCCGCGGGAGTGCTGGAGTCGCGACAGTTCCGGAGCTTACCGTCGGGCGTGCAGTGTTTAAATAACGCGGCACGCTAACTGGCCGTCACACCGATTGCCGCGTTGCTTGTGAGCGACGGAAGGAATTATAGGAAGAACTCAAACATAATATGTATGATAAATGCATTCTGTTTTTCAGAACGTAGGGAGTCAAAGCGGAGTTAACAATGAGACCTAAGAACCTAAGGACCGCCAAACAGCCTTGGTCCGGAAAAAATCTCAGGCGTAACTCGGAGACAGGAAGACGGCTGTGTTGATGGGAAAGCGAGGGAGTGCAGCTAATATTTTATTCAGATTAGGACGAGCAGTTTTGGGCAAGGCTATTAGAGCAACAGAACGCAGAAGTGGTGGACGCAAGGTTAGGTGGGGTCATGAGTTCTGGAAACTTGACAAGCATAGAACGGAGTCAGTTTACGTATAGGACAAGGGTATGTAGTTGAAGAAAGCTAGAGACAGCTTCATCCTGCAGTGGAGACAAATCGGCTCATTATGGTGATTATGGAATTGACGCGAAACCGCGATAGCTGGCTCGACGACAAAGATGGCAATGGCACGACAGCTCGCAAGCTGTGGAGGCTAGGTGGGAACAACTAACGTACTAAAGCGAACAGCTATCTTTGTTTCTTTCGCCTGTTTTCGTGCTGGTCAGCGGATATTCCGCTGCAAGCATGTGCCCTCATGCGACCCTGTATCCGATCGAGCTAATGCTATAGGCTGAGTAGGACTCCTTGTTGGCCTAGTTGGTGCAGGTTAATCTTGGTGGGATTGGCACAGAACAAGAGGACTAATTAGCATACACAACAGGACAGGTGCCGTCGTCTACTCTTGTTTGACGTCTTATTTTGTATAATTTTTAGCAATTTCAGACGCAGGTACCACTTTGAGACGTACCACTCTTAGACGTATCACTCTGTGAGACGTACCACTTTACGTGATACGTATCATACGTGGTATACGTGATACGTATCACTCTGAGACGTATCACTGTGAGACGCATCACTCTGTGACACGTATCACTCTGAGGCGTATCACTCTGTGAAACGTATCACTCTGTGAGACGTATCACAGAGTGATACGTCCCACAGAGTGATACGTTTCACCCCCAGAGACGTATCACTCTGAGACCTATCACCCTGAGACGTACCACTTTACGTGATACGTATCATACGTGATATACGTGATACGTATCACTCTGAGACGTATCACTGTGAGTCGTATCATTCTGTGACACGTATCACTCTGAGGCGTATCACTCTGTGAAACGTATCACTCTGTAAAACGTATCACTCTGTGAGACGTATCACAGAGTGATACGTCTCACAGAGTGATACGTTTCACCCTCGGAGACGTATCACCCTGAGACCTATCGCCCTGAGACCTATCATTCTGAGACGTAACACCCTGAGACGTATCACTCTGAGACGTACCAATTTGAAACGCACGTGCGGTCGCGCGAGAGCTTTGCGGCGTCTTAAGTTGTCGATGACTGAGATCGGCGGTGGCGCTGTCGCGTTTCTTCGTAGCAGTGGAGAGCTGGGCTATCGAAGCACCTCCTGACGGTAGCGTGGCGCATTCGGCGTCATAACCTCGTGAGCGTGTCCTGTCCAGTCGTCTTGCCCCGAGCTTGTTCTTAAATCCAATGCTCGGAGGAGTATCGGGCCTGAGGGGAGTAAACGAGAGGAGGAGAAAGGGGAGGTGCGCACCCGTTGTGTGATGCCGTCTTCGCCATCACGCTGACGTCATTCCGTTTCATGCCAATGTCGTCGCGCCTTCGTCGTCATGCCGTTGTGGTTCTGTTGTCACGTGGTCTATGCCGCACCGCCGTAGTTGTGGTGCCGCCAGTTCCATTGTCGTAACGCCGGCTGACGTAACAATGTCATTGTCACACTTCAATGAATGTCGCCCGCACCAAAACATGCCGAACATAATTTGTGCCGCTACCGTCAAACATTTTATCGACGCTAACCAATATACTGGATGCATTTTTTATACTGTACATAATTACAAAAAATCATCTGTGGCTTTCTAGCCAATTCTAGTCCTTGACAATTCTAGTCCTTCAGATGGATTACTCTAGAGGCATTACTTGCGCACGAAATCGAAGTGCACAAATAACGAATTATCGAAAATTCGCTGAATTTTTTCCCTTCATTGCTTTACGGCACATATTGGGATTTATGAATTTTAGACGGCATTAGACGGAATTTAGACGGAATTTTAGACGGAATTTTAGAGTTGGCAAGTCTTATGCAATTGGAAAGAATTCCCAAGGAGACATCACTTTCGAGCTATTCATTCCCATACCGGGTGACGAAATTTGGCGTTCCAGTTACTTTTGTGCTTCAATGCATGAAATGGCGTTTGTAAATAGAACAACAGTGCAACAGGACATCAAAGCCGGTACGACACTCGGAATTCGTTAAACTCACCATATAGAATTTGTAAATAGCAATACGTGTTAAGTAATCATAGTAAAAGCGTTACTAGTAAAATTTATTATTTAGACGATTACGCATTTTGGTTTCTCGTTTAAGGTCCGCCTCTGCGAGTAATCCAGTTCAAGGATTAGAATTGTGCTATCTATAACTGGCGATTTTTAAAACTTTTGTATAGTCTAATGAAAAACAGCGCGTACTTCTCAAGCATGTTTAGGGTCGCCATTTGTTCTTTGCGGCCCACATAAGTTATTCCCTTACATAGATAGTCATCTTCGATTATTTCTACAGCTTTCTATATCGCGACGACGCCTGCCAAGAAATCATTACTGCGATGAACAATTTGCTGTCATCTGACTGACGCTTTGTAACTCGGGGGATATAACCCATTACGCTTATCATTGAAAAACAGTTGCGGAAATCTCTGCGGAACAAAGCGAATAGCAGTCGGCTGATTTCCGTTTGAATGGTACACTATCGGAACCAGCGCATAATTGAAGAAACGTTGTGCACAGGCGTGATAATTAACAACAACAAAATTTTACAGGCGGCCAATCCATGTGTACGATTTCTCTGACGTACTTTCCGTCTCGAAGTATTCAGCTGCGTACTGGTATTTCCCATCGAGATGTAGTAGCTCTTCATTGGAAATTTTTATCATTCGAGGAAAAACTCGACGCGTGAAGTTCCCTTGAAGTAGGAACATTTGAACAGGAACAAGAACTGCGGTTCCCGCGCAGTGGTGGAGCGCCTGCGCGAGTTCCTGCCCGCGGACTCCGTCGTCGTGTACTTCAAGCTGGAGCTCGTCCCAACAGTGAACGACGCCGAGGACGCCATGCACGAGGGCATCTTCGGCGAGTTCCTGTTCCGCGTCGAGGACGACGTGTCCGCCAAGGCGCCAGCCACCACCTCCGAAGAGGCCGATGACCAGCCGTGGCAACAACCGGATGGCGCCATCCCCGGGTGAGTAGTCGTGGTAGTTACCGCTATGCCCTATGTGGACCCCAAGATAACTGAGCCTGATGTCCCTCTACGCGCAGCCCAGTGGATGATGGTACTGTGGTAGAAGGTGACCAGTACCGTATCTACTCGATTCTATATCGCGCACTATCCCAGAAACATGGCCAGTGCGTTTAAATGGGGTACGGAACAAGACTGTGATAGTGGCCAGCTATTGTCATTGTCGTTCGAAACAGCCGCAATCCAATCCACGCGTATACTGCAGCCGGGAGGGGGCGCGGTAGCTGCGACATCGTTTATGCCTGCTTTGTAAGCTCTTGCCGATATCTTGCAGGCTGTGGCTGTAATGCGATCAAACTTACATCAAATTATAAAAAAGATTGTTGACGTCTCTTTTACAATAAAAATCTTGTCGTTAGGTCAAGATTAAGTAAAGTCGACGTTAAAATCTGGTTAGTTGGGTCAATGTTTGCATTACAATTAAGGCCACGGTAGAACTAAGTGCTCGTTAGAATCGAGAAAATGTGGCACAGTCCCGCCGGTCGCCTGAAGCTATGCGCAAGTCTTGAAGCGGTCACAAGGTCTGCCTAATGTGGGGGAGGGCGTGTCAACTCAGTCCATATACCGAATTTTGACGACACTTCACCAAAGGAAACCTAGTATTCCTGACACCACTGCCGATAATTTCATTTATATATGCATCTTCTCAAAGGCTAACAGGTAAAATCAGGGCAGAACTAGTTGACTCGACAGTATGTACAGGTAAGGTACTGAAAAGGATACGTGAAAGAGCTTGCGCTGTATTTGGATACTAATGATGTCCTTTATTCGTGTTGCAGAATACAGGAAGCAAAGCAAGTATAATGGGATTTACAATGATAATGGGGCTGATTC
The DNA here is from genome assembly GCF_038994185.2 of Dermacentor albipictus. Classification (NCBI taxonomy): domain Eukaryota; kingdom Metazoa; phylum Arthropoda; class Arachnida; order Ixodida; family Ixodidae; genus Dermacentor; species Dermacentor albipictus. Next base: position 48,157,177 of record NC_091829.1, on the reverse strand, counting down.
ATGAGCTGCTTGAATTGCGTGTTTACTAAACAGAAATGCAACAAGGCTTCCAGTCCTCGCTACATCACTTTGTGTGACGGGATATCTCAACCCGTGAAGATTTGCGCCTTTCTGCTTGTCAGCAATAGTATCTGCAGCAACGCGGCTGTTAATCTTTACGAGTATTTCGAGGAGAACATGACAACTTGCGAGGCACGTTCACTCACACTCCAGGACTGGCACAGTGATGCCCGGATAGGATCCACACTCGCACGACACGTAAGGCGAGTGTCGGCGCACGATACATGAACTTGAGCAGCCAGTGGTGATTCGAACACGCCCCGTCCCTGCGACCACGCATGCGATGAATCTCTGAGCCCGCCGAATGTCGCAACTTCTCTGGAAAGTTAAGATGATGGCCAATGTTAGTAGTTTCTTATGCACTCCTTCAGCTGATGTTGTTATGATTTTATTTGCCATCAGGTCGGCAAGAGGCCAGCATCAGGAGGCTTAACGAAACAGAAACATATAGGGTTCAGCTGACCAGCTTTATCTTCCTTGGACGAAAGGTTCATTTATACGGCAAAGTAGACGACACGTCCGACTTCAGCCGCTTGAACAGGGTGCGCCTGAAAGGACAAGCCGTCTTGAAATACTTTACAAGACGACTTTTAGTCGACGACCTCTAGTCGACGACCAAAGACGACCTTTAGTCTCTTGCAGACGACCTTTGAGGTCGTCTGCAAGAGACTTCGCAAAAGGACTAGCAAGTAGGTTGGCCAAATAGCAAAATGCTTCAATACTGTTGCAGGCCGTCTTCTTCGAGGTCGTCTCTGTAAGAGACTAAAGAGACTTCGCAAAAGGACTAGCAAGTAGGTTGGCCAAGTAGCAAAATGCTTCAATACCGTTGCAGGCCGTCTTCTTCGAGGTCGTCTCTGTAAGAGACTAAAGAGACTTCGCAAAAGGACTAGCAAGTAGGCTGGCCAAGTAGAAAAATGCTTCAATACCGTTGCAGGCCGTGTTCTTCGAGGTCGTCTCTGTAAGAGACTAAAGAGACTTCGCAAAAGGACTAGCAAGTAGGCTGGCCAAGTAGAAAAATGCTTCAATACCGTTGCAGGCCGTGTTCTTCGAGGTCGTCTCTGTAAGAGACTAAAGAGACTTCGCAAAAGGACTAGCAAGTAGGTTGGCCAAGTAGCAAAATGCTTCAATACCGTTGCAGGCCGTCTTCTTCGAGGTCGTCTCTGTAAGAGACTAAAGAGACTTCGCAAAAGGACTAGCAAGTAGGTTGGCCAAGTAGCAAAATGCTTCAATACCGTTGCAGGCCGTCTTCTTCGAGGTCGTCTCTGTAAGAGACTAAAGAGACTTCGCAAAAGGACTAGCAAGTAGGCTGGCCAAGTAGAAAAATGCTTCAATACCGTTGCAGGCCGTCTTCTTCGAGGTCGTCTCTGTAAGAGACTAAAGAGACTTCGCAAAAGGACTAGCAAGTAGGCTGGCCAAGTAGAAAAATGCTTCAATACCGTTGCAGGCCGTGTTCTTCGAGGTCGTCTCTGTAAGAGACTAAAGAGACTTCGCAAAAGGACTAGCAAGTAGGTTGGCCAAGTAGCAAAATGCTTCAATACCGTTGCAGGCCGTCTTCTTCGAGGTCGTCTCTGTAAGAGACTAAAGAGACTTCGCAAAAGGACTAGCAAGTAGGCTGGCCAAGTAGAAAAATGCTTCAATACCGTTGCAGGCCGTGTTCTTCGAGGTCGTCTCTGTAAGAGACTAAAGAGACTTCGCAAAAGGACTAGCAAGTAGGCTGGCCAAGTAGAAAAATGCTTCAATACCGTTGCAGGCCGTGTTCTTCGAGGTCGTCTCTGGAAGAGACGACCTCGAAGAACAGACGACCTCGACGACTTCGCAAAAGGACTAGCAAGTAGGTTGGCCAAGTAGCAAAATGCTTCAATACCGTTGCAGGCCGTCTTCTTCGAGGTCGTCTCTGTAAGAGACTAAAGAGACTTTGCAAAAGGACTAGCAAGTAGGCTGGCCAAGTAGAAAAATGCTTCAATACCGTTGCAGGCCGTGTTCTTCGAGGTCGTCTCTGTAAGAGACTATAGAGACTTCGCAAAAGGACTAGCAAGTATGCTGGCCAAGTAGAAAAATGCTTCAATACCGTTGCAGGCCGTGTTCTTCGAGGTCGTCTCTGTAAGAGACTAAAGAGACTTCGCAAAAGGAGTAGCAAGTAGGCTGGCCAAGTAGAAAAATGCTTCAATACCGTTGCAGGCCGTGTTCTTCGAGGTCGTCTCTGTAAGAGACTAAAGAGACTTCGCAAAAGGACTAGCAAGTAGGTTTGCCAAGTAGCAAAATGCTTCAATACCGTTGCAGGCCGTCTTCTTCGAGGTCGTCTCTGTAAGAGACTAAAGAGACTTCGCAAAAGGACTAGCAAGTAGGCTGGCCAAGTAGAAAAATGCTTCAATACCGTTGCAGGCCGTGTTCTTCGAGGTCGTCTCTGTAAGAGACTAAAGAGACTTCGCAAAAGGACTAGCAAGTAGGCTGGCCAAGTAGAAAAATGCTTCAATACCGTTGCAGGCCGTGTTCTTCGAGGTCGTCTCTGGAAGAGACTAAAGAGACTTCGCAAAAGGACTAGCAAGTAGGTTGGCCAAGTAGCAAAATGCTTCAATACCGTTGCAGGCCGTCTTCTTCGAGGTCGTCTCTGTAAGAGACTAAAGAGACTTTGCAAAAGGACTAGCAAGTAGGCTGGCCAAGTAGAAAAATGCTTCAATACCGTTGGAGGCCGTGTTCTTCGAGGTCGTCTCTGTAAGAGACTATAGAGACTTCGCAAAAGGACTAGCAAGTATGCTGGCCAAGTAGAAAAATGCTTCAATACCGTTGCAGGCCGTGTTCTTCGAGGTCGTCTCTGTAAGAGACTAAAGAGACTTCGCAAAAGGACTAGCAACTAGGTTGGCCAAGTAGCAAAACGCTTCAATACTGTTGCAGGCCGTCGTCTTCGACATCTGGCTCGAGCCGCGAGTGGTGGCGACCACGGGTCCAAGGCGAGCAGTCCGCACCGCCACCGGGCCTCGCTGCAGACCTGCCCGGCCCGTCCACCGCTGTGGCACCGCTGCGCCCGTGGCCTCGGCGTCCGCGCCTGGCGCCGGGCGGCGAGCGAGGTGCGTTGTTTCGCAACGTGCTCCCGGGCGTGCTCGTGTTCCAGGCGCTGCACGCGACCGCGGCCAACATCGAGGGCAACGCGGTCACCTCGTACTTCACGGAGGAGGCCACCGGCAGGACCGTGCAGGTATCGGCGATCGGGACGAATGGTGCGCTCCAAGGAAATGGTTCCGTTGAAAATTCAGTCAGGTCGAAGGGCGTGCCTTAGATGTTCATCAACAATAAGCAAATGACGGTCACACCCAGTAACGCGCAAAGAGCCAAGATCGCTTGTAGTGGGTACGATGGAGAGCTCACAGCACTAATGGGGTAGGTATACTAGAGGGCAGAGACTTCACTCGTAATTTCTGCAGAGTATAGCTGCTCGTTAACGTTACCGGCTAGCTCGCTGCCATTTTGCGACTCATAAACGGTGGAAAGTACAATGAGCTGGGAGCGAAGGGTGCTAACACCCTTTCGGGTGTTAGCACCCGAAGGTTGCTCGTCTGGCGACAAACTGATTTACACACCTGAAGGTGACAAAATGTTTAGTCTGAACGCCCTAACTCAAGCGCACGGACACATTAAACACTGATTCTTGGTCGCCGTTGTAGCGAGCTGCATTGAAAACACCCGGCCCATTTCGGTTGTACCGCTTCCTGGCAGGTGACGTCGGCGGCTGTCTTCAGCGTCATGCCGAGCAGCCAGCTGGAGCCGCTCATGCGCCGGCTGAGCGAGGAGTTCGGCTCGACCGACGACGCCATCGCCGTGGTGTTCCCGCGCAACCAGGACGAGGTGCTCGGCGAGCTCGAGGCGTTCGAGCGCCACTTCCCCTCGGTGCCGGCGCTGGCGAACCAGGCCACCGAGTTCAACGTGGACGGCCAGTACGCGCCCATGAGCAGGCTCAAGATGATCCTGCTGCTCATCAAGCTGCTCGACTGAGCCCGCTGAGTGGTGTACGTCCGGGCTGTGAGATCTCGGTAGTCCCGCTCTAAATGTGGTGGCGCAAATATGCACATTTTAAACACTTTTTCTTTTACGTTTAAACTACGTTCCTTTACCGTAAAGAAAGGCGATAGCCCTCGCAGACTTCGATCTCCTCACAATTTTTGCAGCATCGCAATATCACGATTTGATCACGGTCTTCAGGGGGGGGGGGGGGGAATGCACTGTGAATGCTGTAACAACATTATCTAGGGCCAACTACCACCATCTATAGCGTATTAATTACTATTTCGTCGACATGGCGCAGCTTTTAACTATCGGTGAAATTCGCGCTGTGGCAAGTCTACACGCATGCGTGACACAGCGTACATTCTGCAAATGCATGCACGTATACGCATACCATTACACTTCTATACTGCCTCGTCCACCTGTAGATGTAGCACACGTGCACAGTGCGAAACCACAGTGATATTTTGCTGTTGTGAACATTTCCCTCCTATAGTTTTGAATGACGTATACGTAACGTGACGTGACGCTCATTTCGTCAGATTTGAGATGGCCTCAGGAGCTAACGGGACGAGCCGTGGACATAAATCTTTCGAATGAACAAATTTAAACATTCAAATATATTATCGCAAACATTGAGGATGTTGTTTAGAGAGATTTACAGTGCCTCTCCGGTTCTCCCGTTTCTTCTCACTCAAAATGGTAATAACGGTCGTTTTTCTCCAGGTATCGCAAGTGGGACAGAGCTTCGTCACCAGACCCTACGCCGCCCTGGGACCACGCCGTCTGAATTGTATATAATATGCAAATTAGAGGTTGCCATAAAGGGAACCGCGCATCAGCGACGTTCGATCGATTGTTTGCCTACTTAACAAATTCGCAGATACGTTATACTTTTGCGAGAATTTCGCATGTGTGTGGTTAAAGAGGTGTACTCTGTTTTAGTAACTGTGCTTTCAAATACGGGTCAGTTGAACCAGTCATGGCGACGTCCGCGGAAGCGTTCTTGGGTCGAAGTTCAACCTATCACGCTTGTCTTACGATGTTCTGAGAGACGCCCGTTTCCTGCAGCTGTCAGTCCAGGGCTCTCAGTTCATGTCCATGAAAATGTTGACGTGGAATTTATTACGTTCGCGTTTTAATGGTGTGAACGTCCGTTTCACACAGCTGACACGGGATGCTGGTTGTACGTCCGTTTGGAAGGCAGTGCACCAACCAGATTTTTCGGAGAGTCTTCGTCAACTGTCTTGTTCGTTACAGTGGCGCAGTTAGTGTTAGCTGTGCTCTTGCATATTGTTCTCTGGCGGAATAAAGTCGTTGATGTTGGCAAGTGCACGTTGGGTATGGTCCTGTAGACAGGGGAAGGTTACGTGTGTGCAAGAGCTCGTTCAGCAAGATTAACATAGAAAAAAAAAACCTTGGCAACCTGGCTTATGTTCAGTAAATAAGTAGATTCTTGCACGAAGCATGCGAATGGCGTGGACTGTCTAGTCAACGCTTCAGACAGTATATATCTCACTTCAGAACTAGGCTGTCTCCAGGGACTTTTTTTTTTGCCTCAGAATCTCGGATAAAAGATTTTGCGCTTACTGCTGACTCGTTCTTGCTCAGTTTTTCGGCAAGATTGCATTTTTGACGCTGATGATTCAATGTAACGCATGACACTGTCACTTGAATTATTTTTTATAGAAAAGGAAAAAAAGCCAAGTTACCTTTGTCGGCGCCTCCCGTAGGCACCTCCTGAGCGGTAATAAAAAAGAATAAAATGAATTCGAAGGGAATGTAAGAATTTCGGAAAAGAATGAGATTCGTAGCAACTTTAACCATGCCGTAGCACCGGAATAATCTTGTTCTTGCGTTGTACCAGAAGGTAAAATTCCTTCTGCAGTCGAATACGTGGCAGTACTCCTTAAATGCTGCCTGTATTCTCGCTACAGTGTTTGGCGTTAGAAAGCGTACGCAGATTTCCCTTTGCCTGTTCTCTTTCTCATTTAACTTCGCCATGCATTGTCAACTAGGTCAAGTAAGCATTCTGGTGAAACGTGTGTCAAGTGTCGCCACCGCCTTCGCCTTGGACTAGGGCACCAACCCTGTGATTGCAGACAGAAGAATCCATCAGAAGATGGAAGACGCCGTCTGAAGCCGCGAAGACCTCTTTTCTAGAGCCCAATAAATGTTTTCCGATCCGATCCGATCGCTGACGGTTGCGGGGAGCCTTCGTGACAGAAATCCGCTGCATGCGTGTGCGCACACAAAAACTATCATCATCAGTGGCTAATACCCCCGTAAGCAAACAAAAAATGCAATGGCTCGCAACGCCGTAGGGTTCATGGCTACTCGCTTTGCGTAGGTTGTTGTTGCTGTTGTCCTTAGTGGCCGTGGCACATACCCGCAGTGGGGGATTGGCCAAGAATCGGGCGGTTTAATTAGGTGCCTAAAAATAATAATGATAACAAGGGAGTTAACAATTTGGGCGTGTGAGTTTAAAAGTAAACGTTTTGTGTTTGGAGAAAAAAGGAAATAATCAGATGAAAACGGTATAAGATAATAATAATAATAATAATAATAATAATAATAATAATAATAATAATAATAATAATAATAATAATAATAATAATAATAATAATAATAATAATTAATAAAAGATAAGAAACAAAAATAAAAAATGCTATGGTTGGGAGGGAGAACGATCAATCTAAGATGGAAATCGATTGGTTTCAATGAGGTAATTTTGGATCGCCAAGCAAACATTTCTGTTGCTGAACCCAACAACGGGGGCTCCAAAAGATAGGATCACAGGCACTGATAAAGTTAGACCAATAGAGCGAAGCGGGATTTCAAGTAGTCGTTTTCTTATAATAGAAAAACGTCTGCAAGACAACAAGAAATGGTCGATTGTCTCCGCTTCGCCACAGAATGAGCATAATGGTGAGGGGACCAGACCAGACCTGTGGAGGTAGAAGTTCAACGCAGGTATACGGCAGCGCAGCTTCGTGATAGACACTTCAATTTTCCGTGTTCGGCAAAAATCTCTGTTCCAAAGGTGCAGGGGATGTCCGTAATCCGCAGAGTTAGTAATTGCGGAGCCTGATGCTGACTGTGTAATGATACTCCTGCGAAATCTAGCTGCAGTAACATAAGCAGTCAAAGAGCAGCAAGGAAGAATCGGGCCACTTATCGATGCCTTAGTTGCGATGACACGACTCCTGTGGACGTCGTCGGCGATCTCGGTGTGGATGTGTCGGGACCAAGAAGGGAGCAGTTTACGCGTTTCGTGTTGCAGACATATCGCTTGTGATTCCACACCGATCTGGCCCCAACCGACCATCCAGTGGCGTACGTGCATCGATCTGACATTATCAAAGAACGCGTTTGCCGATCAGTGTATATCAAAATACATGCCGATCAGTAGATATCATAGCGACCACAAAGCCGTTGTGACTGTCGTTACTAAGTGAGAATGAGTGATTCAATAAAATCTTTACAAGTTTTCTTACCACGATGTTTACAGCTCCGCTGGTCATCCACCATCGCAGGGCGCAATGACCTTGAATTTCTCTCTCTCTCTGTTCAAACAAACTAAAATGCGGCCCATCTTATTCTTCAATAACACATATTCACCCACTTGCTTTCATTGATTTATCACTAGAATCGACCGGATCATCGTTTTTAATCCCTAAAATGCATTTTTCTACTCCACCCGCTTACTCGCCAATCTCCCTTAATTCATATGAGAACCATATGTGAGAACGATACTGCAGACATCCACAATGGGGCATTCGCCAAAAAGCTTCGCACGCGCCACTGTCTTTCAAATCATCAACATCGCCATTATTCTGTGAGCAAGCCCACAACGTGAGCGCGTGATCACGTGATCCGTGCAGAAGAAGCAATCTCTGGCTCGAGCGCCCTCCATCATCGAAGCCATCGTAGTTTTCAGCGCAAAGCTATCTGATATTGCCGACCGATCTGCGACAAAGACTTCAGTGCAACTCAAGCTTTCGTTGAAACTGACTTCGGCACCGTGATAAACGCGCGGAAGACGTCAAGCGCCATGGAACCTGAGCCCACAGACAAGACTCCTAAGCGGCAGCCGCAGAGCGCCAACACCACCAAAGCGGGCAGCAAGGGCAAGGCTTCGCCCAAGACCCCGGAGTCCAGGAGGGCGTCCGCGAAGTCAGGGAAGTCGACGCCCAACCTAACGAAACGCTCGAGTGAGCAGCGACACCTGGAACGGGGAAGGCCGCTGGGAGAACGTGCCTCTTCAGGGCCTGCCGAGCCACACGGCACGGTTCGCAAGGAAACAGCTGGCGACAAAGACAAGGTGAAAGTGAATTCATTTCGACATGTAGCTTTACCTGGACTCTTTATTTAGGCCTGATTCACGCAGTTCTCATACGTCCCGTCCCTTCACCTCTACGGCGCCGGCGTTTGTTAGGGCACTTAGTCACCGCTGTCCCCTCGCGTACGGGACGTCGGCGATGACAGTTATGATCATTGGCGAACGCTGTGATATCCCGTTTTGTGTAGGAGAACGCGGTGAAGAAATTTTCTGCGTAAGCTATATTGCCATGTTGCCGCGACGGTGATGACTGAGCAGTGGCGTAGCAACGGGGGGCGGGGGAGGTGGCCGTGGGCCCTAGGTGCACGGGGCCAGTAGCGGGGGGGGGGGGGGAGGTGTCACATACGTCTGAAGACACCCGACAATTGTCGATATCCTCGCCTTCCTCTACTACACCTGGGGGGGGGGGGGGGGGGGGAGGTGTAACAGAAGAGCTTAGGGCCCCGGGTGCCAGACGACCTAGCAACGCCACTGTGACTGAGACACGACCAGATGTGCGCCCTAAGAAGTTCACTTTTCATTGGTCGAGGTTGGAACTTATGTCAAGCGAAACAAGTAACACTCAGACCAGAACGACGACAGCGTTGCAATTTTAGAAATTTTGTCTCCATATTCAGTGACGTTTTCGGTCTGTTTAGCGACAAATGTTTTCTATATAGCGACCAGCGAGATTTCTTTACGACATGACAGAACGATTGGTGGCTTGCTTGCACAGAAAGTTGCTTCTTAAGTGACTTTCTAAAGTACACATTAAAGTTCAAAATCTACAAGTATAGGTAGAAGTAATAGGCGGTACGGCGTGTGGGCTTTGTGACCAAACGCTGTGGTTAATTGAGCCGAAGGATTTCAGCTGCGCTCTTTATTAAACCCACTGCCCAAATGCTGTTGACACTGTATTGTTTTAGTAAATACGTTCCATTAAAGGTCATTCGCAAGCGTGGTAGTAACTTATCGAAATTGACTGCAGTGAATTTTATGGCAGCGTTTAGATCAGCTGCAGAGAGGCGTACATATCGGAGCGACTGGGTTGGTTCACGGGAATCTGCACGCGCTGCTTCCACTCCGCACGGCTTTGGTACAAATCAATATTGCAGGATAATCGGGAGGACAAAGGAGCAGTAACGTAGTGTTTGACCTTTGTAATGGTCGCGTACATATCACCGCGTTACGATAACGATACTACGGGTGTAGCGGCGGCGGGCTGCTGCTGCTGCTGCCGCCGCTGCTTGAGATTTCGCGAAACTTTAATGACTTCTTCGTCTCAGTTTGGTGACACACTTGAAAAAAAATGGCAACGCTGCTCGTAGGTTCCAGCGAAATCGATTGTGCTCGCAAATGCGTTTAAGAATGTCCAACACTATATACTCGCGTCACCCACGCGATCTGGTGAGACAGGGCTGTTCCTCACTATATAGAAACGTACAGAACATTCGAAGGAGTTCCGATACGTCAACGCGCGTTCTTCGCTGAGCGATTACATAATAACAGTGATTGGCCGGTGAAAAACGATCGACAAAAGCCATTAACGATTCACACGCGCGCCTAAATGATCTTCATCATCATCAGCCTGGTTACGCCCACTGCAGGGCAAAGGCCTCTCCCATACATCTCCAACAACCCCGGTCATGTACTAATTGTGGCCATGCCGTGCCTGCAAACTTCTTAATCTCATCCGCCCACCTAACTTTCTGCCGCCCCCTGCTACGCTTCCCTTCCCTTGGGATCCAGTCCGTAACCCTTAATGACCATCGGTTATCTTCCCTCCTCATTACATGTCCTGCCCATGCCCATTTCTTTTTCTTGATTTCAACTAAGATGTCATTAACTCGCGTTTGTTCCCTCACCCAATCTGCTCTTTTCTTATCCCTTAACGTTACACCTATCATTCTTCTTTCCATAGCTCGTTGCGTCGTCCTCAATTTGAGTAGAACCCTTTTCGTAAGCCTCCAGGTTTCTGCCCCGTAGGTTAGTACTGGTAAGACACAGCTATTATATACTTTTCTCTTGAGGGATAATGGCAACCTGCTGTTCATTATCTCAGAATGCCTGCCAAATGCACCCCAGCCCATTCTTATTCTTTTGATTATTTCCGCCTCATGATCCGGATCCGCCGTCACTACCTGCCCTAAGTAAATGTATTCCCTTACGACTTCCAGTGCCTCGCTGCCTATTGTAAATTTCTGTTTTCTTCCGAGACTGTTAAGCATTACTTTAGTTTTCTGCAGATTAATTTTTAGACCCACTCTTCTGCTTTGCCTCTCCAGGTCAGTGAGCATGCATTGTAATTGGTCCCCTGAGTTACTAAGCAAGGCAATATCATCAGCGAATCGCAATTCTTCCCAATCCAGGTCTCTGAATACCTCCTGTAAACACGCTGTGAATAGCATTGGAGATATCGCATCTCCCTGCCTGACGCCTTTCTTTATTGGGATTTTGTTGCTTGCTTTATGGAGGACTACGGTGGCTGTGGAGCAGCTATAGATATCTTTCAGTATTTTTACATACGGCTCGTCTACACCCTGATTCCGTAATGCCTCCATGACTGCTGAGGTTTCGACAGAATCAAACGCTTTCTCGTAATCTCTCGTAAATTTCTCGTAAATTTCTCGTAAATGATCTGACTGCCTATTTTTCCGGGATTTCGCTCTTCGCTAGAATTGTACGTTCGAAAACAGAGCGTGCTCCGCGCACTCACGTTTACACCCCTACACTTGGCAATTTGAAATAAATAAATAAATAAATAACCAAATAAATAAATAAATACCAGGCATAAACCGGTACGTTACGATTGTGGTGAGCAAAAGCCAAATGGAAAACGATAGAGACGCAGCCTTGTGGGAAGGACAAGGATCGAACCTAGGGCGAGGTGGTAAGTCACATTAGATAGAGGACAGTCTAGAAGACCTTAAGAAAAGACGCATACGGTGCTGGCTTTCGTGTTTCTAGCGATGCAGGGATCATATGTAGTAGCGTACTTAGAAATTAAAAGAAACAAAGGTGTCTTATGAAACAAGACGGCGGGAATATTTAGTGACGATTCATGAGGCGCATTTGAAATCTTGAGAATTCTGATTTATATACGGAATCAGCGCAACGGCATTGACGAGTTAGTCAAGCACTCGGGAATGCAAGGCTCGCTAAATTGTATTGAATGTGTTGAGTGTGCACACACAACGTACGTGAGCACTGGGTTGCCTTCTTAAGGTGGTCGTGTGACAAACGGGTTGAGACAGTTTTCCTCCAGCGCTGACAACAGTGTACGGCGATTTTTTTGCTGCGACCAGGAGGCCACGCCAGTGACCCCGCAAGACCGGCTTTCCAAAGCACCGACACCTCGACCGGAAAGTGGAAGGGAATCTCTGGTCGGGTCACGGCAGAGAGACGCAGCTCCGGCCAACCAGAACATGGTTACCGCTGGTCGCGAAGGCGAGGGTAAAAGATCGCCACCAAGAAGTCACAGTCGCACACGGAGTGCGGTACCGACTCCGGTACCGACTCCGGTACCCGGCAGCGCGGTGATCGCCAGCGTCAGAGCCGCCGTAGCGTCCAAAGAACCCCGGCCAACCTACACCGTGGAAGATACGCATACTCCCGCGACTCCAGTCGATGGCCAGCAGGTTCTACCCGAGCAGCACCCGAGACCCGAGAGTGCAGCCGTGCCAGCTCCTGGCACGAAACAAGGCCCACAGATCCCGGAACCACCCGTGGTGGTCGCGGTGATAGACCCCCATGAAGCGGGCAGGCCTTGTGAGAATCCACTCATGGTGAGCTATGTTAGTTAGTATGTTAGGTATGTTAGTATGTTATGTTAGTATGTTATGTTAGGTAGTATGTTAGTTAGGTGAGTATGTGTTAGAGCTATGTGTATGTGCCCGCACCGTGCCACTATCAGCCCTATGCGGTGCACTCGAGCAACGACTCATTATTCTGCGCGAACATTCGGATGCGAAGGAGATTTGGAGTTCTAACTGTGATCGATGCGGCTCGCCGTACAGCCTCTTTTGTTGCGTGTAAGGCGTTTCGTCTCCATCGTAATCCCACGTGTTATTGTTGCGTTAAGCCTGAAAGACGGTAACGCGTGTAGTGAGTGAACGCTGCCTTGGAACCCATGACGACCTCGCACCATGTGAAAAGTACCGCCAATCAAATAGCAATCAAGTTCACTTTTGTTCAATGACTTAACTGTCAATTGTGAAAGACTGCGAAGAAAAGATAACGAAGGCTAACGCTATCACGTGGCTTGGCAACTGCAGTTTAAAAACTACTGCTTTCGTAGGACGCGTATTCTTCGTAATTTACGGGTATGCACGGCGCCAAAGCCAAACTGTTCACGCTTCCACAACGCCCGCCCGCAAGCTCACGTGCTTCTCATTTCGGAGTTTCCCATTTGTTTCAGTGCCTGTACACGCCCGAGGGTGGCTTGCAGCCGATGGCCTACGCCTTGTTCGCCTTCATCTGGCTCGCCTTCGTGGCAGTGCTGTTCTACTTCTTGATTCGGCAGAGCTTCGGAAGGACCCACGGCGCCTGCGATACGCCGGCGTGCGAGGCCTACTCCAGGCTGCTCCTCGCCTCCATCAACTCGTCGGTCAAGCCGTGCGAAAGCTTCAGCCGCTACGTCTGCGACGGCTGGCACAGCGGCCACGACTTGAACGTCGGCGAGGACACCATTCTCGCAGCATTAGACCGGGTGTATCGTTCGGCGGCGGTCAGCGAGTTGCCGGCCAACAGTCAGAATGCGATGCAGCGCGCGACCGCCTTCTACCTGAGCTGCGCGTGCGTCGGCAGGGGCGAGTGCGACGAGCTGCAGAAGGTGAAGGCGGCGCTGCGAGAGGTGGGCATCGTCTGGCCGCACAGGGCAAGCAGTCCGGCTGTCGTGAAGACGCTGCTCTACACGTCCATGAGTCTGCGCTGGCCCAGCCTCCTCGACCTCGAGGTTGTGCCGCGCAAGACGGAGACGCACATTTACCTACGAATACCGCCATGGTTCTTTAGCCTAAGTTCCAAGCTCGCGGAGCACCAGCGTTCGCCTGGCGCTCGGAAGCGATACTTCGACGTTCTGAGATATAACTTCAAGAGCGAAGGAGACAACGTTACGGGTGAAGACATCGTGTCATTTGAGGATACCCACAGCGTGGAGCTTGGCATTGTGGGCTTTTTAGATAAGAGCACAAAAAACGACATGACAACCACTGACTTGTACATGTACGGGCCGCCCAAGGGCTCTCATGCGATTTGGATCGACGCTTTGCGTGAATACGGCGTCAAGGTGGGCAAAAAGAACGATATCGTGTTCGAGACCGATACTCCCACTTTCGTAGAACATTTCAACTTGATGTGGGAGCGGTACCATGACGATAAAATGCACATGTTCCTGTCCTGGGGCACCGTCCAGGTGGCGGCACTGTTCTCGAACCAGATGTTGCAGGCCAACTTCTACGGCAGCGCGTCAAAAGCAAGGGTCGGTCATGGCACGTACTGCTTCAGCAAGACGCTCCTCTTCGTTGGCGACCAAGCACTTTACGCGTAAGATAATTTGCGTGGCTCATAGAAGTACCGGGTGTCTCAGCTAACTTGTGGTAAGCGTTTAAAAACATCATATACGCGCTACGCGTATCCAACATTGCTTGGTGTGTTCTTTAGTGACCTCAAGTACTTTTGCTGTGAGCTTACGTCAATAATTACCAAATTCTTAGCTAACCGAAATGAAAATACTGATATAAGCTAAATATTGCTGCAACATAATTGCTATGATACAATGATAAGATTACTACACATATGACCTACGGTTTGTTAAGGGCAAATGTGCTGCACAATTTCATACGTGGACATATGTTGCCCTAAAGTATGGTCATAGATGGCTATGTGAAACACCAATCTATTTGAAATGTATTTATAAGTAGTGCTTGCAGATGCTTATTTTTCACGCCTCTTTCTACAAACGAAACAAATTCGCATGGGCCGCATTGTCGTGCGTGGTTTTATACCAACTCATGAAACATATCTTAAGCTACACGTGACAAGTTTCGGCAAAGGAAACCTGTACGGTTTCCCTAAAGCTTTCGCGTCTGAACGAAAGTTTATTCTGGTATGGGAATCAAACGCTGTACTATCGCATGCCGAAGTAGTCGCTCTGCCTTCTACCAAGTTTCACGAGCATGCGGATTTTCCCACATCATTTATTTGGCCTTTCATATGTAACAAGGTGCCACATCTTTGAAAGTGTGAAATATTTCTTAATAATTCAAAGCATACTCGGTGCTGGAGTCAGTGGCGTAGCTAGGTCGTCTGGCACCCGGGGCCCTTAGCTCTTCTTTCACCCCCCCCCCCCCCTCCCCCCCGGGTGTAGTCGAGGAAGGCGAGCATATTGACAATTTTCAGGTGTCTTCAGACACATATGACACCCCCCCCTCCCCCCCTGTTGCTACGCCACTGGCTGGAGTATTTTAATAATATGCATAGCTTTATCTACTCGTTTGAATTCACTACAATCAGCAACGCGGTCGAGCGTGCCGTCGAAAGGGGGTTTTTTTTTTTCGCATACTGAAACACGAACCTCAGCGACATCATTCGCTGCCAGGCGTCAAGTTCGTGACACAGCTTTAAACCGTCGGGTTCCCATAGCCGAATAACTTACATCGAAAAAATAATGCACAAGATGGATCGTGTGTTCTACATTTTGTGCTTTGATATTACATGATCACTGTCACATTGAAACTTTGTTACAGTCTATTGCAATTATTGCTACCCTAAGTAACAATTATTAACGGCGTACGTGTCATCCAGCTCCCACCCCGCACTTCCACGCTACGTACCCGTGTCATGCTCTCGTCATGGTAACAATTAACGCAGGATTCCGTCAGACTTGGAACGTGTCTTCAGGAAGCAGGTTTTCTTTGCCGTCGGCGTCTAGCCAAGAACATCAGTCAAGATTAAAACAAAATGAGCGTTTGTTAGGCATCTAAAATGATTTTAGCTTTGCTCCACCCGTTTGGAGACGATGCAGCGGTGAAGGAAGCCGTATAGCTGTGCTGCGTCCAGAATCTGAGCACGCTCACAAAGACGAATCTGCCGTTCAGGTACCGGAGCCAATTCCTGCCAGAGGAGTCGGTTCCCATGGCCGGGACGGTCGTCGCGGACGTTCGCCGAGCCCTGGAACGCCGCGTTCACCGTTGGAGTCGATACGACGGCAGCATCACCATCGTCGGCGACTGGTACTCCACGAGAACAGCGCTCAAGTACCTGCACGAAGAGGGCGGAGCCAACGCCCGGAAAACTAAAGCCCCTACATCCACGCCCCATCGCCGACCAGGTGAAGTACCGCCAACCCACCGTTAATCTAGTAACGTTGCGCCAACCGTAGAGTTTCCTACAAAAATTACTAGAGGGAACTGTGGCGCTAGTGTCTACGGGAGTTGCAATGGGGGCGGTTGTGCCAGCTTGGAAATTATGGGAAATACATGGATTTGCCTAAACTTCGACCTTTTGGCTTCAAACGGCTTTGTAAACTCGTCATTTTCAGCAGTGTATTGCGTAATAAATAATTAAATGAACTCCATTAATATTACCCGATGGTAGGATTCGAACACAGGGACTCTGGCACAGAAGCCTGATATTGAAACCATTAAGCCACAGGCGCACGTATCGACAAGCGAATGAAACGCCCTTATGAATTTATCGCGGGCATGCCAGTGCCTTGAGACGCTTGGCGCGTTTCGATTTGGCCACCTGGACAAGCTCAATCGTTGCAATTAATACCAATTGTACGCGTTCCCGGCGTCCTCTGCACTTCGAGGAATACAGATTGCGCTGAAATATACGGCAATAGGATTTATATAGCGTAATATACAAAGCCACAAGAACGTTCGAATCCACAAGCACGATGATCAGGCACATCGATGTACTTCCCATCATTCCCATGGTAGGACAACGACTGCAGCGCCAGAGCTCGCTCTAGTAATTTTTGAAGGAAACTCTTATGGAAACTCTTATGGAGGCTCATTGCCCAACCAACTGCGTAATAAATAGTTATGCAAAGTATAATTGAATTTTTTTATTAGAAATATAGTTATGCTTGTTGGGGCACGAAAGAAACGCGAAAATTTGGGTTCTGAGAAAATCTGCAACACATAATTGAAGCACCTCTAGCGCTCACAAATAAAACAAATAAAACAACTAAAAGTCACCAAATTAGTAGCATGTCCCCTCCTGATTCTTGCTTTTGTCTAATCTTGTCCATCCGACACATAATTTAAATTTCTAGGTTGTTATGAAGCACCAGCATTGTAGCTGCAGACCTTCACATTGAGCGGCTGGTTTATCGTACGAAAAGATTTTACTTTGTAAAGGCCATGTTCTATAGTAACTGGTTTCAAAACGCCAATTCTGTCTTTCTCAACGTTAACGAAATGACAGAGGAAGTCAGATGCCGTAAACACGAGAATCTGAGGTTTCGAATGCGTGCCCTTGGTTTCCCTTTGCCAACTCGTACTATTGAAGCACTTACTCAGGGTAAGGCAATGTCTAACGCAGTGCCAAAATCTATATTTGTTACCTTCCATTGTCGATACTTATGCCAGAATACCGCAGGCCCATTTTCTACATCAATGACCAATCTTCAAGACACGCGCCATGGTTGCTCAGTGGATATGGTGTTCGGCTGCTGAGCACGAGGTCGCGGGATCGAATCCCGGCCACGGCGGCCGCATTTCGATGGGGGCGAAATGCGAAAACACCCGTGTGCTTAGATTTAGGTGCACGTTAAAGAACCCCAGGTGGTCAAAATTTCCGGAGTCCCCCACTACGGCGTGCCTCATAATCACAAAGTGGTTTTGGCACGTAAAACCCCAAATATTATTATTATTATTAATCTTCAACACACTTCCCGAAGCGCTTTCGTCACCGCGTCCTTCGCGCACGGTGACTTTCGTGCATTGGTTCCCGATAACTTATGTATCCCTCACCTTCGCACTCCGATCTTTTGCCATAATGTAGCTACTCGCATAGATCAGAAAACTACACCGGCAATTTGCTATTCGTTGAACCCACAAAAACGCCAGGCTAGTGTAAAACATGTTTTAATCGTAGTGCGCCTCCGTTCTGAGAGTTTGTTTAACACAGGTGGAAACACGCTGTAAATGTTTTTGAAGCCTTATTAGTTCTTTCAGCATGAAGTTAACGTCAGGAAAAGTAGGAGATGCACACCATTCGATAAATTTCTTTTGTTATACATTTGACCGATGCTTTTCCTGGTATACATTAATGATATAAGCGCACGCACTGACGATAGCGTAAATATTAAATTGTTCGCGGGTGGCTGCTTACACTACAAGGTGATTAACCATACTAATGACGAAGTAATCCGGAACAAGAGACTTACTGCGATTTCTGAACGGTGCGATACCTGGGACATGAAACCTAACGAAGAAAAACAGTTTTTATGCGCATAAACAACAAAAAACATATTCTGCCATATTATTACACTATTAACCAATCAGCAGTCACTGAAAGCGACTCTTTTGAATATTTAGATGTAACAATCAACAATCGCTTGAACTGGTCGCAACACATCGATAATGCTTGTGCGTCTGCTCGGCGTAAACTCGGTCTGCTAAGGCACACGCTGAAACGCTCACCCCCACCCGTGAAACTCAACGTTCAACACACTGGTAAGGTCGCGATTAGTATACGCTTGCGTCGTCTGGGACCCTTTCACGAAAATAAACATTAACAGACGGGAAAACATAAACAGACTTGCCGTCCGCTTCATATTTAATTGCTTTGCAGGTTGTGACTGCCCATCTCATTTGATGAATGAAAATAACATTGCCATCCTGGAATCCCGAAGAAAGGTAGCACGTCTGAAATTGCTTTCCCGCGTCTGGAAATGTTACAACTTGATCATTCATCTTATCTCCATTCCCTATCAGCCAGACCTACTAGGAATCATAATTTCGGCAAGATAACCCATATCTTTGCGGGCACTAACTACCTCGAGTTTTCCTTTTTTTTTCAATAGCAATCAACGAATGCAACTCCTTGGCAGCCAATGTATTTCTGTCCAAGAACGTACCATATGCCACGGAAAAACTGCATTTGTAGTAAAAGTAGGTGCGTATGCTTGCTTTAGTGCATGTTATCATGCGCGTCAAGAGGATGTTGTCTATCCTCGCTGCGTTAAGCTTGCATTGATAAGTTATCATTAATATCGTTGCATGATAAGTCTGCATTGCTTGTTGCAAATCTTCCTTCCCTCTTACTTTTTCCACAAAAATTCTCTTTTCTATTTTACGCACTTCCTTGCACTGTACATTGACGTTTTTATTATGACAACGCTTTTTTTATTATTAGTTTTCCTTCTCCTTAGGATGCTTGCATTTCGTATCATTACTGTGTAAACAAGTACACTCCTGCCTGGGCCACATGTTGGCCTGCAGTATTCTGTAATAAAATAATAAAACACACCCGCATCTTAAGTTTTGATTTCGCAGACAGTGGGCGGGGTGGGATGCTTTCCTTGGCTTATGTGTTGCCGTCTTATGGCTGTGATTATATATATATATATATATATATATATATATATATATATATATATATATATATATATATATATATATATATATATATATCATCATGAAGTGTTTCGGAAATTGGTAATTGATGAGGAAAGTGCCTGTGGTATTATTCTGGTATAAGTATCTAACTGGATACACTGGAAGGAAACAATTGTAAATTTTGGCACTCTGTCAGGCATTGTCTGACATAACGACCTTCCGAGCGATTAGTGCGGTGCAAGATATTCGCGGTTTCGCTTCGACGGGACGTTTACACCTTGTGGTCCGTTTACCTCGTTGTCCCT
The DNA here is from genome assembly GCF_038994185.2 of Dermacentor albipictus. Classification (NCBI taxonomy): domain Eukaryota; kingdom Metazoa; phylum Arthropoda; class Arachnida; order Ixodida; family Ixodidae; genus Dermacentor; species Dermacentor albipictus. The sequence continues at coordinate 48,137,924 of NC_091829.1, read as the reverse complement.
AAAGGCCGAGTCCAGGCAGACATGGGCAAGTCGCTGGTGGACAACTGGCGTCTGCTTCCGCGGGCTGCTCTGTCCGACCCGACATTCAGTCGGGTGTCGAGTGCCATCGAGAAGCTCCGGCTATACGTGCTCCAAAACGGCAGCGTACCGCAGGGACCCGACCTGTCCCTGTTTCCGTACGCGTTCAGCTTCCCCTACTTCGACGCGAAGGCTTCGGCCGCCTTCAACTACGCCGGAGTGGGTAGCCTTGTCGCCCAGGGGCTCGGCGAACTGCTCCTGGATGCTTACTCCAAGTCCGAAATAGACCCCGCCGTCAAGACGTACCTGGAGTGCATGCAAGGCAGCTCTCCGTCTTCGGTAAGTACGGAATGAACTTTCAGCGAGGGTTATCGAACAGCTGCCACGAGTGTAACGCCTCGAATCGGTGATCGTAACATTTGCATACCTTGCACGCGCCGCTGCTCTCCGTATAGTACAAACGGAGAGACAGCAGATAGAGGGGGAAAAAATAATAAGACAGCGCATCTGTGCGACCTTGCAGAATCACAGTCTGATTCCGTGAGAAGAAGAAGGAAAACTTTATTAAAAAACTGGCTGTGGCTTAGCAAAGGTTAAGCCCAGGATGCGAAGCATACTAGCCTTTATTTTAACGCGACAGCGTTAAGGAGCTCGTGTGCAGAAAAGCCGGTGTCGTCGGCGTCGGCTCAGGCGTGCGGCGCTTGCTCACACGCACATTTCGTTGTCGCGCCGAACGCTGCGTTGCTTGACGCTCACCGCGTCCGATGCGGGACGCGTAGTCGCTGCGCCGTAGCAAAGCCACCTAGAAACAGTCTCTGTAGCACGCCGCAACCTTCGCTTCTCATTCCAACGAGCAGCTCTGTCTCCAGGAGGCATCTCACCTCGTGAGTGTCTAGCAGAGGCAAGCGCAGCTGCTTATATACCGCCGCGACGCCGCGAGCGACGGCTCGAGTTGGAGCCCCGTCTCTCCTCTGTCGTGTCGTCAGGGTGTCACGTGGTATTGAAGGCGACACCGCCGCGCCTGAGGAGCTGGGTTGAGCTCTAGTAGTATGCTTCCACGGAGGAAGGAAACTAAGGAGAGGCCCTGACGTCACTCTTTGTGAAGCAACAGTGAAGCCAGAAGTTGGCGCTGCTCATGGCGATGCTCCGCCTTTTGGGCCACCCTCCTCTCTTGTTTACATCTTTCGCGAAACCACGCCGCGCTGCGCGTGGTTTCGCGCGCGGAGCGAACGCGCTCGCGCAACATCCGGCAGAGCACGGTGCAGGTAACACAGCGCAACAAGACACGATGACTAACGCAAACCCGCCCACACAGCGCCTTTGCCACGGCACGAAACCTACCAGAGCAACACGTGTGAGCGCTCAAAACCATAACAACGCCGCCATTGTGGCCCAAAAGGCGTGGCCATACAGAAAAGACAAATAAAAATAAAAAATAAATAAAAAAGCAGCAAAAAATGAGAACCTACTACATCATTTCCGCCACACTTTTCTCGTAGCGCGCGGAGGGGGTAGGGCCTCTCCTTAGTTTCCTTCCTCCGTGTATGCTTCGCACAAAACAACCGGCATCTTTGATTGGGGTGGCCTCCGGTAGCGGCTCGATGTCCGTGGACTGGAGTGGCGTCTTCGGGGGAAGAAAGGGAGGAGCGTGCGGTGAAGGGGGAGGAGGCGGAACGTCGTGGAGGAGGAAGTTCGGCGGAGGCGCGCTGGGTTCACCGCCTCTGGCAATTATTACCACCGTGGTTGCTACGGACTCTGTGTGCGCTGTGGATGTACGGGGTTGATCTTGCGGTCGAGAGGCTGAGTGTCAAGCAAGAAGGATGGAGCAGCAACGCAAGCGGCGGCAGGACGAGCGCGCGTCGACCGACACCGAAGTCGTCAGCAAGCGCTAGGCACAAGCTGAGTGAGACCGACAAAAGGCGTGGCCTAAGCGTGCCCAGGAGACTCGCGAAGAACATGCTAGGTAGCTTGCGACAACGTGGGTGTGCCAGGCAAGATGGCATAGCTTATAAACTCCGGAACAGCACCCATACGCTTGCGCATAACCCGCGTTCACGAAGTTTAACGTCGCCATATTTCCTCTTTATCCTGGTGCCACTGGATAGCCGCAAAAGTACTTGCACATGTTTCGTATCCTCATCGGTGCCATAAGCTTCTCACGACTGTTCTTGCCGTGACAATCATAATGAACGGCCCTCGTCCACGTGACATTGCAGCGTCGACGTCTCAAGCTGTGCTTTCGCCTGATTCGGAGTTGCCATTTCACCATAGCTCGTGAAATGTTTAGTGCATGTTTATTACAATAATAAAGTTGCTACCTGTGCGGAGCGTAAACTTAGATATAGATATGACACAACTGTACGCATCGCATATCGTTTCGCAGAGTTTATGTGACCACTTCACGAAAACGTCGCTTCACGCAAGTTTTGAGTTGAATATGCGCAATGTTTGTCATTCTCTTCTTCACATGTCACCGGAAGACTTGTCGTAAAAATGAGTCTCTTCACTAGCCAATCCTGCTTCTGCATGCAGCACGATAAAAGCAGCTGGGCTCGATACATGGATCCCATCTCCCTGAAGACGAGCCTGGACGCGTATCGGTCGAGCAGCGGCGCGTCCGACGACAGTCCTGCCGTGGGCCTGGAGTTCCTCTCTCGAGAGCAGCTGTTCTTCGTGGCCGCGTGTTTCATGCGCTGCAGCGGCGGCGCCTCAGACTCCGGCGGCTTCGCGCATGCGCAGTGCGACGCCGCCTTTAAGCACGTCGAAGAGTTTGCCGACGTGTTCGGCTGCCCGCCCCAATCGCCCATGAACCCGGCGCAGAGGTGCACGCTGCTGTGACCGAACTGCACAGACGACTACGACGACTTGGTTTTCGAGCGAAATGGGTCAAGTTTTGTATACTTGTAACAAATCTAAGATTCCTGTGTGAACGCTATCTTCGGTACACTTCGTGCTGTCAGGAAGATAACGTTGTGCTACATTTTTCTTTTTTTGCCTTCTCATTAAGGCTTGTGGTGTTTCGCAGCAGCTCGTGTCGACAGCCTTTCGGACGAAAGACATTCAGACTTCGGGAAGGCGTTCGTTTGTATTGCAACGAGAATTATCGTTTCCGGTCGCGTATATTGGCAGGGTTTATTTTCGACATTAATAGTCACTTACGCAGGGAATGACTGCTCATACTTCCAAAATGCTTGCTGTGCTAAAATATTTGTCGCGTTCCTATTACCGTTTCCCTTTTTTTCTGTGAGCACGAGAGCTGATGTTGAAGTAAATTAATAATGTGCTGCTTCGTCCGGTGTTTAATGCCTGACATTCATTTTCAGCCGAGTAAGGAAATTCGTACGTCAAACACAGCATAACGGAAAGTTGCTGCGAGACTATACCCCCCAACTCCACTACTTCAAAAAAGGAAAGTGAAAATAAAACAAATTCCCTGAGTACACAGCTTGCACGAGATAGTCCCATTAGCACCAAGGCTAGAGTTGCGCAACGACTGCATAGCATGGCACACCATAGCATAGCATACGCTTGGTAGAACGGCTGCTGTCTTCCCGGACAAATTCTCGATGTTATCGCTGTTGCTGTCACGCTAGATCAGCTGGCCACCGCCTTCACACGCATGTGGTAGCACTGCGTGAAAAGAAAAGGAACTTAAGAATGCAAGCGAAATGTAATCTAAATAGTTAAAAAAGTAATCAACGTCCGGCTGAATTAATTTGTTTTGTGCTAGAGAAAAATATTTAGACATTAATGTTCCATATGGTCAGCTCACGTTGATTTAGACAGCCACATTCGACTCGTAAGGACTATCAGATGTCCCAGCATTGGTAACTTTAGGTATTGCAAAAGTTTATGGTAGTGTCGAACATGGAATATTTATAAATTAGCAAGCTATGCTGTTCCAGACTGGATAGTGGCCTGAATACAGGAGTTCCTTTCGGATAACGAATCTTTTTGTTTCAAGCATGGGGTTACATCAGGTACATATAAACAGACGAGAAGCGTACCACAGGGAATTCTTTCACCACTTTTGTTGAATACTTTGTTATCTTCTCTCCCAATTCATCAGGGTGTGCAACTAGGCTGATGCTGTGCAGTAGGCAGCCTGTAGGTAAACTCTCCGAAGTAACGAAACACCTAATGAAGAAACGACAAAGATCGAAAGTGTCCAACTCAAGAGATCGGATGAAATTCGCAGAACAGTCAAAACTGATCAACAAGGAGAAAATAAGTGATATTCGAAATTATAACTTGAAATAGACTGAAGAAGCAATAAAAAAATGGGCGTAGCGTGATATCAATGAGAAGAAAACTAGGCGTAAGACAAGCCAAGATGTATGCATTGAAATATAAGCAGGGTAATATCATCAGCAATGGGGAAGATGTAGTAAAAGCAGCGGAAGAATTCTATACTGACCTGCACAGTACCCAGAGCAGCCACGATACATACATTCGATGCAGCAATCAACAGGTTACACAGACTCCTATAACTAGCGACGAAGTCGGAAAGGCCTTCCAAGACATGAAACGGGGGAAGCGGCAGGATATAGAATACCAGTCGATTTAATCAAACGTGGAGAAGACATAACGCTTGAAAAACTGGCGGCACTTCATACGAAATGTCTATCGGCTTCCAACGTCTCACAGAACTGGAAGAATGCCAACATTATACTAATCCACAAAAAGGGAGACAAAGAATTGAAAAATTATAGGCCCATTTCCTTCCAGTATTATATGAAATATTCACTAAGATAATCTCCAATAGAATAAGGGCAACACTAGACTTCAGACAACCAAGGAAACAGGCTGGTTCCAGGAAGGGATACTCTACAATGGCTGACATCCATACCATCAATCAGGTAATCGAGAAATTCAGAGTACAATCAGTCTCTATATATGACTTTCATAGATTACGAAAAGGAATTTGACTCAGTAGAGCTAGCAGCAGTTCTAGAGGCATCACGTAATCAAGTAGCACAGGACGCTTACGTAAATATCTTGGAAAGTATATTCGGAGGTGGAAGGCGCCAGCCACCACCTCCGAAGAGGCCGATGACCAGCCGTGGCAACAACCGGATAGAACCATCCCCGGGTGAGTAGTCATGGTAATTACCGCTATGCCCTATGTGGGCCCCAAGATAACTGAGCCTGATCTCCCTCAAATACCCGCAGCCCAGTGGATGATGGTACTGTGGTAGAAGGTGACCAGTACCGTATCTACTCGATTCTATCGCGCACTTCTTTTCCTATAAACATGGCCAGTGCGTTTAAATGGGGTACGGAACAAGACTGTGATAGTGGCCAGCTATTGGCATTGTCGTTCGAAACAGCCGCAATCCAATCCACGCGTATACTGCAGCCAGGAGGGGGCGCGGTAGCTGCGACATCGCTTGTGCCTGGTTTGTAAGCTCGTTCGGCTACCATCACCGGAAAGTCGAAATGCACTATTTAAAATGCCACGGAAGGAACCGAACATGAGAAGCTACGGGATAATGACAAGGAGGCGTCCCACGGCGACGATGACCGATCTCTTGCCCGCTGTGGCTGTAATGCAGTAAAACTTATATCAAATTATAAAAAAAAAATGGTTGCTGTCTCTTCTACAATACAAATCTTGTCGTTAGGTCAAGATTAAGTTTAAAGGTGAAGTCGACGTTAAAATATGTTTAGTTGGGTCAATGTTTGCGTTACAATTAAGGGCACGGTAGAGTCAAGTGCTCGTTAGAATCGAGAAAATGAGGCACAGTCCCGCCGGTCGCCTGAAGCTATCCAAAAGTCTTGAAGCGGTCACAAGTGTAACGTAGCCCAGCCTAGCGGGAGCCCATTGCCCAGCCGGCAACCCTGAGCTCCCAAGAGGCTGTTGCGCGTTCTCGAGTCGTCGGCGTGCGTTGCAATAAAGCCAGTCTTTGTTCAGCACTCGCCTTGGTGTGCGTGTCGTTACTCACTCTCGTTACATGGTGTCAGAAGTGGGATAGCCGTTCCCGCGCAAGCGACCGTTGCATAGCAAGCTCGAATTTCAAGCCTGCGCATGGAAGCCCTACCGCCTCCTGCTCCGCTGGTGCTCGCTGAGAACGCGGCGGCCAATTGGAAGAAGTTCAGGCAACGCATCGAGCTATATTTCGTAGCCACGGGAAAGGGACGTACCAGCGCGGAGAAGGCTGCCATTTTTTTACATGTGGCCGGTCAGGAGGCCATTGATGTCTTCAACACTTTTCGACTTACGTCTGCCCAAGCGGAGGACTACGATGTGCTAGTGCGCAAGTTCGAAGAGTACTGCGCACCACAACAGAATGAAACATTTGAGCGATACGTCTTTCGCATGCGACTCCAGAATGAAGGTGAGCCATTTGAGCAGTTCTTGCGGGACGTGCAGCTCAAGGCGCAGTCGTGTAACTTTGGCGATCTCAAAAACTCCATGGTGCGTGATCAGTTAGTCTGTGGAACTCGGGACAAAAAGTTGCGCAACAGGCTGCTGCGCGAGAAGGACTTGACACTCGAGAAGGCCATTGATTTCTGCAAAGCGGCGGAGGCTGCCACGAGCCAGGCGCGATTATGGGAGCAGGCAGAGACGGCACAGGTGATCGGCGCAGTGGAAGGAAAGTTAGACGGGCCGGCTCGGAGCAAGACTTTGCGGCGGTGCAACTTCTGCGGCAGCTGTCACCCGCCGCGAAAATGTCCGGCATGGGGAAAGAGGTGCGTGGTGTGCCAAAAACTGAACCACTTCGCGGCGTGCTGCAGAGCGAAGAGAAGCGTTCAAGAAGTTGAGTGCCCTGAAGAAAAGTGTTATATAAGGCGTCGCTGCCTACCGCAGCGCCATGAGAAGGCGCGCGCTTGGAGCCGCCCAAGGGAGAGGAAAAAGAAGAGAGAATAAATGCAGAGGATGAGTAATGTCTCCATTCCTGTCGTACTGATTTAATATGCACGATATAACATAATTGGCGACGAGGATTTAACAACCCATGTGCTACCGGCTTGCCCTTCATCTGTGCCGTCGATTGCTGCATATCATCCTCTACGATGAGTATTTCGGGGCTACAACCGCCACCCCCGTTCCTGTCATCACCTGGAGACCCAGTCATCCCATGGGAGCAATGGATTCAAGCGTTCAGGAACTACATGGTGGCGTCGGGCGCCTCCGACCTACCTGCCGTGCGTCGGAAGGCGATTCTGCTCAACTGCTTGGGCTTGGAAGGCCAACGCATCTTCCAGACCCTCACGTCGGAGGACGACCCGCGCTTTTTGGCTTCGAGCGCCACCGGAGGGCCGTTGACGACTCCTGCCCCAGATGAGTTCGACTGCGCTGTTGCGACACTTGAAAGTCACTACAAGAGCTCTGTCAATGTCACCGCAGCGCGTCACCGTTTCCGTCGACGTGCACAAGCCCCAGGTGAGACTGCGCTCGATTACGTCACCGCGCTACGAGGTCTCGTAGCAGCGTGCAACTTCGGTGACTTGGCGGACGACATGATGCGCGACCAGCTTATAGAAAAAACTACTAGCGAATACTTGCGTGAACGTCTTTTACTGGAAGAGTCTCTTACGCTTTCCCGGGCCCTCACCATTGCGAGACAGCATGATCAGGCGACTAGAGAAGCGAGAGAACTTGCACGACATGAAGCACAAGTGCATCACGTTAAAAACACAAACACTTCAAATATGAGAGAAAAGCACTGTGGCACGTGCACATGCTATACGACGCCTACTGAAAGTCGTCGAGCTCTGAAAGAGCAAGAATGTTATCGTTGTGGTTCTTTGGACCATCTGGCGAATAGCCCTCACTGCAAAGCTAAGACACTTAAGTGTTGCAGATGTGGAAAGACTGGCCATCTGGAAAAGTTGTGCAAGTCTTCCCGAAAGTCTGAAAAGAAAATTCAGCATGTCACGGAAGGCGACGCAGATACAGCTGACACGGACGATCACATAAGTGTTTGTCACATCTGGAGTCGTAAGAAGGGAATTTATGCAGTTTTGGAAATTGAAGGAATTTCCGTGTCGTTCCTGATTGACACTGGATCATCAGTTTCAATCCTAGCCGAAGAGCTTTACCGACGCCATTTCGATACTGTATTTCCCCTGACATCAACGTCCGTCCAGCTCCTCGATTATTCTAAGTCAGCAATTCCTATAAAAGGATGTTTCATTGCTCCAGTTTCATTTCATGGCCGATGCACTTCTGTCCTTCTGTACGTTGTGTCGGGAGGAACAACCATTCTTGGTTTAGATGGCATCGCGGCTCTGGATATGAAGATTCAAGGGTCACCTCTCAGGTGTCTGCTAACGACGCAAGAAACTCCTGTGCTCCCTCCTGAGTTACGTTCCGAGTTCGAGCACTTGTTTGAAAAGCAGCTAGGAACTGTCAGAGGTTTCACTCACAAGGTCCGAGTTCGCGCATCTGTTCAACCAGTGGCCAGCAAACTGAGACGACTCCCACTCGTCATTCGTGAGCAAGTCTCGGCAGAAGTACAAAAATTAGAAGCCCAGGACATCATTGAGCGCGTCGATTCTTCAGAGTGGGTCTCGCCAATTGTCGTAGCCAGAAAAAAGGATGGCTCGATTCGCATGTGCGTAGACCTACGAGAGCCAAACAAATCTATAGTAGTGGACAGTTTTCCCCTGCCACAAACTGAGGAACTTTTGAACAGCTTGGCTGGTGCACAGCGATTCTCCAAGCTAGATTTAGCTTCTGCATACCATCAGTTACCACTAAGTCCAGCGAGTCGTGATCTTACGACGTTTATAACCCACGACGGACTATTTCGCTTTAAGAGGGTGTGTTTTGGACTGGCATCGGCACCGTCAGCGTTTCAGAAGATGATGCATATGATCCTCCAAGGATGCAAAGGTGTCTTGTTTTACATTGACGACATAATCGTGTACGGACGCTCCAGAGAGGATCACTTGGTCAATTTGTGCACTGTTTTGAAACGGCTCTCTGACGCTGGCCTCAGGCTCAACTATAAATGTGTTTTCGACGTCACAGAGTTGACTTTCCTAGGCCATGTTGTCAGCGCCAAAGGGTTATTCCCACTGATGTCATCTATCGAGGCGATAACCAAGGCACCATCACCTACAAATATTAATGAACTTCGCTCGCTGCTGGGACTCGCAGGCTTCTACTCGAAGTTCATCCCGCATTTTTCTGATGTTGTGGAGCCAATGCGTGCTTTGCTTCGCGGAAACGCGCCTTTCGCTTGGACTGCGGCAGCCCAAACCGGCTTGGAGCAGCTGAAAACGTTGATAACATCTTGTGAAGTTCTTCACCTTTTTGATCCTCAATTACCCGTGTACGTTACAACTGATGCTTCGGGATATGGATTAGGTGCTGTACTGCAGCAGGATAACGGAACATCACTGCAGACTGTCGCGTTCGCCTCACGCACTCTTCAACCGCATGAACGGAAGTACTCCGTCGGTGAACGTGAGGCCCTTGCCTGCGTCTGGGCCTGCGAGCACTGGCACGTTTACCTGTGGGGCCGACCTTTCATCTTGCGGACAGACCACGCTGCTTTGGTGACGCTCCTCTCAACGAAAGGCACAGGTCACCGTCCTTTAAGGATTGCGCGCTGGTCATCCCGGTTGCTGTGCTACAACTACATCATGGAATACAGGAAGGGTAGCGAAAACGTCGTGGCTGACGCACTCTCCCGGCTGCCCGTACAGAGTTTCATCCATGATGCACCCGAAGAAGAATTTATATGTCTCTTGTCCCCAGTAGTTACCATGCAGGAGCTTCGAGAAGCAAGTGCCGCCGATCAGGCTATCTCTCAAGTTAAGCAGTTTAACACTACTTCTTGGCCTGACAAGAAATCCTTGTCAAAAGAGCTGCTACCTTACTTTCACGTGCGATCTGAACTCTCTGTTGTTAGCGACATTCTTTGCCGGGGTGACAGGATTGTCGTGCCTTCAGCTTTGACCCGCCGTCTTATGGATCTGGCGCATGAGTCACACCCAGGAATTAGTCGTACCAAAGCTCGTCTTAGGGAGTCATATTGGTGGCCGTGCATGGATAATCACATTGAAGAACTTGTACGCACATGTGTAGCCTGCCAGTCATGTGACAAATCAGCACATACTTCTGCAGCCCCAATGCAACCCGTCACTCTTCCTGAGAGAGCCTGGGACAAAGCTGCTATCGACATTGTGGGACCTTTCACGCAAGCTCCAACGGACTGTCGATTTGCCATTACGCTTATTGATTACTACAGCAAGTGGCCAGAGGTGACTTTCGTACGCGATGCGACCACGTCTACAGTGACCAAATTCCTACTTGAACTTTTCGCGAGAGAAGGATATCCACGTGGGATCGTATCCGATCATGGACCACAATTTTCTTCAGCGAATTTTCAAGATTTTCTCACAGAGCGCGGAATCACCCATTACAACTCTTCAGTGTATTACCCGCAAGCTAACGGTTTAGTGGAAAGATTTAACAGGGTATTAAAGTCCTATATTCAATTAGCCCTGTTAGAACGTCGTGAGATAAGAACAGCGATGTTTGATTACCTACAAATATACCGCTGTACGCCTCATGCGACTACTGGTGCTGCACCCGCTATTCTTCTTCACGGACGCCAACCTCGCACCAGACTTGACATTGTGGGATTCCCTGACAAATGTTTCACCAATGACCCTTCAAAGGCACTACAGCTGTTGAGAGAACGCATCAAGAACAAGCAAATGACGTCGAAGCGCTACACCGATCAAAAACGCGGTGCCAAGGAACCAAACTTCGCCGTTGGTGACTACGTGCGGGTTAAACTACCTGCAGTCCAGGGGAAGTTATCTGCACAGTTTTCTGCGCCCAAGAAAATTATTGGAAAGCGCGGACCCGCCTCCTACCTCTTGGAAGATGGGCGGGTGTGGAATGCTTCCAAATTAGCGGCCGTTCACCCTGAAGCTATCAGCAAAATGAAATTAGGTACCACGGCTGTCATGAACTGGTCACCGGCATCCGATCACTCAACTAGTGCGGCTGTAAGCCATCCGTCACAACCTGGCACATCACGCGCAGATAATGCACCCCTGATTCCTGAACCACGTGCTGCAGGGCACACGCAACAAGCTTCAGCTAATTTGCCAAGATGCGAAGAACGCGTGAGGAGAAGCGCCCGCAACAAGAAGACACCAAAGAAGCTGCACGACTACATCAGGAAGTAACGGACCGTTTTTTTTTTCACGAGGGGATATGTTATACAAGGCGTCGCTGCCTACCGCAGCGCCATGAGAAGGCGCGCGCTTGGAGCCGCCCAAGGGAGAGGAAAAAGAAGATAGAATAAATGCAGAGGATGAGTAATGTCTCCATTCCTGTCGTATACTGATTTAATATGCACGATATAACAAAAAGTCTGAAGATGATTTTGAAATATTAGACGTGCATATAGCCGGCGTCGCCAGCTCGAACGATTGGATCGTCCCTGTTAAAGTTGACACAGATACAGTGCACATGAAGGTCGACACGGGAGCCCAGGCGAATTTGTTGCCGTTATCTTTATAGCGGAGACTCAAGCGAAAGCCACCGTTGCGCCCCAGCCCGACTGTTCTTTCAGGCTATGGAGGCAATGCTATACAGCATGTTGGTACAACGGTGCTGCCTCTTCAAGTGGGCGATAAATGCGAACAGCTGGTTTTCTATGTGGTGAAGAAGGGCAAACAGGCATTACTCGGCCTTGAGGCATGTGAGAAATTCGGCTTTATAGCACGAGTCCGGTCAGTGTCAGAAGAGGAAGGAATGGACAAGCAGCGGATTATTGAAGAGTTTCCCGCTCTATTCCGTGGCCTAGGATGTACGAGGCGGAAATACAGGATCAGCCTGAAAGACGATGCGCGACCTATAGCGCTACCATCGAGGAGGGTGCCACACGCACTGAAGGAGCCCCTGCGCCAGGAGTTGGACCGCATGGAGGCGGAGGGCATTATAACTCGGATGCAGGACCCAACTGATTGGGTAAGCCCGCTTGTCATCGTAACTAAGAAAAATGGGAGATTAAGAGTGTGCATGGACCCGCGGCGTGTGAATGAGGGTATCCGAAGGGAGCACTATGAGCTGCCCCGAAGAGAGGATATTGAGGCAGAGCTGGCCGGAGCCAGGTATTTTAGCAAACTGGACGCTAATAGAGGCTTCTACCAGATACCTCTAGATGTCTATACGTCCTGCATTTGCACGTTTAGCACACCGTTTGGCAGGTACCGGTTCCTGAGGCTTCCATTTGGGCTGAGTTCAGCGCCGGAGGTTTTTCAGAAAGCCATGAGTGATGCCCTGGACAACCTCTCAGGGGTGCGAGTCTACATAGATGACATCTTGGTACGGGGAGCAACCAGGGAGGAGCACGACGCCCGACTGAAGGCGGCGCTCAGAGCAATTGAGACTGCAGGCTTTACCCTTAACCCGGAGAAGTGTGTAGTGGCCGCTGACAAGATCAAGTTCCTAGGTGATGTCCTCTCTAAAGAAGGAATACGGCCCGATCCGGATGTGGTGCGATGCGTAGCCAGCATGCCCTCACCCACGTGCAAACAGGAGGTGCAAAGACTCCTAGGCGCAGTCAACTATTTCGGAAAGTTTTTGCCTTGTCTGTCTGAAAAAACACACATGCTACGCTCCCTCGTGAGGAAGGACAGTGAATTCGAGTGGACAGAGGCGCATGACAAGGAATGGAAAAACTTGTGCGGCATGCTATCCTCTGCCCCCTTGTTGGCCATTTTCGACACTCAGAGGCCCACTAAAGTGTCAACCGATGCGTCCAACTTTGCCTTGGGTGCTGCTCTCCTCCAGCTACATGAGGGGGGTTGGAGACCGGTGGCGCACGCCTCGCGTGTTTTAACGCAAGCAGAAACCCGGTATTCTCAAATTGAGAAGGAGGCACTGGGAATAACATTCGGCTGCGAACGCTTCAGAGAATTCATCGTGGGGTCTCATGTCACCATAGAAACAGACCATCAGCCCCTTCTAGCTATTGCGAAAATGGGACTGAATGAAATGCCCCCTCGTGTTCAGCGTTTTTTCTTGCGTCTGATGCAGTTCGACTTCACCCTGCAGTTCGTGCCTGGAAAGCAGCTCCTACTGGCGGATGCGCTGTCGCGTCTGCGGATCCCACCAGATTCAACTCGGGCAGAGGAATACGAAGATGTAGCCATACATGCTGTGAACGTACTTTCAACCCTCGTCAGTGACGCCATGGTAAAGAGGCTGCAGGCAGCGACGGCTGAAGATGAAGACCTCAGGCGAGTGATGACCGTTCTCGAGAATCATGAGGCCATTCAGGGGCAGTTATCGCCGGTGGCAGCAGAGTTGTCGGTTGTGAATGGTATCCTTATGAGAGGCGCTAAAGTAATAATACCTAAGAAGCTACGGAAAGAAATGCTGGACCGCGTGCACGAGGGGCACCTCGGGGTGAACAAGGCAAAGGCGAGAGCTAGAACCCTAATGTATTGGCCGGCTATGCAAAAGGACATTGAGGAAAAAACGTCAAAATGTGAGACCTGCTGTCGCTACGCGTATCGGCAGCCATCAGAGCCAGTGCTAATGAAGCCTGTCCCTTTGTTGCCGTGGTCAAGAATAGGGTTGGACCTGTGTGAGTATGCGGGAGTGCACTACTTAGTGGGCTATGACGCTCACTCAAACTACCCAGAAGTAGAACAGCTGACTCAAACAACGAGCCACCAAGTCATCCAGAAACTGGAAATGTGGTTTGCCAGGCATGGGATACCTTTAGAAGTGTGCACGGATGGGGGACCGCAGTTCTCCTCGAGGGAGTTCCTAGAGTTTGCCAAGCTATGCGACTTTCGACACGTGGTTTCGAGCCCGAGGTTTCCAAGGGCAAATGGGCTAGCCGGGAAAGGAGTGCAAGTGTTCAAAAGACTCCTGAAGAAAACAAAGCATGCTAATGAGCCTCTGTGGCTTGGACTTCTAAACTACAGGTCATCGCCACTAGAGGATGGAAGGAGCCCTGCGCAGCTGCTGATGGGAAGACAACTTCGAGGCCGTCTTCCAGACTTCTCCACCCCTCAGGCAACCGAGGCGAAGAAACAGACACAAAGGCACCGGCCAAGGCCGGAACTACCGCCACTCAGGACAGGAGACACGGCCCGCCTTTTAGAAGATCAGGGTTGGACTAACAGAGCCAAAGTAACGCGGCAGGTCACACCACGATCATATTTGATGGAAACCGAAGACGGGAGCCTACTGCGTCGAAATCGGCAGCACATCCTGCGGGCGGCAGAGCCGTTCCACTCGCCTAGTGACACGGCGGGCAGCCCCCACCATCCTCAGAAAGCTAATGGAAGCGGCCAAGAAACAAGCCCTGCAGGCACCCCAGAACGTCCACCAGCCTCTGGCCTGCACGACGCAGCAACTCCCATGCGCCGCATTGTGCGGGCAAGGAACCCGCGAGTGCGTCTAACTTACGATGAGAACTTCGAGCAAGAACCTGGGCCCTCACGTGGGAGTGAGGGAGGTGTAACGTAGCCCAGCCTAGCGGGAGCCCATTGCCCAGCCGGCAACCCTGAGCTCCCAAGAGGCTGTTGCGCGTTCTCGAGTCGTCGGCGTGCGTTGCAATAAAGCCAGTCTTTGTTCAGCACTCGCCTTGGTGTGCGTGTCGTTACTCACTCTCGTTACAACAAGGTCTGCCTAATGTGGGGGAGGGCGTGTCACACCTCAGTCCATATCCCGAATTTTGACGTCACTTGACCAAAGAAAACCTAGCATTCCTGATATACCACTGCCGAGCATTTGATTTATCTATGCATCTGCTCAAAGACTAACAGGTAAAATCACGGCAGAACTAGTTGACTCGACAGTATGTACAGGTAAGGTACTGAAAAGGATACGTGAAAGGGCTTGCGCTGTATTTGGCTACTAATGATGTCCTTTATTCGTGATGCAGAATACAGGAAGCAAAGCAAGTATAATGGGATTTACAACGATAATGGGGCTCATTCATGAGCTGCTTGAATTGCGTATTTACTAAACAGAAATGCAACAAGGCTTCCAGTCCTCGCTACATCACTTTGTGATATCTCAACCCGTGAAGATGTGCGCCTTTCTGCTTGTCGGCAATAGTATCTGCAGCAACGCGGCTATTAATATTTACGAGAATTTCGAGGAGAACATGACAACTTGCGAGGCACGTTCATTCACACTCCAGGACTGGCACTGTGATGCACGGATAGGATCCACAGTCGCACGACACGTAAGGCGAGTGTCGGCGCACGATACGTGAACTTGAGCAGCCAGTGGTGATTCGAACACGCTCCATCCCTGCGACCACGCATGCGATGAATCGCTGAGCCCGCCGAATGCCGCAACTTCTCTGGAAAGTTCAGATGATGGCCAATGTTAGTAGTTTCTTATGCACTCCTTCAGCTGATGTTGTTATGATTTTATTTGCCATCAGGTCAGTCAAAAGAAACCAAAAGGCCGGCATCAGGAGGCTTAAAAAAAAGAAATATATAGGGTTCAGTTGACAAGCGTTATCTTTTTTGGACGAAAGGTTCATTTGTACGGCAAAGTAGACAACACGTCCGACTTCAGCCACTTGAACAGGGTGCGTCTGAAAGGACGAGCCGTCTTGAAATACTTTACAAGACGACTTTGCAGTCGTCTCTGCAAGAGACTAGCGAGGAATTTTACAAAAGGACTAGTAAGTAGGTTGGCCAAATAGCGAAATGCTTCAATACTGTTCCAAGCCATCGTCTTCGACACCTGGCTCTAACCGCGAGTGGTGGCGACCCCGTGGCCTGGACTAAAGCCCCTTGATAATTTGAAAGTAGCGACACTCTCCTCTTCACGGCGCTTTCCTCCTCGATTTTCCTCGCCCGCCGGCTGCGCACGGCGTGCTATTCCTCCTGGGCTCCCCGGACGGGCCGCAGGATTCTATGGAGGTGTGTTATTTTGGGCCTGTTGCGCGCCCCAGTGGGGTTGAAAATTTTGATAAATACTTAGACCAGCATCGATAATGCTGGAGGCAACGTTTATGAGAAGGTTGGTTTTTTCTTAAAGCCGTATGAACGGGGTATACTGATTTAAAAGGAGCCTTGAGGCGAGTTCTATACACCAGACAATTTTTCTGCCACATGATCAGATGCTTTACTTCGTGCGTCTGATCTAGTATTGCTTGTGAGACATCCCTTTCTGTGTGGCTTATTAAAGGGAAGCTGCAACACTTTTCGAAAAAAATGAGTTCTCTGCGGCATTTTACAGTTTTGAGTCCCCTGAACACGAATATCTCGTTCAAAAAGGGCGGAAACAAGCGCAAGCGGCTGTTTTTTCATGAAAACGCGCACCAGCGCCTCAGGGTATCGCGCGAACGCCGCTGTTGCCCGTGATTGGTCGGAGCAGCTGTGATGTCAGTGGCGGCAGTCGCCGGTCGGCGCCGCCGTTTGAGAGCGTAGCACGCTGTTCTGTTCTGGCTGCATAGCTGAGTTGTAAGCATTATGGAACGTTCTCGCTGTCTCGGACAGCTTGTATTTTCGCCGTACATGTTCGAACCGACAGCCGATACGGAAAACGATGGCGGCAACGACGATGTTGAGTGTGCCACAAGCGAGAGCGATGTGTACACCTTCTCGCGCGCTGGAAATCTTAGCTGTTACGTATGCTTTTTTTTTCATGTAGCTGCACGTTCCAATGACGGGAGAAAAAATGCGCTAAAGTGTCACTGGGAACTTGCTGCTGGAAGAATGCCGAAGCACTAACTTCTCATTAGATTGTAAACACGGGTACAATTCCGCGATGTCAAGCACCTTGCCGCTGCTTGTCTGAAGTCCCGTGGTTTTCTGAGCGTTGATACACGATCGCGAACATAAGTGCCGCGTTTCAAAGCGCGCACATACAGTGCTGCGAGGTACAGTCATGGAAGTTGCTTATCATACACATCCAGATCGAGATGGTCAGGGGGATTATATGTGCAATATTCAGAATATGGTTCGACGACTTTGCGATTGTGGCTCGATCAAGAATCGGTATGCGCGCTCCATGCTAGTGTTGACATAAAGATATTAGGCAGTTTTAGCACCGCCGTATGGTAAACATGATAACTGCGACCGTACGTCGAATGTCACTAGGCAAGCCTATACTCCAATTTATACCTCAGGTGCAACGCTGTGGAAGCTACGCACGAAGTCCGGTTACCAAAATTTATTACTGCGCGCGTTTCCGTCTATGGTTCGCAGCGTGCCAGCGGCATTTGCTCGCGCGAGCATGCACGTGAAGCTGCCGCGACGGGCTGCAATTAAAGAATGCCGAAAAGAAAATTGATTTAAAAGAACGTGTTAGCAGCCGTATAAGTACACGGATTGTTTCTATGGGTAAATTCTTTTTTTTTTCATTCAGAACTGAGCTTATATATGAAAAGTTTTCTCAAAAATCGGGTCAAGAAACACCGAACTTTTTCTAAGTGCGAACGCAGCCACTGCAAGAAGCATCTCAGGCCTCCACAGCGTTGCACCTGATGTATGAAACGGAGTATAGCAACGCTAGCAACAACGCGTTTCCGCATTTGTCGTAAGGGTATCCGGCTATCGCGGAAATGGTCCGAGCACAGCACAGTTGATTTCGTCGGCACGAACTTATCTCTCCTCACCGCACTGCGCTGCAAGCTTCTTGTCCTTCGGGAACCTGTGAAACACCACATCGTCTCGCCCGCGTGTGTTCGCGCAGCCGATTGCTGCACAGAACGAGGGCATGTTGGGCGCCCTTGGCTGTAGCCACTCACGCAGCACAGAAGGAAAGAACAGTTTACGAAAATCGCAAAACAAACGTGAGCGGCGGCGGCGGCAAATCTCTCGTAGCGTCGTTCAGTAAAGCGCAGGACGGAAAGAGGCATGCCAGCGCATGCCAGCACGCCGGTCCGGCAGCTCGGTCCCCGCCAGTGACGTCACTCTCGCCGGTTCTCTTCTCTGGTAACCTCCTCACCCGGCGCTCCGGGAAGCGATGGGGGCGTGTCCGCGGGGGTGATTTAGAAAGCGATTTCCGCCCCTTATATTAACAAAACGAAGAAAAAAATTTCGGAACCGTAAATTATTAGGTCTGTTCTTCCCAATCCCAGCAATTCATGGAAATTGAAAACCGCTTCAGCTTCCCTTTAAGCGAAAGCCTTAGACCTCTGTGTCAAGGTCCCATTGTGAGCTACACAAAATATCACGTGACCGAAGGAAGGCGGGATGCGAACCAAAGCATGTGTAGCCGCGTATAAGAGATGATTAATGATTAGGAAAGTAATGATTGATTAGTGATTGTATTAAGATGAATTCGCGTGCATTAAGGATGATTAATGTGGATTAAAGTCAATGAAGGTGCATTAGGGTGAATGAAGATGGATTAAGGTGCATAAAGGAGGACTAGGTCGGATTAAGGTTGATGAGGTTAATTAGGGTGCATGAAGGTGATATGCATTGAGGACGATTCGAGTGGATTATGGTGGATTAAAGTGCATGAAGAAGAATAAGGGTAGATTAAGAGGAATTAAGGTGCATTAAAGAGGATTATGGTGTACTAAGGTGGATTAAATTTAATGAGGAAGCATTACGGTTGATTAAGGGGGATTAAAGTGCATTCAGGAGGGTTAGAGTAGATTAACGTCAATGAAGGTGGCTTAGGGTGCATTAAGGAGGACTTTCGTGGATTAAAGCGAATGAAGGTAGATTGAGGTCGACGAATGTGCATTAGGAGGATTATGGTAGACTAATCGGTCTTAATACTCAATGAATCCCAACTCACCTTAGTCCACCCTAATCCACCTTAATGCTCCTTCATCCACCTTAATACTCCCAATCCACCTTAATACAACCTACATCGCCCCTAATACAACTTAGCCTACCCTATGCGGTCTTAATCATCCTTTATCAACCCTAATCCATCAAAATCCGCCTTAATCCTCCTTCATCCACCTTAATCCTTATTCACACACTTTATTCCCACTAAATCCTGCTTAATGGTCCCAATCTACCTTAATACATCCTAATCAGCCTCTATCATACCTAATCCAGCTCCATGGTCCCTAATCCACATTAATCTACACTAGTCCATCCAAATCGGTCTTAATTCTCCTTTATCAACCCCAATTCGCCTTAATGCACATAAATCGACCTTAATATTCCTTTATCCACCTTAATCCTTGTTCATGCATCCCAATCGTTCTTAATACCCTTTCATCAACACTTCACTGTAATCCACTATAATCCGCCTTAATCCTCTTCCACGCACCTTAATCTTTATTCATGCATCCTAATCTTTCGTAATGCACTCTAATCCACCTTAATCTTCTTTAATGTACTCTAATCAACCTTAATCCTCTCTAATCCACCTTACGTCAACCACTAATGATTCATTAATTAACTTCGGTAATCATTCTCTTATACAGGGGTCGACAGGCTTTGGGTCCCCTCTGGCCTTCCTTGGGTCACGTGATACTTCCAGTTTACAACTCGATCTTGAAACATAAAGATCTAAAGGCGTTCGCCTTAAAACTTTAAAAAAGCTCAATTTTGACTAGTTAACGCTCATCACCTGCAATACTACGAGTATACTTGCCACTAATATTTTCAGCGCGCAAAACAGCATCAATAATACTGCGCTTCCGACTAAATAACAACAGTTAGCGACGTGCGAAGTGATGGAGCCGCCCCAGAATATTAAGCATACTGAGGACAACCGCAACAAAAACACTGGTGAGCAGGCCGGAAGAATGAAAAAGAAAATACAGCATTACGGGATGTTTTACTACGAGCTATAAGAAAGACTCCTCAGCTCGCAAACAACGCTGTTCTTTGTCGGAACAAAGTTCTTTCGGCCAATGTCATGCAGCCACTGCTTCCTACGCAAGCCGTCACGCTTTCATTGTGTTATCATAAAAACGGCATAACCATCTTCAGGCTTCTTGCTGCAGTAATATGCGCAACAGCCCGGCATAGCGCTAGCACATAGACCAGAAACACAGCATACAACGTTCGGTACGCCAAGCTGAAGCGCCGAGACAGCCGTGCACAGGAGGAAAATGACGCGAACGAAAAAGAAAAGCACAAGCAAAACTCAAGATCCGCGCGCTTCCAAGGGCAACGGCAGGGAGACCAATCGTCGTGCAGAATAACGGGGGCAAAACTGGTTGCCGCGGGGGAACGCACAAGGGGAGAGGAGGAGACGAGGAGGTCGCGCGGTGGCAGCAGAGTTCAAAGAGTGTCGCTACTTTCAAATTATCAAGGGATTTTAGCCTGGACTAAAGCCCCTTAAACTTCGTAAAGTAGTGCCACGCTTTGAAGAATGCCGCCTCCTCCTCGCGCGCTCTGGCTGAGGCCGCCACCATGTCGCTATTGGCGTAATAACATCACGTGGGCCCTCGCGCCTTGATTCAGCGCCATTTTTGCTCGAGAAGTGTCTACGGAGTGGCGAGGAGCGCATGTTGGCGCCGTCGCTACGCTCGAGCAGTGTAGGTGGCGCCACGGTCGAGGAGGGAGCGTGAAAGAGAGGAGAAACGAGGAGGAGTGAAGGCGGAGGAGGAGAGTGTCGCTACTTTACGAAGCTTAAGGGGTTTTAGCCTGGACGCGCAGTGCGCGCCGCCACTGGGCCTTGCTGCAGACCTACCCGGCCCGTCCACCGCAGTGGCACCGCTGCGCCCATGGCCTCGCCGTGCGCGCCTCGCGTCGGGCGGCGAGCGAGGTGCGTTGTTTCGCAACGTGCTCCCGGGCGTGCTCGTGTTCCAGGCGCTGCACGCGACCGCGGCCAACATCGAGGGCAACGCGGTCACCTCGTACTTCACGGAGGAGGCCACCGGCAGGACCGTGCAGGTATCGGCGATCGGGACGAATGGTGCGCTCCAAGGAAATGGTTCCGTCGAAAATTCAGT
This sequence comes from Dermacentor albipictus, assembly GCF_038994185.2. Classification (NCBI taxonomy): domain Eukaryota; kingdom Metazoa; phylum Arthropoda; class Arachnida; order Ixodida; family Ixodidae; genus Dermacentor; species Dermacentor albipictus. The sequence goes on along the minus strand of NC_091829.1, from coordinate 48,117,072 downwards.
CAGGTCGAAGGACGTGCCTTAGATGTTCATCAACAATGAGCAAATGACGGTCACACCCAGTTACGCGCAAAGGGTCAAGATCGCATGTAGTGGGTATGACTGAGAGCTCACATCACTAATGGGGTAGGTATACTAGAGGGCAGGGACTTCACTCATAATTTCTTCACTTATGTGGGGTTTTACGTGCCAAAACCACTTTCTGATTATGAGGCACGCCGTAGTGGAGGGTTCCGGAAATTTCGACCACCTGGGGCTCTTTAACGTGCACCTAAATCTAAGTACACGGGTCTTTTCGCATTTCACCCCCATCGAAATGCAGCCGCCGTGGCCGGGATTCGATCCCGCAATCTCGTGCTCAGCAGCCTAACACCATAGCCACTGAGCAACCACGGCGGGTACTCATAATTTCTGCAGAGTAGCTGCTCGCTAACATTACCGGCTAGCTCGCTGCCATTTTACGACTCATAAACGGTGGAAAGTACGATGAGCTGGGGGCGATATTTTTTTTTTCATTTCGCTTCTATCGCGAAATTTTTTTTACATTTCGAACACCACGCCATCGCCGTGGTGTTCCCGCGCAACCAGGACGAGGTGCTCGGCGAGCTGGAGGCGTTCGAGCGCGACTTCCCCTCCGTGCCGGCGCTGGCGAACCACGCCACGGAATTCAACGTGGATGGCCAGTACGCGCCCATGAGCAGGCTCAAGATCATCCTGCTGCTCATCAAGCTGCTCGACTGAGCCCGGTGAGTGGTGCACGTCCGGGCTGTGAGATCTCGGTAGTCGCGCTCTAAATGTGGTGGCGTAAATATGCACATTTTTAATACTTTTTTTCTTTTACGTTTAAACTGCGTTTCTTTACTGTAAAGAAAGGCGATAGCCCTGCCAGACTTGGATCTTCTCACAATTTTCGCAGCATCGCAATATCACGATTTGATCACGGTCTTCAGGGGGGGGGGGGGGGGAATGCACTGTGAATGCTGTAACAACACTATCTAGGGCCAACTACCACCATTTATAGCGCATTAATTCCTATTTCGTCGAAATGACGCCGCTTACCTATCGGTGAAATTCGCGTTGTGGCAAGTCTACACGCATGCGTGCCACAGCGTACATTCTGCAAATGCATACACGTATACGCATACCATTACACTTCTATACTGTCTTGTCCACCTGTAGATGAAGCACACGTGCACAGTGCGAAACCACAGTGATATTTTGCTGTTGTAAGCATTTCTCTTCTATAGTTTTAAATGACGTATACGTAACGTGACGTGACGCTCATTTCGTCAGATTTGAGATGGCCTCATAAGCTAACGGGACGAGCTGTGGATATGAATCTTTCGAATGAACAAAACTGAACATTCAGATATATTATCGCAAACATTAAGGATGTTGTTTAGAGAGATTTACAGTGCCTCTCCGGTTCTCCCATTTTCTTCTCACTCAAAATGGTAATAACGGTCGTTTTTCTCCAGGTATCCCAAGTGGGACAGAGCTTCGTCACCAGGCCCTACGCCGCCCGCGGACCGAGCCGTCTGAATTGTATATAATATGTAAATTAGAGGTTGCCATAAAGGGAACCGCGCATCAGCGACGTTCGATCGATTGTTTGCCTACTTAACAAATTCGCGGATACGTTATACTTTTGCGAGAATTTTGCACGTGTGTGGTTAAACAGGTGTACTCTGTTTTAGTAACTGTGCTTTTAGGTACGGGTCAGTTGAACCAGTCATGGCGACGTCCACGGAAGTGTTCTTGGGTCGAAGTTCAGCCTATCAAGCTTGTCTTACGCTGTTCTGAGAGACGCCCGTTTCCTGCAGTCGACGTGGTCCGTGTCAGCTGTCAGTGCAGGGCTCTCAGTTCATGTCCATGAAATTGTTTACGAGTTGACGTGGAATTTATTACGTTCGCGCTTTGATGACGTATTGAACGTCCGTTTCACACAGCTGACACGGGCTGCTGATTGTACGTCCGTTTGAAAGGCAGTGCACCAGCCAGATTTTTCCGAGTCTTCGTCAACTGTCTTGCTCGTTACTGTGGCGCAGTCAGTGTTAGCTGTGCTCTTGTATTGTTCTCTGGCGGAATAAAGTCGTTGAAGTTGGCAAGTGTACGTTGGGTATGGTCCTGTAGACAGGGGAAGATTACGTGTGTGCGAGAACTCGTTCAACAAGAGTAACATAGAAAAAAAAAAAACCTTGGCAACCTGGCTTATGTTCAGTTGATTCTTGTACGAAACACGCGAATGGCGCGGACTGTCTAGCCAACGCTTCAAACAGTCTATATCTCACTTCAAAACTAGGCTGTCTCGAGAGTCTTTCTTTTCTTTTAAAATCTCGGATAAAAGATTTTGCGCTTATTGCTGACTCGTTCTTGCTGAGTTTTTCAGCAAGATTTCCGCATTTTTGACGCTGATGATTCACTGTAACGCATGACACTGTGACTCGAATTATATTTTAATGAAAAGGAAAAAAAGCCAAGTTACCTTTGTCGGTGCCTCCCGTAGGCATCTCCTGAGCGGTAAAAAAAATGAATTCGAAGGCAATGTAATACTCATTTACCAAACTTGGCCTATCGCTAACCTCGACAAGCATTCTTGCTTTTGGGGCGACTTCATTGGGATCCAGCCACAGGGATGCTTTTCTTGCAGTTTACAATTTTATTAGAGAGACGAAAAGAGTACCTAGCTGATTTTTTACAATTATCCATCGCTTCTACTATTTCATTTCTTTACGTTAAATTATTGTATCAAATTTCTTAACAATATCTTTATTGCAAGTCAAAATTAGTTCTATCGTACCACGCTCCACTATTCAAATCTAGCTTCTCTATACTTCTAACCGTACGGAAAACCGCCTACTTCTTGGTCAATCCCCCATAGTGGGTACGCGCCACTGTCTGGGACACAAGACAAGACAAGGCAATGTAGGAATTCCGGAAAAGAATGAGATTCGTAGAAACTTTAACTATGCCGTAGCACCGGAATAATCTTGTTCTTGCGTTGTACCAGAAGGTAAGATTCCTTCTGCAGTCGAATACGTGACAGTACTCCTTAAATGCTGCCTGTATTTTTGCTACAGTGTTTGGCGTTAGAAAGTGTACGCAGTTTTCCTTTTGCCTGTTCTCTTTCTTACTTAACTTCGCCATGCATTGTCAACTAAGTCAAGTAAGCATTCTGGTGAAACGTGTGTTACGTGTCGCTAGCACCTTCGCTGACGGTTGCGGGGAACCTTCGTGACAGAAATCCGCTGCATGCGTGTGCGCACACAAAAACTATCATCATCAGTGGCTAATACCCCCGTAAGCAAACAAAAAATGCACTGGCTCGCAACGCCGTAGGGTTCATGGCTACTCGCTTTGCGTAGGTTAGTTGCGATGACACGACCCCTGCGGTTGTCATCGGCGATTTCAGTGTGGATGTGTCGGGACCAGAAAGGGGGCGTTTCCTATTGCAGGCGTATCGCTTGTGATGCCACACCGATCTGGCCCCAACCGACCACCCAACGGCGTACGTGCATCGATCTGACATTACCAGAAAATGTGTTTGCAGTTGCGAGTAAATATATGCCGATCAGTATATACCATAGCGACCACAAAGCTGTTATGACTGCCGTTACTAAGTGAGAATGAGTGATTCAATAAAGTCTTTACAAGTTTTCTTACCACGATGTTTACAGCTCCGCTGGCCATCCACCATCGCAGGGCGCAATGACCTTGAATTGTTCTCTCTCTCTCTCTGTTCAAACAAACTAAAATGCGGCCCGCCTTACTCTTCAATAACAAATATTCACCCACTTGCTTTCATTCATTTATCCCTAGAATCGATCGCACCATCGTCGTTAATCCCTCAAATGCATTTTTTTACTCTACCCGCTTACTCGCCAATCTCCCTTAGTTCATATGAGAACGATACTGCACACATCCACAACGGGGCATTCGCCAAAAAGGTTCACACGCGCCGCTATCTTTCAAATCATCAACATCGCCACTATTCTCTGAGCAAGCCCGCAACGTGAGCGCGTGATCACGTGATCCGCGCAGAAGAAGAAATCTCTGGCTCGAGCGCCCTTCATCATCGAAGCCATCGTAGTTTTCAGCGCAAAGCTATCTGATGTTGCCGACTGATCTGCGACAAAAGCTTCAGTGCAACCCAAGGTTTCGTCGGAACTGACTTCGGCACTGTGATAAAGGCGCGGAAGACGTCAAGCGCCATGGAACCTAGGCCCACAGACAAGACTCCTAAGCAGGAGCCGCAGAGAGCGAACACCACCAAAACGGGCAGCAAGGGCAAGGCTTCGCCCAAGACCCCGGAGTCCAGGAAGGCGTCCCCGAAGTCAGGAATGTCGACGCCCAACCGATCGAAACACTCGAGCGAGCAGCGATACCTGGAACGGGGAAAGCCGCTGGGGGAACGTGCCTCTTCAGGGCCTGCCGAGCCACACGGCACCGTTCGCAAGGAAACTGCTGGCGAACAACACAAGGTGAGAGTGAATTCACTGCGACATGTAGCTGGACTCCTTATTTAGGCCTGATTCACGTAGGTCTCATACGTCCCGTCCCTTCACCTTTACGGCGCCGGCGTTTGTTAGGGGCACTTAGTCACCGCTGTCCCTTCGCGTATGGGACGTCGGCGATGACAGTTATGATCATTGGCGAACGCTGTGATATTCCGTTTTGTATAGGAGAACCCGGTGAAGAAATGTTCTGTGTAAGCTATATTGCCATGTTGCCGTGACGGTGATGACTGAGAAGTGGCGTAGCAAAAGGGGTGGGGGGGAGTAGCCGTGGGCCCCGGGTGCACGGGGCCAGCAGGGGGGGGGGCCCAGCTGCCAGACGACCTAGCTACGCCACTGTGACTGAGACAGGACCAGATGTGCGCCCTAAGAAGTTCACTTTTCATTGGTCGAGGTTGGAACTTATGTCGAGCGAAACAAGTAACATGTACTCAGACCAGAGCGACGACAGTGTTGAAATTTTAGCACTTTGTCTCCACATTCAGCGACGTTTTCGGTTTGTTTAGCGACAGAGAGAGAGAGAGACAACTTCATGTAGTTGCCTGCAGAACGACACCATGACTAAATGGCGCCGTGACGCGGGCCCTGCCGTCTTCTCAGCGGGTGGTCTCTACTCAACTCTCAGCGCGTGTTACTCCCGCGGTCGGTCGCCCTGAGGGGCAACGTTCCGTCGGTTTCGCTCGGCCTTTGTCTTTCAAGAGCCGCCGAGACCTGCTGGATGGCCCAGGTTTGGCTTTCGTGGTCGTAGCATTCCGCCGCAGCCGCGAGTCGCGGAGGAATCGTTGTACTTGTCGAAGCCTCATCGGGGAACTTGGTGCAATCCCATAGGATGTGCGTCAGGGTGGCCCTCTCCCGCTGGCACACGCGGCACACATCACTCACATATAATTTAGGGTATAGATGAGTCATTAATACTGGGGTGGGTAAAGAACCAGTTTGCAATTGTCTGAACAGCACTGCCTCCGCTCGGCTCAGCACCGGGTGCGGGGGTGGGAAAGTCCTTCGAGACAGGCGGTGGAACTGTGCAAGTTCGTTGAACGTTGTCATGCGGTCCTTGGCACTACACCACGTTGGACGGTCGGTTGCAGCGGAGCGGTTGGTTAGCGCTCGCGCCACTGCGTGTGCCGTCTCGTTGTGGTTATCGTGCTTCTCGGACGCATCGTTGCCCGCGTGCGCCGGGAACCACTTGATTCTAACATACCGATTCTGTCGTTGCAGGTCAGCCGAGCACAGAACGCGCACAGCCTCACCACACACTTTGCCCTTTGCATAATTCCGCACTGCACTTCGGGAATCGCACAACACCGTCTGACACCCGGGGTCGGCAATGGCCAGGGCAATGTCCACCTCCTTCGCCTGACACGCCTCGCGGACCCGTAAGCTCGCCGCTGCCCTCGTCGCGCCGGACGACGCCTCGATGACGGTAGCTACGAACGCCGCGTAGTCTCCCTGGTATTCTGCCGCATCCACGAACCTTGCGTGCTCGTCTTTGGCGTGAAAGTCGATGAGGGCCTTGGCCCTCGCCGCTCTTCTCTCCTTGTTATACTCCGGGTTCATGTTTCTCGGGATGAGGTCCACCCGAATCCGGCGCCGGGTTCCGTCCGGGACAGAAACGTCGCTACTCGCCGCTTTCGCTCCGGGCGTGAAGCCCAAGTATTGAAGTATGCGCCTGCCGGCTTACACTCGAATAGTCCAAGCGCCGCCTTGTAAGCTCGGCGTATCAGGGCGTTGATTTTATTCCTTTCACATTGCATCCAGTTGTGGAACGCTGCAACGTAGGTGACGTGGCTGATTACGAAGGAGTGCACAAGCCGAATCAAGCTTTCCTCCTTCATCCCGGCCTAGCGGTTGGCAACCCGTCTGATGAGACGTATTGCGTTGGTAATCTTGGCTGTAAGGCGGGAAATAGTCTCGCCGTTGCCCCGTCGCTTGTCTATGATCATGCCGAGCACCCGGATTTTGTCGACCTCCGGGATCACGTGGCCGTTCCTCGTCACGATCTTGATGGCCTCGTAATCCCTCGCTTCGCTCTTCTTACGTCTGACGTATTTCGGTGGTAATACCAGCAGTTCTGACTTGCTCGGTGATCAGATCAAACCGGAACCGTTCAGCTGGTCTTCAATCGCGTTGACGGCTTCTTGCAGCGTGCTCTCAATGTGACCATCGCTGCCTCCCGGAACCCACAGCGTGATGTCATCGGCGTAGATGGTGTGCCAGACGCCCTCGACGCGATAGAGTCGCTTGGCCACCCCGATCATAACGAGGTTGAATAACAACGGCGAGATGACCGACCCTTGGGGGGTCCCGACACTGCCGAGCCACTTCTCTTGGAGCCGTAGATCGCCGGCGCAGAGCTCGGTAGTCCGCCCCGTCAGAAAGTCCTTGATATAATTGTACGTTCTTGCGCCCATGTTGAGTCTGGACACCTGGGCTAGGATTGCAGAGTGCTTCAAATTGTCGAAGGCGCTCTGCAGGTCCAGCCCCAGAATGGCCTTGTTGTCTTTCATTAAGGTATCATCGTCAATTATATCTTTCTTCAACAGAATCATCGCGTCTTGGGTGCCGAGGGAACGCCGAAACCCGATGATCGTGGTGGGGTATAGGCCCGACTCCTCCAGGTAATCCTGCCACCTACACATGAGGACGTGCTCCAACACCTTGCCCACGCAGGACGTGAGCGAGATGGGCCGGAGGTTGTCTGTGTTCGGCGGCTTGCCTGGTTTGGGGATGAGTATGGTCTTGGCAGCCTTCCACTGCTGGGGCAATGACCCCGCACTCCAGCACTTGTTGTAGTAACCGGTGAGGTTTTCGATGGCCACATCGCTGAGGTTCTTGAGAGCTCTGTTCGAGATGTGATCCGGGCCGGCCGCCGACTTGCTGTTTAGTTCGTGCAGGGCCGCTCGCACCTCCTCGACGCTGATGTCGCGGTCAAGCTTCTCGTTGGCTTGACCGCCGTACTCAGGATGCCTTTCCGTGGGTGTAACCGGAAGGTACTTGCTGTTTATGCGTCTGATTACTTCAATTTCCCCGTTTTCCTTGACTGCTCTGTGAATGATCTTTGCGAGGCGGTTGCGTTGGTGGGACTGTTTTAGTCTCGTCGAGCAGATGCCGCATCAAGTTCCAGGTTTTGCCGCAATGCATCTGCCCGTCCACAGCATTGCAGATTTCGTTCCATTGTTGCGTGCAGAGCAGCAGACAATGAACTTCGATGGCGCGATTCAGCTCCGCCACCTTCTTCCTTAGGCGCCGATTTAGTCGTTGTTTCTTCCACCTGTTTAGGATAGATTGCTTTGCTTCGAATAAGTGCGCGAGGCGGCTGTCAACCTTGTCGACCTGCTCATCCGTTTCTATGATTTTGGTCGCCTCCTTGACCTTCCCCGCGATGTGGGCTGACCATTCTTCTATGTTCTCGATTTCCTCCATCTCCGTTGGTAACAGGCTACGGAAGGCATCCCAATCCGTAAAATTATGTTTTCTGGTGTCCTCCGAGGCCTTGACCTCTTCCGGTATGATGACCTCTACGATGTAGTGGTCGCCGCCGAGCTCTGACCCCGTGTTGCGCCAGGAGATATTCCCCTTCTCGTCGTTCTTCACGAACGTGAGGTCCGGCGTCGTATCCCTGGACACAGAGTTCCCAATCCTTGTAGGATCAGTCGGGTCTGTGACGAGGGTGAAGCCCAGGTCTAATGTGTCATGGAACAGGTCTCGCCCCTTGGCCAATTGCTTGTTATATCCCCATGCCGGGTGTGCCGCGTTGAAGTCCCCACAGGCGACGAGCCTGTGAGTCCCCGCCACGGTGCTGGCTCTGTGAAGGAGCGTCTTAAATTTTTGCTTCCAGTGTGAAGGGCTACTGTAGACGTTAAGCAGAAAGGTACTGTTCTTTTGTTTCTTGCCCGTAACGACCTCGATGAGAGTGTACTCAATTTTACTATTGTGCAACTCGTGCTCAATGAGGGTGAGTCCCTTGCGAACCAATGTGCATATCCCTCTACCGCCGCTGACCTTTGGAGACTTGGCGTATACCCGATAACCGGGTAGCGACACTGTATCAGTGCGAGCCTCTTGTATCATGATTATATCAGGCTTGCTTGCTACTTGTGTTATGTGTTGCTGCAAGACTGCCTTCTTGCTAGCGAAACCATTACAGTTCCAGTGCCAGGTCACGAGACCCTTCACTGCTGTAGTTGTTGTTGCTGGAGCGGCCATGATTGTTGCTGATTGTACTGCGCGTTATCTGCTGCATTTCATTCGTTAACTGCTGACACGTCCGCTCGATGACGGCGAACCTGTCGTTAATCATCGTGGTGAACGTTGTCTTAATATAATCTTCGAGCCCGTCAAGGTGTTCCTCGATTTGGTCGACCTTGTCTTTCAGGTTGTCCACCCGGTCGTTGAGCTTGTGCTCCTTCAGGTTCTCGATCGCTCGTCTCTTGGGTGCCGGTTCCTTCTCAGCGGATGTTGATGGTACAGCGCTGCTGATGCTGGGTGTTGGTTCACATGATACCGCTTGGGGCGTTTCGTTATTGGTGGAACGGGTAGTCAGAAGCTTCTTGATTTCCATGATCTCGTTTGTCATCTTGCTAATAGTGGCCTCTTGCCTACTGACTTTGGTCTCGAGCTCGTTGTTTTTGCGCCTGAGTGCCTCGTTGGCTTCCTTCAACATCCTCATCGCCTCGTCTTCCCTCGTCTTGCTGCTGTTGTTGCCATCGACGGTCTTGCTGGTGCTAATGGTCTTGGTCGTTGCGGTGGTCGCTGCGGTATTGGAGGTGGTGGTGGTGGTGGCACCCCCCTGTGCTTTCTTGGCAGCGTGCCTTGCTGCATCGGCCCAGCTCACGCGGTCACGTGACTGCGATCGCTTACCGCTAAGGCTACGCTGTCTACTCTCGCTGGCCCTGCGCTTCGAGGCGGAACGTGACGCTCGGCGACCAGCTGGGCCGGCAGGTGTTGCGGTTGCTGACATCAGCGATGGAAATCCCTCAGCTCTGAGCGATGCTCGTTGTTGCTGCTGCGCTTGTTATTCGGCCATCTTGCGCTCCCATTGTCTCCTTGTAACTACGTATGGGACCTTGAACCAATTCTTGCAGACCTTGTCACCGGTCAGATGTGGTCCTCCGCAATATCGGCAAGTGGGGGTACAACTATGGTCTTCCTTGGGGTCAACGGACCCGCAGGCAAAGCAAGCCCTCACGTGAGGGTTTGGACAAACGTCGCGGCGGTGGCCCACCTTTCCGCACTGCTTACATACATCGAATTGTTTTCGATATAGGCTGCACTTGGTGAGAACGGGACCATAGCACACGTAATTCGGGACCTTCAGGCTCTTGAAAGCCACGATGACTGTGGTCGAGACCAATCCTCTTCGCGCTGTCAGGATTGGGGGCTCAATCCCATCGCTCGTGGTCCTTTGCCAAGATTGGAGTACGGCATGAATTCGAAAGTAGCTGGCCCATGCCGTCGTCCAACTTATTTATGCTGAGGTTGTTGATGAAGTGAATAACTGCTTTTCATCGAGAACGAGGAAAATGGGTTTAATTACAGAAATTAAATCAGTCTAACATGACTGCTTGAGAAAAAGAGTATCAGTCCAACATGACTGCATGAGAGAAGTGACTCAGTCTAACATGACTGCTCAAGAGAAGTGTATCCAGCATTCGCACAACAACAGTTTTTATACACTCGGTCCGCCGGCCATACGAGGCGGCGACTGTTCGTTTACTCATCACCAACTCGCCGCTGCTCCACAGATCAGTTTACGTACACAAAGGCAACCGCGTTCTGATGCCCGACGCCGGCGTTGGAGGGGTGCCGTTCCGGGAAGTATCGGCGCCCATCGAGGGTAGCTCGTTGTCCTGCGTCTGGACGAGCATGAGAAGCACCAAAATACGGCTTCCCCACGGCAGCTTGTCCACGCGTGTCATATCAGGTCCACGTTGGGGAACTCCGAAACCATTGTTCACACACCGAACTCGTCCCGTCACAATGTCGATGGGGCTGGAGGAAGGCGGCGGTTTTCAGCACAAAGGCCGCTTCTTCGAACGCCTCCTAGCTGCAGTGACGGAGAGGGTGCGGAATGCGCGTCTTGCCCCCTTGTCGTAATTCAGTGGCGATCCTGCCCTGCAGCTCGCCATTCTTAACAGCGAACGCCTCCTAGCTGCAGTGACGGAGAGGGTGCGGAATGCGCATCTTGCCCCCTTGTCGTAATTTGGTGGCAATTTTGCCTTGTAGCTCGCCATTCTTAGCAGCGCCAAGTGCCAAGGGATTTTTCGAGTTTACAATGTTCCGGTCGATTGCGGCCGTGGAGTCCTCTATCGGGATACCTCTAATAATGCCTTTAACGGTGCCATATGGCTCGGTTTGATATGCGCCAACCACGTGTTCCTTGCCATCAATGCAGATCGATTTTATCTCGGCGTAGCGTGAAGCACGTATATCGTCGGGGATACTCACCACCATGATGTTTTGTTGCAAGTTGGGGCAGAAGGTGTCCGCTGCTCCGTCCTCCCTTGATACGTTCACCGCCGTCATGATGGCTGATGCCACGGTGGCGGTCTGAGTTCTCGCGATGTTAAGGCCTCCCCGAGGCCGCACTATCACCTTGGTCTCCTCCCTCGGTAGAGCGTCCGGCATCCTTGCTGTCCTCGTCACCGAAGCGTTCACGTTCCTGGCAAAGTTCTTCGTCGTAGGTCTTGACTGGCGAGCGGCAGTCCCCTGGCTGGCCAAGTTCTTTATACGCCGGCCTACATGCGACCAGTCTGCATCGTCGTTGAATTCCTCGGTAGAAATTTCTTCCCCTTGAAATTCAACACACATCTGGCTAACGCCGGAATTCGCCGGGTCCCGAACAATGGACGTCTCCATCTCGGTCGACAAATGTTTTCTATATAGCGACCAGCGACATTTCTTGACGATATGACAGAACGATTGGTGACTTGCTTGCACAGAAAGTTGCTTCTTAAGTGGCTTTCTAAAGTACACTTTAAAGTTCAAAATCTGCAGGTATAGGTAGAAGAAATAGGTGGTAGGGCGTGTGGGCTTTGTGACCAAACGCTGTGGTTAATTGCGCCGATGGATTTCAACTGCGCTCTTTATTAAACCCATTGCCCAAATGCTGTTGGCACTGTATTGTTTTAGTAAATACGTATCATTGGAGGTCATTCGCAAACGTGGCAGTAACTTATCGAAATTTACTGCAGTGAATTTTATGGCAGCAATTAGATCAGCTGCAGAAAGGCGTACATATCGGAGCGACTGGGTTGGTTCTCGGGAATCTGCACGCGCTGCTTCCACTCCTACAAACCAATAATGCAGGATAATCGGGAGCACAAAGGAGCAGTAACGTAGTGTTTGACCTTTATAACGGTCGCGTAAACATCACCGCGGTACGATAACGATACGGGTGTCGTCGTGGATTATCGATGTTCTTCAACATCATCATCATCATCATCAGCCTGGTTATGCCCACTGCAGGGCAAAGGCCTCTCCCATACTTCACCAACTACCCCGGTCATGTACTAATTGTGGCCATGTTGTCCCTGCAAACTTCTTAATCTACTCCGCCCACCTAACTTTCTGCCGCCCTCTGCTACGCTTCCCTTCCCTTGGAATCCATTCCGTAACTCTTAATGACCATCGGTTATCTTCTCTCCTCATTACGTGTCCTGCCCATGCCCATTTCTTTTTCTTGATTTCAAGTAAGATATCATTTACTCGCGTTTGTTGGCTCACCCAATCATGTTCTTCAACGAATTCCGACAAGAATAAAAATTTCTGGCACAACGTAGAACAAGTGCTTCATAGCCCTCGGAAAACCAGGTTACCTGTGATTTTTTCTTAAACCATGCTAGGGGTATTTGCAACCTTACAAGGCGGTAGCAAAAGCATAATTTCACTTGTAACCGTTCGTATGTCTGTAACTATAGTAAGGCCGCCCCGGTGGCTTAGCGACAATATGCCGTTACGCTGCCAAGGTCGAGGGCGCGATGTCAAATCTGGGCGCGGTGGCCGCCTTTCGATGGGGGCGAAATGCAAAATAGCCCGTGTACCGTGCCTTTGGTACGCGTTAAAAGACCCCAAAAGGACAAAATTAATTCGGAATCCCGCGCTACGGCGTACCTCATAGTAATATTGCGGGTTTGGCACACAGAACCCAACAATTTCATTTCAATTAGTGAAGTAAAGGTCCTCTGCTACACCCTTCTTTTAAGTTCGACGTCACTTCCTAATCATCTACACGGATACTATAGATGAAAATGAAATGATTAGGTTGATGCGTTACGTCATCTTCGCCCATATAATGAATTGTTCCAAAGCGCCTATACAATATTGAAAATTCACGCTATACGGTTCAAGCGACCGTGGCTTTACAGCAAGATCTCGCGAAACTTTAATGACTTCTTCGTCTAAGTTTGGTGACACACTCAAAAAAAAAAAAAGTGGCAACGCTGCTCGTCGGTTCCAGCGTAATCGATTGTGCTCGCAAATGCGTTCAGGAACGCACGCGATCTGGTGAGACAGGGCTATTCCTCACTATATAGAAACGTAGAGAACATTCGAGGGAGCACCGATACATTAACGCGCATCCTTCGCTGAGCGATTACATTATAACAATGATTGGCCGGTGAAAAAAGATCGACAAAAGCCATTAACGATTTACACGCGCGCCTAAATGATCTTACTGCCTATTTTCCCGGGATTGCGCTCTTCGCTAGAATTGTACGTCATATGTAGTAGCGTACTTAGAAATGAAAAGAAACAAAGGTGTCTTATGAAACAAGACGGCGGGAATATTTAGTGGCAATTCACGAGGAGCATTTGAAATCTTGAGAATTCTGATTTATATACGGAATCAGTGCAACGGCATTGACGAGTTAGTCAAGCACTCGGGAATGCAAGGCTCGCTAAATTGTATTGAATGTGTTGAGTGTGCACACACAACGTACGTGAGCACTGGGTTGCCTTCTTAAGGTCGTCGTGTGACAAACGGGTTGAGACAGTTTTCCTCCAGCGCTGACAACAGTGTACGGCGTTTTTTGCTACGACCAGGAGACCACGCCAGTGACCCCGCAAGACCGGCTTTCCAAAGCACCGACACCTCGACCGGAAAGTGGAACGGAATCTCCGGTCGGGTCACGGCAGAGAAACGCAGTTCCGGCCAACCAGAACATGGTTACCGCTGGTCGCGAAGGCAAGGGTAAAAGATCGCCACTAAGAAGTCGCAGTCGTACACGGAGTGCGGTACCGACTCCGGTACCGACTCCGGTACCCGGCAGCGCGGTGATCGCCAGCGTCAGCGCCGCCGTAGCGTCCAAAGAACCCCGGCCAACCTACAGCGTGGAAGATACGCATACTCCCGCGACTCCAGTCGCTGGCCAGCAGGTTCTACCCGAGCAGCACCCGAGACCCGAGAGTGCAGCCGTGCCAGCTCCTGGCACGAAACAAGGCCCACAGATCTCGGAACCACCCGTGATAGTCCCGGTGAAAGACCCCCATGAAGCGGGCAGGCCTTGGGAGAATCCACTCATGGTGAGCTATGTTAGTTCGCCCGCACCATGCTACTATCAGCCCTATGCGGTGCACTCGAGCAACGACTCATTATTCGGCGTGAAGATTCGGAGGCGAAGGAGATTTGGAGTTCTGTGATCGATGCGGCTCGACGTACAGCCACTTTTGTTACGTGTAAGGCGATTCGTCTCCATCGTATCCCACGTGTTATTGTTGCGTTAAGCCAGAAAGACAGAAATGCGTGTAGTGAGTGAATGCTGCCTTGGAACCCATGACGACCTCGCACCATGTGAAAAGTACCGCCAGTCAAATAGCAATCAAGTGCACTTTTGTTCAATGATTTAACTGTCAATTGTGAAGGACTGCGAAGAGAAGATAACGAAGGCTAACGAAGGCACCCGCCATCGTTATTGTCTTACTGACAATAACGATGGCGGGTGCCTTGGCTTGGCAAGAACGTGGCTTGGCAACTGCATTTTAGAAACGACTGCTTTCGTAGGACACGTATTCTTCGTAATTTACGGGTATGCACGGCGCCAAAGCCAAACGATTCACGCTTCCACAACGCCCGCCCGCAAGCTCACGTGCTTCTCATTTCGGAGTTTCCCATTTGTTTCAGAGCCTGTACACGCCCGAGGGTGGCTTGCAGCCGATGGCCTACGCCGTGTTCGCCTTCATCTGGCTCGCCTTCGTGGCTCTGCTGTTCTACTTGTTGATTCGGCAGAGCTCCGAAAGGGCCCACGGCGCCTGCGATACACTGGCGTGCGAGTCCTACTCCAGGCTGCTGCTCGCCTCCACCAACTCGTCGGTCAAGCCGTGCGAAAGCTTCAGCCGCTACGTCTGCGACGGCTGGCGCAGCGGCCACGACTTGACCGTCGGCGAGGACACCATTCTCGCGGCACTCGACGGGGTCTATCGTTCGGCGGCGGGCAGCGAGATGCCGGCCAACGGTCAGAATGCGACGCAGCGCGCGACCGCCTTCTACCTGAGCTGCGCGTGCGTCGGCAGGGGCGAGTGCGACGAGCTGCAGAAGGTGAAGGCGGCGCTGCGAGAGGCGGGCATCGTCTGGCCGCACAGGGCAGGCAGTCCGGCTGTCGTGAAGACGCTGCTCTACACGTCGATGAGACTGCGCTGGCCCAGCCTCCTCGACCTCGAGGTTGTGCCGCGCGAGAGGGACACTCACATTTACCTACGAATATCGCCATGGTTCTTTAGCCTAAGTTCCAAGCTCGCGGAGCACCAGCGTTCGCCTGGCGCTCGGAAGCGATACTTCGACGTTCTGAGATATAACTTCAAGAGCGAAGGAGACATCGTTACGGATGAAGACATCGTGACATTTGAGGATACCCACAGCGTGGAACTTGGCATTGTGCGCGCTTTAGGTAGCTACCAGAGCACAAGAGACGGCGGGACAACCAGTGACTTGTACATGTACTGGACGACCAAGGGCTCTCATGCGATTTGGATTGACGCTTTGCGTGAATACGGCGTCGAGGTGGGCGAAAATGATGAGATCGTGTTCATTACCAATACTCCCACTTTCGTGACTCGTTTCCACGCGAGGTGGGATCAATACCATGAGGATAAAATGCACATGTTCCTGTCCTGGGGCACCGTCCAGGTGGCGGCACTGTTCTCGAACCAGATGTTGCAGGCCAACTTCTACGGCAGCGCGTCAAAAGCAAGGGTCAGTCATGGCGCGTACTGCTTCAGCAAGACGCTCCTCTTCGTTGGCGACGAGGCACTTTACGCGTAAGATAATTTGTGTGGCTCATAGAAGTACCGCGGGTGTCTCAGCTAACTTGTGACAAACGTTTAAAAACATCATGTATGCGCTACGCCTATCCAGCATTCCTTGGTGTTTTCTTTAGTGACCCCAAATACTTTTGCTGTGAGCTTATGTCAATAATTATTAAATTTTTATCTAACCGAAATGAAAATACTGATATAGGCTAAATATTGCTGCAACATAATTGTTACGATACTATGGTAAGATTACTCCACATATCACCTACGGTTTGTTAAGGGCAAATGAGCTGCACAATTTCATACGTGGACATATGTTGCCCTAAAGTTTGGTCATAGATGGTAATGTGAAACACCAATCTATTTGAAATGTATTTAGTTATAAGTAGTCCTTGCAGATGGTTACTTTTCACGTAACTTTCTATAAACGAAACAAATTCGCATTGGCCGCATTGTCACGCGTAGTTTTATACCAACTCATGAAACATACATTAAGCTACACGTGGCAAATTAACGCAGAATTCCGTCAGATTTGGAACGCGTCTTCAGAAAGCAGGTTTTCTTTGCCGTCGGCGTCTAGCCAAGAACATCAGTCAAGATTAAAACAAAATTTGCGTTTCTTAGGCATCTAACATGATTTTACATTAGCTTTGCTCCACCCGTTTGGAGATGATCCAGCGGTGAAGGAAGCCGTATAGCTGTCCTGCGTCCAGAATCTGAGCACGCTCACAAAGACGAAGCTGCCCTTCAGGTACCGGAGAGAATTCCTGCCAGAGGAGTCGGTTCCCGTGGCCGAGACGGTCGTCGCGGACGTTCGCCGAGCCCTGGAACGCCGCGTTGGCCGTTGGAGTCGATACGACCGCAGCGTCACCATCGTCGGCGACTGGCTCTCCACGAGAACAGCGCTCAAGTACCTGCACAATGAGCGCAGAGCCAACGCCAGCGCCGAGGCCCTGCAAACGAGTGCGTCACCGCTTCCCTTGATCTCGCAATACTGCAGCTCAGCTGTGCATCCGTAATGGTAACAGCGCGAACAGGACGGCGACCTGTGCCCTTTCGTCCTGTGCCCTTTCACGGATTGAAAGGGCACAGGACGAGCGCTCGTCCTTTCACCCCGCCGCCATCTTGTTCGCGCTGTTACCATTCCGAATGCATACCAACTTGCCCAACTTTCCACTTTAATGCAGCTATGCAATCGCAATGGCATTATGCACTCTACGCGACATATACTTAGCTCGAAAGGCCGCGGAGGCCCATTGGCTTAGCCATTCTGCTCTAATTTCGTGGTCGCGGATTTGATTCACACGCCTGGCGGCCACGTCGGCGAACCCTGTGTGCTGGCAACTGCTGACTCAGAGCCCCATTGTTGGTTCGTAACATCAAAGCAATTAGGTCAGTCAGTCTGGACGAGTGTGAATAATTACGAGTTTGGTGCCAACCCCTGCACGACCACGCCATATCGTATAAAAAGCCATGTCAAAAACTGTCGTATGGTTTTATGGAGGCTCATTGCCCAACCAACTGCGTAATAAATAGTTATGCAAAGTATAATTGATTTTTATGCGAAGCATACTAGCCGCACAACCACACTCTTCCTTGCTGCGCCGCGCGCGGCCGCGTAGCTACCATATGACGTTATAACAGCTGCAAAAGCGGAGGCTCAACTTGTGCGCTCGCTTGCGGCCGCCTAGCTACATAGCCGGGTCTCAGCTCGTGCGCTCGCCTGCATGAGCTGTTTCTTCGTCTAGCCGAACCAAATATAGCCAAGCAACAGCAGTTCACCAGGCTAAACAGTGGTTCAAGAATTAAATAAAGGCTAGTATGATTCGCATCCTGGGCTTAACCTTAGCTAAGCCACAGCCATTTTTTTATTAGAAATATAGGTATGCTTGTTGGGGCACGAAAGAAACGCGAAAATTTGGGTTCTGAGAAAATATGCAACACAGAATTGAAATACCTCTAGCGCTCACAAATGAAACAAATAAAACAACTAAAAGTCACCAAATTAGTAGCATGTCTCCTCCTGATTCTTGTTTTTGTCTAATCTTGTCCATCTGACACATAATTTAAATTTCTAGGTTGTTATGAAGCACCAGCACTGTAGCAGCAGACCTTCAGATTGAGCGGCTGGTTTATCGTACGGAAAGATTTTGCTTTGTAAAGGCCATGTTCTATTGCAACTGGTTTCAAAACGTCAATTCTGCCTTTCTCAACGTTAATGGAATGACAGAGAACGTCGGATACCGTAAACACGAGAATCTGAGGTTTCGAATGTGTGCCCTTGGTTTCCCTTTGCCAACTCGTACTATCGAAGCACTTACTCAGGGTAAGGCAACGTCTAACGCAGTGCCAAAATCTATATTTGTTACCTTCCATTGTAGATACTTATGCCAGAATACCGCAGGCCCATTTTCTGCATCAATGACCAATCTTCAAAACACTTCCTGAGGCGCTTTCGTCACCGCGTCCTTGGCGCACGGTGACTTTCGTGTATTGATTCCCGATAACTTATGTTTCCCTCACCTTCACCCTCCGATCTTTTACCACAATGTAGCTACTCGCATAGATGAGAAAACTACACCGTACAAACACCTCAGAGAAAGGCAATTAGCTATTCATTTAACCCACACAAACGCCAGGCTAGTGTAAAACGTGTTTTAAATGTGGTGCGCCTCCGTTCTGAGAGTTTGTTTTGAAGCCTTATCAGTTCTCTTAACATGATGTTAACGTCAGAAAAAGTAGTAAATGCCACACAATCCGATCATTTTTTTTGTTACACATTTTACCGCTGCTTTTGCTAGTATACATTAATGATATAATAGCATTCACTTACGACAGCGTAAATATTAAATTGCTCGCGGGTGGCTGCTTGCATTACAAAGTGATTAACGATGCTGATGACGAAGTAATCCCGAATAAAAGTCTTACAGCGATTTCTGACTGGTGCGATAGCTGGGACATGAAACCTAATGAAGAGAAAACAGTTTTTAAGCGCATAAACAACAAAAAACATCGGCTGCCATATTAATACACTATTAACCAATCAGCAGTCACTGAAACCGACTCGTTTGAATATTTAAATGTAACAGTCAACAATCGCTTGAACTGGTCGCAACACATCGATGTTTCTGCGTCTGCTTGGCGCAAACTTGACCTGCTAAGACACACGCTGGAACACTCACCTCCATCCGTGAAACTCTACGTGCAACATATATATATATATATATATATATATATATATATATATATATATATATATATATATATATATATATATATATATATATATATATATATATATATATATAGTAGGCAAAGAGGGTTTCTTCAGGCTACCTTTCAAACGTAAAGAACTTGAGTGGTGCTACAAGGTAAACAGAACAAGTATTTAATTTCGACAGTTTCGATCGGTGGACCGATCTTCGTCAGGGTTTACAAAAAAATGGCAGTTCGGCCGTGGTAGGGAAGACACCAGACCGGGTACCCGGTCGTTCTTACATACATCAATCCGAGAGGAACAGTTATATATATATATATATATATATATATATATATATATATATATATATATATATATATATATATATATATATATATATATTGTTACGTAGGAAGACGCAGACGAAAAGCTATGTACAAGTATATTTGCAATAGAATACGCTGCGCTTGGTCAATAGGCAACAGCCCGCGCTAGCTCCTTATCGTCGTCGTCATCTTCGCACTGCTCGCCTTTTCGTGATCGCACATATTGTTCCGCAGCACACTACCCCCGGCTGCAAACGCGCCGTCCCGGAGCGACTAAAGATCGGACTCGGAAGCAGTGTATTAGGCCTTGAGCCTACTGACATGCACGACATCACTTGATGCCAGAAGAGGGGACGAGGTTCAACCCACAGGAGCAATTTCGTAAGTCACAGGCGTCACCTGGCGCAGCACGCGGTAGGGCCCTGTGTATCGCGAAAGGAGCTTCTCTGAAAGTCCGACGTGGAGGGAGGGCGACCACAGGAGCACGAGCGCACCAGGCGAAAACTGTACGTCACGATGGCGGTCGTTGTAATGACACTGCTGAGTGGCTTGTGAGGTCGTCAATCGAGCACGGGCAAGCTGGCGTGCATGGTCGGCGAGGGCGATGGCGTCGCGCGCATACTCGCTTGTTGAGATCGCAGCAGGAGGAAGTGCCGTACGTCTAGGGGCAAGGTACGTTCGCGACCGTACAGTAGATAAAATGGAGAAAATCCGGCGGTGTCGTGCCGGGAAGAATTGTACGCAAATGGTACGTAAGGAAGGGCAATGTCCCAGTCGTGGTGGTCTTTGGAAACGTACTTGGACAGCATATCGGCAAGAGTACGGTTTAACCGCTCTGTCAGGCCATTGGTTTGAGGATGGTATGAGGTAGTCAGTTTGTGTTGAATGGAGCAGGAACGCACCAACGTCAGCGATAACTTTCGAGAGGAAGTTTCGACCACGGTCAGTAAGCAGCTGTCGCGGTGCGCCATGAAGCAAGATAATGTCACGCAAGAGAAAGTCCGCGACGTTAGTGGCGCGACTGGTAGGGAGAGCCCGAGTGATAGCGTATCGGGTGGCGTAATCAGTCGCGACGGCTACCCATTTGTTCCCAGAGGATGACATGGGAAAGGGACCGAGCAGGTCTAATCCAACACGAAAGAACGGTTCTACAGGGACGGTGATCGGCTGGAAATGACTGGCAGGTAGCACCTGAGGTGTTTTCCGACGCTGGCAGCGATCACAGGCAGCAGCATAGCGTCGAACGGAGCGAGCGAGAGCAGGCCAATAAAAGCGGCAGCGGACGCGGTCGTACGTGCGGGTTACCCCAAGATGTCCTGCAGTGGGTGCGTCATGCATCTCAAAGAGCACAGTCTGTCGTAGCTGTTTTGGCACGACAAGAAGAAGATCAGAGCCGTCAGGAAGGAAGTTCCTTCGATAAAGAATGCCGCCCTGGAGGACATATCGGTGAACGGATGGGTCGGTAGGTGTTGAGCTCAGACGCTCAATAAGTGCTCGCAGCGATAGGTCTCGGTACTGCTCATCGGCGATGTTAGCGAAGGCAGACACAGAGAAAATGCCATTGGCGCTGCTACTGTCCGCGTCGTCAGGCTCATCGACCGGGTAGCGAGACAGGCAGTCAGCGTCCTTGTGTAGAAGGCCAGATTTATAGGTGGCAGTATACGAATATTCTTGGAGGCGTAAGGCCCAGCGACCAAGTCTTCCTGTAGGATCTTTCAGTGAGCATAACCAGCAAAACGCGTGATGGTCTGTGACAACGGAAAAGGGTCGGCCATATAAGTATGGGCGGAATTTCGCAACTGCCCTTTCCCCAGTGTAGGGTAGCCAAGCGGGCTCAGTCCTGGTTAACCTCCCTACCTTTCCTTTATCATTTGCTCTCTCTCTCTCGCAACTGCCCAAACTAGGGCCAGACACTTACGCTCAGTGATGGAATAGTTGCGCTCCGCGTGTGAGAGGAGCCTGCTGGCGTAAGCGATAACACGGTCGTGGCCATACTGGCGTTGTGCCAGTACTGCGCCAGTTCCGTGACCGCTGGCATCAGTACGGACTTCGGTAGGCGCAGAAGGATCGAAATGGGCCAGAACGGGAGGCGTTGTGAGAATGTGGATTAGATGTCAGAATGCAGAGGCCTCGTTATCGCCCCACTGGAAAGGGGCGTCTTTTTTCAAAAGCTCAGTTAGTGGTCGTGCTATAGCGGCGAAATTTCTCACGAAACGGCGGAAGTACGAACAAAGGCTGATGAAGCTGCGCACATCCTTGACACACTTCGGAACAGGGAAGTGCGCAACAGCATGGATCTTGCCTGGGTCCAGTTGCACTCCGTTCGCGTCAACGAGATGTCCAAGGACGGTAACCTGGCGACGGCCGAATTGACACTTCGATGCATTGAGTTGTAAACCGGCTCGACGATAAACGTCCAGGACTGCTGAGAGGCGCTCGAGGTGCGTAGCGAACGTTGGGGAGAATATGATAACGTCATCCAAGTAGCACAGGCACGTGGACCATTTGAAACCGTGAAGAAGGTAGTCCATCCTGCGTTCAAAAGTGGCAGGGGCGTTACATAGACCGAACGGCATCACTTTGAATTGATAAAGACCGTCGGGTGTTACAAAAGCAGTCTTCTCGCGGTAGAGTTCGTCCACGGCAATCTGCCAGTAGCCGGAGCGAAGGTCAATAGAGGAGAAATGGCGAGCACCGTGGAGGCAGTCAAGGGCATCATCAATCCGAGGTAGGGAATACACGTCCTTTTTGGTAACCCTGTTAAGGTGCTGATAGTCCACGCAAAAGCGCCATAAGCCACCCTTCTTTTTGACCAGTACAACAAGTGACGCCCATGGACTATATGATGGTTCAATAATGTTCTTGGCAAGCATATTGCGAACTTCTGCGTGAATAACTTGACGCTCAGCTGGTGACACTCGATACGGGCGCCGATGAAAAGGAGGGGCATCCCCGGTATTAATGCGATGTTTGACAGCTGTATTTTGGGCTAAAGGACGATCGTTAAAGTCGAAAATATCGTGGTAAGAAAACAGAACGCGGTACAGTTCATGAGCGTGCTCGGACGGCAAGTCGGGCGCAATCATTTTCTGTAAGTCAGCGATGGTACAATTTGCCGACTGCGATGGTAGAGGAGCATCGGATGAACTGTCGTCTACTGCAATGGATGCTACTGAGTGATCCGCGAATGAGAAAAGTTGGGCCAGAGACATCCCGCGTGGCAGCACTTGTGTCGTCAAGCCAAAGTTGACCACTGGCAAGCAGACGCAATTCGCTGTAATAGATAAAACTGCATGAGGTACTGTGATCCCGTGTTGAAGGAGAACGTCTTGCATAGGAGCCGCGATGTAGTGACCGTCGGGGACTGGTGGGGAAGACACTAGGTCAACGTAGGTCGATGCCGAAGGTGGCAAGCGAACGAAGTCGACGGAACTGAGGCGACTGGGGTGTGGTTCAGCATGATCCAGAACAGGCAGGTCAAGGCGGAGAGTACTGGCGGAACAATTGATGAGAGCAGAATGTGCGGAGAGGAAGTCTAAGCTGAGGATGATGTCATGGGGACAGTGGGCGATGACTGTGAATAGCACGATTGTTGAGCGATCGGCGAAGGAGACGCGGGCTGTACACATACCAATTACGGGGGCTGTTCCGCCATCGGCGACACGGACAACAGGCGTGGTGGCGGGCGTGATAATTTTCTTGAGCCGGTTACGAAGGTCAGCGCTCATTACGGACAAATGTGCCCCAGTGTCTATGAGTGCAGACATAAAAACACCGTCAACTTGAACGTAAAGAAGGTTCAGATGAGTGGGCAACGTCAGCAGAGGATTTGCCGGCGTAGGGAGCAATGCAGCGTCACCTCGAGGCGCTGCATCGTCTAGTTTCCCGGCTGGGAGCGGCGTCCGAAGGGAGTCGGCGAATAGGGGCGACGGGGCTGGGGAGAGCGAGATTGTCGTTGTTGGGGCGAAGGCGAACGAGAATAGGAACGGTTCGGTGCAGGAGAATCAGCGGCTGCGCTATCGGAGCGTGCGACATAGGGACGAGGAGGGCCACCTGGGGGGCGAGAGTAGGCGGTATAAGTAGACCGGGTCTGGAAACTCCAGCGACTGCGACAGTGCCGAGAAATGTGCCTGGTTCGATGGCAGAGGAAACAAATGGGCTTGTCGTCAGCAGTCCGCCATTCAGATGGGTTGCGGAAACGTGGTGGGTAAGAAGGTGCGGGACGGGGCGGAATCGAAGAAGGCGGGCGGGTATCAGGACGATGGGCCGAGCAGATGGTGTGAAGACCTATGTTTTTGAACTCTTGGCGGACAACTGCCTGGATCAGCGATACCGTGACTGCAGATGTGTTGGTGGGACTGGACTCCAAAACAGCCGGATAGGCGGCCTCGATCTCACGCCGGACGATCCTGGCAACATCGACAGTGTTGTTGGGACGAGGAGTGTCGGCACAGGAAGATGTCCCTGGGGTGCTGGGCAGACGGGCAAACTGCTGGTCAATGCGTCGGCTTTTAGCGAGTTCCAGGCGGCGGCACTCCTTTATAACAGCATCCACCGTCACGACGTTGTTGCAAACGAGCAAGTTGAAGGCGTCATCGGCAATGCCTTTGAGGATGTGGGCAACCTTGTCGGACTCAGTCATGTGGGTGTCAACTTTGCGGCACAGAGCCACGACGTCCTGAATGTACGTGACATAGGGCTCTGTTGACGTCTGCACACGGCCGGAAAGCGCCTTCTGCGCGGCAAGTTGGTGACCGTAGGGGTTGCTGAACAAGTCCCGAAGCTGTGTCTTAAGTGTATCCCAACTGGTGAGCTCATCTTCGTGCGTGCGATACCAAACTCTAGGTGTGCCACCGAGGTAAAAGACTACGTTGGCGAGCATAATAGTAGGGTCCCACCGGTTATTGCGGCTGACATGTTCATACAGGCTGATCCAGTCATCGACGTCGTCCCCATCTTTGCCCGAGAATACGCCAGGATCAGAGGGAGCGGGGAGAGCGATGTAGGTCGTCGAAGTGGCAGCCGGTGTCGGAGCCGGGGGAGTCCGGTTGTCGTCGCCTGGAGCTATGAAGGAAGGCTCGACGTACCGTCCACTGCGCAGCTCCGTGACGAGGTACAGGGAACGTCCACTTCCACCAGATATGTTACGTAGGAAGACGCAGACGAAAAGCTATGTACAAGTATATTCACAATAAAATACGCAGCGCTTGGCCAAGAGGCAACAACCCGCGCTAGCTTCTCATCGTCGTCGTCGTCTTCGCACTGCTCGCCTTTTCATGATCGCACATATTGTTCCGTAGCAATATATATATAGCATATCAGGAAGTGTTTCGGAAATTGGTAATTGATGAGGTAAATGCCTGCGGTATTCTGGTATAAGTATGTAACTGGGTACACTGGAGGGAAACAATTGTAAATTTTGGCACTCTGTCAGGCATTGTCTGACATGATGAGCTTTTGAGCGATTAGTGCGGTGCAAGATATTCGCGGTTTCTCTTCGACGGGATGTTTACACTGTGTTCTTTGACGTCGTTGTCCCTAAAGGCCGACTCCAGGCAGACATGGGCAAGTCGCTGGTGGACAACTGGCGTCTGGTTCCGCGGGCTGCTCTGTCCGACCCGACATTCAGTCGGGTGTCGAGTGCCATCGAGAAGCTCCGGCTATACGTGCTCCAAAACGGCAGCGTGCCGCACGGACCCGACCTGTCCCTGTTGCCGTACGCGTTCAGCTTCCCCTACTTCGACGCCAAGGCCTCGGCCGTCTTCAACTACGCCGGAGTGGGCAGCCTTGTTGCGCAGGGGCTCGGGGAGCTGTTCCTGGATGCTTACTCCAAGTCCGAAATAGACCCCGCCGTCAAGAAGTACCTGGAGTGCATGCAAGGCAGCTCTGTGTCTTCGGTGAGCAGGGAATGAACTTTCAGCGAGGGTTATCGAACAGCTGCCACGAGTGGAAACCACTCGAATCGGTGATAGTAACATTTGCATACCTTGCACGCGCCGCTGCTCTCCGCATAGTACAAACGGAGAGACGGCAGATAGAGGCGAAAAAAAAAGAAAACAGCGCATCTGTGCGACCTTGCAGAATCACAATCTGATTCCACGAGAAGAAGAAGAAGGAAAACTTTATTAAAAAGAATGGTCCGGCATCTTTGATTGGGGTGGCCTCAGGTAGCGGCTCGAAGTCCGTGGACTCGGGCGGCGTCATCGGCTTGAAGATGCCGCCCGATACGCCAGCCGTTGCACGCAGTAAATGTAAGTTCAGAAATTACTTGGCACAATTGTAGTTGGGTCTGAAACGTTAAGCCTGCTTGACTCATCACCTGAAGCATATTTCCGCCGAAACTGAGCTCAATGAACCGTATAGTTCTTCTAGGAATCTGGGAATGGCCGTATGACGATTTGTAGAAATTGTTAACATATTCTACAAATCCCGTAATTACCTGGTGCATTTGAAACTTTGCCCGCCCATCACGCATATTATACTCATAAATGCATAAACTAAATTTCTTTGTATTTAACATGCACAAACTGAAATTGACGAGTACATTGGAAAATTCGCAATGCCAAGTCTGGAATGCAGTCCTCAATTTCAAATTGCATTCACAGGCAGAGGGGAAAAATCCGCGTTATCGCGCAATCCCTGGTCCGTATACTTTTGCTCACGGGTGTACCTACTAACGTACACGCAATGAATAATCTATGTTTTTCAGGACATCGTGAATAGACGCGGGCAACGTTTCCGGGCATTTCTAGTCGCACAAAAACCATTGCTGTAATAGTTTATCCACTGCCGTATGTGGGGATGGATGCCACGCCCCAATGTAAACATGCATTGCAACCGAACCCGCAAGCCATGGAAGTTACACGCGTCGTTCGCAATTCATGCGGGATTGTTCGTCACACGCCGCCGTTCCGAGGTGTGGACGTCAGCGCCAGAGTTGCGGAGTGGGGCTTTTCATTCCATCCACTCCATTCCGGAGTGTTGAGATTCTCATAATTCCACTCCATCTAACGCCTCGGCATGCTTAATATTGGATCATTCCCACTCCTGCACTGGCTTATAGTTAATAAATTCCGTTCCTCCAAGTTTAATAAGTGTGAAACAATTTCTCTATAGTTACTTAACACTTGAGCCTTTGCGTGTGTAGTAAGTGAAAAGCATACTTTGGTGCCTTAACAACGTTTCAAATAATGATCCGTACTATTTCTCCGCAAAAGAAGCAAACGCGCTCATTGCATTTTACCTTCGCAGTGCGTTGTTTCCTGTAATCTCAAATATCTACTGTTATTGACAATAGATACATGTGTTCGGTGCGCAGGTGGAAGTATCGAATAAGTGGCGTTATTGCAAAATGCGTTCAGTTCTTGCGACCATAATACACGCATATCTACAAAACATGCCAGTTTCGGAAAAATGGACCAGCAGCTTCTCACGTGCATGGTGGCTTTTTTTCGAAGTTCCTCCCACCTGAGAACAAGTGAATAAAGAGCAAAAAAAAAAAGCAAAGGCACAGTCACTTTCTAGGCTTCTTCAATTAAATAAAAAAAATAAGAAAAGCTCCATAGTGACTGACGCCTTCATAATCACTTTCGTTTCATGGTGTTTACACAGTTTTTCTTACATTTAGGATTAAGCCTAATGTTTTCTTTAGCCAAATAATTTTAGACAGCAAGGTGCAGCGATCCGGCAAATACTATTAGCCTACTGTACCCACTCGTGACCGATGAAGTTAGCGTCAGTTTAGCTGCTCACACGCTTGGCGGTTCATGACAACATCGCACGCGGCGATGCAAGCAAGGTTTGCCTTCTAAATAGAAAGCATCCGCCATATCCAAAAATCAGTACTACTTATGCAACAGTATCTATTCGAGTAAAGCAAAGTACAAAATAATATTACATCGTTGTGCGTGTCGTGCCTCCAGCCAGATTATTCTGTCGCTTATATGGCTAAAATAAAAGCGAAACACATTCACATATTTTCCCTAAAGACGCTACTATTTGTTTAAACTTCACTAGCATATTAACGGCCACCATATTTTCTAGCGCACCTCGCTGACCACCTGTTATCTCGCCCTCTCAGTCCTATACAGTGTCCAATCGCTTGCTCTTGCTACATTAATTCCCCAGCACTAAACGATGCTGTCTTTAAAATCACTTCAACATTGTAACGCAGAAAGGCTTCTGGGTCTTCGGAAATGCAGAATACTGTGTCGCATATCTTTATCGTGACTGAGGTGGTCACCTATTGGTAGATACAGGGAGATACGGTTTTGAATAAGTATTGAGAAATTTAATAAAATTGACCAAGGGTGCTATGCAGGATGCGTCGAGTTTGGCGAAACTCGGGATCTTCACGAGCTCTGGCGACACCCCAAGATGAAAGCACGAATGGTACCGAGACACAGTTTATCTTTCGACAAGCCTCCAGTTTCATTGGTTTCTCTAGATTCACTCTGGCTGGCTATCATTCCTTGGGCGTTGCCTTCTGGGCGGTCGACAAACTGGGGCTCACGTGATCATACCGTCGGTGCATGGTCGTGCCTTCTTTCACTTGTTTGTCGTTCCACCGAGTGCATTACATGCAGAAGCAAGTTGTAAAACAAATGCATTTAGTACAATATTATTAGTTACTTTAACGTGGTTTAGAAGCATTTTGAAGCTTACGAGATGTGAACTGAATGCGTCTTAGACTAATTTGTAATTTAGTACGCTTCGCATTATACCACGAGGGAGCGCTGTAGTGGCGTCATCACATCCATTCACCGGGCAAGCATGGCGGCTAAGCATCAGAGAGGCCCAGTGTAAACAAACCCGTACAACGAGCTTGCAGTGCGCGACGTAGTGATCAGGCTCGACGAAGGCCACTATTTCTTGGATAGTTCTGTTCCTCCGTGGGCAATCTTCCCGTGCACCCGGTAAGACTGCCAATAGCTTCGGCGATTTTACAGATCGCAACGCGCACCTACTGTTCACGGCGAAGTGCTGAAGAAACAACTTGTCCGGTGCTGCTTCTGCGAGTGCGCTGAGTTCCTCCACTCTGCGTGACTGCGAGCGTCACGAACATTACATAGTGTGGGCAAAAGGTAGACATCCTATATAGCTACGATGCGACGAGGTGGTACCGACGATGGATCTCGCTACCAACACAGTGAAGGAGACTTCGACAAACTGCAGATAAGTATATTTCTACTGTTTCATATTTAGCATAATAAGAGTGCACGGATTAAGTCACTTTCGTAGTAACGAACTGAATGTCCAGCAGTTTAAAGAAGGCAGTGAGAACCAATGAGTGTTCGTGCTTTTACGTGCAAGTGGGCCCGCGAAACAATGGAATAGATGAAGGTAACCTTCACTAACTTGGTGAGGCAACAGAAATTCATGAGTGACATTAAGCTAGAAAATTTATGGAAAAGTATTTTTATCCAAGTGAAATATCAATAGCAAGTACTGATATAAAGGAGGAAACTTATACAAAAATTTCATGGGTTGAACAGCACATGGAAGGCATTACCGAATCGTGATCGCCACGTTACCGCTATCCTTGAAAAAAGTCTAGAATCATTGCACTCCACCGGTTATGCAATATGGGACATAAACCTGGAGGTTAACAAAGAAACTTGAGATGTCAAGGACTGTGTAGAAAGCGAAGTAACAAAAATTGTTGCAGATAGCATTAAGGCAGAAAGACAGTGGCGTAGTAAACCGTGGCAACTGATATGCTAGTTGAGATTAAAAAAGAAAGGAATCGGCAGGCAGGCCATGCACGTATTCGATCACTTGTTGCCAATTCATATCAGGTGATTACATAAGCATTACAGAATGAATATCAAGGAGAGAGAACTACAGCCAAGGATGGTAGAAAATTGCGTAATGGGACAAGAATATGATGTTTGTAGGCATAGGATGCAATCAGCTCGTATAAGACGGGATTGTAGGGTGAGGCATTTGTTTTGCAGCGAACAAAAATAGGTTTGTAGTGCTGACAGTAGAGACTCGTGAAGGTGCAGGGCTACCTCAGCTGCTGGCACACTAATCAACATGACAATTGGCTCTGAAAAAGAAAACCCCAGTTTTGAAAAATAAAGCAATGTTGTCCCAACGCATTGTTTTACTAAGCATACTACACTAGAGGCTTCCACATTAAAGGGCACTTAGTACTAATAGTGCAACGAGCATTTTTCTTTGTAAATAATGGTTTGTATGTGGCTGATTCATTCCAATACACTTTTTTGCAGCAAAACATTCTGCTGCTGGAGCCACTCAACCGCCTGGTGGCAGTAGGCGAGCGCCAGGCACGTGCTCTTGAGAGTGTGGCAAAGGTCCAGAGGGCTGCTCCGCAACAGTAGTATCGGTGCCCTCACTGCTGTCCTGTCGAGCCCACAGAAGGCACCTTATAAAGGAGCTTTCAGTTTAATATTTTGTTTATTATTCAAGAACATGAATAAAATTATTGCAGTAAACATTGTGCTGTGCATATTAGGAGACTTATAACATGCACTTTGTGTCCTTTCAAAATAGGCAAAAACGTAAGACAACCTGTGCCACTCTTGGACCATGTAAATAAAAAATACACTAATGCAGCATACACGTCATCATGCTGTTTGTTCTTTCTATGTGCAAGAATACTGTGCGTGTTCATTAGCCACAAGATGAACGGTGTGTGTAATTCACAATGAAGAAAGGAAACAGCAGGAGCTTAATAATGCTATCACCTATAGACTGTGCATATGACTGCAACACTCCCCGATTCAAATGTGCCATTACATGCATGTTCGATACCACATATTCTTTAACATTGTCTTATAATTGCATGTACCATATTTCGCACATCTTAAGCCCTTGCATAGCACACTTCTGATGTACCCATTTCATAGGCCAAATAATTGTACACTTTGTCCTTTTGTGTTGTATGAAAAGCAGCATCCTTTACAGTCGGATAAAACTTCAGAAGACAGGAGAGGCCCCACCCAGATGACCAAAGCGCAGCAGCCGATTGCCTACACGTCTAAAGAAATAGTCCCTCTCCAATGAGCAATATTAGTCTGTCTGGCGGCACGATATCAGTCTCGAGTGCGTGCCCATTGGTGCAGGCTTGTGTTCACCTGCCTTAAAGTGCAGATTCCGCAGCCTCCTAAAGTTGTATCCGACTATAGAAACACGTAATGCCTTGCACCAGTTGCATAGACTTCTGCAATTTGATAGCACACAATGATCAGGAGCAGAAATCTATAAAGGCATCCAAGCAAAGCTGGCTGACCACACTTCCATTATGAGGGGCTGAAAAAGGTCTCGCCAAATATTCCCATGACGTCCTTGAAAAAGAGGTGGTGTTTGGCACTTCTTTAGAATCAAAAACAGATTACACTGAATGCTGTGTAGCACGTCAAAACAAACTGAGCTTGGTTATTTGCACAGCATGTAATGGGAGGTCGAGCTTCACATAGGAAACAAACTGCTCTGTCCAGTACAATTTTGAGGCCGGTATGGCACCTATTATGTCAACAGTGTCTATATACAAATTACACTTTTCACAGGCCATTGATTTCACCATTATTTTTGTGTGATGGTTCTTTCAATCAGCGCTTGTATTACATGAGCAGTTGGATTTGAAAGCAAAGCTTTGTTTGCAAACCTTCCGACTTCCATAAGTGTGTGGCAAGGCACTGGCATGTTGTCGAATAGCTCACACTTCCTCGGTCCTGCACCAAAGAAGCCCAATGCTTTATTTTAAGTTGGATCGCACAACAATTCAACGGCACACAAAGAAGTGTAACACACACAGCAAAGCATTCTGCTGTGTGTATTTCTCTTTGTGTCCCATCGAATTGTTGTGCAATTAAACTTCAAGCTTCTATACCAATACACCGTCTTCAACCTCACCAATGCTCTAGTTATTAGGCAACAATGGTGCACATCTTTGAAATTTCCCAACACAAATTAGTTCTCCGAAAAATCACAAATGTTAAATTTTGCAGCACAGCTGTATGTATGAACGTGCCATATTCTTTACCACTAAACTCACAGGAATCAAAGAGGCAAGCATTAACCAGCCTTGCTGCTGCCGTTACCATTATCATCATGACACCAATGGAAAGACAGTGCCACGTTTCAGTAAAGGGAGTGCTGGAGGGAAAGAAGTGACAGAGAGGGCTTACAATAAAAATAACAGTCACGAGACATGTTCAATGCCAATATATGCTGCATGTCGCTCAGCCTACTTTGGCAATGCGGCAAGTGTTTACTCGTTTGGGCATATCACGTTTTGTGTAATCGTTGCTCTAAACCTGTACAAATGGTCTACTTGCTCTGCAAGTTTTATTTTTATCATGGTAGGTTAAAGACCCACTTTTCATTGGCATCTGCACCACATTTCTTCCGATATGTAATAATGCCTTGGTGGTTCATGACATCTTCACGTACAGAGAGTTCTGCAGAGTATCGGATGTGCATTGTTCTAATGCTTAAGAATTAGAGCCCCATTATGAGACGAAAATATACAATTTATCCATCCAGAATAACGCCGCCCCCCCCCAAAAAAAAAGAAGATGCACTGAACCTCTGGCACATGCATCGACAGTGAACAGAGCAAACAATCTGAAGTATTTTCTTCATGCAAGCCAACACACTAAGATTCTCAATGCATTTTCATTTCGCCACAAATGCATAGGCACAACCGGCTTGGCGCAACATCCACATCTCGCGCTGCAACAAATTGTGCAATGCCTCGCTGTTTCATAGTGCGGCCGATAGATTACGCATGACCAAAATTCAGCATTGTGCATACTTAGTAACTTCACCAATGAAGAACCCCAAGTTGTTTATGAGATTAGGATTTATAGGTTACTTCACACAATTAGTGATATCCATTTATCTATTTATACTTAACCCCTTTCCCAAGAAAGTGAGCCATTTGGAAGGCACCCTGACAGATAAGTAGAACAATCGACAAAAAGTGATCAACCAGAGAAAAAGTCTGTTAATCACAGTAACGCTGACATTGAAGGCGCCTTAATTCCTACGTACGTTCCGTCGACACACCCGACTACGTACGTAATGTTCCCACGAAGTGGGAAGCATTCTTTTATATATGCCCGCTCCGCCGCAGTATTCTGGAAAGCTAGCCACCACTTACGCACTGCCGCATCGATAAGCGCGTCATACACATCTCTGACACAGTGGCTAACAGTAGTTTGATGGCGTCCGATGTAACGCTCGGCGCCGACGCTTCCCTGAAAACTCCCAGTCCCGTAGAAACGGAGGGCACAGATGACTTGCTCTACGACGGTGAGCGAATGAAGCCCGCCACGCTGTCTCCGCAGACGAGAGTCTTCGCCTAGCTCGTCACACAGCCAGCACACTGATGTCTTCGACAGGCGAAAATGACGCTGAAACTCCCCGTCGGTCATGCAGGTGAACGGGTCCGGACGGTCATACTGACGCTTGCTGCCGCTGGATGCAATGAAACAGGCTACTGCTGCCGCCGCCATGTTCCCGAGTTGAACTCGGAGGGGGTTTCGCGATGTACGAGTTTAGCACGAGTTCGCCTATCAATCAAAACCAGAGGTCACGCCCCGCGCGAGGCATGTAACTATTGCGCGCGCACCCACTACAGTTGGGCCACGCCCAACTTATCTTCCGGCAACAGCGACGCGGTGTCGAGCTGAGAGGCATCAACAATCTTGACCGCCGACATAAATGACGCACAACGCACTGTCGTCGGTGATGTACTGAGCACCACTACCGAAAACAAAGCGTTGACTGTCGCTGGCATACATCCTCTCGGGCTGAGATGGCCGCACAACACGGTTTTACTGCCTGCATTGCGGCGCGTAGCGCACAGTAAATAATTATCGGCGCGTCACTGTAGGTGCTCGCAAGGCGTCGAGGGGGACGACGATGCTGAGGAGTGCTTATTGCAGCAGTCGTTTCAGATGGCTGCTCTGTCATCGGTGATGAAACGGAGCCACAACGTCGTGAACACGATCAGCGTCCGAGAATCGCTCGCTCTTCTAGGCCCAGTGCAATGGCATTTCTTCATCACAAGCACTGCGCACTCAACAGTTCCAACACCTCTCTCCGTTCGAAATCTGATTTCATAAATGCACACAAGAGCCCTCACCTGCCAAAATGCGAGTGCTGCGGTGTCGTTACGATATCCATCTGCGATCGCTGCTGGCTCCAGCAGAGGTAATCCGCAAGCACCTTCGACTGCACAACACACTCATATACTGCGTACATGCGCTCAGAGGCGCCTTCACTGGGCAAGCGATGACAAGCGATGAATTCTGTCGCTGGGGAAGCACGCACGTTTCGCAATGTATCGCAGAGGCTTCGCGCACAAAGATAAACTGGTACATTTTCACTGAACTGCGTCACTACGCACTCTAAAATAACATACCGCCATTTTACAGCGACAGCTGTTGTGTCGTTTTTAGTCGGTAAAGCGGGGGCCTTAAAGCCTAGTGAAGCGCCTGCGATGAACAGCCGTACCGCTGCGCTGCGTTTTTATTCCCCTAATAGAGAAAGAGTGGCCATGACCCTCCATGGATCATGACCGACTTTATTGAGAATAGCACTGCAGCGCCCCTAGGCGACTTATCACCGTATGAACGCCCTCGTGCGTGCGACCCGCTTCAATGTACCGCTTCTAAGCTTTCGCCTCCCTGTCGCCACTCACGGCAAGAAGTGCAAAATTTAATAATTTGCTCGATCTCCGTTTGTCATCACAAATTTCTAGCATTGAAAACGAAAAACAGATACCTAAAGAAATAAAAATGTGCGTTATTTTATTTGTCGTATTTTAACGTATTCGTTTGAGTGAAAGTGTAGGTGCAAGAATGCGCCGCATGTACCCCGTTCGCATTCGATTGAGGATAGATAGATAGCGCCCGAAAGATGAGGCACGCCCTTGACGCGCCCGGGAAAGGCGTGGCAAACGGCTCACGGCAAGTGTGCTGACAGACAGCGGGGCAGTCACGGTATCGCTAAGTTGCGATAATCCGTTGATAACAATACGCGGCGCTGGCGCGTTTCGTTGTGCAGCCTTTGCGCTTGAAACGTGGAAGCAGCGTGCCGCGCAGGGTGCGCTCATGTTGTCATACGCGACTTCTTGTCTACATATTTTTTTCCCTGCACCTTCGGCCCGTTCCGCGCTATCTCCGTTCACTGACTGCCGTCGAGCAAACTCGGGCAAAACTCGGGTGAACGAGAAACTCGACGCATCCTGCATAGCACCCCAAGTCTACTTTATTATAATCCGCAAATTCACCCTCTTTGAAGCCTCACTTAAAATCACATTTAGTGCTCCATGAATATCTGCCCATTCCATTCCAACTTCACCCCAGAATCCCGGGCTCTCATTCCATTCCCATTGCATCTTCCCGAAAGCGGAACATGCTGTCTGTGCGATTTGCGTGATTAAGCCGGAGGCCGCCGAACTGGGAGAGGGAAGCGAGGGCTGAAGGAGGAGGGCCAACACCCTCTAGTTGGGAGGGCACCAGAAGGTGGAGAGGAGGAACGCGCACGGAGGAAGAAAGGGAGGAGCGTGCGGTGAAGGAGGAGGAGGCGGACGGTCGTGGAGGAGGAGGTTCGGCGGAGGCGCGCTGGGTTCACCGTCTCTAGCAATTATTACCACCGTGGTCACTAAGGGCTCTGTGCGCGCTGTGGATGTACCGGGTTGATCTGGCGGTCGAGAGACTGAGTGTCTAGCAAGAAGGACAGAGCAACAACGCAAGCGGCGGCAGGCCGAGCGCGCGTCCACCGACACCGAAGTCGTCGGCAAGCGCTAGGCACAAGCTGAATGAGACCGACAAAAAGCGTGGGTTAAGCGTGCCGAGGAAACTCGCGAAGAACATGCTAGGTAGCTTGCGACAACGCGGGTGTGCCAGGCAAGATGGCATAGCTTATAAACTCCGGAACAACACCCATACGCTTGCGCATAACCCGCGTTCACGAAGTGAAACGTCGCCATATTTGCTCTTTATTCTGGTGCCACTGGATAGCCGCAAAAGTACTCACACATGTTTCGTATTCTCATCTGTGCCATAAGCTTCTCACCATTGTTCTTGCCGTGACAAACATAACAAACGGCCCTCGTCCACGTGACATTGCAGCGTCGACGTCTCAAGCTGTGCATTCGCCTGATTTGGCGTTGCCATTTCACCATTGCTCGCGAAATGTTTAGTGCATGTTTATTACAATAATAAAGTTGCTCCCTATACGGTGCGAAAAGCATGATATTCTGTGAGCTTTCACGTTGCATGAGATGGAAATGACACAACGGTATGCATCGCATTTCGTTTCGCGGAGTTTATGTGACCACTTCACGAGAACGTCGCTTCACGCAAGTTTTGAGTTGAATATGTGTAATGTTTGTCATTCTGTTCTTCACATGTCACCGGAAGACTTGTCGTAAAAATGCGTCTCTTCACTAGCCAATCCTGCTTCTGCATGCAGCTCGATAAAAGCAGCTGGGCTCGATACATGGATCCCATCTCCCTAAAGACGAGCCTGGACGCGTACCGGTCGAGCAGCGGCGCGTCCGACGACAGTCCTGCCGAGGGCCTGGAGTTCCTCTCTCGCGATCAGCTGTTCTTCGTGGCGGCGTGTTTCATGCGCTGCAGCGGCGGCGCCTCACGCTCCGGCGGCTTCGCGCATGCGCAGTGCGACGCCACCTTTAAGCACGTCAAAGAGTTCGCCGACGTGTTCGGCTGCCCGCCCAAGTCGCCCATGAACCCGGCGCAGAGGTGCACGCTGCTGTGACCGAATGGCACTGAAGACTACGACGACTTGGCTTTTGAGCGAAATGGGTCAAGTTTTGTATACTTGTGACAAATCTAAGATTCCTGTATGAACGCTATCTTCGGTACACTTCGCGCTGTCAGGAAGAGAACGTTGTGCTACATTTTTTTTTTGCCTTCTCATTAAGACTTGTGGTGTTTCGCAGCAGCTCGTGTCGACAGCCCTTCGGACGAAGGACATTCAGACTGCGGGAAGGCATTCGTTTGTATTGTAACGAGAATTATCGTTTCCGGTCACGTATATTGGCAGGGTATATTTTCGACATTATTAGTCACTTACGCAGGGAATGAGTGCTCATACTTCCAAAATGTTTGCTGTGGGAAAATATTTGTCGCGTTTCTACTATCGTGTCCTTTTTTTTTCTCCGAGTACAAGAGCTGACGCCGAAGTTAAGTAAATTAACAATGTGCTGCTGCCTCCGGTGTTTAAAGCCTGACACTCATTTTCAGCTGAGAAGGGAAATTTGTACGTCAAACACAGCATAGCGGAAAGTTGCTGCGAGGCTATACCGTTGGCACCAAGGCTAGAGTTGCGCAACGACTGCATAGCATGGCAGAGCATAGCATAGCATGCGCTTCTCGAAGCTGAAGTTACTGGGCAAAGTTTAGGAAAGAAGTGTGTAAACGATGAACTCATGACATTCCATATAAGGTACATATGTATACCTTCGCAAGAAAATGAATCCGGGTGGACTTCTACGCTGGGCCTACGTGTATGCTAGAGGGGTGTGCCTGATCTCGAAGCAGGCACGATGGTTTGTTTACCTGTATTTCGTGAAAATATTTTTGTTTCGGCTGGTGACAAGAACTTCAGAGACTGTTGCAGGAAAGAAATGTGTTTAGAATAACACCAACAATGCTATTATTCCTCCTGGTTTCTTTCTTGCTGCCGACAAAGATGACGATGCTCTTGTCTTCTCAGACAAGAAGGTAGCGAACAGTGTTAGAGTAAATTTAGATAAATAGAAACGATTTCGATATCTTATGAGGATTATTCAAAAAGATGATTCATCCATAATTTATTACAAATTGGAAAATGAGTGGGAGGGAACACAAAACAACACTATGTATATTCCTATGCCATTCGAGGTGGGTTATGCAGTAAAAGCAAGGCAACCTAGATTGGTGAACCACGCGTAGACATCGCATCTTGAAACGACGGAAAATTCTGACGAAAATGACACCTAGAAATCGTCCAACAGGATTGTAAGGCAAGAACCGACTGTCATTGGAGGAGATGTCACCAGTCTCTTGAATGTTTCAATTACCACTGAACGTAATGTTAAATGCTTCAGTTTTGAATGCCTGTATACATCGCCAATCATCGCATGTAGATCTGCGTCAGTAATATGTTTGCGTTGCGCGCGCCTCTGAAAGCAACAGCAAAGCCCTTATTTATTACTTGATGAAGATCAAGAGCGAAACGGAACAAGCAGAGACAATCCTGCAGAAGGCCTACAAGACGGCACTCCACCTACCAAGAAACACACTGAACGACAAGCTGCTAGAGCTATAGGAATTTGCAACACCTTCACCGAGCTGGCAGAAGCACAGCTTGGAGCACAGTTTCACCGACTCAGAGACACGGCTACGGGAAGAGCGCTTCTGACAAGGTTAGGTCGCGACCCAAGGAGGCATCTCGATCGATCCGCCGATATACCCGACGAGATCCGTAAGACCCTGCAGGTCAATCCCATTCCGAAAAACACGGATCCAAATCTCCACGCGGCCAGAAGACAGGCGCGGGCAGATTATGTGCAAAGGCATTTAGCCAAACTAAAAAACTCAGTTTTCACGGATGCAACACTGTGTACATGGCATAAACATACAAATTACATTAAGGCAGCTTCGGTAGTGGTTGACAACGCAGGCAAGCTAATCACCTGCGCAACTACACGTAGCGCCAGAATAGTGGAAGCGGAGGAGGTCGCTGTTGCGCTGACAGCGGCTGAGGGCTATCGAAAAGACAAATCAATGGTCATTTTAACGGATTCAAAAGAGACATGCAGGAACTACACAAAGGGTAGAATCTGCAGGGCTGCCTTAGCTATCCTCCGCAAGGCAGAACACCTCAGACACACCACAACCCATAAACTAATCTGGATTCCGGCACACACGGGGATAGAAGGGCAGACAGCTTGGCTCGCGAGATCACGTACCGAGTCGAGCGGCCACACGCCCTGGGACAGCACTTCACCGTGGAGATCGGCTATTCAGAGATACTGAACTACCACAGAGGCAAGAGTATTAGATACTCCCCGCCACGCAAAGCCTGAACACAGCAAGAAGCAGCTAGTTGGCGGAGGCTGCAAACGGGAACCTTCTCTAACTTACATATACTAAGCAAGATGTATCCTATACAATTTAGGCACACTTGCCCATGGTGCGGGGCAACCCCCACGCTTTACCATATAACCTGGGAGTGTAAACGTAACTACACATTCCACCAACACAAAACCCCGAGTGCGGAGCAGTGGGAGAGGCGGCTCACCAGCTGCGAGCTCGCCGCCCAAAGGGCAATGGTGCAGCACGCAAGCGAAGCAGCGCGGCTCAGTGGAGCCCTGGACTAGGGGCCCAACCCTGCTAAGAAGGTCAAGCGTCTGCAACGATGAAGACGAAGACCGAACGCTAAGCCCTCAATAGACCAAATAAAGTTTTCTCTCTCTCTCTCTACACACTTGATAAGTAAAAACACCTCCACAACAAACAATATTTCCCACTAAGATGCTGATTTTGCTACCACCAGACGGTTATGCGGGCCCGCCCAAAATTTCGTTTGACTACGCTGCAGAGCCTTTTTTGTTTGTGTTTGGAAGCTCCAGGATATAACATACATCCATTTCGTGAACTACATCAGGTTTTGCTCCCATAAAGGCCCAGCGCACTTTATAAAGTACACTGTCGTAGCGTTTCAAGGAACAAAGCGCTCTCACAAAACTTTCACAATGTATTTTCAGTGTGAAAAGATCGTCTGACACGAAAAAAAACGTATCTGGGAGATTTTTCTTGGGCTTCACGGGGCGGGACCGCTTAGTGCGTTACAGAGAGATCACACAACACTACAGACTAGGGCGGGTTAAATATCCTCCGGCTGATACATCCTTAAACAAGAGCCAGGCCTCCACTTGGTGTCGCCTGCAAACCAACTTGTTTCCAAGCCCGGTGTCGTGCAGCCTCTACTACCCGGGTCAGTACTCCAGCCAGTGTAAGCTATGTAAAGCCAGGGCTAATCTTAATCACATTCTGTGGGAATGCCCACAGGCTCCGTCTAAGGGAAGACTAAAATATTTAGAACAATGGGAGACCTTATTACTCAGCTCCGATCCGGAGATTCAACTGAAGACCGTCCAACTGGCCGAAACCGCCGCTAGGGTCCAAGGACTCCTGGCCGTCGTCTAGGTGGGAAGGCTTAATGCCTTCCCTACATCTGTTGGACAAATAAAGTTTTACAATCCAATCTTGGGCTCTAATAGGTTAAAAAAGAACGAATGCTGAATGTTTTCGATTTGAGACTTGCATCAGTCAGGAAAGCCAATGAGGATCGCAAGAAATTTTAAAATTTACTGTAAGATATAAAAGTACCCATATTAGATACTGAGCAGGTTACTGGACGTATAAAAAAATAAACGGCATGTTGTCGTTATTTGTGGCATAATCAACAGTCGACCAGGCGGTCAAGGATAGGCTTGAGCTTGTAAAGTCGAGTCTAGGGCAGAAGCAGGCTGACCCTCTGACCAAAATAGGGTGTCCTGAATTTACACATGTAAGATTGTTGTCCTAGGACCAGCCCGACAAGCGAGTGCCACTCGATTGTGTTTTTAAATCACATTAATTGCTATGGGAGTTAATGTCCCCCGCTAGTAACATATCCCTTCTACAAGTAGTAATTAGAGTATACAAAGGGTTCGCGTCATGAACACCTGAAGTAAAATATGGATTGGCCAGAAAAAACTGTCCGACAGGCCGGAACTCTAATAAAGCACCTCCCTCTGGCAATTATTTCTAATACCTGTACTCAAGCTGGACAGTTTGAATAGCCTGCGGGGTGTGATCCACCACAAAGGATCACACCCCGCAGGCTATCACACCCCGCAGGCACCACAAAGGATCATCTCGGGCCATACAATCACTGTTAGTGACCCTCACCACATGTGCAGCATCGTGAAGCAGATTTACAATCGCCAGCACTATAGCCACATGACCAGCAATTCCGGCATTCTAGGGGACGTGACGCCAACGGATCGAATGTGAACACTAAAGGCGACGCTTTAATTTCCGATGGACAACAAGCACCGGCGAAAGTCGCAATCACCGACTCCATGGGGACTCCCTTAGTATCCGGAACGTGATTTCAGCGGTAAACAGCTACCACGCCCGGCCACAGAGAGCTTCTCCAAGGTCTCAAATCGACTTAGTTTCGAGTCGACGCCACGCACGATACTCTCTATGCATGCAAGATGTCCTATACACGCACTCACCGGGTTCTCGGCAGTCGCGCTCTATATGTGGTGGCGTAAATATGCACATTTTCAATACTTTTTCTTTTACGTTTAAACTGCGCTCCTTTACTGTAAAGAAAGGCGATATTCCTGGCAGACTTGGATCTTCTCACAATTTTCGCAGCATCGCAATATCACGATTTGATCACTATCTGCAAGGGGGGTGGGGGATGCACTGTGAATGCTGTAACAACACTGTCTAGGTCCAACTACCACCATTAATAGCGTATTAATTGCTATTTCGTCGAAATGGCGCCGCTTACCTGTCGGTGAAATTCGCGCTGTGGCAAGTCTACACGCATGCGTGACACAGAGTACATTCTGCAAATGCATGCACGTATACGCATACCATTACACTTCTATAATGCCTTGTCCACCAGTAGATGAAGCACACATGCGCAGTGCGAAACCACAGTGATATTTTGCTGTTGTAAGCATTTCTCTTCTATAGTTTTAAATGACGTATACGTAACGTGACGTGACGCTCATTTCGTCAGATTTGAGATGGCCTCAGGAGCTAACGGGACGAGCTGTGGATATGAATCTTTCGAATGAACAAAACTGAACATTCAAATATATTATCGCAAACATTGAGGACGCTGTTTAGAGAGATTTACAGTGCCTCTCCGATTCTCCCGTTACTTCTCACTCAAAATGGTAATAACGGTCGTTTTTCTCCAGGTATCGCAAGTGGGACAGAGCTTCGTCACCAGACCCTACGCCGCCCGCGGATCGCGCCGTCTGAATTGTATATAATATGTAAATTAGAGGTTGCCATAAAGGGAACCGCGCTTCAGCGACGTTCGATCGACGGTTTGCCTAGTTAACAAATTCGCGGATACGCTGTGCTTTTGCGAGAATTTCGCATGTGTGTGGTTAAACAGGTGTACTCTGTTTTAGTAACTGTGCTTTCAAGTACGGGTCAGCTGAGCCAGTCATGGCGACGTCCACGGAAGCGTTCTTGGGTCGAAGTTCAGCCTATCACGCTTGTCTTACGCTGTTCTGAGAGACGCCCGTTTCCTGCAGTCGACGCGGTCCGTGTCAGCTGTCAGTGCAGGGCTCTCAGTTCATGTCCATGAAAATGTTTACGAGTTCACGCGGAATTTATTACGTTCGTGCTGTAATGATGTTGTATTGAACGTCCGTTTCGCACAGCTTTCACGGGCTGCTGGTTGTACGCCCGTTTGGAAGTCAGTGCACCAACTTGCTTTTTCCTAGAGTCTTTGTCAACTGTCTTGCTCGTTACTGTGGTGCAGTCAGTGTTAGCTGTGCTCTTGCATATTGTTCTCTGGCGGAATAAAGTTGAAGTTGGCAAGTGCACGTTGGGTGTGGTCCTGTAGAATTCTCATCCGAAGTAGACAGGGGAGGATCACGTGTGTGCGAGAGCTCCTTCAGCAAGAGCAGCACACACAGAAGGAGGCAACCTGGCTTATGTTGAGTAAATAAGTGCGAAACACGCGAATGGCGCGGACTGTCTAGTCGGCACTCTAGACAGCCTAGCTCACTGCAGAACTAGACTGTCTAGAAAGAATCGCTTTCCTTTTAATATCGTGGAGCAAAGATTTCGCGCTTACTGTTGTCTCGTTCTTGCTCAAGTTTGTCAGCAAGACCACATTTTTGACCCTGATTGTTCAATGTAATGCATGATCCTGTCACTTGCCTTATTTTGGAATGAAAAAGAAAAGAAAAGCCAGGTTACGTTTGTCGGCGCCTCCCGTAGGCATCTCCTGAGCGACAATGAAAAAAAAAATTCGAAGGCAATGGAAGACGAAGTAAACTTATTTTGGAAAGGCAATAAAATTCGTAGCAACTTTAACCATGCCGCGCGCCGGAATAATCTTGTGCTTGCGTTGTACCGGAAGGTAAGATTCCCTCTGCAGTCGAATAAGGGGCAGTACTACTTAAATGCTGCGCGTGTTCTCTCTACAGCGTCTGGCGTTGGAAAATGAACGCAGATTTCCTTCTGCCTGTTATGTTTCTTATCTAACTTCATGCATTATCAACTAGGTCAAGTTAGCGTTCTGGTGGTGGTCGTAACAACTTTATTGAGATTCTGCTCAGTTATTAGGCAGGCCCGAGTCCTAGGATGGCCCCTCACTAGGAGCGACTCTTTCGGCCCAGGCAACGAGGGCTTTTTGTAGTTTTTCATCCGGCCTTCTGAGCAGCTCCTCCCACGTCGATTGTGAGGAAGCTGGCAGGAGCGACCTGGGAGGGGGTAAGCCCTCGCACCCCCAAACAATGTGTTTTTGGGTAGCCAATGTTTGATTTGTGCAGTTTTGACATATTGGGTTCCATTGCCCGTTGGTCATTATGCCCAGCCAATGTGGGCTGGGGAACGACTTAGTTTGGATTAGACGCAGGATTGAGGCATGCGCTCGCGTGAGGCTTGCGTTTGGAGGCGGGAAGATTCGCCTTTTTTGCTTGTAGTAGTTTGTTGTCTCATGGTTTGTCGTCGGTGCCTCATCCTTGGGATCCTGGTGAAACTGTGTCGCGTTTCGCCACCGCCTTCGCTGACGGTTGCGGGGAGCCTTCGTGACAGAAATCCGCTGCATGCGTGTGCGCACACAAGCTATCGTCATCAGGGGCTAATACCTCCATAAGCAAGCAAAAAATGCGCTGGCTCGCAGCACCGTAAGATTCATGGCTACTCGCTTTCCGTACGTTAGTTGCGATGACACTACTACTGTGGTCGTCATCGGCGATTTCAGTGCGGATGTGTCGGGACCAAAAAGGGAGCAGTTTACGCGTTTCGTGTTGCAGACATATCGCTTGTGATTCCACACCGATCTGGCCCCAACCGACCACCCAGCGGCGTACGTGCATCGATCTGACATTATCAAAGAACGCGTTTGCCGATCAGTGTATGTAAAAATACATGCCGATCAGTATATACCATAGCGACCACAAAGGCGTTGTGACTGTCGTTACTAAGTGAGAATGAGTGATTCAATAAAGTCTTTACAAGTTTTCTTACCACGATGTTTACAGCTCCGCTGGCCATCCACCATCGCAGGGCGCAATGACCTTGAATTTCTCTCTCTCTCTCTCTGTTCAAACAAACTAAAATGCGGCCCGTCTTATTCTTCAATAACACATATTCACCCACGTGCTTTCATTCATTTATCCCTAGAATCGATCGGATCATCGTCGTTAATCTCTCAAATGCATTTGTTTACTCCACCCGATTCCTCGCCAATCTAATTTAATTCGTACGAGGACGATACTGCACACATCCCCAACGAGTCATACGCCAAAAAGCTTTACATGCGCCACCGTCTTTCAAATAATCAGCATCGCCACTATTCTCTGACCAAGCCCGCAACGTGAGCGCGTGATCACGTGATCCGTGCAGAAGAAGAAATCTCTGGCTCGAGCGCCCTCCATCATCGAAGCAATCGTAGTTTTCAGCGCAAAGCTATCTGACGTTCCCGACTGATCTGCGAGAAAGGCTTCAGCGCAACCCAAGGTTTCGTCGCAGCTGACTTCGGCACCGTGATAAACGCGCGGAAGACGTCAAGCGCCATCGAACTTGCGCCCACACACAAGACTGCTGAGCAGGAGATGCAGAGCGCGAACACCACCAAAACGGGCAGCAAGGGCAAGGCTTCGCCCAAGACCCCGGAGTCCAGGAGGCAGTCCGCGAAGTCAGGAAAGTCGACGCCCAACCCAGCGAAACGCTCGAGCGAGCAGCGACACCTGGAACGGGGAAAGCCGCCGGGAGAACGTGCCTCTTCAGGGCCTGCCGAACCACACGGGACGGTTCGCAAGGAAACAGCTGGCGAACAATACAAGGTGAGAGTGAATTCACTGCGACATGTAGCTTTACCTGGACTCTTTATTTAGGCCTGATTCACGCAGTCTTCATATACGTCACGTCCCTTCACCTTTACGGCGCCGGCGTTTGTTAGGGGCACTTAGTCACCGCTGTCCCCTCGCGTACGGGACGTCGGCGATGACAGTTATGATCATTGGCGAACGCTGTGATATCCCGTTTTGTGTAGGAGAACGCGGTGAAGAAATTTTCTGTGTAAGCTATATTGCCATGTTGCCGTGACGGTGATGACTGAGACACGACCAGATGTGCGCCCTAAATAGTTCACTTTTCATTGGTCGAGGTTGGAACTTATGTCGAGCGAAACAAGTAACACTCAGACCAGAACGACGACAGTGTTGCAATTTTAGCAACTTTGTCTCCATATTCAGCGAGGTTTTCGGTCTGTTTAGCGACAAATGTTTTCTATGTAGCGACCAGCG
Source organism: Dermacentor albipictus (assembly GCF_038994185.2). Taxonomy (NCBI): domain Eukaryota; kingdom Metazoa; phylum Arthropoda; class Arachnida; order Ixodida; family Ixodidae; genus Dermacentor; species Dermacentor albipictus. The sequence continues at coordinate 48,072,237 of NC_091829.1, read as the reverse complement.
ACATTTCTTGACGACATGACAGAACGATTGGTGACTTGCTGGCAGACAAAGTTGCTTCTTAAGTGGCTTTCTAAGGTACACTTTAAAGTTCAAAATCTACAGGTATAGGTAGAAGAAACAGGCGGTACGGCGTGTGGGCATTGTGACCAAACGCTGTGGTTAATTGCGCCGAAGGATTTCAACTGCGCTCTTTTTTAAACCCATTTCCCAAATGCTGTTGGCACTGTATTGTTTTACTAAATACGTTCCATTGGAGGTCATTCGCAAGCGTGGCAGTAACTTATCGAAATTTAGTGCAGTGAATTTATGGCAGCATTTAGATCAGCTGCAGAAAGGCGTACATATCGGAGCGGCTGGGTTGGTTCTCGGGAATCTGCACACGCTGCTTCCACTCCGGACGGCTTTGGTACAAATCAATAATGCAGGATAATCGAAAGGACAAAGGAGCAGTAACGTCGTGTTTGACCTTTATAATGGTCGCGTAAACATCACCGCGTTACGATAACGAGACTGGTGTCGTCATGGATTATCGATGTTCTTCAACGAATTCCGACAAGTATAGAAATTTCGGGCATAACGTAGAACAAGTGCTTCATAGCCCTCGGGAAACCAGGTTGTGGTATCCGTAACTTCTGGTTTCGGTTTTGGGTCTTTACATCAGGGCGCCGCTCAGCGCCAAACGCTGTAAGTGCCTCCTGTAAGTTGCCTCCTCAGAAATAAAGATGCATTCCTTGTCTGGTCCCCGACTGGAGCAGTCCGGCTCTTTTCTTGCGGCGCTGAGCGCCCCGGCCGTTTAGGCCTCATGCCGTAACCCTTCCGTCTGGCCGCCCCGTCGAAGCTACAACAAACTGGCGACGAGGTAAAACCGTTCACTTTACTTTCTACATGCACTTGCCGTACTACTTCTGCTCCTCCTCCTGCTAATGGCATGCAAGACGCCGCAACTACGATTCCGCCGCCTTTGTTTTCGGTGCCCACCATGGCGTTCGTACCTCCCATGCCGCCTTTCCTGGCGCTACCCGGTACTGCTGCGGTACCGTGGCTCACGGGGAAACGGTACTTCTGCACGTTTCTCGAGGCAACCGGAGACGAGGCACAACAAGACGTGAGGAAGAAAGCCATATTACTGAGTAACTTAGGCTTCGAGGGGCAGCGTCTCTACTACGACCTCGCGTCGCAAACGGACCAGACGGCCACTACGTTCGAAGACATTCTCAGCATCTTCGACCAGCACTACGAAGAAAGCACCAACCCCTGGTGCACCGTATTATCTTCCAGGAAAGGAAGCAACTACCCGGAGAAACCTTCCAGGACTTCGTCACCGGGCTACGAAGGCTAGCGCCTGCTTGTGCGTTCGTCGCTTGGCACGACGAGTCCCTTCGCGACCAAATCCTCCAAGGCGTCGCATCAACAAGAATTAGAGAAAGGTTACTGTACGAAGGAGCGTCCCTCACGCTCAAGAAGGCCCAGGAAATCGGACGAGCCGTACAGCAAGTTCACAAAGACCTTCAAGTCTTTAACAGCTCGTCTATTCAACGCGTCTCGACGCAACGCCAAGATGGCGTCGACAGCCATCACCTTCCTCACCCGGGCGCGCAAGATGGCGGTTCCCGCCACCCTTCTCCCTCGACCCGGCGGCTTCAAAATGGCGCTCGGCGGCATGGCGGAAAGTCGCGACCTGGGGAGGCCGGCCAACATGGCGCGCGGCCCGAACTCCGCGAAGCCAGTCGACACAACGCGGGCTATTGCTGCCGATGTGGTTCACCTCACCACACCGCATCCGATCCAGGCTGTCCAGCCAAGCACGTTTCCTGCTGTGCGCGCGGAAAAGTAGAACATTTCGCTTCAGTTTGCCGTTCGAGCAACCGAAAGCATCGACAGTCCCCTGCTCGTACGCAGCTTGTTTTCGCTGCATGCCAACAAGTGTCAGAAGTTCCAGCTGACCCAAAAGTTCAGTTTCCGTCTCTTCCGCATAACGCTACCTCGGAGTTCGCCCAGCCGTACTCAGGACAATCGGGACTTGCAAATGACTTCATCCACGACGTTCATCTTCGAACGTCAGTGCAACCAGTCTCCGCGAAACTGCGTCCTCAACCTCGGGTTCTCCGTGAGCAAGTCTGCACTGCAAACGGTAATTCGCCGCGGGAAAACAAAGTTCAGTCAGTTGTTAAGGCAACGCAGCCAACTGACAAGAAGTCGCTGCATTCATTTCTCGGTGTCACGCGATACTACGCTAAACTGATCCCGCAGTACGATGAATTGGTAGAGCCGCTTAAGAAACTGCTAAAGCAAGGACAACCGTTTGTCTGGGATAAGGATACCGAGTATAGCTTCCAGACCATTAAGGAGGTGATTGCATGCGAATTCGGCTCTTACGCCGAAAGTGTTCAGACGTACGTGGACCGTCGTCGTGCCCCAAAATCTCAATTTCGTCCAGGAGATCTTGTCCGAGTACGCAACTCGAGAAAGTCCGATCGTAAATACACCGGTCCGTTCAAGATTTACCGCAAAGTAGGTCGAACTACTTTCCAGCTTGAAAATGGCAAGCGATGGAACGCGTCTAAACTGGGGAAGTACTCGGTACGTCAGGAGGAAACAAATGAAAGGAGTCATTTCAAAGACGGAACATCCTTTGACGATGGTTTTCCAGCTTTTCTTCCACTTCCTACTGGTACTCATTTTCCTGCTGCAACCCCTTCTTTGCAACCACCTGTCTCACCACCACCACCTCCGGGTTCACCCCGTGCAGAACAGTCTGCTCAACGTCCGTGCGACACTACTCCCCAAGACGGGTACTGGAACTGCAGTTCTGGAGTGCAATAACTCATATTCAGTGTTCACGTGCGTTTCTTTTAATGGGGAAGCCAGAGATCATTTTCTATTGTGTAAAGATGTATCACTAATCATGTGTGTTACAGTACTAACATGTGTTCTTTGACTCGTGACTTACTTTTGTTGCGAGGAGAGCGAGTAGATCATTTTTCCTTTCAAGGGAGAGGTGATGTGGTATTCGTAACTTCTGGTAGAAACGTAGAGAACATTCGACGGAGTACCGATACATTAACGCGCGTTCTTCGCTGAGCGATTACATTAGAACAATGATTGGCCGGTGAAAAACGATCGACAAAAGCCATTAACGATTTACGCGCGCGCCTAAATGATCTGACTGCCTATTTTCCCGGGATTTCGCTCTTCGCTAGAATTGTACGTTCGAAAACAGAGCGTGCTCCGCGCACTCACGTTTACACCCCTACACTTGGAAATTCGAAATAAATAAATAAATAAATAAATAAAATAAATAAATAAATAAATAAATACCAGGCGTAAACCGGTACGTTACGATTGTGGTGAGCAAAAGCCAAATGGATAACGAAAGAGACGCAACCTTGTGGGAAGGACAAGGATCGAACCTAGGGCGAGGTGGTAAGTCACATTAGACAGAGGACAGTCTAGAAGACCTGAAGAAAAGACGCACACGGTGCTGGCTTTCGTGTTTCTAGCGATGCAGGGATCATATGTAGTAGGGTACTTAGAAATGAAAAGAAACAAAGGTGTCTTGTGAAACAAGACGGCGAGAATATTTAGTGATGATTCACGAGGCGCATTTGAAATCATAAGAATCCTGATTCATATACGGAATCAGCGCAACGGCATTGACGAGTTAGTCAAGTACTCGGGAATGCAAGGCTCGTTAAATTGTATTTAATGTGTTGAGTGTGCACACACAACGTACGTGAGCATTGGGTTGCCTTCTTAAGGTGGTGTGACAAACGGGTTGAGACAGTTTTCCTCCAGCGCTGACAACAGTGTACGGCGATTTTTTCGCTACGACCAGGAGGCCACGCCAGTGACCCCGCAAGACCGGCTTTCCAAAGCACCGACGCCTCGACCGGAAAGTGGAAGGGAATCTCTGGTCGGGTCACGGCAGAGAGACGCAGTTTCGGCCAACCAGAACATGGTTACCGCTGGTCGCGAAGCCGAGGGTAAAAGATCGCCACCAAGAAGTCGCAGTCGTACACGGAGTGCGGTACCGACTCCGGTACCGACTCCGGTACCCGGCAGCGCGGTGATCGCCAGCGTCAGGGCCGCCGTAGCGTCCAAAGAACCCCGGCCAACCTACACCGTGGAAGATACGCATACTCCCGCGACTCCAGTCGCTGGCCAGCAGGTTCTACCCGAGCAGCACCCGAGACCCGAGAGTGCAACCGTGCCAGCTCCTGGCACGAAACAAGGCCCACAGATCCCGGAACCACCCGTGATAGTCGCGGTGATAAATCCCGATGACATGGGCAGGCCTTCGGAGAATCCACTCATGGTGAGCTATGTTAGTTCGCCTGCACCGTGCCAATACCAGCCCTATGCGGTGCACTCAAGCAACGACTCATTATTCGGCGCGAAGGTTTGGAGGCGAAGGAGATTTGTAGTTCTAACTGTGATCGATGCGGCTCGACGTACAGCCACTTTTCTTACGTGTAAGGCGTTTCGTCGCCATCGTAATCCCACGTGTTATTGTTGCGTTAAGGCCTGAAAGACGGAAATGCGTGTAGTGAGTGAATGCTGCCATGGAACCCACGGCGACCTCGTACCATGTGAAAAGTACCGCCAATCAAATAGCATTCAAGTGCACTTTTGTTCAATGATTTAACTGTCAATTGTGAAGGACTGCGAAGAGAAGATAACAAAGGCTAAAAAAGGCACCCGCCATCACGTGGCTTGGCAACTGCAGTTTAGAAACGTCTGCTTTCGTAGGACGCGTATTCTTCTTAATTTACGGGTATGCACGGCACCAAAGCCAAACGATTCACGCTTCCACAACGCCCGGCCGCAAGCTCACGTGCTTCTCATTTCGGAGTTTCCCATTTGTTTCAGTGCCTGTACACGCCCGAGGGTGGCTTGCAGCCGATGGCCTACGCCGTGCTCGCTTTCATCTGGGTCGCCTTCGTGGCTCTGCTGTTCTACATCTTGATTCTGCAGAGCTCCGGAAGGACCCACGGCGCCTGCGATACGCTGGCGTGCGAGGCCTACTCCAGGCTGCTGCTCGCCTCCATCAACTCGTCGGTCAAGCCGTGCGAAAGCTTCAGCCGCTACGTCTGCGACGGCTGGCGCAGCGGCCACGACCTGACCGTCGGCGAGGACACCATTCTCGCGGCACTCGACGGGGTCTATCGTTCGGCGGCGGACAGCGCGATGCCGGCCAAGGGTCAGAACGCGATACAGCGTGCGACCGCCTTCTACCTGAGCTGCGCGTGCGTCGGAAGGGGCGAGTGCGACGAGCTGCAGAAGGTGAAGGCGGCGCTGCGAGAGGTGGGCATCGTCTGGCCGCACAGGGCAGGCAGTCCGGCTGTCGTGAAGACGCTCCTCTACACGTCCATGAGACTGCGCTGGCCCAGCCTTCTAGACCTCGAGGTTGTGCCGCGCGAGAACGACACGCTCATTTACCTACGAATACCGCCATGGTTCTTTAGCCTAAGTTCCAAGCTTGCGGAGCACCAGCGTTCGCCTGGCGCTCGGAAACGATACTTCGACGTTCTGAGATATAACTTCAAGAGCGAAGGAGACATCGTTACGGATGAAGACATCGTGACATTTGAGGATACCCACAGCGTGGAGCTTGGCATTGTCTCTTTAGATAACTACCAGAGCACAACAAACGGCGCGGCAACCAGTGACTTGTTTATGTACGGGAATACCAAGGGCTATCGTGCGATTTGGATTGACGCTTTGCGTGAATACGGTGTCAAGGAGGGCGAAAATGACAAGATCGTGTTCATTACCAATACTCCCACTTTCGTGAGTCAATTCAACGCGAGGTGGGATCAATACCGTGAGGATAAAATGCACATGTTCCTTTCCTGGGGCACCGTCCAGGTGGCGGCACTGTTCTCGAACCAGATGTTGCAGGCCAACTTCTACGGCAGCGCGTCAAAAGCAAGGGTCAGTCATGGCGCGTACTGCTTCAGCAAGACGCTCCTCTTCGTTGGAGACCAGGCACTTTACGCGTAAGATAATTTGTGTGGCTCATAGAAGTACCGCGGGTGTATCAGCTAACTTGTGACAAGCGTTTAAAAACATCGTGTATGCTCTACGCCTATCCAGCATTGCTTGTAGTGACCCCAGTAGTTTTGCTGTGAGCTTATGTCAATAATTAACAAATTTTTATCTAACCGAAATGAAAATACTGATATAAGCTTAATATTGCTGCAACATAATTGTTACGATACGAGGATAAGATTACTACACATATGACCTACGGTTTGTTAAGGGCGAATGTGCTGCACAATTTCGTACGTGGACATATGTTGCCCTAAAGTATGGTCACCAAACACCAATCTATTTGAAATGTATTTAGTTAAAAGTAGTGCTTGCAGATGCTTACTTTTCACGTAACTTTCTATATACGAAACAAATTCGCATGGGCCGCATTGTCGCGCGTATTTTTATACCAACTCATGAAACATATTTTAACGCACACGTGACAAGTTTCGGCAAAGGAACCCTGCACGGTTTTCCTAAAGCTTTCGCTTCTGAACGAAAGTTTATTCTGGTATGGGTATCGAACGCTGTACTGTCGCATGCCAAGGTAGTCGCTCTGCCTTCCACCAAGTTGCTCGAGCATGCGGATTTTCCTACGTCAGTTATTTGATCTTTCATATGTAACAAGGTGCCAGATCTTTGAAATGGTGAAATTGAAATATTGCTGTATAATTCAAAGAATACTTAGTGCTGCGGTATTTTAATAATATGAATAAATTTTATCTACTCGCTTGGATTCATTACAATCAGCAACGCGGTCGGGCGTGCCATCGAAATAATTTTTATTTCCTTTATTTTTTCGCATACTGAAACACGAACCTCAGTGACATCATTCGCTGCCAGGCGTCATGTTCGTGACACAATTCTTTAAACCGTCGGGTTTCAACAGCCGATTAACTTACATACAAAAAAAAATGCACAAGAAGCATCTTGTTTTCTACATATTGTGCTTTGATATTACCATTGTTACATTGAAAGTTTGTTAGTCTATTGCAATTATTGCTACCCTAAGTAACAATTATTAACAGCGAACGTGTCAGCCTGTTCCCACCGCGTAATTCCACGCTACGTACCCGTGTCATGCTCTCGCCAGGTAACAATTAACGCAGAATTCCGTCAGATTTGGAACGCGTGTTCAGAAAGCAGGTTTTCTTTGCCGTCGGCGTCTAGCCAAGAACATCAGTCAAGATTAAAACAAAATTAGTGTTTGTCAGGCATCCAAAATGATTTTACATTACCTTTGTTCCACCCGTTTGGAGACGATACAGCGCTAATGGAAGCCGCATAGCTGTCCTGCGTCCAGAATCTGAGCACGCTCACAAAGACGAAGCTGCCCTTCAGGTACCGGAGAGAATTCCTGCCAGAGGAGTCGGTTCCCGTGGCCGAGACGGTCGTCGCGGACGTTCGCCGAGCCCTGGAACGCCGCCTTCACCGTTGGAGTCGATACGACCGCAGCGTCACCATCGTCGGCGACTGGTTCTCCACGAGAACAGCGCTCAAGTACCTGCACAATGAGGGCAGAGCCAACGCCAGCGCCAAGGCCCTGAAAACGAGTGCGTCACCGCTTCCCTTGATCTCGCAGTACTGGAGCTCAGCTGTGCATCCGTAATGGTAACAGCGCGAACAGGACGGCGACCTGTGCCCTTTCGTCCTGTGCCCTTTCACGTCCTGTGCCCTTTCACTCCGTGGTCGGCGACCTGTGCCCTTTCGTCCTGTGCCCTTTCACGTCCTGTGCCCTTTCATGGATTGAAAGGGCACAGGACGAGCGCTCGTCCTTTCACCCCGCCGCCATCTTGTTCGCGCTGTTACCATTACGAATGCATACCAACTCGGCCAACTTTCCACTTTGATACAGCTATGCAATCGCAATGGCATTAGGCACTCTACGCGACATATATTTAGCTCGAACGGCCGCGGAGGCCCATTGGCTTAGCCATTCTGCTCTAATTTCGTGGTCGCGGATTTGACTCACACGCCTGGCGGCCACGTCGGCGAACCCTGTGTGCTGGCAACTGCTGACTCAGAGCCCCATTGTTGGTTCGTAACATCAAAGCAATTCGGTCAGTCAGTCTGGACGAGTGTGAATTATTACGAGTTTGGTGCCAATCCCTGCGCAAACGTTTTGCCAACACCTGCACGACCACGCCATATCATATCAAAAGCCATGTCAAAAACTGTCGTACGGTTTTATGGAGGCTCATTGCCCAACCAACTGCGTAATAAATAGTTATGCAAAGTTATGCAAATAGTTATGCAAAGTTATGCAATTTTTTTATTAGAAATAAATTTATGCTTGTTGGGGCACGAAAGAAACGCGAAAGTTTGGGTTCTGAGAAAATGTGGAATAAAAAATTGAAACACCTCTAGCGCTTACAAAAGAAAAGCATAAAACAGCTAAAAGTCACATACTTAGTAGTATGTCTCCTCCTGACTCTTGTTTTTGTCTAATATTCTCCAGTGAACACATCATTTAATTTTCTAGGCTGTTTATGAAGCACCAGCATTGTAGCTGCAGACCTTCACATTGAGCGGCTGGTGAATATCGTACGAAAAGATTTTACTTTGTAAAGGCCATGTTCTATTGCAACTGGTTTCAAAACGTCAATTCTGCCTTTCTCAACGTTAATGGAATGACAGAGAACGTCGGATACCGTAAACACGAGAATCTGAGGTTTCGAATGTGTGCGCTTGGTTTCCCTTTGCCAACTCGTACTGTTGAAGCACTTACTCAGGGTAAGGCAATGTCTAACGCAGTGCCAAAATCTATATTTGTTACCTCCCATTGTAGATACTTATGCCAGATTACCGCAGGCCCATTTTCTACTTCAATGACCAATCTTCAAGACACTTCCTGAGGCGCTTTCGTCACCGCGTCCTTGGCACGCGGTGACTTTCGTGTATTGATTCCCGATAACTTATGTTTCCCTCACCTTCACACTCCGATCTTTTACCACAATGTAGCTACTCGCATAGATAATAAAACTACACCGTACAAACACCTCAGAGAAAGGCAATTCGCTATTCATTTAACGCACACAAATGCCAGGCTAGCGTAAAACGTGTTTTAAACGTGGTGCGCCTCCGTTCTGAGAGTTTGTTTTGAAGCCTTATCAGTTCTCTTAACATGATGTTAACGTTAGAAAAAGTAGTAAGTGCCACACAATCCGATCATTTCTTTTTGGTTACACATTTTACCGCTGCTTTTGCTAGTATACATTAATGATATAATAGCATGCACTTACGGCAGCGTAAATATTATATTGCTCGCGGGTGGCTGCTTGCATTACAAAGTGATTAACGATGCTAATGACGAAGTAATCCCGAATAAAAGTCTCACAGCGACTTGTGACTGGTGCGATACCTGGGACATGAAACCTAATGAAGAAAAATTAGTTTTTATGCGCATAAACAACAAAAAACATCCTCTCCCATATTAATACACTATTAACGAATCAGCAGTCACTGAAACCGACTCTTTCCAATATTTAGATGTAACAATCAACAATCGCTTGAACTGGTCGCAACACATCGATGTTTGTGCGTCTGCTTGGCGTACACTTGACCTGCTAAGACACACACTGGAACACTTAACCTCCATCCGTGAAACTCAACGTTCAACACACTGGTAAGGTCGAGATTAGAATATGCTTGCGTCGTCTGGGACCTTTTCACAAAAATAAACATTAACAGACTGGAAAACACAAACAGACTTGCAGTCCGCTTCATATTTGATTGCTTTGCAGGTTGTGACTGCCCATCTCATTTGATGAATGAAAATAACATTGCCATCCTGGAATCCCGAAGAAAGGTAGCACGTCTAAAATTGCTTTCCCGCCTTTGGAAATGTTACAACTTGATCACTCATCCTATCTCCATTCCCTATTAGCCAGACCTACGAGGAATCAGAATTCCGGCAAGATAACCCCTATTTTTGCGGGCACTAACTGCCTCGAGTTATCCTTTTTTTTTTCAATAGCAATCAACGAATGCAACACCCTGGCAGCCGATGTATTTCTTTCCATAAACGTACCATATACCACGGAAAAACTGCATTTGTGGTAAAAGTAGGTGCGTATGCTTGCTTCAGTGCATGTAATCCTGCGCGTCAAGACGGATGTTGTCTATCCTCGCTGCGTTAAGCTTGATAAGTCTGCAATGCTTGTTGTAAATGTTTCTTTACTCTTACTTTTTCCACAAAAATTCTCATTTCTATTTTACGCACTTCCTTGCATTGTACGTTGATGTTTTTATAATGACGATGTTTTTTGTTTATTATTATTTTTTCCTTCTCCTTAGAATGTTTGTATTTCGTATGAATACTGTGTAAACAAATACACTCCTGCCTACAGTGGGTGGGGTGGGATGCTTTCCTTGGCTTCATTATGTATTGCCGTCTTATAGCTGATCATATATATATATATATATATATATATATATATATATATATATATATATATATATATATATATATATATATGTGTGTGTGTGTGTGTGTTTGGGCGAGTTGGTACTGATTGCACATCTTGAAGGGACAGCGCTGTCCTGTGTGTTCACACACAGGACAGCGCTGTGTCCTGTGTGTTCCTGCCTTCTATTATCGTCTTTTTGCGCTGCCCCTTCAAGATGATCAATATATATATCTAACTGGATACACTGGAAGGAAACAATTGTAAATTTTGGTCCTCTGTCAGGCATTGTCTGACGTGACGAGCTTTCGAGCGATTAGTGCGGTGCAAGATATTCGCGGTTTCTCTTCGACGGGATGCTTACACTGTGTTCTTTGACGTCGTTGTCTATAAAGGCCTACTCCAGGCAGACATGGGCAAGTCGCTGGTGCACAACTGGCGTCTCGTTTCGCGGGCTGTTCTGTCCGACCCGACACTCAGTCGGGTGTCGAGCGCCATCGAGAAGCTCCGGCTGTACGTGCTCCAAAACGGCAGCGTGCCTCAGGGACCGGACCTGTCCCTGTTACCGTACGCGTTCAGCTTCCCCTACTTCGACGCGAAGGCTTCGGCCGTCTTCAACTACGCCGGAGTGGGTAGCCTTGTTGCGCAGGGGCTCGGCGAGTTGCTCCTGGATGCTTACTCCAAGTCCAAAATAGACCCCGCCGTTAAGAAGTACCTGGACTGCATGCAAGGCAGCTCTGTGTCTACGGTGAGTACGGAATGAATTTTCAGCGAGGGTTATCGAAAAGCTGCCACGAGTGTAAACCACTCGAATCGGTGATCGTAACATTTGCATACCTTGCACGCGCCGCTGCTCTCCGCATAGTACAAACGGAGAGACGGCAGATAGAGGCGAAAAAAAAAAGAAAACAGCGCATCTGTGCGACCTTGCAGAATCCAAATCTGATTCCACGAGAAGAAGAAGAAGGAAAACTTTATTAAAAAGAATGGTCCGACATCTTTGATTGGAGTGGCCTCAGGTAGCGGCTCGAAGTCCGTGGACTCGGGCGGCGTCTTCGGCTTGAAGATGCCGCCCGATACGCCACCCGTTGCACGCAGTAAATGGAAGTTCAGTACTTACTTTTAACAATTGTAGTTGGGTCTGAAACGTTAAGCCTGCTTGATTCATCACCTCTGGCATGTTACCGCCGAATGTGAGCTCAATATGCACCGTACAGTTCTTCTAGGAATCTGGGAATGGCCGTATGACGATTTGTAGAAATTGTTAACATTTTCTACAAATCCCGTAATTACCTGATGCATTTGAAACTTTGCCCACCCATCACGCATATTATTCTCATAAATGCATAAACTAAATTTCTTTGTATTTAACATGCACAAACTGAAATTGACGAGTACATTGGAAATTTCGCCATGCCAAGTCTGGACTGCAGTCCTCAATTTCAAATTGCATTCACAGGCAGAGGGGAAAAATCGGCGTTATTGCGCAATCCCTGGTCCGTATACTTTTGCTCACGGGTGTACCTACTAACGTACACGCAATGAATAATCTATATTTTTCAGGACATCGTGAATAGACGCGGGCAACGTTTCCGGGCATTTCTAGTCGCACAAAAACCATTGCTGTAATAGTTTATCCACTGCCGTATGTGGGGATGGATGCCACGCCCCAATGTAAACATGCATTGCAACCGAACCCGCAAGCCATGGAAGTTACACGCGTCGTTCGCAATTCATGCGGGATTGTTCGTCACACGCCGCCGTTCCGAGGTGTGGACGTCAGCGCCAGAGTTGCGGAGTGGGGCTTTTCATTCCATCCACTCCATGCCGGAGAGTTGAGATTCCCATAATTCCACTCCTTCTAACTCCTCGGCATGCTTAAAGTTGGATCATTCCCACTCCTGCAGTGGCTTATTGTTAAGAAATTCCGTTCCTCCAAGTTTAATAAGTGTGAAACAACTTCTCGATAATTATTTTACACTTGAGCCTTTGCGTGTGTAGCAAATTCACTCTCTTTGAAGACTCTCTTAAAATCACATTTATTGCTCCATGAATATCTGCCCATTCCATTCCAACTTCACCCCACAATCCCGGGCTCTCATTCCATTCCCATTGCATCTTCCCAACTGATGCCATGACCCGCTTTTCGTTCCATCCCGGGTGTTTAATATGGTGGTATGGTTCCGGAATAATCGCAACTCCGGTCAATGCATGTATTTCAGAGGTCGTGGCAGGGAATAGAGAGATTTAGATTTTGTGCAGCCACAGATATGGCACGAAAACCACCGGTCGTACAAAAGAATGTGGAAGGAGTAAAGAAGAAAGCAGGCTGGGCTAGGGGCTCAGGGTATGCAAATGCACTTGGTTGTGCTATCGCTAAGACAGCGCACACGGACGACGTTGTGCATGTCGCAACATGGCCTCAGAAAAGGGGCGGCGCGCGCTGTTTTCCTAGCGCTCCGACGTCTCCGAGGCCGTCATCGCAAAAGAGGCTTTGGGACGATGGCGGTGTCCACTACAAAACTTACGTGTTTGTCGATGTAAGTGCGTTAAGAGCCGGGCGAAAAGCTAAGGTAGGATATTTTCTTTTACGCGCAAGCGGACTATCTTTCTGTGCGATTGGCGTGATTAAGCCGGAGGCCGCCGAACTGGGAGAGGGAAACGAGTGCCGCAGGAGGAGGGCACCTGAAGGTGGAGAGGAGGAAAGCACACGGTGGAAGAAGGGGAGGAGCGTGCGGTGAAGGGGGAGGAGGCGGAACGTCGTGGAGGAGGAGGTTCGGCGGAGGCGCGCTGGGTTCACCGCCTCTGGCAATTATTACCACCGTGGTTGCTACGGACTCGGTGTGCGCTGTGTAATGTACCGGGTTGATCTGGCGGTCGAGAGGCTGAGTGCCTAGCAAGAAAGACGGAGCAGCAACGCAAGCGGCGTCAGGACGAGCGCGCGTCGACCGACACCGAAGTCGTCGGCAAGCGCTAGGCACAAGCTGAATGAGACCGACAAAAGGCGTGGCCTAAGCGTGCCCAGAAGACTCGCGAAGAACATGCTAGGTAACTTGCGACAACGCGGGTGTGCCAGGCAAGATGGCATAGCTTATAAACTCCGGAACAGCACCCATACGCTTGCGCATAACCCGCGTTCACGAAGTTAAACGTCGCCATATTTCCTCTTTATTCCTCGTATCCTCATCTGTGCCATAAGCTTCTCACCACTGTTCTTGCTGTGACAAACATAATGAACGGCCCTCGTCCACGTGACATTGCAGCGTCGACGTCTCAAGCTGTGCATTCGCCTGATTCGGCGTTGCCATTTCACCATAGCTCGTGAAATGTTTAGCGCATGTGTATTACAATAATAAAGTTGCTACCTGTGCGGTTCTTAAACCTAGCTATTGTGTGAGCTTTCACGTTGCATGAGATGGAAGTGACACAAATGTATGCATCGCATTTCGTTTCGCAGAGTTTATGTGACCCTGACCGCTTCACGAGAACGTCGCTTCCCGCAAGTTTTGAGTTGAATATGCGTAACCTTTGTCATTGTCTTCTTCACATGTCACCGGAAGACTTGTCGTACAAATGCGTCTCTTCACATCCGATCCTGCTTCTGCATGCAGCTCGATAAAAGCAGCTGGGCTCGATACATGGATCCCATCTCCCTAAAGACGAGCCTGGACGCGTACCGGTCGAGCAGCGGCGCGTCCGACAGTCCTGCTGAGGGCCTCGAGTTCCTCTCTCGAGACCAGCTGTTCTTCGTGGCCGCGTGTTTCATGCGCTGCAGCGGCGGCGCCACACGCTCCGGCGGCTTCGCGCATGCGCAGTGCGACGCCGCCTTTAAGCACGTCAAAGAGTTCGCCGACGTGTTCGGCTGCCCGCCCCAGTCACCCATGAACCCGGCGCTGAAGTGCACGCTGCTGTGACCAAATGGCACTGATGACTACGACGACTTGGCTTTTGAGCGAAATGGGTCAAGTTTTGTATATATGTGACAAATCCAAAATTCCTGTGTGAATGCTATCTTCGGAACACATCGTGCTGTCAGGAAGATGACGTTGTGCTAATTTTTTTTTTTGCCTTCTCATTAAGACTTGTGGTGTTTCGCAGCAGCTCGTGTCGAGAGCCTTTCGGACGAAAGACATTCAGACTGCGGGAAGGCGTTCGTTTGTATTGTAACGAGAATTATCCTTTCCGGTCGTGTGTATTGTCAGGGTTTATTTTTGGCATTAGTAGTCACTTACGCAGGGAATGACTGCTCACACTTCCAAAATGTTTGCTGAGGGAAAATATTTGTCGCGTTCATATTATCGTTTCTTTTTTTTTCTCTCTGAGTACAAGAGCTGACGTCGAAGTTAATTTACGATGTGCTGCGTCGTCCGGTGTTTAAAGCCTGAAATTCTTTTAAGCTGAGAAGGGGAATTCGTACGTCAAACACAGCACGAAGGAAACTTGCTGCGAGACTATACCACCCCCCCTTCAAAAAAGGAAAGTGAAAATAAAACCAATTCCCTGAGTACACAGCTTGCATTCATTTCGTGAACTACATCAGGTTTTGCTCCCATAAAGTTCCAGCGCACTTTATAAAGTACACTGTCGTAGCGTTTCAAAGAACAAAGCGCTGTCACAAATCTTCCACAATGTATTTGCAGTGTGAAAAGATCATCTGACACGAAAAAAAAATATAACTGGTAGATTCTTCTTGGAACGAATGCTGAATTTTTTGGATTTGAGACTTGCATCAGTCACGAAAGCCAATGAGGATCGCAAGAAATTTTAAAATTTAGTGTAATATATAAAAGTACGCATATTAGATACTGGGGAGGTTACTGGACGTATAAAAAATTAACGGCATGTTGTCGCTATTTTTGGCATAATCAACAGTCGGCCAGGCGGTCAGGGATAGGCTCGAGCTTGTAAAGTCAAGTCTAGGGCAGAAGCAGGCTGACCCTCTGAGCAAAGTAGGTTGTCCTGAATTTACACATGTAAGATTGTTGTCCTAGGACCAGCCCGACAAGCGAGTGCCACTCGATTCTGTTTTTAAATCACATTAATTACTATGGGAGTTAATGTCCCCCGCTAGTAACATACCCCTTCTACAAGTAGTATTTAGAGTATACAAAGGGTTCGCGTCATGAACACCTTAAGGAAAATATGCATTGGCTAGAAAAAACTGTCCGACAGGCCGGAACTCTATTAAAGCACCTCCTCCGGGAATTATTTTTAATACCTGTACTCAAGCTGGACAGTTTGAATAGCCTGCGGGGTGTGATCCACCACAAAGGCAACATTTCTCTTCTTGGGCCATACAATCACTGTTAGTGACCATCACCACATGTGCAGCATCGTGAAGCAGATTTACAATCGCCAGCACTATAGCCACATGACCAGCAATTCCGGCATTCTAGGGGACGTGACGCCAACGGATCGAATGTGAACTCTAAAGACGACGCTTTAATTTCCGATGGACAAGAAGCACCGGCTAAAGTCGCAATCACCGACTCCATGGGGACTCCCTTAGTACCCGGAACGTGATTTCAGCGTTAAACAGTTACCACGCCCGGCCGCAGAGAGCTTCTCCAAGGTCTCAAACTGACTTCATTTCGAGTCGACGCCCCGCGCGATACTCTCTATGCATGCAAGATGTCGTATACACGCACTCACCGGGATGGATGCAAACGAGGAACACCTGGGCAGGTCCGATATACACGTTTGGTCTGGCGACCTGCACACTGACCCGCCTTGACCGAACTGCCCGATATCAGTGATACTCTGGTAGTCGGGAGCCACCGCATGTAGTTGCTCCTGGACAGCCTTAGGGTTGTTCAAGCTGGCAAAGTCCCCACCCAAGGGCACCCTGCAGCGCGACGGGAGTGTTGCTCACGCATCTGCGGAGAAAGAGGTAGTTCATTTTGAAGAGGGGTTGACCAAAGCGAACGTCCGTGACCAGGACAATTCCTGGACATGAGTGCGGTGTCAAATGTGCCAAAATAAAAGGCGTTGCTTCAACCTAAAATGAAGAAAAGAAACGAACACAGTAAGCAACGAAACTAAATATAAAAAATAATCCGTTACTTAACCATACCGGCCCAGAGTGTAAGCTAAGAGGTAGAACGGCTGCTGTCACCGCGGACTAATTCTCGACGTTATCGCTGTTGCTGTGTCGCTAGATCGGCTGGCCACCGCATTAACACGCATGTGCTAGTACTGCGCGAAACGAAGAGGAACTTGAGAATGCGGGGGAAATGTAATCAGAATAATTAAAAAAGTTAGTTAACCACGTCCGTCTCAATTACTTTACTTTCTCGCAGGGTATACTGTGCTAGACAAAAATACTTAGACATCAATGTTCCTTATGGTCAGCTCACGTTGATTTAGACAGCCACATTCGACTCGTAAAGACTATCAGATGTCCCTGTATTAGTACCTTTAGGTATTGCAAAAGTTTATGATAGTGTCGAACATGGAATCTTCATTTCAATATAAGCAAGTTGTGCTGTTCCAGACTAGATAGTGGCCTGGATACAGGAGTTCCTTTCAGATAACGAGTCTTTTTGTATCAAGCATGGGGTGACATCAGGTACATATAAACAGGCGAGAGGCGTACCACAGAGAATTCTTTCACAACTTTTCTTGGATACTTTGTTATCTTCTCTCCCAATTCATCAAGATGTGCAACTAGGCAAACTGAAGGTAAACTCTCCGAAGTGACGAAACACCTAATGAAGAAACGACAAAGATCGAAAGTGTCCAACTCAAGAGATCGGATGAAATTCGCAGAACAGTCAAAACTGATCAACAAGGAGAAAATAAGTGATATTCGAAATAATAACTTGAGATAGACTGAAGAAGGACTAAAAATGGGCGTAGCGTGAAATCAGTGAGAAGAAAACTAGGCGCAGGACAAGCCAAGATGTATGCATTGAAAGTTAAGCAGGGTAATATCATCAGCAATTTCGAAGATGTAGTAAAAGCAGCGGAAGAATTCTATACTGACCTGTACAGTACCCAGAGCAGCCACGATGCATCCATTCGATGCAGTAATGAACAGGTTACACAGACTCCTATAACTAGCGACGAAGTTCGAAAGGCCTTGCAAGACATGAAACAGGGGAAAGCGGCAGGATATAGAATACGAGCCGATTTAATCAAACATGGAGAAGACATAATGCTTCAAAATCTGGCGGCACTTTATACGAAATGTCTATCGGCTTCCAAGGTCTCAGAAAACTGGAAGAATGCCAACATTATACTAATCCACAAAAAGGGAGACAAAGAATTGAAAAATTATAGGCCCATTAGCTTACTTCCAGTATTATACGAAATATTCACCAAGATAATCTCCAATAGAATAAGGGCAACACTAGACTTCGGTCAACCAAGGAAACAGGCTGGTTCCAGGAAGGGATACTCTACAGTTTTCCGGGTCTCCCGTGCCTATGGCCATCCGAATTTAACCCAAGGGAACACAGAAAGACTTTGCACAAGGAGTGCACATCACTTTTAAAGCAACTTCGCGCCAATGCCGTCGCCTTTATTACTCCCCCTGCTAACCTCTCGCGAGAAAACAGCGCTATTCTCCGAAGACTTCAAAGAAACTCAATAGTGACTCCTCTTTTCCGTCATATTCAAGGCCTACCTGGGTCACCGAAATGCCCGAACTGCATGGAATATCCGTCCCTAGAGCATTGCCGATGGTATTGCCCTCACACTCAACCCAAACTGCAGTCAGCCCTCTCTAACATTCCCACTAACATCAAGCCACGGTCATGGACGGACTGGCTCACTCCACCACCCCATGCAACTAACATTCTCCTGCCGGTGCTTATCCAGCACGTCAGAGACGTGTTGGGTGAGGACTGGTAGCTGACCGACCAGGGTTGAGCGCCGGACGCTGGCGTAAAAATAAAAGCTTTTCTCTCTCTCTCTACAATGGCTCATATCCATGTCATCAATCAGGTAATCGAGAAATCCAGAGTACAATCAGAATCTCTATATGACTTTCATAGTTTACGAAAAGGAATTTGGTTCAGTAGAGATAGCAGCAGTCCTAGAGGCATTACGTAATCAAGAAGCACAGGACGCTTACGTAAATATCTTGGAAAGTATATACAGACTCCACAGCTACCTTAATTCTCCACAACAAAAGTAGGAAGATATTTCTAGATAGGGATCAGGAAAGGAGACGCAATCTCTCCAATGCTGACCTGAGGAGGGAAAGGAAAAAAACTGGTACTTAAGAAGCCGATCAATGAGTTAGCGGTAAGAGGGAAAATAGAGGAAATACAGATCAAGCTACAGAACAGGTATTTGGCTTTAACTCAGGAAGAAGACCTTAGTTTTGAAGCAGTGTACGACAATCATGTGGGCATTATTAAGGAGTGCGCAATAGAAGTTGGTGGTAACACCGTTAGACAAGTTGCCAGTAAGCTATCACAGGAGACGAAAGATCTGATCAGAAACGCCAATGTATGAAAGCCTCTAACCCTACAGCTAAAAAAGAACTGGCAGAACTTTCGAAGTTAATCAACAAGCGTAAGACAGCTGACATAAGGAAGTATAAGATAGATAGAATTGAACATGCTCTCAGGAACGGAGGAAGCCTAAAAGCAGTGCAGAAGAAACTAGGAATCGGCAAGAATCAGATGTATGCGTTAAGAGACAAATCCGGCAATGTAATTACTAATATGGATGAGATAGTTCAAGTGGGTGAGGAGTTCTATAGAGATTTATACAGTACCAGTGGCACCCACGCCAGCAATGGAAGAGAGAATAATCTAGAGGAATTTGAAATCCCACAGGTAATGCCGGAAGAAGTAAAGAAAGCCTTGGGAGCTATGCAAAGGGGGAAGGTAGCTGGGGAGGATCAGGTAGCAGCAGATTTGTTGAAGGATGGTGGGCAGATTGTTCTAGAGAAACTGGCCACCCTGTATACGCAATGCCTTATGACCTCGAGCGTACCGGAATCTTGGAAGAACGCTAACATAATCCTAATCCATAAGAAAGGGGACGCCAAAGACTTGAAAAATTATAGACCGATCAGCTTACTGCCAGTTGCCTACAAACCTACTATTTACTAAGTAATCGCAAATAGAATCAGGAACACCTTAGACTTCTGTCAAGCAAAGGACCAGGCAGGATTTCGTAAAGGCTACTTAACAATAGACCGTATTAACATTATCAATCAGGTGATAGAGAAATGTGCGGAATATAACCAACCCTTATAAATAGCTTTCATTGATTACGAGGAAGCGTTTGATTCTGTCGAAACCTCAGCAGTCATGGAGGCATTAAGGAATCAGGGTGTAGACGAGCCGCATGTAAAATACTGAAAGAAATCTATAGCGGCTCCACAGCCACTGTAGTCCTCCATAAAGAAACCAACAAGATCCCAATATATAAATGCGTCAGGCAGGGAGATACGATCTCTCCAATGCTATTCACAGCGTCTTTACAGGAGGTATTCAGAGGCCTGGATAGGGAAGAATTGGGGGTAAAAGTTAATGGAGAATACCTTAGAAACTTGCGATTCGCCGATGATATTGCCTTCCTTAGTAACTCAGGGGACAAATTGCAATGCATGCTCACTGACCTGGAGAGGCAAAGCAGAAGAGTGGGTCTAAAAATTAATCTACAGAAAACTAAAGTAATGTTTAACAGTCTCGGAAGAGAACAGCAACTTAGAGTAGGTAGCGAGGCACTGGAAGTGGTAAGGGAATACATCTATACTTAGGGCAGATAGTGACGGCGGATCCGGATCATGAAACGGAAACAATCCGAAGAATAAGAATGGGCTGGGGCGCGGTTGGCAGGCATTCTCAGATCATGAACAGCAGGTTGCCATTATCCCTCAAGAGAAAAGTGTATAATAACTGTGTCTTACCAGTACTCACCTACGGGGCAGAAACCTGGAGGCTTACGAAAACGGTTCTACTTAAATTGAGGATAACGCAACGAGCTATGAAAAGAAGAATGATGGGTGTAACGTTAAGGGATAAGAAAAGAGCAAATTGGATGAGGGAACAAGAGTTAATGACATCTTAGTTGAAATCCAGAAGAAGAAATGGGCATGGGCAGGACATGTAATGAGGAGGGAAGATAACCGATGGTCATTAAGGGTAACGGACTGGATTCCAAGGGAAGGGAAGCGTAGCAGAGGGCGGCAGAAAGTTATGTGGGCGGATGAGATTAAGAAGTTTGCAGGGTCAACATGGCCACAATTAGTTGGAGAAGTATGGGAGAGGCCTTTGCCCTGCGGTGGGCGTAACCAGGCTGATGATGATGATGATGATTCACTGCGTGCTTAGAAGTATTCAAGCTGTTGATAGGAGCGACGATCAACGGCGAATATCTCGGCAAACCGAATGCAGATGACATTGTCTTGTTCAGCAACACTGGGAACGAGTTACAGCAAATGGTTGAGGACCTTAGCAGAAAGAGTGCAACAGAAGGGTTGAACACTTAAATGCAGAAGAGAAAGATAACGAACAATAGCCTGGCAAGGGTACACGAGTTCAAGATCGCCAGTCGGCCTCTAGAGTCTGAAGGAGTACATTTACCTGGTCAACTACCCTGATCATGGGAAGGAAATTTATAGAATAAAAATGGGATGGAGTGCACACGGCACACATTGCCATATCCTTACTGGAAGCTTACCACTATCATTGAAGAGAAAGGTGTACAATCAGTGCATTCTACTGCTGCTAATATGGGGCAGAATGTTGGAGATCGACAAATAAGCTCGAGAACAAGTTAAGGGCCGCGCACAGAGCGATGGAACGAAGAAAGACAGGCGTAACAATAAAAGACAGGAAGAGATCGGTGTGTATCATAGAGCAAACGGGGATAGTCGATATTCTAATTGACAGTAAGATAAAGAAACGGAGCTGGGCGGGCGGGCGATATAATGCGAAGGGAAGAGAAGCGCAGTCAAGGACAGAAGACTAGGTGGTATGATGGAATTAGGAAATTCGCAGGCGCAAGTTGGAATCGGTTGGCGCAGGACAAAGGTAATTGGAGATCGCTGTTAGAGGTCGTCGTCCTGCAGCGGACATAAAATAGGCTGATGATGAACCTTCGGCGATAACCGTATGCCTGGAAATCGAACACCACCATTATACTCACGTTTGGCTGATGCTCATTCAATCTTTACTTAACGCTGTCAACGCAAGATGTGACTGCTATGGTATGACTAAGCCAAGGGAATGAAAGAGAAAAGTTTAAGAACAATATACAGAAGACAACAATACAATTCATTTTCCATCAATACATTAGATGGAGATGAGAAAAAAGAAGCAAAGGCGCTTGAAGAGATTGACAAAATACTGGGACGAATTTAAATTTCTGGCTGAGTTGGCAGCTGGCTTCGTAAAAGTTTTTGTAATGACAAATCAATGTTTCCCAGACTTGCCTTGACACCTTTACTTTGCAGGGCTTTTCCGCACATTTTGTTACACAAAGCGGGCGCCGTGACGGAGCTATTGCTCTCTTTGTAAACTACAACTGAAGTTTCTTCTGCTGATGCATCTTTTGTACATGCTGAATCTATGCTGGTCAAAGTTTGTAAGAGGTCTGTAAGGTAAGAAGTTTGTCTGTGCATATCTTATCGATTCATCGACCACCCTCAGGCAACAGTTTCTTGTAGAGCTTGATGAATCTCTGCGGCAGTGGAGTTCAGTGGACCAATTCTGCTTGATCCGAGACTTCAATATCAACATTTTATGCACTGAAAATTGATTGATTATTTATCTACCTTGTCCGCTTATGGTCTGGAATGTTTAATTGGAGCTCCTACTAGAGCGGAATTAGTTAACAGGCAGGTGCAATCTTCTTTAGATCACATCGCGGTCAGAGCTCCTAGCTGTTCATTTAGGTCATGTACTATTCTACAAAGGTTGACTGACCACTACTTTGTAGCATGCCGTCTTGTATTACCAGACGCGTCTGGAACTTCGTCGGTCGAAACATCATTTGGGCAACGCAAATGCCTTGTCCCTATTGTTAATCGATCCAAGCTTGTTAAGCTTATCGTTTCATTTGACTGGGCATCCTTAACCAAAGAAAATTCGTCGGGCAAAGTGTATGAAATGTTCTGCATTCAACTTTAAAAATTTGAATTACATTGCACATGGCTGATAGCTAAGCCGATAAGAAAGGGTCACTGCTGGATGAACATGGAAATTCTTGCTTTTATTCCGTATCGAGACACCTTGTGGAAACGCTGCAAAAGAATTGTCTGGGAAACAAAGCACTGCGATTAGAATACAAGTCGGCAAGAAATGCAGTTGTTGCTCTTCTGCGTGGCGCCAAACGCCGTTACTGTTTTGATAAATTCCAGCATTCTTCAAAAATTGTAGGCAAAACTTGGTCTTCGGTAAATCATCTCAGGGGAGTGCGTTCCAGTGAACGGTCTGTTTTCGGTGCTTTTCAGCAACTTCCCACAGCAGTGGCTGATGCTTTCAACAGGCACTTTGTAAGGGCGTCCGTAAGAGCTGTCTCTCCATCTACAAACACTCGGTCGTTAGGGCAAACCGCACCTGCGTCATCTTTTCTTCCGATAATTTCAAGGGGTGATCTGGAAGATATTATTTTTAGCTTCCGTCCTAACAAGTCCGCTGGCTATGATGGAATAACGTTACAAACTACTAGAAGGAATTTCAATGCGCTGTCAGATATTGTCCTGCATATACTGAATGGTTTTTTGGAAGGTGACGAAATTCCGGAATGCCTAAAAACTGCAGTTGTCTTACGAATACGCAAGTCAGGGTACAAAGATGATATTGAAAACTATCGGCCACTTCCTATATTGCCGGTTATTGCTCAGGCCTTAGAAATGTTCTTCCCCACACTATGTCTTCTTGCCTTAACAAATTTTCTATCCTGACTGAACGACAATTCAGTTTTGCTTCAGGGCGTGGTACTGTGGCACTGCTTGAGGAATTCTCAGATGAACTGTTCTCGGCGTTCGATAAGAACGTTTTCACGCGTGCGCTGTTCTTAGCTGTAACGAAGGCGTTTGACACCCTGACTCATCAAATCTTGTTAAGGAACCTGTATTTTGGGGTGAATTTCGTGGGCCTTTTTACAACATTCTCGAAAATTACATGAGCAACAGATTTCAAGTGGTCGATACCGATGATAAGGGTGTTTTTAGTTCTAAGCTGTCGCCTGAAAGCTGGAGTTCATCAAGGGTACATTTTATCGCCATTGTTGTTTAGCATCTTCGATAATGACTTTCCTTTGACAATTTCCAAATGTTCTGTGTTCCAGTTTGCTGACAAAAGAGTTTTACTGGCAAAAAAATTTTTCTTACAAAACGTCCACTGAAATGTTGCAAACTTATGTGTACAATTCAATGCTTTGGTTCACTAATAATACAATTGTTCATGCCCAAAAAACACATCTTGTGCGTCTTCGCCCTCAACTCAAGACTACTGTAATTACCATGCCTCTCTACTTACATGAGTCGAACGGTGTTTGTTGTAATTGTTCGCCTATTTCATACGTGGATTGTGTGAAATATCTCGGAATATCTTTCGATAGCAACTTATCGTGGCAACATCACTTATCGCTTATTTGTTCTAAACTGAGGTCATTCGCTTGGCTGTTGTTTAATATCAAAAGTTTTGCACCCTTGTCTGTAAAAAAGATTATTGTACATACACTGGGTTACAGCGTGTTGAGATACAGCATTACAGTCATCGGTTTCTGTTAGGATCGTTGGAGATGCAGGGGACACAGGATTATAAAAAATATTCGTAAGAATGTTGCCTACAATTTCCCAATATTAACACCTCCAAATATCTCCCGTGAACTTGGTCTACCGAATTTTCAATCACCGCTTATAGAAGCAGTTGTCGTCAAACATTTTTTGGAATTCCGCATTCAAACAAAAAAGTGCCGCCACAAGAGAACTTAGAAAACACGTCCGCAATGTAGTTCCTCATTCAGCCACAAGGTATGGTGTGGCCAGACGCTGTGCACATGTGCCGGACATCTTTAACAAATTACCAGGTGAAACTTTTAACGCAAAATCGAAAAGCACGCTGAAAGAATTATTGAAGCAGCTATGGTGAAATTAACCTACAACACATTTCTGCATCATAGTATTTACTTCAGTTTCCTTTAAGTATGATAACCAAATGTTATCCTGTCCTTTTCCATTTTTTCTCATTCATTTTTATTTTTTTATTCTACATGTCTCATCAATTTATGTATTTTTTTCGCCATGTGTGTCATATTCATAGGTACGGTCCTACAAGCCAACCGATGCTTAGACTGGCCTGTTTGGGTTTTGCATTTTTGTCGGCATCATCATCATTATTATTATTATTATTATTATCATTAGTAGTAGTAGTAGTAGTAGTAGTAGTAGTACTAGTACTAGTACTAGTAGTAGTAGTAGTAGTAGTAGTAGTAGTAGTAGCAGTAGCAGTAGTAGTAGTAGTAGTAGTAGTAGTAGTAGTAGTATATGTTAACAGAATGAAACAATATCACGGGGTTCACATTAGTTCTTAAACAATGACGTGACAAGTGAAAACTGAATTCAAATGTGAACAAAAGACTGAAGGCCCATATTGTGCACAAAGTTTCAAGGACCGTCCACAGCAATTTTATAGGATACACTGGTCCCACTAATAACGCAAGTATGGGCATGGAAAACGCGATTATTACTCGTTTTACCTGGGTTCGTGGATCAATGCCGAAGAAATTCCTTTCCATAATGAGAATATCGCTTTCCGAAGATACTCACGGACATAAGCACGTAGCCTCCACAATAGAGGGTACACGGCCCTCGGTGACCGTCTACGCAGAAATCCCGAACCACGGCGTCTGTCACTTTTAACTGCCTCAAATGTATGCCGAATAGATGTGATCACAAATCTCTCCTACATCTCTGTGCACGCACCTGTCATGAGCAATCTTCCCTCGACAAGCATCGCACATCGCCTCCATTCTCGTGACACCGCTGCGATGGCGCCTCACGCTGTGCACACCCCTTATTTGGTGTTTGCATCTTGGAATGGTTCTGAACAGTGCAGCGCGCAAATAGAGGGCTGTGGGAGGTGAAGGCTGTACAAAAACACTGCGTGAATTTACTCATTGCATAGATGAAACCAAACAGTTCTACGCATCACCGTTAGTAGTATACCGTTTAAACAAGTTTTGCTTCAAATAGATGCCGACACGTTCGTTCCATTTTGATACAAATATTCGCTCGGCACAATTTTCTTGTTCTTAGCGTATCCCTCATTCACCACATTTTCAGCCGATGGTGACACGATGAATAGGAACAAAAACCAGGCGATACGCCAGAAAAAGTAAAGTTCCCTGCAGTAACCCTTAAGTGCACCTTCTGCAAGTTTCGAATTGTATTTCGGAATAAGGAACGAACAGGTTATTTCAAAAGGACGGCGTGTTTGGTAGGCTGGTAATTCATGCCGAAATTTCACGCTGTGAATAGTTTTTCAAAGCAGATTATTAATTAAGGGCAAATGAGGCATCCACCCAACCGTAGAAATTGCTACAAAGGAAATCCATACGTATTCCTTGAAAGAAAAGCCTCGCAGTTGAAGAAAAATAGTACGCATACAACCTCTGCGGCTTCTGACTGTTTTCTACATCTGTGTATGTTAATTGCGCACACTGCACGTTAAATTTCTTTTCTGGTACTTTTCAAGCAGCACACCCGCCGTGGTTGCTTAGTGGCTACGGTGTCGGGCTGCTAAGCACGAGGTCGCGGGATTAAATCCGAGCCACGGCGGCCGCATTTCGATGGGGCCGAAATGCGAAAACACCCGCGTACCTAGGTTTAGGTGCACGTTAAAGAACCCCTGGTGGTCCAAATTATTCCGGATTATTCTGGTCGTGGTAGCAGTGGTGATGGTATCACACATAACTAAGTACATTTGAAAAACTTTTCGTTGATATTAGCAAGCGACGTACCGGTTATAAGGATAGCATTTTTATGCCTGATGCCACTTCGTCGTGGGCTTTGAGTGCAATAACAGTACGACTTTCGTTGCATGGGTTGCCCGCACATTACGCGTCCGCAGCAAGTGGGGAGTCATTCGTAATTACGAGCGACAGCCTCTCCGCTTATTCTTTTAATACATTATTTTACACTGAACATATTCGCGGCATCTAAGGGCGCGGAGCTACCGCCTCTAGGTGGCGTGCACCGAGTTATATTTGTCTCTAGGGGCTCACCGTCGCAATGTCGTCGAGTAAACAAACGCGTAGTTCCAGCAGTACATGAATGAAGAAAAGTGGGGGCATTAACGTGTCGTTTACTGAATGATTAAATGTAAGAAAGAAAAACGAATGCAGTTGTTACGTCACGAAATAATCGACTTATAAAAAGTTTGACGGAGCCCTGGCGACATGGCACGGGTGGGAAGCGCCCGGTAGGCAGCTATCTTCGTCTTGGATTTTATATCTGTAAAAAAAGAAAGTATCAGAACCCAGGTGAGCCACGGCTTCTTACTCGGCGGTCACACAAGCTGAGCCGCATACTTCCAAGTTGTAAAAAAAACGACCCCACACTTACTACATATCACTCTTATCCTAGTATACTCAAACGATCCTCGACTAGAGGTTGCTTCTCCACTCCACCGGGGTTGGCATATTACTCTTACCCTCTCAGTCTCAAACGATCATCGACTGGAAGTTATATCTCCACTCCACCGGGTTGACCACAGCGCCATCCCTCAGCTGGAGAAAGCGCTACGGCTATTCTTGAAAGCGACTGCACAGTGTGGCCTCCAATGAATGTCAGGGAACTTTCATCGGCGTGTGTTCACACTGGCTGCCTCATTATTTTTCGTGTCCCACATTATTCTCAACTGTCTTTCATCCTTGCCCCCTCTTCACAAGTGTAGCGTAGCCGACCGAACATGACCTTGGTTAAATTCATTGGCTTTCCTTCTCTCTCTCTGTCTTTCTCCGCTCAACTAATGAATGCACGATGACTGAACGAATAAGCGTCAAACTTTCCTTCAGCAATCCTAATTCAACACTCCATCCGGGACCACACCTCGTGACAACAATGGAGCGGCGTGCTATGGCGCGATCGACTGCTGACCACTGCAGAGTCGCGGTGCATGCTTCGGCGGGGAAGGCAGAATGCTAAAACGTTCCGGCACGTTCATAGCGCACCGATATCAAGATCACCGAAGAAAATTATTGTTTCATTCTTCTCGTCACTCTGCAACGTACCCGACACTCTGGCACACTTGCTCCTGAATGCCCGTGGCAGGAAGTCAGCGAAATGCGACCAGAAATGGACAAAATCGAGCCCAAGAAGCTAACCACCTATTCGAAACGTGGGAGGCCAAGCTAACCCTCGGGGACCTGGAAGACCGACGACAACTCGTCGCCAGGGCAGTCGAAGCCAGAGGGTTCCCGGGCTAAGGAGCCTTCCCACCTTAGGGTGATACCGGGCCTCGCTCGGGACACTGTTTCGTATAATAAACATTTCTTTCTCTCTCTCTCATGCGTAACGTGCACATATTGAGATAGTCCTGATTGGATATTTCCTGCACATTTGAATAGCAACGTGCGAAGTGTTTCAATGAGGCAAGCAGGAAGGTACAACTCTGGGTGTTCTGCTGTCGGTGACAGCCTGTCACTCTGCAGCGAGTTCAGTTATTTCATTGCATCTCACCAAGTTTCACATAAAGCATATCTTTTTCGTGAGGCAGGACCAGTGTTTGCCAAGCGTGCTGGACATTAAATAGTTCAGTTCCTCATATCTGAACGTTCTATTTAAAGAGTTAGGCCACGGAGTCTAAATTTTGTAAGCGTGACAAAAACATTCAAGAAATGAAAATTCTTGGCCAGTTCTGTTGCAGCGTGCTTTTACGATTCTGAATGTGCAAGAAATGTGCTGAGGCTAAATTTTCAATTGGCGCCTGAAGGAATATACTGACAGCTTATAGCGCACATTATGGGACTTTGGTGGCGGAGACCTTTCTAAAGTGAAGCTTTCTTCGCCTATCAGATTGTTGAAGGTAGCCAGCAACGCAGCAAGAGCAATTTGTGGGTCGCTGTTTTGAATTCCTATCTTGAACTGTAATCAGATATAATGATTATTGGAAATCGTCATTAGGCCAAATGTACTGACTCAAAGTAAAAGAACAGTGTTTTGGCGTTATGTATGGAACAGTAAATAGGATGTATTTTGATGAATGAACCTTAAACCAGCTGTGAATTAGCTCATCCGACCTCTAGCCTAATTTACTCGAATATAGTATGCCGCGAAACAATGCAGTAACCTCGCTACGTAATCCGCTGCCGTTCTCGATTGCGTTTTGCTTCCCTTGTTTGACTTTATGGCATGTTAAGGCACAGGCTATGCTGGTGATGACGAGCAGCAACAAATTATTGAGGACCATAGCTGACAAAGCGTAACAGCAGGCCTGAAGATTAAAAACAGAAGACAAAGACAATTTTCAATATCCTCACAAGAAAACAAGAATTCGTGATTGATAGTTAGTCTCTAGAATCTGTAGGAAAGTACGTTTAACCATGTGAATCACCCACAGGGGACCCTGATCATGAGAAGTACATTTACACCAGAACAAAACTGAATGGCGTGTGTACGGCAGGCATTACCGAATCATGACAAGCAACATACCGCTATCAATGAAAAGTGTACTTTTGTTGCGTTCTTCCGGTACTTATACATGGGGAACAAACTTGGGAGAGGGGGGAGGGACGTTGCAGCAAAAGATGTCGAGGCGATACTAAGAGCCCCGCAACGAGCGATAAAAATGTTGGTCGTACCTTAAGAGACAGGTAGCCAACCGTGTGGACTACAGAACAATACTGGGGTAGCCACTATTCTGGTTGAGGCATCAATGGAGTTGGAGAGGACAGACATCGAACGCGTAGGGCAGATAGCCTGTGCCCTATGAAAGTTACAACATAGGTGCCAAGAGAAAGGGAGCGGCAAACAAGGACGGTAGGGAACTGGGCGGCGTGAATAGAGTACGTAATTCGGAGGCATAAGGTCGTGTCAGCTGGCACAAGACGAGGATAGTGGGAGATCGCTGGGAGAGGCCTTGGCCCTGTTGTATGTGAGTCGGACGATGATAATAGTGATGATCAAAGCGGCATCGTGCACGTACCGTACAGGCAGCGCGAAACAAAGTGCCCCGAGTCGTACGCGGGGGCAACTCTGAGCAGCTTGCGCATCCTCTCGATCCACATGAGCCGGGACCAGGCGGCTCCCTTGAACTGCTTGCAGTCCTTGGGTGCTGCATCGTAGTTGACGTCGTAGACGGCGATTCCTACGAGCAGCTGCGTGTTGTTGTCGAAGGAGAGACAGAACTGCAAGGCGGCGCGTTAAGAACGGAACGACTTGTACATTACGCTCGGCAGCCGTCACTTTACTCGCTAATATGAGCTACAGATCAACGGGAACGTTGCCTCATAGGAGCGAGTTGTAGCGCGGGTAGGGGAACAAGGATATACGAGGAGGCGCATAAAGGATATACGCGCACGAAACGCTACGTGCGTGTATCCTTTGCGTGCCTCCTCGTATCCTTGTTCCCTGTCTGCTCCGCAACTCGCTCGTCCCAAGACGAACAACCAACAAGCCCACATCGCAGCTCTATTTACGTTAAACCGACAAAAACGCAGCATATCGTTATTGCTATTTTATTTTTTGCTACGCTGAGTATAGGATGCTTCAAAATTCTGACATAGGCGCGGGAAACTTACCGCGAAGCACATATTATCATTCTCAGTACACCCGGTCGAGGTTTCAGTTGCGGGTGGTTCAGCGAATCAATTATTCAAAATTTATTCGCTACATTAATTATTTTACAGCAAGGCTGTTAGAGCGAATACAGATGCGCTCGAAAACGTGACTGGAGTTTTTTTCATGATGTCCTACGAGAACTCAATCATTCACGAAATTTAAATTTAGAATCAATGGGAGGAACTTTAAGACGAATACGCAGGCTAGTTTTGAAGCGTGGCCTGATGAGAGGCCTTATAAAAATTGGTAAACCCTCGTTTTCGTCCAGTTAGGAGGAGTTACATGAAACACAAGTTTCCCCACTGCACTTGTGGCGACGGTGCCAGGAATTTTACGTTTGGCTGAGTAATCTGTTTCCCAAGGTTAAAGCACACGTAACTGAAATGTCTGCTTTCTAAATAACCATTAAATACTAGTTTTATCCATATTTTTCTGGGTTACGCGATTCGCGTAGTTGGTTTTACCAGTTTGCTCGGTGAACTAAACCAGGAAGGTTATGTATATTTCGGCTGAAATAGGGAGCATATATTCAGCATGATATCGTTGGTATTGGTGGTTTATTACAGCATTTGTGGAAAAATACACGACAGTTCCGGAGCTTTGCAAGCGCATTTTGCGAACCGCGTAAGAAGTCTGCTCAGTATCCGGAAAAAAAAAGAAAGAACGTGAGAGTGACGCAGAATTGACATTTCCGAAGAATAGGGGTCATTTTACGGATCATGTGCGTCAAATGATTTAGAGCGCCAAATAATAACGGACTTAATAAAAAATTATTACGAAAGTGTTTAAACAGGTTATAAGGCCGTCATGCTCGATGTTTCCCAATATCCTAGGCAAGCTGCATGCGACATCGAGTTGACACTCGGGGCAAGTGTGCGCCACGCTATAGAGACGACTCGCGGGGTATGTTAAACAGGTCTGGTTGAATTGTGAGCGTTGCAAAATATTTAAAGAATACTTGCTTAGTCCGTACTTTCAGACGCTATACGAGGCACGTGGTAAGTCTCCCCGATGTCCTGAATTAACTCTACGAGACACGTGGTGGTGCGAAGGCAAAGTTCAAAGTGCGTCGGTTCATAACAACATTTCCAGTAGATTAATTTAGCAAGTGCTCCATGCAGTGCATTATATGTGTGTTTAATGATTGTCGTAGAATGTTCGTCCTATAGTGGAACAACTATGCTGTGAAATTTGATGAGAGCGGGGGGGGGGGGGTATGGTTGATGTGCATATGAAGTTAAAGATTCAAGGCCCACTTATTTATCCCTATAGGTGGATGAATGCGAAAGCATTGCGGCCACGTCAGCAGAAGCGCCGGGACGTCACGTGACCAACAGTGTTCGTCGCAAGGTGCGCACAGCGCAAGGTCGTGGCTGCAACTCCCACCAGAGGTCGTGGGTTCGAGTGCCCTAAGTAATCTTAATGAAGTGTGCCTTAATTAACGCCGCATAATTAACACCACGGGTCATCGGTTCGACTCCCACTGGAGGTCGAGAGTTCGTAGCCTTTTTTCATCGTGCGGTCGCAATGGTCCAAACCTGAAAGCGCTATATATGCGTGCAATGCTTCAAACGGCTAAGTCGTACGCGGTCGACCTTCTTTAAAGTGTGCAGCGTAACCATATGGGAGTGAAGTTCTTGAGGGGACATTCAAGAGACATTATTTGAGCTTCTTTAGGAAAATTGCGCTTCCACAATACAACGAAACCACTCTCGTCGCGAGAAGGCGCCTGTTGAGCCCCAAAAGACGCAGGAACAAAGGGCGGCTGGCGACGCCACGTAGAAATTCCCGCGCTAGATCTCCGTGACGTAATGAATTTCTGCCCTCTTCTCGGGTCCAGTTTAATTGTCATCGATAAAAACGAACTACTGAAAAGATTTCGCGCCAAAAAAGAACACACACAAGAAAGACAACGACACCACGGGCGCTATCTTTTCAGTATGCAAGATCACCAACTAGCCCAGCACTTAACTCTTCTAAAAAATGAACTACTTCGTACTTTAAGAGCCGAAAACAGAGCTTAGGAAGTTTTCAAGGACGTCTACTGAACCCCAACGGCTGAAATGCGAAAATTTGCTTCGCAATCCGTGACGTCACGTTGGCGCGTCGGCTCCGGGGTTTTCGGTTCGAAATTCGCGAATGAATCTCTGATCGTCATTTTTTTTCTTTCATTATCGCAAGATAAACGAAGGTAGAGTTCTTCACGAATAATTTATCAATCGAAACTGATTCAGTGTTTATCTTCAGCGACCCCTCAATGCAACTGCTAGAAAGAAACAACCTCGCTGAATATTGGCTTGTTTCTGAAAGATTCCGCAAAACCTGCTTTTCTTTTTCGTTTTTTTGTTTCCTTTTCTTTCTTTCTTTCTTTCTTTTTTTTTTCTCATGTGTCCGTATTAAGCTACGGTGCGACTCGAAATAGAAGTGGGTTCGTGGTAGGCACGCGAAGATTCTGCAGGTTAACCGAAAACATTATGGCCGGCTTACCTTTTTTTCCAGTGATTCTTCGGTCTCGAAGGTCATTGTAAAGCCCTCCTTCTTGTCAAAGGTAAATCCGCTGACGTGATATGCCGTGTATTGAAAGTGCTCGGTATATCCGAAGCTTTTGTTGCCGCAAACCTGAAAGATGACAGTGACAGAAAGACAACTAAGGAAGAGTGAGCCTACACCCGCTGTAGTACAGCATATCGGTATAGTGGCCTCTTAAAAACTATGGGGTTTTTACGTGCCAAAACCATAATCTGATTACGAGGCACGCCGTAGTGAGGAACGCTGGAATAATTTGGACCACACGGGGTTCTTTAACGTCCACCTAAGTAGACAGGTGTTTTCGCATTTCGCCCCCATAGAAATGCAGCCGCCGTGACCGGGATTCGATACCGCGACCTCGTGCTTATCATCCCAACACCATATAGCCACTAAGCAAGCACGGCGGGTTACAAACCTGCGCTTATGGGGAGCAGTAAGTTTGCAGGCGGGCGATTTGTTGAAGAAATTTGACGATTGTTTGGTTATGACGCCCCCCGCGTTCGGCACTTAGGGTCGAGAAATGGCGTGACGAGACTCGGGTAGCGAGACACACGGGGGTACCAATTTGCGCCCGCCATATTTGATTACGGCGGCGCCGCTACGAATAGAGAGCGAGCACGATTGCAAGGTTAGACCGCAGAAGCTCCACTATAGCTGTGTCCCAGGTTAACTGCGTAAGGTTTGCAATGTGTGAATAACTGTCACTCGTGTATTTCGCTACGTCATTTCTGCACCATATAGTATACACTTCCAGCAGTATATGCACAGAATGTTCCACGTACCTAGCCGCGGTTTCGTCCCTGATACAGCATACCAAATAATTTCTTGTTCTTTTTTTTTGCAAATAGCGTTATTTTTATACGTCGGTGTCAGTACTAGTAATGGGTGAGAAGAGGAACCCTAACGTGCACTGCAGGTAGTGCGAACGTGTCCCTACCCGTTGGGAGAAACGCGGTTTGAGTCGGTATAGGCGGGGCAGATGCATGGGACCGACTACACCTGCAATGATGCGAGCGCTTGGGCCACGACTATAGAGCCTAAAGTAGAATAGTCATAAGCTATAGGGAATCAGGTCGGAAAGCTAGCAAATTAAAGTGGGAACAGAAGCAGAGGTATACGTGGTGGTACAGAAACTGCCCAAAGTAGAAAATGTGTTGAGGACAGCCGTTCCGCCAAGTAAAGGTGGACGGTTCCTGGCGAGCACCTCGATCAGGGCTCGGTTCCGAAGCGGGATAAGGGCAGGAAGCCAAAACTGCCGCGCCGGAAAGCAGTGACTGACACACACACACACACACACGTACACGCACGCACGCACGCACGGACGCACGCACGGACGCACGCACGTACACAAACACCGAAGTAAAAACGTTTTCAATGAAAGGTTTACGAGGAATTGCGAACGGGACTTACGTCTTGTACGTGCGCTTTCTGGGGGTAGTCCCCCACTTTGCACTTGAAGCCGACGCGGTACTTTCCCGGAAATAAAACCTTGTTATCCGGTTTCCTTGGCTTGTACCAACGCCCCGCCATCGTCGCCGACACGGCGTACATGGTGTCGAGGCCCTTGGTCACCTGCAGGTGCCTAACCGTATTCACGGCGTCGGTCTGGGGAGCCAAGAAACGAGCGCGCAGGCACGCTTTACACTCTGCGGATCGAAACGTATACTGACTGTCGGGTAATGTGTTTCGAATTTGCGAAGGCGTTAAGGGTAGTTCCGCGGCGGCGCTCAATGTGTTGGTAAAGGCCGGCGTACGACGGCGTGCCCGGTATCAAATGTCAATCAAAGAGCAGCGAGCAAGCTACGTTCGTACGTTGTTGCGTATTGAGCACGGCCGTGCTCAAACCACGTTTCAGCGTTGGCGTGTTCAAGCGCAACCACGAGTGCGTCGGAATACCGAATTTTCGCTTTGAAACGCAAACAAAATGTACTGAAGAGATTTACAAGATTGCTAGTCAAGTCATTGACAAAGTCATTCTTTAAACTACACAGTACTGCTCTTCCCGTGAAAGCCTGGTTTGAACAGAAGGACTTATTCATATCTTGGTTCAATGAATGCTTACTTTATAAGAAACCAGAAACCACAGAACATGTCTTCATAGACTGTTGGGATCCCATATTCTTCTGGGACATCCCCCAGCGTACCATGCATTATGAGTTACGCTTAGGCCCATATGAAATCAGATTTCTAGTAGTTGAAAACTCGGGGGCCGTAAAATATAACTTTACCATGATCTTAGGCCTCCACAATATATGGAAGACACGTATGCAGGTTCGCTATTTAGATGTCAACGTATGTCCTGTGCGCGAGAACTTTATCGAGAGTGTCGTATATTTAAGAACGATATACCGGGCACAGTCTGAACTTCCTGAGTGGATCCATGTATTTGATATGATGATTAATATGAAAAAAAGTTAATAGTTTGCGTTCGCCTCAGAGCGCCTGTCACCTTTATTTTTACCAATATAGCCAGTTTTTTTGTTGTTGTCGTAATGTGCCAAGCAAGGCAATAAAGAAAAAAAAAGATCGCTTGTGGTCCAGTGGTTAAAGTACCAAGCAGCTGTGTTCCACAGCAGAGGTTCTATTCCACCACCGGTCACATACATTTTTTTTTTCTTAGTAAAGCGAGGCGAGACAGGAACCTGCCGAGATACCTAATGTGCCACAATGTGCCCAGAGTGAAGAAAAAACAAACGATTCACATTAAAGAAAAGAGAAAAACGCAGTTATCAATTAGAATTCATTTGTATTTTTAAAAAAATACCCATCCGGGAAGACCTTCGGCAAGTTTCAGCTCTGCGGTGGTAACGCTCAGGTTTATGTGCAGTTTCACTATTTCCGTGGGCCCTCATTGAAAGAATCAAACTGCTTAGGAATTTGAATCGTTATTATCACAGTACTCAAATGTCTTTAGATGCTCCCAAACGGGACTTTTTCAAGTATTAATCAAATTCCAATTTATAACTGCGTTTAGTTTAGAAAGATACATTACAAGAGTTGAATGTTGCGCCAGTTGGTATTTGTAGACGAGAACCACCTTGAAATAGCGTGCACAGGGACGGCACAACAGAAACATAACAGACGAACAGCCTGTGTTCGTCTTCCTTTCTTTTGGGCCGTCCCTTTACATGTTATTTCAAGGTGGTTCTCATGCAGTTCAGAAAGATTTGATTTTTTTTAACCGTTGTGCCTATTCAGTTACCCAGTGCAAAGCAGACGCCCACCGACAGAGGGCGGTAGCCACCTCACGACTCATGTCCCGCTCGGCATGTGTTAGGGATGCGCAAACAAATGCTATGGCATTCACACACACAAAAAAAATACTGCGCAGATCCCACATGAGACGTATTTTGCAGGTGCCAGCTTATCCGGCATTGCTTAGGGTTCTGCAAAGCGTTACCATGTGTACCATCCTGTTTGTGTAGAATCGAGCAGTGTTTCGCGAGCGCACGTCTGTGTGACAGCAGCAGCATGACTGCGACCACGTTTAAAACGATCTTGTGGCGGCACAGGCATGGTTTCGCGGCCTGCCTGCCAGCCCACCTGCCCACTTGCCTGCATTGCCCTGCCCTGCCCTGCATTGCATTGCCCTGCCCTGCCCACCCGTAGGCCCTGCGGGAGGGTGAGAGAGTTTGCATAGACAGCAATTCTATGCAATAAAATACTGTCTATGAGAGACCCACGGAGAACACCGCCTAGTATGACTACAGACGGCGTCATAATTACGATAACAATGCCACCCGTAAGCTCGGCGTTTTTCTGTCATCACAGACTAAACGTGGTCGTCTTTATTAGAAGACGTCAGCCATACGACAGACGTAACTATCAATACGCCAAAATCGACTACTTCATCGTTGCCGTGGCAACCGACAGGGCATTGCGCTTACAGACGGGACTTTCCGTTTCGAACGTACAAATAAACAGTAAGTGCAACAGCAATTACTGTCGTTACCGAAGGACATGTCCCACCGGGTGCCTTGACACGTGACATCAGCAAATCGAGCACATTTGTTTTTCGTCTTTGCAATGGTCGATAAAGCACTGCAGCGTTACACAACCACGAAATATGTCTTGCGTAGAAACTGCATGATGCATCGCCATTTGTGTTTATCATAATACTAATTGCAAAAACACTTCTTCAGAATACTTATAGACTCACCATGGAGTGCATGTAGGACAGGTTCTTGTATCGCACATACGGGTCCTTAAAGCAGCTAAGGGGCAAAATCCTACAGTCCGTGATGTTGTTGTCACGGAAAGAAATGTGCCCCAAGACCACAATGGCATCCGGGAGGTATATGGTCCTGGAATACAGAATCTGACGTCATGCCCTTTTACGTTGCTCGCGTCGTAGAATGTTGGGAGATATTGCATCAGGTGATGCCAGCGTTATAGCCACGTGTCACAAGCGAACTATACGAAATAAAGTGTTGGCTTGTACCCGTATTTAACCGCCTGTACCCTTACTCTGACCTATGTCATATAGGGAGTAGATATGTTTTTCAGTATTCCTTGACGTCCGTCGTATTATTCGGCGCCTTGAGTATAATGCGAGGCCTCTAATATTTCATAACGATTATTTATCCCTAGTAGTTTTTAACAGACACCTCTTCAGAGCATTCGCCTTTAGAGGTGTTTATAAACACCTCACCTGCCATACCCTATAGGGTATTGCAGGTGAGCTCTTTAAATATATCATTCACCGTAAACTTTCTACTATCACAGACAGAGACTGCCAATCAGCCTTAATATATCTTTTTTCGTTTATTGACTCGGTGGCGTCAACATCAGCAACTAAGGAAGTAGAAGTTGAACGAGTCGGTAAACATTCGAGGTTTGATAAGTTAGGCAGCGTTTGTGTTTTTATGTCTCTCCTCTTATGTACGTATTTTTATGACTAACTTTACAAGCAATTGACATCTCAAAATCTTACTACACTGAATAATCTGTGACTCTTTCAATGATGCGGTAAGAACACCCATTAAAAATCCCAGAAAATCATTTAAAATGTTCAAATTTCATCGCTGCACAAGTGAAAGGTTGAATTGACACAGCAAAAAAATTGCTAAAGTGATAGTGTCTATGTCCATCCGTTCGTCTGTCCATCAGCCGTTCCCTCCATCCGTCCGTCTGTCTGTCCGTGCTGTATTTTGTTGTGTTCTCATGTCCTGTCCTATCGTATCTGTCTGTCCATCTGCTTTTACGCTCAGGTGACAGGACAGCCCGCTGATTTGATTGGTCGAACGGCGGAGTCTTACTTGAGGTACTCGGACACTTTATCGCATCCTCCGGTGACCTTGCAGAAAAGGCCCACAACCATAGAGGCGTTCTTGCCCGCCGCCGTAGCAATGTCCTTCAGCTCCTGCGAGTAGCCACGTGATAAATTCAAATCGTCAAAGATGGCGGCGCGTAGAACAGCACCACATGGCAATCCCAACGGAACCATAGGCTCGTATTCCGCAAGCTGGGGTTACGCCGGATTTTATTAAATTAAATTATGGGGTTTTACGTGCCAAAACCACTTTCTGATTATGAGGTACGCCGTAGTGGAGGACTCCGGAAATTTCGACCCCCTGGGGTTCTTTAACGTGCACCTAAATCTAAGTACACGGGTGTTTTCGCATTTCGCCCCCATCGAAATGCGGCCGCCGTGGCCGGGATTCGATCCCGCGACTTCGTGCTCAGCAGCCTAACACCATAGCCACTGAGCAACCACTGCGGGTATGGGTTACGCCGGATAACTAGCTTCCTTTCATTAATATGTACTGCCGTGAACATCTCAACAATGGTTTACTACCTTCTCGTCGCACAAACGTCGTAATAAAGTGCTTTGAATTGGAAAATTTTCTTAAAAGGGCTGCCCTGCATTGCTTGAACTTTAGACAGCGCAAGGACGAAGACACACAGACCGACACACAAAGGACCAGCGCTGGTCCTTTGTGTGCGAGTGTCACCATCTTCGTCTTCTCGCACTGCGTAACCCTTCAAACGCGGTCTCTACATTTGTGGACGGAAATTCTTTTTGGAGAGTTCTATCCAGGTGGTGGCAAAGAAAAAGCAACGGACATTAATCCTCGGAGGAATCGGGTTGGCCGTTAGAAACAACGCAAGACGGTACACAAAAGAAGAAAAATAACTGTAAAGTTAAAAGCAAGCAGGGCCGTGGCGCTTTGGGTATGCAAAGACGCTCTAGTGCACCATTTCTAAAGCTACCTAGTAAGTATTTAAGAACGTAGGCCTACTTTACGTCTTACCAGAGAACGTCCTTCTGCGAGAAGCGTAACGAATCGGCCGTATCTATACATATAGAACACATATAATATCCAGGCATAGAGTTTCTCACTATAACACTTAGAGGGTAATCTGGCGCCACCGTCTATGGGAGTTTCTTAAGGGGGCACCATGCCGTCATGGGAATGACGGTGCATGTGTCTACAAGGCTTGTGTTGGCTGGTGTTGTAAGAGGCTTCGTCTAAAACATGGATATGGCTACGCAAATAACACGTTCTCAAAGTAAAATCTTCATAAAATGTTTCCATTCACGCATATTACATCTTTACTCACCCACAATGCATGACCAAGCGAAGAAAAGCAAGAACAGACGACCAACTGTTTCAAAGCGAGCGCGAACCTTGTCGTCTGTCCAACTTTAGCGGCCCGCGCTGACACGTTTTACGTAACATGTAGTCGTACACAAAATAACAAATTCTCATAGTTAAACAAAACATGTTTTCGCGTAATAATAAAGCTAAAACAGCTTTTCACGTGCTGTTTTAGTAGAAAATGAATCATTGTGACAGACGGAACAGTATTTGCCAAGCGCGTCTTTAAGGTGTCCTGTCTTTACGAGAACGATGCCAATCCGAAGTCACAATATACCGGTATTCCCGTGCATACCACAGTGCAGCAGCGCCAGATTTCCCTCTAGGTAATGTAGTGAGAAACTCTATGTATCCAGGGTTTAAAGGGAAGATATAGACGAACATATACCCCAGCCCGTGCATCCGGCCTCTGGATAAGCGCGTAATCCGCGTCGTTTAGCTCGCGCTTTCC
Organism: Dermacentor albipictus; assembly: GCF_038994185.2. Classification (NCBI taxonomy): domain Eukaryota; kingdom Metazoa; phylum Arthropoda; class Arachnida; order Ixodida; family Ixodidae; genus Dermacentor; species Dermacentor albipictus. The sequence goes on along the minus strand of NC_091829.1, from coordinate 48,032,463 downwards.
CTGTGGCGCTGCGTGTAGCGAAATTTCGGAAACAAGGAATAGAAAAAAGTAAGCTCATCTAACTTCAAACTTCCAAGCCTACGTGAAACGAAGCATTTGTGAAGCGGTCATGAAATGCTTTAAAAAAATTTTCTCTTCTGCAACGGCGTTTTGCGTCATAGCGATTACGTACTCCAGCAACTCAGCGAGACGCGCGAACGTACCCAACCACGCGACCCACGTGATCCACACGACCACGCATTACGCTGCTTCTGGGTTGGCCCGCTCTGTGTCACACCGTTTCCAGGATCAACCCAGTTTCTTACCACGCCAGCTCCGGAACCGGCACATCATACTATAGGCAAAAAGCAGAACCAAGGCAGATAGACGAGCCAAACTCCGTGAAAGAAGACTTGGAAAGCTTCGCTTTGGTAAATGCATTATATCCCTAGATGGGACAATACTTGTTGCACTGACGATATTTAGGTATTGTTTGTCATTTCGTTGTGCTAATCGGTAGAGAACACAGCCGGCCACTCAGGACGGCTGTAAGTCTAGCACAGGTGGGGGCTAGGCGCAAACCGCTACGTTATACGAGTGCTGCCTTGTGCGAGCGCTATTCGAAAAATAGCAGCAGCAGCAGGAGCCGCCGCGGTCAACAATGTTTGAGAGGGTTCGCCTAGAAAGATTAGCTTCTGTATTTTTCTTTCCCCACGGCTAACCTTGAGGACGATGAGCGAAGTCTTGAGGATGTCAGGGGTGTTCTTCAGAATGATCTCGTGGATGTTGAGGACGCCCCAGTTGTATACCTTGTGCTGCCAGTGTTCCCTGTAGTGCTGCATGCCGGCGTCCGATTTGACCTCGGTGGAGAAGTCGTTGATCGCCCTGCGAAACACAGCAGAGAGCCATTGAATATTTGGTTAGGGAACCCATTAACCAAAGTCACAAAAACATTCAGCGACTTTTCACATGTGATACACTTTCGCTAACAACTTCTTGGGCAAGCCAGTAACATTATAATGGACCGTAACCAACTGCCAATCGCAGTATTTCCTCGTGAACGAATCAGGTCAACAATTTGCTGTTTACTCTTAAAAAGAGACAGACGGATAGATAAGAGTGCATCTACGATAATCTACGAGCACCTCCTAGCGTTGTAATTCACGTGATTGTAAAGCTACGTCTTCACTGACCTTGTCACCACCAGCGGCTATCGACAAACTGCTTTCCAATTGCTACACTCAACTCGCGGCTCATAAACGCGATGACCCATACTGCCGCCGCATTATCCAACGTCTATGCGGAATATCCTGTCCGCCCAACGACAGGCGTCCTCACCAACTGTATCAGTGCTGCGATGGGACAAATATCTGAACCGGTGTGGATACTATGTGGAAAAATAGTTCACCACAGGGTCAGCAAAAAACAGAATTTCCTTGTAGTTAACAGGCATAAACAGAAACTGACGAGTACATTAGAAAATTCGTAATGCCAAAGTTTGAGGAGAAAATGAGTTTTATCTCGCAAGCCCTTGTTCGTATACTTTTGCACACGGGTGTAGGTAGAATAGTACGCACATTTGTAATTACCTGTATGTACCTTATTTTCGCTAATAAAATCTATGGGCAAAGACATTCTCCTTCGCTCTCGTAATATAAATAGAATCCTAACAGACAACTAACTTTCCTCGGGGAGACTCGATTTTTGTCAATCTTTTGTGCCGGTTCCCTTACGCAGCAGCGAGCGGACAACCAACCAGGTTTTATGGGACGAGCGCAATTTACTAATGCAGCTGAACCTATCGATTCTCTCTGACGTCGCTGTATAATCTGTTTATCGGTTACGGCAAGAAGTAGCTGTCAACACAGCTCACGGTGCGTGCACGGACATCCCGAATTCGGTGTTGTGGCTGACGTTGCTCTCCTTGGCGGCGTCGAAGATGGGCTTCAGGTAGGCGTTGGTGAACGTGCCCATGAACGTGTCCTCCGGGCGCAGGAGCAGCGAGTCGTAGTAGATGATGTCGCACTCGCCGCTCAGGGGCAAGGGCAGGCCGGTGTGCAGGTAGCTCACCGTGCACACGGTAGTGTAGCGAGGTATGCCCGGACCTGTCGGACGAATGCCACGGAAGTTATGACCAGGAAGATGAGTGCGTGTTGACACGCGTGTATAGACGAAAGACAAACAAGGGCGGCGCCACTAGTTGCATATGCTAGGCCTTGAAGATTGACCTAGATACTGCACAGAATACCTCGAAGAAATGCGCAGAACCGCAAAACTGGTGGAAAAGCAGAACGGAGGCGGATTAAGAGTTTTCTGGTTCGTTGCATTGATGTTATCGGCCTTATAGACTACTCATTTAGCAATGCTTGCGGGCACGAAACATTTATGTTGCCTCTACGCCGTGTTGGCATGTGTTATCGTTGTGCCCGAAGAAGAGACGCACGCCACGTTTCAATCTAAGCGCGTGCTGCGACTGTAGGCGACCTAGCGCGCGCACTTTCCTCGTTCAGAGCGTCGGCAGCACTGGCTTTTAGTGGCGCTAGTTTTCAGAGGCACATACCGTAACAGCACGGAAACGCGCTGTCCACACAATTCCCACATAAAGGAGAGAGAGTTAACGTTGGTTGGGCATTTCTTTGTCGTTATGAACAGCGAAGGTGCGAACCCCCGTGATGGTGCGTCTTGACCTCTCTTATGTCGAACGACTTCCCCGTTTGGCGCTAGTCTATATTAACCTGTTACATAGCTGCATGCTATTTGTATCATTTGGTAATGCTCCAACATGTACTTCCACGTTTACTGCCCCAATAGCTGCCTCATCGCACAAACGCTTCCGTTATTATTCGCACACATCTTTATTTAAGAAGATGCTTAGATGTGTTCACCGTTTAATGTACTACAATTTTTTGTATATACACATTTCTCGTGTGTTAAATAGATTCAGCTGATTACCTGCACTTCTCCGACACATCAGCCAGAGAAAAGTCATCGTGGCCGACTTTGTCCTGAACGACTAATGTTCGAACCATTTTTCAGTAAAACCGAACTGACAAAATCCGAATAGGTTAGGCTGAAACAACCCCAAATCAGGCGGTGGAAGCTTTTCACGACTTCGTGCTTTAGAGTGCCAAGATGTTCCGCCGATGGACGTTTTCAGCAGCTTCTGCGGACTCTGAAGAGCCTCTGTATTGACCTGTTTGGCAGGGCACGAGCACCGGTTTAGTAATGCGCGAGCATATTTCTTTGTTTTGCACATACATTGTGAATACGCGCGCGCGCACGCACGCACTCACACACACACACAGCGAGAGAGAAAATTTATTGCAAGAAGTAACGCTCGAAATAACACAAAAGGTAACATTCACAGTTTTGTTGCCAGCAAGAACTGCTGACAACACTGCCAGCGTTACTTCTTGTTCTATCAAAGTACGATGTTCAGCTAGTTGGTGCATGGTTGACGATGTTAGGGGCGCAAAAGATTTAGGTGAGAAAGAAACGAACCGTGCAGGAAGAGAGCTGTGTCCTTGCTAATATCCTTGGTTCTAAATTTACGCAGTCTTTAAAAAATTTCCCCGGTTCTCGAGAGAGGGCGTTCAATCTGCGTCGGCACACACACGCGTGATGAACGCACTCCATCGGAAAGGTGAACTCAGACCGTCGGGAATAGAATAGATAATTTTAGGTAGTCACGTAATTGTTAACTTGCAGTCGTTTTGCTATCATATTACGATTGTCCTATGACGAGAACAGCACACAAATGTTTTACAGGCATTGCAGAGACTGCTGCTGCAGTCCATGGCTCCCTTGGTCCGCTATTCCTCAAACTCTAAGGATTTCCCAGACTAGCTAAAGCTCCTGTAACTCTCCCTAACGGAATCAAAGATGGTATCTGAAGTTACTCGAACAAAATGAGTTGTCAGGAGTACCTTTGACTCGTACACTCTATAGACGGCTCACTGCGAGTGGCACGGCAAATCAGCAGTGTCCCGGGCCAGCAGCTTTAAGCCCTCGAAAGAGGCCCGGTAGGAGATGTAAAATCCTGTTGCTAGGAAGTGTTATTCCGCCTGTTCCTCCCTTTACGTCCTTTCTTTAATGCACAGTATTAATTTCCACACATTTAAGGGTGCTGGTTTGTCCCACGGCTAACATTCTTACTGCTAATTAAAAAAATTCGAGGCCACCTAAGCACTTGTTATGAGTTGTGAATGCGAAAGCATTAGTGTTCAAGTGAAAGTCGCTGAGCGGTCCTCCGAGTTACGAACTCCTCGCGGGCTACACTCTTAAACAAAGTGACACCCTTTTGCCACACAACAATAATCGTCATCTGTCTTGTCCGCATTTCTTTTCTTTAACGCGGCGAGCCCAGTACTTCCCAGTAACGAACGGCATGCGCGTTATCAGCATGACACAGCATTCCCGACAGGAAAGTAGCGGGAGCGGCGTTTTCAAGACAGGAAACGCAAGCAAGGCAGATGACGATTATTGTTGTGTGGCAGACACTCCGAAGGGTGTAACTACGCCCCAAAGGGTGTAACTTTGCCTAAGAGTGTAGCGAGCGCGTTGACACGCTTGGCATGTTTTGATTTGGTTTTACAGAGGTGCGGTTAGAACGCAGGCGAGAGCTTACGCGGACGAGAAACGCGCGGATAACACCGGGTTTCGATAGCGAAAGCGATTGTGACGCGGCGTCGTGGCGATGCCCTTCCCCTCACGCAACACTTGGCGCGCTAACGCGTGGCAAGCGTTCCTTTTCGCCCTCTCCGCTCCGTCGAGGCGCACTCGTGACCTCGCGTCCCAGCCAATGGGAATTTAGGTGCCGTTTAACTTGTCCAGACGACAGACGCCGGTTTTTTTCGCTCAGTGGGACGTTCGACGCTTTCGCATAAAATCGTTGCACATGACAGCAAGCTCAAAATACAACAGTGAGCGACACCTACGCCACTTGAAAGCTGTATGTCGATTCTCACCACCTGGTGCACACCAAAATTTCTGGCACGGCATTTTGACAGTGACAGCTACCAAAGTGTATTTCATACAGTTTTTTGTGTCGTCTTTCTGAGATGCCTGACATTGTCGCGCGTACACACTACGGAATATTTTTCAAGAATCCTGCAGCTAAACGCAGGAGAGAAATTTGAACAAAGAAGAAAGTAAAACGCAAGATAAATTGGAAGTTTTACCAAAATAATGAAGTAGGCTAATAAACTACAGAGAGGTTTTTTTCTCCTTAATAGGAAAACGTGTCGATAGCCAGATATTGTCCTTGTGTCACGACGGAATTAGCAGGTGACCATTCATACGTTTCTGTGGTTATATCCCAATGCAGAGGCCCCGAAGAAGAGTAATATTGAGAATTTGAAAAAGAATACCAAATTGTCGGAATTAAATTTCGAAATACTTTCTTGTGTGGCTTGCAAATCAAAGGCAGGTTTATGAGAAAGTATCAAGGGCTTCAGCTTCGTCGCATGTATGAGATATAAGGGGCGGAGTCAGACCTTGCCTTTGCATATATAAAATTTTTGTGATGGAGATTTTCAATTTAAGTGTGAGACAGCATTATCTAATGGGAAAAGCAAATTGTTACAGTATGTTGTTGAAATAGTCACCTTTCAGACTTACGCTCCGACGTGGTCGTTGCGCCAGGCGTCGTCGTGGGCGTTGGTGACGCCGGCGATGGCGTTGTCACTGGCGGAGGCTTGGTTGTCTTGGGCGGCGGAGGTGCCGGCACAGGCTTCGTAATCTTGGTTGGCGGTGGTGGCGGCGGAGGCTTGGTCGTCTTGGGTGACGGAGGTGGCGGCACTGGCTTCGTAATCTTGGCTGTTGGCGGCGTAGGCTTGCTCGTCTTTGGTGACGGAGGTGGCGGCAGATGCTTCGTCGTCTTGGGTGGCAGTGGTGGTGGTGGCAGAGGCTTCGTCACCCCTGGTTGCGGTTGTGGAGGTAGAGGCTTGGTCGTCATGGGTGACGGTCGTGGGGGTACAGGCTTCGTCGTCTTGGGTGGCAGTGGTGGCGGTGGCAGAGGCTTCGTCACCCCTGGTTGCGGTTGTGGAGGTAGAGGCTTGGTCGTCATGGGTGACGGTCGTGGGGGTACAGGCTTCATCGTCTTGGGTGGCAGTGGTGGCGGTGGCAGAGGCTTCGTCACCCCTGGTTGCGGTTGTGGATGTAGAGGCTTGGTAGTCATGGGTGACGGTCGTGGGGGCACAGGCTTCGTCGTCTTGGGTGGCAGTGGTGGCGGCAGAGGCATCGTCACCCCTGGTGGCGGTTGTGGAGGCAGGGGCTTGGTCGTTATGGGTGACGGTCGTGGGGGCACAGGCTTCGTTGTCTTGGGTGGCAGTGGTGGCGGCAGAGGCTTCGTCACCTTGGGTGGAGATCCTGGCGGCGGAGTTTTCGTCACCTTGGGTGGCGGTCCTGGCGGCCGAGCTTTCGTCACCTTAGGTCGAGACCCTGGCGGCAGAGGCTTCGTCATCTTGCGTGGCGGTCGTGGCGGCGAAGCTTTCGTCATTTTGGGTGGATGTCCTGGCGGCGGAGGCTGCAGCGTCGCTGTAGCTTTTGTTGTCGTAATCGCCCGCTTTGGTGCTGTGGTCATCCCATCGTAAATAGGGGTCTTCTCATGGGCATTCGTTGCCTGTGGGGCCGATTTCGCCACAATGGGCGTTGTCAACGAATCGACCGCGCTAATGATAGACTTTCGCATCGTACGAGCCGTCGGTGGCGTATTGGCACGAAGCGAAGCCGTAGCCGCGCTCTGCCTGGCAGTGATCTGCATTGCAGAAAGAAAACATTCTTTAGGGTTTCTGTATTATGGGACAACATAGACGAATGATAAATAAAAAAAAATATTTGTTTAGCCTTTTTCGATTGGAATATTATAGCGACAGCAATTATACGGACACCCCAGTCGCATTTTCGCCGTCGCCGTCATGTTCCGTATGATGTGCAAGTACGACAACATCGTGACATAACATCGCAACATCAGCGTATGCTGTGGGTGCGAGTGGAACCGTGAGAAGGTGAGCCGGGGATGGTGGCTCGATTTCGTGCGCGTTGAGGAGAAAGGCGGGCAGCAAGGGTGCCGTCTTCCCATTGCACGCAAGGTACAGGAAAGGGGTGTACTCCGGCGGCGGCTGGGTATGATGCGGCTGAGCGAGGCCGTGCGGGTCCTATCTTGACAGCGATCTATGACGGGTACAGAGTCCAGGAAGGCCGAGGGCTGATAGCTTCGTGTGCGCTGTGTTCTCGAACCACATAGTTCGCATTGAAGCGTGAGGAAGCACGTAGGTCTAGTCGCTCTTCTTCACGCCGGCGTTTTGACAGCGAGTGTCCGAGCGAAATTTGTTTGTTTCCCCGTGCGCGCGTGACACCATGCGAGCTATTTTAGCTAGCAAGCGAATGTTTATAGAAGTTCGTACGGACGATAAATCTATCCTTACTTCGTATCCCTGTCTATTAATTTGCTTTCGCAATCGATGCTCTTTTTTCTAACGAAGGGTAAACTTATAGTACATGAATCTGATCGACAAAACACGGGGGAAAATAACGTTTTTTTTTACTACAACGAATCGAATGGTTGCATACCGAAGTTTTTTTTAGCAAGGCTTCGGCAACTGAAGTTTGCACGCACAAATGATTTCCAGCGCATCGCCGACCGAGCGACAGAATTCTTTTCGGCTCAATAATTACGAGTGCCACGATCTGACGTCACGAAGAGAAAAACCTGCAGTAATGAAGCTTTCAGTGCACGCGCCTGAAGACATCCCCGTGCCTTTTGATATCAATTGCGCCCTCAGTCTCGGCATCAAGTTTACTGTGGAAACAAGAAAATGCGACCCCACCCCCAGCTTCTCGCACTGGTGCGACAAGTGTCAAGCCATGTCCATGAAGAGGGGAAGCAGCCATACATTTCTGAAGGAGTTGATGCCATTTGACACCTGTACTCATGTACGGGGCAGAAACCTGGAGACTTATGAAAAGGTTTCTACTTAAATTGAGGACGACGCAACGAGCTATGGAAAGAAGAATGATGGGTGTAACGTTAAGCGATAAGAAAAGAGCAGAATGGGTGAGGGGAAAAACGCGAGTTAATGACACCTTAGTTGAAATCAAGAAAAACAAACGGGCATGGGCAGGACATGTAATGAGGAGGGAAGATCACCGATGGTCATAAAGGGTTACGGACTGGATTCCAAGAGAAGGAAAGCGTAGCAGGGACCGGCAGAAAGTTAGGTTGGCGGATGAGATTAAGAAATTTGCAGGGACGACATGCCCACAATTTCTACATGACCGGGGTAGTTGGAGGAGTGTGGGAGAGGCCTTTGCCCTGCAGAAAGCTTAAGCAGGCTGCTGCTGCTGCTGCTGATGGTGATGATGATGATGATGTTAGCCTTCCCCTAACAGGGGAAGGCTAACAACGGGACGGCTAACAACGGCTAACAGGGGAAGGCTAGGAACGGTTAGCCTTCCCCTAACAGGGGAAGGCTAACCGTTCTGCAGGCATTCACAACAAAGTTTCGTCACTCACTCACTCACTGAAAGAAGTTAAACCTTTCTAGTGTTTTAAGGGGTATCACCAACCGCAAACAAGATGTTCTGAGCGTGCTTTTCAGTGCAAAGACACCTAAACTGGTCGTGCCTTTCCGAGTGATTGTTTCTGAGCGGGAAACGTGGCAGAAGTCCACTGCAGTGTTCCTACAAGGCCATCTTAAGCGGCTGACAATTGGCGACCCTTTTATCGTAAGAAGTTCAGAAGAAGTGCTGAATTTTATTGTACCCTGGGCTGAAAAAAGTGTTCATGGCTTTTCGATTGATGTAAAAAACCTCTACTTCTATATTCATCGTGGCCAACTGTTAATCGCGGTCGAAGAGTGCATTGACTTGTACGGGTGTGCGCGCTTTGAAAGTGTGTCTGGTGTGCCTGTGAAGGGCTTTAAGAACTTTTATCATCTCAAGTTAACCAACATTGTATGGGAACGCAAATATTCCATTCAAAGAGATGGCTCCATTGGCTCTTGCATTCCCTTATTATAAGTGGCATTTTTTCGCAAAAAATGACAGGGCTCGTCAGCCCTAAGGTAAAAAAAAATGTTTTTATATTTGTTGACGACTACCTCGTTCTTTTAGAGCGCAGCTCTTAGACGCCCGTTCCTGCGTTGAGCGTCGGCGTTCCCGGCGTAACCAAGCGAACAAGCGCAGCGGTGTTGTGCCATTACCACAAGCCCGGATTCCGAATCTGCAAGATGCAGAATCTATCCTGCGAGCGCCCTAATTCTCCCTTCACAAGTCAAGATGCTGAGCCGTCAGGCAGCGGGTCCTGCGGGAGAAGCGGAGAAGCCCCGGCGAGCCGCAAGTTTGGACGTGTCGGCGTGTGCCAGACAGCCCGGCGCCGCACCTCCCTTTGCCTGGAGGTCACCGCGCGCGCGAACTTTGAACCGGGTGGCCAGCGCGGTCGCTGGTTGGACCCCTCGGACGACCGTCGTGTGCTGACTTTGTATTGGGCCGTTTGAGTGACAATGGTCCTCGGGGATTATAAAAGCAGCGACACGCCGCTCGAAAACAGGATCCGCCAACCCACCGGGAGAGAGTGTCGCTCCCGACTGGGGTGAGATGTGTCACGCGTTTTCGCCGGACGTCGTCGTGCGAGAACAGTCGCGTTTGTTGTGAGCACTCGGCCCCAGTGCCGACCCGTTCATGTCCTGTATGATAACCTGTATATAATGTATAAAGTCCCTTTTGTTATTCTCATCGACGCCAGGCTCGGAGTCTTCGCTACCAACGCTCTGTCACGAAACGGGTGACGAGCGCTACGGGACCACAAAGCCGTAATCGTGGTGCAGCGGTACAAGTTCGGAACACTGGCGGCACCGGTTGGAAGTTCGTAACACTGGTGGCACCGGCTGGGTGTCGTAACACTGGTGGCACCGGTTGGAAGTCATAACACTGGATGGCAGCTACGGGATTGACCGGCATCAGCTACCTCGGCGCGGTGAGTGCCTGAAGTTTACCTCAAACACCAGACTTTCTCTGACACAGGTTATAGTAGCTTAGGGAAGGATTTGGTGTTGCATTGTGATAACCTTGTGTGTTTCAAGCCTAGTAAGAGTGTTTTGAAAACCAGGGGATGCTGAGGGGGTAAACAGGGCAGTGTGTGAAATACTTGCATATGTCTTACTAGTAGTGTTATAGTAGCGTACGGCAGGTATATTCAAAAAGGGTAAACAGCAGGAGGACAGTGTGAACGATGGAGAAGTACAAGGTGAAGGAACTTCTCGAAATTTGTGAGGAGTTGGGCATTGAGTTGGGCTCAACCAAAAGAAAGAATGCGATCCTTGAGGTCATGAGGACTGGGGACGTAACGGCTGAGGAAGCCGCTGAGGCCTGGGCGGATATCAAGGAACGTCGGGAAAGGGAGGAAAGGGAGAAGGAACGTTGCGAGCGGGAAAGGAGAGAACAGGAACGTCGCGAAGAGGAAAAGAGGGAGAAGGAACGTTGCGAGGAGGAAAGGAGAGAGAGGGAGCGACGTGAGCACGAGCTTAAAATGAAAGAGTTGGAGATCCGAAATAGCTCGCCAGCGCCTAGTCTCACTTCTAATGTTCCAAGAATACGCGATCAACTTCCACCCTTTGTCGTCGGAGAGGATATGGCCAAATACCTCGTGAAATTTGAGCACGTGTGCGAACGGAATAGCATTGAGCGATCCCTCTGGGCACAGAATCTGTTAGCCTTGCTTCCTGGGGAGGCATCAGACGTAATAACTTGCTTATCGAAAGAGGCGTTTGAGAGCTACAGTGATGTGAAGGAAGCGCTACTGCGGAAGTACAAATTGTCGCCCGAAGCTTTCCGGCAGAGGTTCCGGTATGCAAAAAAGGGTAAGGAGTCGAATGTTGACTTCGCGTTTCGTCTAAAAGCCGACCTGGTGGAATGGCTGAAGGGCGAAGAGGTTTACGACGACCGCGACAAAATTGTCGAATGCATCGCGTTGGAGCAGTTCTACCGTTGCATTGATGAGGATGTCCGGCTCTGGCTGCAAGATAGGCTAAAGGAGGTTAAGCTAAACAAGGCAGCAGAGTTAGCGGAAGAGTATTACACCCGCCGCAGCTTGCACAGCAAGGCAGTGCGCATAGAAAAAGCAGATAGAAGAGATGGGTTTTACGGGAAGCCCGACGAACGGAAGGAAATCACGCGTCGCGAGTTTCGGGACGACGAGTCCCTTCCCAAAGAAACTGTAAGGGATGGACAGAATGCATCTCAGAATGATGACGATGGTCCGAAACAGCGAAACGAAATGACGCGTTCTTTTGAAAAACGGAAACCGTTAACCTGCTACAATTGCAAAAAGCAAGGGCACATCGCTGCAAGCTGCCCAGAGAGAATTGCTTTTGCAACGATACAGGAAACTCACAAAAACATACGTCTATTGGAGCCCTATGTGCAGGAAATTAAGGTAAACGGCAAGAAGTGCCGAGCACTGCGGGACTCTGCAGCAACTATGGACGTTGTTCACCCGTCTTTCGTCTCCTCGAGTGATTTTACGGGAGAGTGCGTTAGGATACGGCAAGTGGCCGAGAAGGAGAGTGTCTGTTTACCGATCGCAACGGTTATCATTGAAGGAGAGTTTGGGAAACTTAACACCGAAGCCGCGGTGTCAGCCGCCCTCCCGGAGCAATTTTCCTACCTCTTCTCAAATAGCTCGGAGCAGCTGCTGAGGGATCAGGGCAAATCATTCTTTGCCGACGTGGCGTACATGGCCCCCACGCGATCCAAAGCGCGCCCGCTGTCGAGGGAACTTGACTTAGCGTCGGTGAGCGAAAGGCGGTGCGGCACACGGACTGATCAAGGTAACTTGAGTGGCGAGCAGTCACGGGAGAGGCAGAGCTCGGACGCTGGCCTAGACGAGCGGGTCCTGGAAGTGAGTGGGAGTGACGCGTGCAGTGCTAGCAGCGATATGGGCTCCCTGCAATGGTCAGGCGGCGCGGCGATCGGCTCAGCCGTCAGCGCCACCGTGTCAGTTGCGCGAAACACTGAGGCGGCCGCTGCTGCGGAGGCATGCTTTTGCGGCGCTCGTTTGAAGCATTTCGAACGTTTTAAATTCCGGTTTTAAGGCAATCGAAAACGTCGAGGCCCATTTTTTACCACCGACGCCTGAGAAAGGACGTCAAATTTACGACTGCAACCACGTATACCGTGTCAAAGAAGTAAACAACACGGGCATTACAGTGAGGTGCTTAAATCAAATTGTGTTTTAGGTGCCAAATCCACGATCTGATTAGGAGGCACGCCGTGGCGGGAGACTCCGGAATAATTTGGACCACCTGGGGTTCTTTAACGTGGACCTAAATCTAATTACACGGGTGTTTTGGTATTTCGACCCCATCGAAATTCGGCCGCCGTGGCGGGGATTTACTCCCGCGACCTCGCGCTCAGCAGCCCAACACCGTAGACACTAAGCAACCGCCGCAGGTCGCGAAGTATTTATCGGAACAAAGTAAGTATGCTTACGACGTCGATCTCAAAGCGCGTTAACAAATCATTATTTTATGCCACTTAAGTGAGCATATACGGCCGTGGACGTCATTGAACTGTAATTTGTCGCTTCCATACTTGGAGCGTGCCTTGCACCTCACATTGTAGAGGTTCTGGCGAATTGGCCGGTAAGTGCTTTCTTCTCCGTTGACAAAGTGCCTCGAGCATATTCTGGTGTTGTCGTTCGGGCTCGAATGTGAGAGACAGGCATTACCGCTGAAGCATCATAGATAGCAATCAGCTGAGAATAAACAACGTGGAGACTTAACAAATATGCGCTTGTGTGTGCGAGGGAAATGCTAATTTTCGAATATTCGACGTGTTCTGCAGTGCACTCCAACCTTAGTTCAGTTGTTCTAAGCGCGAGTAAACATCGGCACGAATGAGCACGGTTCCAGCATTTGCGTCTTGATCTTGGCGCAGGAAGAAGCACAGCGCATACAAAGCTCCAGCACGGAACGCTTACGAAGCTAGATTTGACACCTAACAACCAGTGCGCGTTTGTTTTGGAGCAAGACGAGCTAAACAACTATCAAAACTGATTTACAACAGCCGGAATCAATTCACGCGTTTTTATGCAGCTGACGCTTTATTGCGTGTTTTTATAGATGCCGCTGCTGGCTCTTTTTCATTTCTTTTTCTTGTTGTTGCACTTACGTCTTCGTTCTTTTAACAGAAAGTCGCAAGACCGACACGAACTGCGACGATCCACTTCAGCCGCCGGGTTGCTTCCCTTGGTTTTGAAGGGAAGCGGTACAATTTGATGCCGACATCCCCTTCGCGGTTGTGACAGTCCTTAACGCAGGAGTATCTGCGCTTGTTCTTTTTGTTCATGCTTCTCCCGAAGGAGCTGCGAAGAGGCCGCGGGGAATCCATTGGAGAATTGGAAAAGCAGGCTTGCAGGCGGGCCTGAGCGCACCACGGGCAATGGTGAAATGACGGTGAGGGCCTACCCGCGGGTGCTCACCGCCGCTGCCAGGTGGCGCGACATGTACAGGCAAACTGCATTGCAGGGTGCCTATAGACGCGACGCCGCAATTAGGCAACGCGGGCTCCACACTCGCTCCGGTTTCCGCCAGCTGGCAGGAGCAGGCTGCAGTTGAAAGGGAAACTCGGATTCGCGAGCAACAGGAAGATTGTTCACTAGCCGATCTGAGGAAGAGCGTCAAACGGGGAGTGAAAAAAAAGGGGGTTTCATTTGGCAAAGAATCTGGCTTATCGTACCGCCGCTACACGGATAAGCAGGGTCGCAAATATAAGCAGCTTCGGATTCCGCGAAAATATCGCCGGGAAAAATGAATGACCTCATTTGCTTCCTCAGAAGTATGTTTTCGGTCCAAAGCGATTTCAAGGGGACCATTCTATTTGTAATTATTATTGCTGATTAATAATTGTTTCTATTTTGTTGAGTTGTTGATTTGAAAACTGATTGTTTGAGCCTTGTGTGCTAGATCGTACACCTGCCTCTTGTTGCAGCGGGAGCAAAAAGAGGGATAGCAATTTAGTTAGGTTGATTTGAATTATGGCCTTGTCTGGTGTTTGACGGGAGACAGAGGGCACTTGTTCGTGTTGGGTGTTGCCTTTTGCCGGTCGGTTTTGCAAGCTGCAGAACGACCAAGCGGGACCAGTGGCGAGAAGCAAGGTCTTAGGAACGACCCGAGCGGAGCTGGTCAAGGTGCCTTGGCGACGACGTGGTGAGCAGAGCTCCTGTCCTGGCGAGTCGGACCTGGGCACGTGAAGTTACCTGGCGTCCCGACACTGGACGTGAACTTGGACGAGCCTGACGAACGTGCGCGCCTGGCATCCGAGCCACGTGGAGGCAGCTCGTCTTCCCGGCGCCTTATCTGAGGGCGGGGATGCTGTTGTGCCATTACCACAAGCCCGGATTCCGAATCTGCAAGATGCAGAATCTATCCTGCGAGCGCCCTAATTCTCCCTTCACAAGTCAAGATGCTGAGCCGTCAGGCAGCGGGTCCTGCGGGAGAAGCGGAGAAGCCCCGGCGAGCCGCAAGTTTGGACGTGTCGGCGTGTGCCAGACAGCCCGGCGCCGCACCTCCCTTTGCCTGGAGGTCACCGCGCGCGCGAACTTTGAACCGGGTGGCCAGCGCGGTCGCTGGTTGGACCCCTCGGACGACCGTCGTGTGCTGACTTTGTATTGGGCCGTTTGAGTGACAATGGTCCTCGGGGATTATAAAAGCAGCGACACGCCGCTCGAAAACAGGATCCGCCAACCCACCGGGAGAGAGTGTCGCTCCCGACTGGGGTGAGATGTGTCACGCGTTTTCGCCGGACGTCGTCGTGCGAGAACAGTCGCGTTTGTTGTGAGCACTCGGCCCCAGTGCCGACCCGTTCATGTCCTGTATGATAACCTGTATATAATGTATAAAGTCCCTTTTGTTATTCTCATCGACGCCAGGCTCGGAGTCTTCGCTACCAACGCTCTGTCACGAAACGGGTGACGAGCGCTACGGGACCACAAAGCCGTAATCGTGGTGCAGCGGTACAAGTTCGGAACACTGGCGGCACCGGTTGGAAGTTCGTAACACTGGTGGCACCGGCTGGGTGTCGTAACACTGGTGGCACCGGTTGGAAGTCATAACAGCGGATGAAAGAGCGAACACGGAACGCAACGAGGGGTTGGAAAAAGAGCGAAGAGAGCGCGTGGAGCAAAGCGGGGAAGGAGGGTGCAGCGGCGGCAAGAGGTGGAAAGCGGGGAAGGTTAAAGCCCCTTAAACTTCGTAAAGTAGCGGTACGCTTTGAAGAATGGCGCCTCCTCTTCGCGCGCTCTCGCCGACGCCGCGTCGCTATTGGCCAAATTGCGTCACGTAGGCCCTCGCGTCGTGCATCAGCGCCATTTTTGCTCGAGAAGCGTCTACGGAGTGGCGAGGAGCGCATGTTGGCGCCTTTGCTACGCTCGAGCAGTGTAGGCGGCGCCCCGGTCGAGGGGGGAGTGTGAAAGAGAGGAGAAACGAGGAGGAGTGAAGGCGGAGGACAGCGTCGCTACTTTACGATGTTTAAGGTGTTCTAGGGAAGGTGGGTATGGCGAAAGCGCAAGAAAAACGTAGTGCCGCGCAAGCGTAGTGTCAGCGGCAACGACCGCTACGAGATGGCGCCAGAGTAGCGCGCCGTCGTTTGTTCACCGCCAACCAAATCTGCTGATAAATTCCATGCAGTAATATCGCTCTTGGGAAAAACGAGTGTCTAAAAAGGTCAGTCCTGGTGTCGTATGGCCGAACATTAAGTTCGGCCATACGAGTTCGTGGTCCAAACGGGGGGACATACATACATACATACATACATACATACATACATACATACATACATACATACATACATACATACATACATACATACATACATACATACATACATACATACATACATACATACATACATACATACATACATACATACATACATACATACATACATACATACAAATCTCTATTCGCACACTGGGCAACTGCGTAGCGCTTCATCTCACACTCAGGGATCTGCATCCGCACATACCACAGTTGCATCTCACACATACGAACCTGCAATGCAAACACTGTGCAGCTCCGTACCATTGCATCTCACACGCGGATCTCGATCTGCACACACTGCAGTTGTCTAAAGTTGCATCTTACACGCACAGATCTCAATCTGCATGCACTGCAGTTGCCTGAAGTTGCGTCTCACAGACACGGATCAATATGCGCAGACTGCAGTAGCCTGCATTTGTATCTTAGATATTTATATCTGCATCTGGAAACACTGTGCAGTATATTTATTTATTTATTTATTTATTTATTTATTTACCTATTTATTTATTTAGTTGTTTATTTATTCTCAAGGTCGAGACATTACAGACAGGAGTAGATAAAACAGACAAACATATATAACGGGATAATACAATCGTACAATGATTCCGGTGACGGCAGTTTTGAAGGCATTTGTAACAAATATGAGACTGAGCGACGGAGGAGGGAATGTGGTTCCAGTCGAAGCTTGTGGCGAGAACAAATGAGTTTAAGTTGAAATTGTTGCGGATGAGGTACACCAACTTTGTAACGGTGGCTCATGCGTTGGAAAATATACAAGGGTTGTAAAAAAAGTGATCCTCGTATGACAGGGTTGCAATGACAAATTTCGTGGAAAAGACAGAGACGGAAAATTTTCCGGCGATGTGACAGGTCAAGCAAACTGATATGTTTCCATTAGGGCAACACTAGCTGTTCGTGTAATAGTTCGATACAATAAAGCGTACAAAACAATTTTGGATTACTTCGATAGAACGGACGAGGGAATTAACACGGGGATCCCAAATAGAAGACGCATATACCAATTTAGGACGCACTAATGTTTTATAAAGTAGGAGTTTTAGACTCCTAGGGGCAATCGAGAAATTATGCCTTAAGTAGCCAAGTGATTGATTTGCGCTATTGATATAGTGGTTTATGTGTACTTGCCATGAAAGGTTCTCGGTAATGTGGATGCCTAGGTATTTGAACGAGGAAACTTGAGACAACCGCAGAGCGTTATTAAGAGGATAACTACGAGCTGGAAAATTCCTAACATTCCGGGAAATTCTCATTACTTTGCATTTGGTTACATTCAGTTTCATCAGCCAAGTATTGCACCACGCAGAAACCCTGTTTAGGTCTGCCTGAAGGATGGCACTATCAGTGGTTGTTAATCTTTCGCGGTAAATTACGCGATCATCAGCAAGCAACATTACGGTGGAGAAAACCTTATTGGATATAGGTCATTTATGTATATGAGGGCGGGTAAAGGGCACAGAACTGATGCTTGAGGGACGCCGGATGTTACAAAAGCTGTTAGAGTTATAGCCGCTAACTGACACGAACTGCGTGCGAGAGGACAAGCAGCATTCAATCTATTAAGTGGGCATGGGAATGCGGCACCGATGGCATCCTCGAACTGATTTTGCCTATTTGTGCAGTTGGCCTGCGTCATCTGCTCGTGCTCACCCGTTGAACGCCGGTAAGCACGGGCAGGTGACGCAGGCCAACTGCACAGTACAATTGCGTACCATTGAATCTCACACACACTAGCCTCAATATGCACACACTGCGGTTGCGTGCAGTCGCATCTCACACACACGAATCTGTACACAGTCTGTACACACTGCGGGTTTCCTGGAGTCACATGTTACGCCTATGAATCTGCATCTGCAAACACTGTGCACTTGCGTACCGTTGGATTTCACACACACGGATCTGAATCTTTACATACTGCATTTGCCAGCAGTTGCATCCCACACACGCGGATCTTAATCTGCACACATTGCAGTTGCCTACAATTGAATCCCACACATGCGGATCTGCATGTGCACACACTTTGTGCTTGCGTACCGTTGCATCTCACACACACAAGGATCTGTATTTGCACACTGTGCACTTGCTTGTCGCTGCATCTCACACGCACACACTGATCTGTAGCTATAGACATACTTCAGTTGCAGACAGTTACATATCACACATACACACATGGATCAGCATATGCATGCATTCTGCAGCTGCTTGCAGTTCTATGTCACATTGTATCTCACACACACGGATCTGCACCTGTAAACACTGTAGTTGCCTGCAGTTGCATCTCACACACACGTAGATCTGTATTTGCACGCTGTACCACGGCCTGAAGTTGCATCACACGCACGCACACACGCACACAAACACGCACGGAACTGCATCTGAAAACAGTGCAGTTATGTGTAGTTGCATCTTACACGGCCTCTAACGCACACGGATTTGCATCTTCATACAATGTGCACTTGCGTACTGTTACATCTCACACTCCATCTTGCGCACGCAGAGTTCGCGAGACGCACTATAAAACTGCATATTTTGCACTCCGAAATTTCCGATGGCATGGTCACTAACGCCTGTTACAAGCGATATAAGCTCACCAGTGCGGTGGTCTTTGGAGCAACTGGGCCATCTGTCGCAAACTCTACTGTACGGTAGACCACATCGTCGCCGTCGTCGTCGTCGTCGTCATCTGCAAGCGCGTGCCAGGGTAGGACGTATAAGTCATTCACAGCGCGTAAAAAGGTACAGCGTTATAGGACGCCGGACTGTAACGTGCGTCATTCAGTCTCGCCGTATTCGTAATCACTCCTCAACTCGAAAGCGCGCTAAAAAAGGAAATCAGGAATGTTCAGCCGTCGTGATCAAAAAACGAGCATTCTCACGCAGCTCGTTCGAAACCCTCTCGAAACAGGGTCGGGCACAGCGACGTCATTTGGCTAAAGAAGACACTGCCAAATAGGTTTTTTTTTTTTACAATAGGTGATCAGCTGATGTACAGAATATGACAGTCACAACATTTTCCCAGATAGTGCTCTCGCTTCCGACATCAGCAGTATGCAGAACCATAGCCTACGAGACCGGCTTCAACTCTGAGGAAGCTAGCTGTCTCGACAAGTTATGATTTGGACACTACCGGTATACCTATAGACCGAAATCTGGAGCCACCGCGTGTATGAAAGTTTCGCGATGTAAAAATGTAAACGCGATGTGCACCTTGATTTAAACGCCTCAGTTTGGCAGTGTCTTACAACTCTCTACAACGGCGTCATCGACATCTTGACAATTAGAGAAACAATTTGAAAGCATATGCAATTACTTTAATTGAATTGGACGTTAGCGACAAACAGACTACAGACGTTTTCTCAACAAGACTTAAACAACATGTCCTTAGTTATATTTCTTTTCTTTTTTTTAACTCGGTGCATGATAACTGGGACAATGAGCTGTCATGTCTTGAGCTATTCAGTAAGAGACGCTCTTCATAGTTATGGAGTGACCATGAGGAAATCTTCGCTATAAATCATTGTCGCACGTGCTGCAAACAACTGCAGTCTAGCAAGTTTACAAGATTCCGCACCGTGGGCAATGATGGATCATTACCGAGTATATTGGTGACCACGTAGAGGCTGCTCATTAACAGAAGCACGAGCAAGAGAAGGCAGCAGGTGACGAGGAGCGTGATGTAGAACACGTTATCCCTGAACGAGTGAACAAGCAGATAAATAAAAAAAACTTCAGTGGCGATTTAGTTGTAACTGCGAGAGAAATGCGTTCTCATTATGTCGCACCTCGTTGAAATTTCGGATGCACGATTTAAACACCGCGTTCACCACATTGCAAAGTATTCTTCAGGAGATCACTCGAAACTTCCCGCCTCTTCGAAGAGCGAAGTGCAGCTGACGGTGGTTTGGAGCAGTGTGCGTGTGTGGGCACTTTTAGCTGAACTAATTTTTTTTTAATGGGCTGTGATAGCACAGTCCTAACCGGCGGGCTAATTTACTCGATGAGGTTGCCATTCTACACAAGAAATCAAAATTCTAGTGGAGGGGGGGGGACGTATTCGATAAGTGTCTACCTAGTGGGCATGTCCATGTCGTCTGCTGCTAAGTGCCGATTGGCTGGCAGCGCCTGTCTACTTCTGACGCGTACGCCAGCCCAGCCAATCAGAACTTCAGCAGCAGACTAAATTTGCATCTCCACTAAGTGGACACTTATAGAATAATCGCCCCTCCCCCCTCCCTGATTTGGTAAACATGATTAGGCTAAATAACTTTGCAATAACTTATTTACGGCACATGTTCCAATCTACTAATTGTAGCTAGTGAGTTCCCAGGGCATATCGACTTGGAACGAATTTTGAGGATGGCACTGTCTTCGAGATATGCGCCGTCAAACTTGTGGCAAAATTCACTCTTGTTCCACTTACTTTTTTTAAAAGAATACACTGTTTCATGCATTGAAGCGCAAAGGTAACTGGAGCGCCAGTGCATTCCTTCCGGCACTTCGAAAATTAATATCTCGAAACTGGTGTTTGCCCTAGTGTTCGGTCCAATAGGATACGCTTTGCAAGCTGACCAGCTACAATTAGTAAATTTAAATATGTGCCTAAATGTATTCGAAAGTTAACTAGCATATTATGTTAATTACAATCGAGAAATTTGATTTCTTATAGAAGTAGCGGCCGCCTCAGTGATTAATTTAGCTCAAGCGTTAGAATTAGGCTACCTCTCTCTCTGTCATATCATATCATATATGATAAGTCATATGATAAGTCATAGCATAGTCATAAGAAACCAACAAACAATGACACCAAGAACAACATAATGGAAATTATATGCAGTTCTTAATTGAACAAAAGAAAGTGTTAGTAAACGGAAGTGAAAGTGGATGAAAAGACAACTGGCCGCAGGTGGGCCGCGAACCAGTATCTTCGCTTTGCGAGTACCATGCCCTTTACAATTGAGCTACCGCGGCGCCATTTTCCTATCCACTTTGAAGTGCATTTATGCTTACCTACTGGAACGAACCCTGACAGTGTTAGCCAGCGTCACCACTCACAAACATTGGCGGCGAGTGTGGAGAGAGAGAGAGAAAAACTTTATTGATTCTATCAAGGGGTTTAGCGGTGAACCGTCTTGCGCTTGCTGCCTGGCTCTTCAGCACGGGTGTGCCCCTATTCAAGGGCTCCACTGAGCCTGGCCACTTCGCACGCGTGCTGCACCATTGCCCTTTGGGCGGTGAGCTCGCTGCTGGTGAGCAGGCTCTCCCATTGCTCCGCACTCGGGTTTTTATGTTTATGGAATGTGTAGTTATGCTTACATTCCCATGTTATGTGGTAAAGAGTTGGTATTTCTCCGCACCATGGCAGGAGTTTCTGTATTGTGTCGGGTACATTTTACTTATTATGTGTAGATTATAGAAAGTTCCGGTTTGTAGCCTTCTCCAGTCGGCTGCTTCCTGTTATGTAAGTAGTGTGTGTGGCGGAGGATATTTGATTCTCTGCCCTCTATAATAGTTTAATATTTCCGCACACGTCGGCTCCACGAGTGTGGAACATCCTTTCTGCCGCAGGCGTCACGTATACGTGAGCGTCTCGAGTGAAGGCAACTGGTGGATCCCCAGTTTTTTATTTTTCAAAAACAGAAAAGAAAGAGCTCGTTCATGAAGAGAACAAGCAGGCCGAGACCCTCTTTCAAATAATAACGAAACGTTCAACAATTAGAAATAAATTTGCGATTGATCCTGCTCAACGACAAGAAAGTGCTATTGCAAAAGACAGTGTGATACACACTAAATTTCGCATTTTTAACACTACTGAGCGGAATCGGGCGCTGTGCACCCTTGTTACACATGCTCGCAACAAGCGGTCTCGTCAGTGGCAGTACTTACGTGTCCTCCACTGTAAGCGTGAATGAAATAGAGACTTTAAAATCAGTTATAAGGTTTTTGCATGCCAGAACTACGACTTGACCAAGTGGAAAGCCGTAGTGGTGGACTCCGCATTATTTTCACCACCACAAATTCTTTGACGTCCAACCACGCTACACGCTACAGGAGCGTTTCTGCATTCCGCCCTTATCGAGATGCGGCCGCCGCGGCTGGAGATCGAACCGGTTACCTTGCACGGAATAAAGTTTGCATAGTATGAAGAATAACTGAGTTTTGAGTACTTTCCAGTGTTGCTTACGCGCAGTGGAAAAACCAGCGTAACTTACTCCACGGACGGAGGCAGAGTAGACACACACAATAGCGATGGTGTGTGTCTACTCTGCCTTCGTCCGTGTAAAAGGTTGCGCAGTTTTTTCAGCTACGTATCCCTATACACTCGACAGAGTGGCCACTCTCACGTTGCTTGTGGCAAGAGACACCTTTAAGATCGCATGATCCATGATAGGATACCGTGATAGGATATACCGCGAGACGCCCTGAG
Source organism: Dermacentor albipictus (assembly GCF_038994185.2). Classification (NCBI taxonomy): domain Eukaryota; kingdom Metazoa; phylum Arthropoda; class Arachnida; order Ixodida; family Ixodidae; genus Dermacentor; species Dermacentor albipictus. The sequence continues at coordinate 48,010,224 of NC_091829.1, read as the reverse complement.
CGCATGCAGCTGTTGTTACCGTGGCGGTAGCGGCGCTTCATTCCGTCTCCTAAAAACCGAAATAGCGGAAGTTCCGGTTCATTATAAAAAAAACTGATATGCTACGAACACAGTAATTACTGCTAAGACTCCTTGCATTGCTTCTTTCTAATGAAGGACACAAAAAAAAGAGCTTTGCGCTGACTTAAGGTCTTGGCGGTAGCGTTTGAGTTGCCGTATCGTGGTCACATCGCACACTTGGAGCGCCCGCGCCAGGGGATCCTGCGCATCGATTGAATTTCGAAGTTTGAAAGCTTCTACTGATGGAAGAAATCAAAACGGGTTCTTTTATCGGATGTAGAGTTCGCAAGAGTCTAAGAAACGCTGCATAATTCGTTTTTTTAAAGTCAGCTTCGCCGCAGCACAAATGTGCTTCGCGGTGAAGTGTACTTAATGTACTGCGGTGAAGCATATCAAGCGTGAAAGCCACTGTCACGGAACATAGTATGTGTTTTATAATTGTAAAAGCGCACACCCGCCATCTCGTCTCTCAGCACAAGTGCCGAGACGCCTAATAAGTGTACTGACAAGCCTTAAGCGCTATTTTGGACAAAGCGGTGGCGATTTGAGCCCTGGTTTCGTCGGCCTTGCACCTTTAAGAGACCGCAACGCCGACAAGTACTCTTTCGCGTGGTAAAAAGCAGCCAGTAAAAAGAAGAAAAAAAATTACAGTGGTTAGGATAGTGATTGTACATGAATTATGCTTGAATTAAATCAAAAGCTTTGTAGCCATAAAAAGTGCGTAGAGCTGCTTAATTAACCACGAGATAATGCTCCTATTGAGAAGCTGCTTTGTATATATCAAAGGCAACGATTTGTGGTCGGACTGAATAAGGAAAACGCTCGCTCACTCGTTTGTTCGGGCTATTCGCTTACATTTGTAATTATTGTCGACTGTTTCTGCACATTTTTGAGCTCGTAATACATTGAGAAGTGGATCCCTTCCACTTTTGTTATGTTTCACCACAATATATTCCGTATGCTTCACCGCGTATTACTCCTGTAATACGAAGATGACTTTAGGGAACTAAATTATGCAACCCATCTCAAACCTTTACCAGGAAACATTACACTGGATGCACATATGCGGTGAAAGGTAAACAGGGCAGTGTCATCAGCAATTTTGTTTATAAAGTGAAGGTGGTGTAGTTGTTCTGCACTTAACTGCGCAGCAGCTAGGGCAGCATCCACTCGGAAGCATTTTCTAGCTTCGCTGGCAATGCCTGTTCGCAACACGACACTGACGCTGGTAGATTCGCAAACGTCCCTAAAGCACTGCCAGCCGAAACCACGCTCGACCTCGGATGGTAGAAGCATAGACCCATCCGGACTAACTCGCACTTAGGGGGAAACTCTCTCCGCAGCGTGGCTTTCACATAAAGTACACACACGGCTCGCGACGATGCTCTTCAATACACCAGAGGCCTCGTAGCCCTGGTTCCGCCGATCTTACGCGCCCCGTATGACACATACAACGAACGACGTATGTCAGACGCAATGTATACATATACGCTGAGGTAAATCGCAGAACCCGCAGAATACCGCGCCATAGAATGAAAGAACCGCGCCACAGGACTGACAAGACCCATGAAACGGGATTAAACCAGTACCGCGCGGGGGTCGGGCCACGTGATTTCGGCTTTGGCAGGCGCACTGGTGCTCATGGCGTATGCGATGCACATCGCATTTCTTACAATGTTTTACGATACATTGGAACCTGTGCACTTATTTATTTTTGATATTCACATCAGAGACAAAGCGCTAAGTCCAAAACGCGCGTATTGTCTTTAGTGTCCTAGCCGTTCGCCCCCATAACCGGTAGTTCCGCTGTTGGGCTTTTTAGGAGACGGAATAGAGAATTTTAGTGCGTCCGGTACTCCGGCAAGCATGGGCGGTTTGCCTCCCATCCGGCAATCCGCCCAAACCACCGCTGTTTGCCGGAATGGCGGACAAGCTAAAAGTCCCTAGGACGCACTAGAGGCGGCCATCTTCGATTACCGTGATTGCACAACAATATGGCGGTACCCACACAGGCCCCTTATATCTGAATTCGTCATTTCTACTTGCTTTTTATCGTGGCAGCATGAAATAAATGCTAAAATCAGCCACCACTTAGTCTCATCTCATGCTGAGGACAAAGTATCAGCAATGTGTTGTCCTTGTTATTGAGATTAGCTACTTTTCCTGACGCTAGTAGGTCTGAGGCGGCGGTACCGAGCCGGAAAAGTGTTTTGATTACCGCGTAGCAGATGGTTCCACAGCATTAGCATTGGTGATGCGTTCAATTCTTCACTGCATCCGTAATTTCATTCGCTGTTCAAGCACGGTAGGCAATTGCAGTATGCTATTGAACTTCGATCTTTTTGGATGTATACTACCGTTCCGCGAGAGGCGGCACATGTTAAGGTTATCTATAATATATCACTGTGAGCTAACATACTCTATTATTGCTTTTAATCCCGAGACTGCACAACGCTACTGAATAAGAGAAGATATGAGGGCGAATGGAGGTGAAGATAGAGGTAAAACAGTCGAAGTGGTGACACGCGAGGGACCGTGTTACAATTAAAATGACGAAATGAGGAAACAAAGTAATGACATATGACCACGTATCGTGGAGAACGTAGCGTTCATAGCACTTCCTAGTGAAAATGAGCCATAGGGTAACCAAGGAGAATATGCATCGAACGAAACCAAACTATAGTTCTCGAACGATGTCAAGGAATGCGTCCTGCGATACAGTTTGTAAAATATCGACGGAGGACTTGTTTCACTAGTGGGTAGGTAAGTAACAACTCTGGATAAATAGAAGGTTGCGAAAAACGTTATTTTCAAGAGATGTCTATCGCTCACCACCGCCTAAGTGAGTCTCGGTGCAGGAAGCACATGATAGCGCCAATTTATGCACACTCAATTTAGACAGCGAAAGTAGATTTTTCGTGCTCTCGGTCTGGACCCTAGGGCTCAAGTGACATTCAGGCGGTTTTCGAGCAACGGTGAGAGTCGGGATATAACGGTGCGAGTCGGGATATACTTACCGGTTACATCACTTGCTATGAAATAGATAATATCAGTCAGACGATTGTGGTGTCAGAAAATACGTGAATGTGGTTTGTCTGCTTTAAGCGGCGAAAGAGAAGTAAATTTTTTGTTGCAGAAGTTATAACACGGGTAACGAGAACGCATAACATGGCGGACGACATTAGCTACGAGGGACACGAGACACGGGCGAGGAGTAAGACGTGTGTATATATCATATATATAATTCAATGAGAAGTTCTGTAGGTCCGGTGCATAGGTAGATTTAGAAACGAAGGTGCACACTTACGAAAATTGCATCTTTAATGTTTAATGTTTTTAAAAACATTAAATTAAAGATGCAATTTTCGTAAGTGTGCACCTTCGTTTCTATATATATATATATATATATATATATATATATATATATATATATATATATATATATATATATATATATATATATATATATATATATATATATTTACCTCTATTGGAATTGGAAGTATGCGAGGTAAGCTGTCGAAGTCTCACATCGCCCGTAAAACAGAGTAACAACACTATGGAACATTTGCATGCTTAGGTTATTGTAAAAGGCGCATTAACGCATCAATTTAAAACACGCCTACACGTTGCCTGTACCGGGCCCCGAATTTTCACCAATTATAAACAAAGTGCCTTGATTAGTTCACCGAGGGCGCCGGAAAAACAAACTGGGAACTTCGTATGGCACACGAATATAAGGATAGAATGAAGGTTCAGTATTTATTTGCAATGTTTATATTTAGGGCCGGAGCGTTAAAGTTTCGCAGCGCATTACGCTTAAAATTATGCTTATTTTTACAGAATTTGAAGCTCGTGTCTCGTGCAGTTGTTTTAGAAGTCTGGCAAACATTTCAAAAAACGGCAGTATGACACCCTGAAATTCTTAAATAATTAACTTTCTGCAAAGACTGTAATGCAGGTACACAGATGAAACATTGACAGCTCGTCACTCGGGACCTGTTTTCCACATTTAACGAAATATAAACATCGTGCCTCACACAATTTAACGAGGAAATCAGGAAAAAGCAACTAAATGTCTTGCACAATGTACAAGAGATTGGGCAAAATCGAGTCTTTTAGCAATTTAGCAATTTTCTAAGCACAAAATTAACCAACACAATCGTAACTTTTGGTACGCATCACTCAAAATATGGCCTTCGCTTGTTCAAAATATGAAATCTCTGCCGTTATAGCTCCTGCCAAGGGATGTGCTAGTGTAACTCTTTTGCACAAACATCCTAAACATGAACTATACAAACAGCGTCACAAGGAACACATGCTGTTGCAAAAAATGCTAGTCTCTGTTGTAATGGTATTGTAATGGCTTCCGCATTTTCGACAAGGTTACACAGCCAAAGTCGATAGTCAGACTTGCAAGTGGCTTTATTCGTTTTTTTTTTTTTGTGTGGTTGTAAGAGACTGAGACTTCAACGCTCTGTAGACTATCTCACGACAGAGATCCGAAAGCTCAGGTATTTGATAATCCGACGATTTCAAAGCCGTAAGGCACGCAATCATTGGGCGTGGCTGATTATAATAGTTTGTCTTGACCCCACCCCTCGCCCTTAATTTTGTGTTTTCAAATGAGGCTTCAAATGCGAGCGTGTTATGGCGCCTCCCGCGCGTTGTCCGCCACAGCGGGTCGCCGCAAGAAACGAAAGACAATCCTCGGTGCCCAAGCAGGGAATACGTAATAAAGAAAAGGCTTACTTACTTGTCAAGTCTAAATAGAAAGAAAATGTTGGCTCAGTTGTTTTGTTGTATTTCCCATTTTGCAGCCGAAAGTGACCGCTTTCGATCTTATGGCTGGGGGGGGGGGGGGGGAATGACTTGGCCTACCTTGTTGCTCCACTTGAGACAGTGAGGTAACTAGTGACCGCCTGTGCCCCTCCTCCCCCCCCCCCACCCGTCCAGTAAATACTACTATGAGCCAAACTCATCTGCAATAGCTTCTCTACAACGAAATGACTGGCGTAACGAAGCGTTCTAATGTCGATGATCGTATTCCTGCCGTCAACGTGTATTCCCAGTGCCTCCTACAGCGAAGAATACGTTTGCCTGCACTACGAATGAAATACTAGGCGTCACCTAATGGCGGACATTGCTTTAAACTAAGTGCACGTGAAAGGAGGAATAACCTGAACGAAGACATTGGGAAAGTGCCGACATGGTGTGAACCAAATCTGCTGCCAAATTAATCATAACGGCAAATTTATAATTTTTACTTTGCATCAACAATCACCCAAACACGTTCACTTCACTTCCATCAATCGTCGCTCGACCTCAGCAATTGATCATTATATTTATTTAGTTTTGTCACCTTAAATTTTATCGTGACGTTTCTAACATAAAACAGAAACTGGCATGCGAAATACGTGCTCATATTAAAGTTCGTTCACGCGTCTTGACTCAACTCTCATCTCGCTTTATAACGACGTTGTTCACTAATATACAAAATACAACATTGTATCATGAGACAACGCTTATAACAGTTGCCTAATGTCACTGCAAGTGACATTAGGCAACTCCTCAAGTGACACCAGCACGAATGAGTTATTACGAGCAAAAAATATTCTGAGCGTAACAGCTCTTGTTAAATACAACCTTGGCATTCTTATGTTCAAGGTATTAAACGAGAATATTCCAGTAGCCATCATCCCAAAGGTATTTCTCCTTGATAACAATACAAACTACGGAAAACAGTCGGTACATTCTTTAGCCTCAACACTCGAGACGAACTACCATTTCCGCTGAAGCTCATACATTTCAAAAAGAACTCGAAAGTCCTCTTTTATTTACTTCAGACAAATTTTACCTTCTTTACCATTGTACTACTTTTTTGCGTGATTCACTTATTTCATCGTCTTTTTTCCCCTTTTACCTGAGTTTACGCGTTGACATTTTTTCGAATAGAGAAAATTGTATTCTTTGATTTCTTTTCTAATGATTTATTTACAGCCACACGTTGCATTTTGGTCAGTTGTATGTTATAACAGTTAATATAATTTTATCACTGCAATTTGCGTGCGTTGTCATTGCTCTTATGCGCTAAATCATTGTCATCATGCACAGGATAGGTTGCAATTGAGTTTCTAACTAGGGCACCTCTTCCTGTATATGCATCTGTAGTAACTCCAATATGCACCTCTTGTAACTCCAACTTCACTACTGACTGAAGTCCAGAGTGCGCCATGGCCGAACACTTAGACGAGTGGCGCCTAGCCCGCCGCGATGTCATAAAGTAGGCTCGAGTCGAACATTCCGCCAGACGACAGGTTACAGAAGAAAATGGGTGGCATATTTCACTGTGTATCTTTTGAATTCATGTTAAGAGGAAGCTCTGGCTTGGTAGCTGCTGTCTAAATACATGCGTGCGCTTAACCGTGCGTGGCTTAGCCAAGCACTGTTAAACGCGAGAGGGTCCAACCCTCATGTGCTCGGGTACGCGGTGTCGCAACACACCAAACGCCTGCTGACGCAGACGCCCCTGCGGCGTAGAACTATGCCATCAACTTTACAACGCCGTAAATCAGCAATGTAACACGCTATCACGCCTCTGTGAACACTACTCAATAATTAATACATCTACAGTGAACCATTTTGATGCATTACGCACCCTTGTAAAGTTTACCCCTAGTTCGTGAGCAGGACGATTGTAAAAGCTTTGTAAACATTGTAATGAATTCACCTAAGCTGTAACTTCATTAATCAAACTTGTCCGTGTTAGATGCTGTAACGGATGCAGTTTGCGGAACTGCGATATCTTAGAACGACAGAAAGCTGAGCTAGTTGGTAAGGATTCATTATGCAAAATAGAAGTGAGGCGTGCAGACAGGACACAAGAGTAGAGAAGTGGACAACAGGAACGCCGACTATCAACTGAAGGGAGCACTGAGGCGAAAAATGAAAGACACAAAACTCATCTGCGCATGCTCAGAAATGGTAACACCACGTGTCAATCGGGTACACGTGCTGGTCTACGTGAGTGATAACTGTTAAGGCACTTAATCTCTTCCTTATGTAAAGTAATCGAAGGCCGACTCACGCACGCACTTCCACCATTATAGATATACCATGCCTCACTGCACGCCTGCACGCCTCACTTCTATTTTGCATAATGCGATATCTGATTTCCGTGCATAGCTACATATATATTAATTCGTGCTTTACTTCTTTCAAGCATACCAGCTTTTCGCAATTCTTGTAAAAAATAATATTTCAGGCCCTGCATCCAAACCCTGCTTTCGAAAGTCACTAGAATTTAACCCTTTATGGATGAGTTTTGCCTACAGCCAACACACACACAAAAAAAAAGGCTTTCCTTGCTCATTTTCGGTATAGAGCTCGGAGTGTTCAGAATCAGAATCAGAAATCAGTTTTTATTTTCCTCAAGCAAAAAATGGACCCGACAAAAAGCTGCCCATTGAGCAGCTTGTCGGGTCCGGCCTGGGGCCCTACAGGCAGCGGGAACAGCGGCCAAACAGCAGTGTATGTCGTACACCCGTGATTGCTAAGTATCTTCGACAAACACTGAATGACAGGCACCAAGCGTCATTTGTTGGATTAGAGCAGGAACACCGGACGAGGAAGGAGAAGTTTGACGCGTGATTCGCTTTCTTTCGAGAGCACGGTCAGAGCAGACCGACCGCTGCAAGACGAAGAAAGCGCTTAACAGCGCTGGACAACGGGACGTGACTGAGACAGCGCTGGAGAACGTCCAGCGCTGTTACTCGTATTCCTCGGACATGTGTCAAACAGCCCAAGTTAGCACGTCGTTGCAAGATCTCCGGCTGCAGCTGTATCAAACGCCTAATGTAAAGCAAACATCATTCTGAACTTTTGCTTTACACATGACGAGAGCTGTCTGTACAAGTTCCAAACGAAGACCACGGTGGATTAGGGTGAAGCGCACTTCAAGTAGTCTGCTTGGTGCTGCCCCCATATCGCTAAAAAAAGTTCCCGCAAAATATTTTTGATCGTCGATTATGCTTTTTCTCTGTACATTTCGTACAGTTCGGTGGAAAATGAATATTTATTTCGGGTATTTATATGTGGCGTCCTTAAATTACTAACTTTCTCAAATGCCACACATTTAACTCAATCCGTTGGTTGTGTTATAAAAGCATTTTCGCGTTTTACATGCACTTGAATAGCCCGAGTCGGAGTTGGCCCTGAGCTAAAGCTTCCTCTTAAAGTAACGATTTTCTTTTTGCTTAAAGAGCTTAGCCGACTCTATCGCGAGTGGTGTGGTGTGGTCCATGTACGGAAGTGAGCTACAAGAAAGCTGAATGCAAGTGAGGACAGCCGCAGCTTAACCGGTAGAGCGTCGAAACGTAACGCGGAAGGTGCGGTTTCGGCACCCCCTGTTACCAAGTTGTGCTTTCGTAGACTGTCGCTTTGATCTATTTCTTATTATTTCTGCGTTTTAATTACGCGTCACTGTTAATTTCTCCGGTGCTTTATTTTGGCTTTACGTGGTTGAGACGCGCCAGAATCGGGCCTCTCCGTCCCTCTTTATGTCTGAAGGGGTTCGTTTTAAAGTAATCTAACTACTCTTGTTACTACTCACTCGCCGCACTGTGACAGACAATCAAACCGTATCTATAGCTTCGGTGAGCCAAAACACTGCTCCGCGTTGGTGTAGTTAATACGTGTGAGTTTCATGGCTTTCAGGCAAGTTACTCACGATAAGTGGCTACTTACCGGACCCGTCGGTATCCACTGGAAGGGAAAAAAGCAGGGGGGCGGGGCGGAGAAAGCGCGTATAAATAGAACGAAAAGGTTTCCTACGTGAGGACAGGTGAAGGTAGCTATCGGAATGCACTTTCTTCCACCATGCATCATCCACGGCTTTCAAGCAAGTTACGATAAGTGGCTACTTACCGGACGCGTCGGTATCCACTGGAAGGGAAAAAAAGCAGGGGACGGGGTCGGTGAAGGCGCGTATAAAGAGAGCGAAAAGGTTTCATACGTGAGGACGGGTGAAGGAAGCTATCCGAATGCACTTTCTTCCACCATGCATCATTCACGGCAAGGACGCATGAAGAGCTCCTCATAAGCTTAGGAAAGGGGATCGTCGTCCTGCACTATTTCGCCCTCTCGTTCTAGGCCTAAGTGACTATTCATCTTAAACGCCGAGATCCACTGGAGCGGGGAAGAAGGGAGCCGGTAAAGAAGCATCTCGTAGGGCGTGATGACAAAGCATTCAAGACAGACTACGTATTCCTCTCAGTGGCACTGACTGCACTTAATATTAGGTCATCGATGTACTCTTGCAGATGTTGATGACTGGAATCTCACAAAACTTTCAGCAGCTCAACTCAATCGCACAATGGCCAGTGGCACAGCATGTAACCTCACATCCGATCCTTCAGTCAACAAAAGGAAGCACCATCAAAGCTTCAAAACAAGAACCATCGAAGACAGCGACGACAGCGGCGAATTGCGCTATGGAGACTGCCACGGGTCCTTTATAGCATAATTGAGTCACCGCTGTCTTCGACGGTTTAGGAATTTCGACAATAGCACAGCAAGTGCTCGCGTTTCCTAAAACTTAATTTATCTTCACCTTAACTCCCCAAAAGAATTACATAGGAGTAGGTATGGAAGTTCAGTAATGTGGAAAGTTTGTCGGGTTGGTGATTAATCATCATACCCTGTTGGTGGAGCAGCGCACTTACCAGCGCAAGACGGAGAGACACAAGAATACACGACACATGCGTGTCTTCTATTGAGAGTTGCGAGTGCAGCAAGTGTCGTGTATTGTTATGTCTCTTCGGTTTGTCCTGGTCAGTGCGATGCTTCACCAACACGGTAGGATGAGTAGTTATTGATTTGTTGTTCAATTTCTCGGAACCTAGCAACATGATAGGACAACAATACAACAACCCAAACAATCAAGAACGTAAGAATGCAGTTTGCTAATAGTTAAGTAGGTCTAGTTCAAGAGTTTCGTTATTTCCGGGGCAATAATTATACAGTAGCATCCCAGTAGGTATTCTGCACGATCCTTATTTCATTAGCAGTTCTGAAAATCAGGACATGCAATCATTTACGCAAGATTCGAGCCATAAAAAACCTTCGAAGAGGTTTTTGCCTTGAAGAGGTTTGACTCTCGGCCTAAATTAACGCGGCCATAAATAAGGTTTCTCATCAGAGTATAATATCATAATGTAAAAATGTTTAAACGCGCTCTTTGAGCGAAAAAAAAGGAAAGGTCATAAGGTTGCCGTTGATCGGCGTCCAACTTACGATCCGATGTTTCAAACAAAAGGTCCGAATCTGAAATGCAAATAAGTACGTGACATAGAGACGTGACAGCCATAACTAAGTCCCGCGCGTCAACGTTTCACAGCCAATTTGCCGCCAAACTAAAAGGTTAGTGCCACACCGTAGCACCGCCAATGTAGCAATTTCCTAACACCCTTATCGTAGTTATTAGAGTATAGTGACATGACATTTTAGACTTTTAATTCAATTACCATTTCTAGGGTACTTCACGTGGTTCTCGGTAGATGTCTATGTGTTTATGTATCTATCGTATCGTATTTGTTAAATATTATGCTCCGAAAAAGAAGAGAAGAAGACGAAGTTAGAAGCGATCGTGGAGCCGAGCGCGCGCCTGCATTTTTTGAGTTGTTTTTAGCAAGCGTCGAATAAAGAAGACGTTCTCTACTTCGGCTCCGCTTCCTGGTTTTCAACATATGGTGACGTGACCAGGATATCAGACCTACAGTTGAAGACCCCTAACGATGAAGCGAGCTACCTGAAGAGGACGACCGACCGACGCGATCAACGCGACAACGCTGCGACAGAATCGAAGAACGATCCACGTCATCACGAGGCCTACGATTCCCGACGTGAGGACATGGAAAGGCTACGACGGAAGCGTGCTACCGTTCGAGCGGCGGTCACCAAAATCATCAACGAGATGACAACTCTTATGCAGACGGAACCAACGCCATATGGTGAGCTGACCGACCATCTTAACCTATTGAAGATAAAGGAAGCTATGCTTACGGACCATGATAACCAAGTAGAAGAACAGGTTCCCGATGATAACCTAGAGGATGAGCTTCAAAGCGTCGGACAGTATCAAGAATCTATCGTCCTCACAAAATCCCGCCCTGAACGCATTTTATCCGATCAGCAAACAACGACTACGCGTGAATCTCACGATGACTTTCGTCAAGCACGCGCGCACGTTAAGCTACCGAAGCTCGATGTGCCGAAGTTTCATGGTGACCCCATTAAATGGCCAGAATTTTGGGATCAATTTGAGTCTACTATTCACCAGAACCGATATATTACAGACGTAGACAAATTGAAATATCTTCGGAGCTACTTGATGGGTAAAGCGGAAGGTGTCATCAGCGGCCTGTCGACAACTAACGAGAGCTATAGCACAGCTATAGAACTTCTCAAAGAAAGATTCGGTCAGAAGTCACTGATTGTTAACGACCACATGCGTCGCCTTTTAAACCTACGTAAAGTTCGTTCTTGCGAAGATTTCGAAGGCCTTCAAAGGTTGCATGAAGAAGTGCAGACTCACATGAGATCCCTGCATAACCTTGGTGTCGAAGAAAAAGAATATGGAGTGCTTCTGAAAACTGCTATAATACAGAATCTTCCGCAAGAAATGGTACTCCGTTATAATCAGCGCATCTTGTCGTCGACAAATACAGGCGTTACTAGTGACAGGCTAAATGAAATGTCTGTTCTTCTAGACTTCTTGAGCCTTGAAGTAAGAAGCCGGGAACAAACTATAATGATGACTTCTGACAAGAGGGAACAAGCCTCATCAGCAAAACGACAATCTAATGAGCATTTCCAAGATTCTGCATCTATGCTAACCGTGAAACTGACTCCAGAGAATTGTATATTATGCGGAGACAAAGATCACTCTGTGGATGTCTGCTCAACGGAACTAACAATAGACGAGAAAAAAGAGAAACTACGGAAATTAGGATGCTGTTTCCACTGCGCTAGACAATTTCACAAAGCTAAGGAATGCCGAAACTGGAAGAGACTAAGCTGTGCGAAATGCAAAGGGCGACATATCACCACAATGTGCGACCCGAAATGGAAGCAGAAGAATACGGAAACGCAGACAACTGTTTCCAGCTAGTTAACAGACTCGATAAAGTGCACAATTCTTCTGCAGACCGCGCAAGTTTGGGCTGTGGGCACTGGAAGCAGATGCTTTGTAAGAATGTTGATTGATGGTGGCAGTCAACGCAGCTTCATCACGGAAGAATTGTCTAGGAAGCTGAAAGCCACTGTGTTAGCCGAAGAGCAGCTCACCATCTCGGGATTTGGAAACGTTTCAGCACCGCGGAAATATTATCGGAGAGTACGAGTCACGCTGCATAGCCAGTACGACTCAAACTCACTTGAAGTAGAGGCGATAGAAGTTCCCGAAATATGCAATGACTTGTCAGCATTGAGAGATACAAAGGTACTTGCAAAGTTGAAAAGCAAGAACTTACGTTTGGCTGACGTCAACGCAGTTCAAGTATCGCCTGAACCTGGAATAAGCATCCTTATAGGTGCCGACTATTACTGGCAGCTTGTCAGCGGAAGAATTCATCGACTGGACGACTCCTTGACCGCCATCGAAACTGTCATAGGATGGACACTTCATGGAGATACTAGAAGTCCACCTAAGTTCTACAAGCCGGAAACCATAAGGAACTTCAACATATGCCTAACGGAAGACAATGTTTCCCAGCAACTGAGGTCTTCCTGGGAAATAGAAAATCTGGGACAGACTAACGAAGACAGACTTTCGAAAGATGACGAACACGTCCTGAAGAACTGCGTGGAAACAACTATTAGAAACAATGGTCGCGAAAAAGTTGAACTGCCGTGGCGCAGCAATTGTTCCCAGCTTAAAGATAACCGCGATATCACGTTAAAGAGGCTGGAGTCTTTGCAGAGAACGCTACATCGAGAACCAGAGTTTCAGAAGGAATATGACACTGCCATTAAAAGCTACTGTAAAAAAGACTACGCTGAGAAGGTCACAATGGACAGTACGAGTGAACATATCACGTACTATATGCCACACCGAGCAGTAGTGCGACGCGACAGAACTAGGACTGAAGTACGGGTGGTATCCGACGCCTCTTCTCATGCTCCGGAGTCACCTTCACTCAACGATGTCTTGTGGACAGGACCGAATTTGATACCCAACCTCATCGACTTACGGCTGAAATTTCGCAGCTTCAAGATTATAATTTCCGCCCATATCGAAAAAGCGTTTCTTCAAATATCGCTGGCTGAACAAGACCGAGACGCGTTTCGTTACTTCTGGTTTGATGAAGGGTCCGCCAATATTGAAGAACTGCGCATGACAAGGGTTCCTTTTGGTGCCTGCTGCAGTCCCTTTCTCCGTGCTGCAACTCTGCGACACCGCTTCCAACTAGTAGAAGACAAATACCCTTCTACTGCCAAACTATTGAAAGATCTTCACAGACTGGAGGCCACCAATAGTTTGTTGGCTACTCAAGGACAGTCATGGAATTCTTGGGCCGAAACTATCTGCGTCAATAGTCCAGAAAACGAAGAAACCGATACAGAGGCAGAGACAGCGAAAAAAGAAAGCGATGCCATGAAATTAAGAAAAATGGATATGGGACTTTTCGGATTTTGTCTAGCGTGGGATGATATCTATTTAGTTGTGTGTGAAATATGTAACCAAGTCACAAAACCACAGGCTCTGCGAAAGCACTTGGAGCAGCGGCATGGGAGCATCGACACTTTTGGTAGGGGTGACCACACTGCTGACACGTGCGTGCTACACCCGGCGGGTGTAGGGAAGTCATCGGGGCACTGCTTCTTGTCATCGTCGTCCTCATCGTCGTATTCAACGTTATCGTCTTCCACCCTGCGACACTCGAGCGGGCCTGCCGGGCGCCCGCCGTCAACAGCAAAGGCTCCATCTGGGTCCTCACTGTCAGGGAGGCACAGCAGTGGGGTGAAAAGGCTAAAACGCAACAACCACACGCTGGCCCCCGTTGTCCAGGTGGAGCGAATGCCACTTCCACGACAGCCTCAAGCCATGGCCACCCGCAACAGCTCGCCAGGCCTTGAAAAGGAATTACCTTCACCCCAGCAGCCACCACCTTTAACCCCTGGAAGGCTAGGAATGCTGTCTGGGCCGGAGCAGGCAAGTCGCATAACACCCGACGTATGCACCAGCAGCACTTCAGCAATGGTGGCTGCGACGGCTTCCACCGCGGCATCTACGCCCATCAGGAAGATACATGCCAGCAATGGTTCCACCACGAGCACAGCAAAGTACTCATGGTGCCGACGGCTTTGCCGACGGCCAAGTTCGCTCACGCAAAGTGCGCACTTCTAGTGGCAACACGTTGCGGAGACCGTTACAGATGCTGTACCACCTAGAATCTGCTGGATAAGCTCCATCTCGAAAAGAAAAAAGCACTCGCTAATTGTTCGGCCGGGAGCTGTTAAATATTATGCTCCGAAAAAGAAGAGAAGAAGACGAAGTTAGAAGCGATCGTGGAGCCGAGCGCGCGCCTGCATTTTTTTGAGTTGTTTTTAGCAAGCGTCGAATAAAGAAGACGTTCTCTACTTCGGCTCCGCTTCCTGGTTTTCAACAGTATTATACGTATCTATCCACGGGTGTACCGAACCGTTTTCTCGCCAACTTGGGTCATTGGGTAATCCATGGTCTAATGGGTAGCGCATCGGTCTGTTGTGCTGAGGGTTTGAAACCAACCATCGGACCAACTTGTGTCACTGGATATGTGGCAGTAGGAATTATGGTGCTTGGAGCATGGTAGGCTTGAAGAAAGGCGACGTAGGTCTGAACAAACGGGGAGTTCTACGAACAGGAATCACAAGGAGACATGGCAAACACGGAGATCCAGAAGCAACCAACGCGGCGGCGAGATGGGGCGAGGGTATGCGCATGCGCGGCGCTTGCTCTCAGGGGAAAGGAAACAGGCAAACAACGGCAATCACCGGCCATAGCTCGCCATCAAAGTGGGCGCTCGGTAACTACGGCGGGCGGCGACGTCGAGTACAGGCGTTGACACTCACAGTATGTGCCGCTGTTCAACGAACCTATTTGATGGCAACTTCGAATACTGGGTATGTGCAATTTGGTCCGTTCCGCTCTTCGATGAACCTCGTCGACATCAGGCTGGGTCATTGGGTTTGTGCTCCTAGTTATGTTCTGTTGTTCAATGGACCTCTTGAAGCCAACTTGGGTAATTGTGTAGGTGCCACTGCGAATGTGCCCCTCTATAACGAAAAAAAAAATCCGCCTCTGTTCCACCCTGTAAACGTGGATGTACAGCGAAGCTGTACGTTGCCGACGTTACACATCACCACCGCAGGCGACGTACGTCACGCCCGCACGCAAGTGTCTGAAAGTGCAGCATGGATCTTTAGTTTTCTAGGCTTTCCGTTGCGCAAGTACATTATTGAACTAAATGAACGTTTAGAAGTAAAATGCGTTATAGGAAGAAACCCATGTGACCAAGTGGTGACGTCGCGTTTGACACGATGAGGAAGCGTGATTTCATTATCACCTGAAACATCGCGTGATGACATCATCACGTGAAACGTTACTTGATAACGGCATCGCCTCGTGACGATATCGCCTAATGACGTAATGTGACGGCGTCATCACGTCGAACGTGCCTTCACGCTATGACGTATTCGTCAAGTGATGTCACTTTACGACGTCGTGTGACGCCTCTTGGAGAAGCAGCATACTGTGCGCTCCCCGCTTCATTGCACTATGTCCGGGATCGGCCCATGATGACGTAACGTGACTACGTAATCTCGTCAAACATCACGTGATGACGTGATCGCACTAAAGTTTGTGTATGACATCACGTCAAACGTTACGTTACGTGGTAACGGTATCGTCAAGGAGCGACATCGCCTAATGACGTAATATGTTGGCATCACGTCGCACGTGACATCACGCGATGACGTCTTCGTCAAGTGAGGTTGTCACCTGATGACGTGATGTGATGCCTCTTGGAGAAGCAGCACACTGTGCGCTGCTCGCTTCTTTGCACTGTCTACGAGATCGGCCCAGATTTTTGTGTGAGCAAAGGTCTCGCACGCGCACACGAACAAAACCCGACCAACATGCGATTAACATCTTCGCTGTAAAACGTCCTTTAAGGTTTCTGCTCAACTCGGCGAAATCGCACCCGCGCCACTGGCGGTTTTTGCGGTGACGCCGCTAGATGGCGCAGTGGGTAAAATGGGAAGCGCGAGACATGGGCCCGGCTGTATATACGTTTCGGCGTTGGCCATACCGTGGATTGTCACTTTGCTTCAATCTTAATCGCATGAATGTCGACATACATCGTGAGGTGGGTTCTACCGTATTTTTCTTTTCTTGGCTTCAATGTTATACCGCGACACTCTGTTAGCTTCCTCCAAACCTTCATGAACCCTTCATTTAGGGTAACGCCAAGGGCACCGAAGCGAAAATATAGACTTTCTCTTACCCATGACAGGCTGTATTGTTCCAGCGGTGCAATAGTGAATAAACGCGGTAATGAGGAAGAAAAACAAAGGGAGCGGGCAGCTGCAGCCGGAGTGGAACCTCGTAGAAAAGTCGGCACCGCTGAGCACTGAAGCGGCCTCCGTCTATTCTTCTTCCTTCCTCCTTAAAGCGCGTGGCACGTTCACTACATCATGATGATAATGATCGCCTCAAACAATGGCACGTAATAGGCATTGATTGATTGATTGATTGATTGATTGATTGATTGATTGATTGATTGATTGATTGATTGATTGATTGATTGATTGATTGAAAACTTTATTATTCTAGCGAGCTGGGGTTCCCTTCTCTTAACCTACGCGCAGGTAATGGGGGAGGACGAAGCAGTGCCCGCGCGTTGAGGACGGTCCAATAGGCAATCACTACTGTGAAGGGGCCCGTCATAATAGTATATACAGTATTATTACGGGCCTCCTCCACGCGTAGATGCTAAAGTGAGGGGACCCATTTTATTCCATCGCATATACAGTATATGTGCACAGAGTTTCGCTAGTCAGTGATTGGCTCGTCTCACTGGGGGCGCACAGTAACAACTTAACGTGTCACTATTCATTGTTCTGCGGCCGCTACAGCGGCATCTACCTGACGCCCTGTGGTTGTGCAACGGGCCGCCTCGCACCCCTTCACAGTGTCACTCCGTGTCAGACGTGGTGGTGAAGCATGGGAGAAAAATACAAGTACGGCAGAAGTGAACCAAGAAAAATAATAATGCAGCAACTTTTTTTTTAATTTGAATGCCACGACGCGATTCAAACCCAGGGCCCAACAATCATGAACCCGACGTTAAGCAACATGTGACCTAATAAAATATTCACCAATTGTGGATAGTCCGAGAATGGCGGGCACAATGACAGTCACACACAGAAGGGGCAATAGTCATACTTTAGGTGCAAATGCCGATTCCACTTTGGTAGTGTGGTAAGGATAAGCACTTCGCCAAAACGGGGTACCACGTTCATCACACCGTAGGTCGCGGGCGGGATGACATTGTCACGTCAAATGCCTCACCTAGTTCCGAATATTTGCTCCGGTATGTTTTTTGTCTTTAGGCAACCGGCTCGAGCCTCAAATAGCGAGGCACTGCCCTTTGTGTTATCGTACAGGTTTTCCCTTCTAATTTCTTCTCATTCTTGTAAATCTCCATAGTCCTCTTTGCTTCCTTTCTTTCCGATGACTCCTGGTTGTCTATTCAGTTTCAATTACCCTGTCCTTGGTTCCCAACTATCTTGACCTCATCCTCCATTTTGTGTCCACGCTTTTCAAGTACAAGTACTTGTGCACTTTGCCTGCCCACTTATCTGCATCCATGTTCCCGAGTCTTTCTTCAAAACTAATTTTGCTCTGTAGTTCTGCAACTTCAAAAGTGACCAAACCCATGTCACCCTGCACTGCCTCATTTATAGCTTTACCATGGGGCTCCCAAAGCCAACCAGTTTACCGACCTTTGGTTAACTTCGAACCCCGACAAGATATCCGGTTCTAAGCATTTATAGAATGACATTTGCGAACGTTAGCGCAGGCATCATTACTCGTTTCCAGATTCCACGCACCACCTCGTACTTATTGTGGACCCACAGTGCTATGTGTTTCATTGTTGCAGCAATCCGCTTCCCCTCTATTTTCAGATTCTCTTGGTGGGCGCTCGAGTAAGTCTCATGGCGCTTTCGGTGCGCCGCCGAAAGCGCCATCTAGTTCCTGTAGAGCAAACTACTCTGCGAAGAGGGCCTGCGTGCGTGCTTGTGCGTGTAGGTGTGTTTAGACCACACAGAATTTTTTTTTAATGGCCTCTAGGAGGCAGCGCAATTGCAATCATTGAGATGGATTACTCAAAGCGGCGCATAGTACTCACATGAGAAATGGAAATGCATATAATCGGCTATTTAGTAAAAACTCAATAATTAAAGTTTAAAATAACTACTTTAGACCACATATTGCAATTTGCGAATTGTAGCCGACGATTTTGCAAGTCACATTAATTTAGCATGATTCATAAGGATCGCACAGGTTTCAATAGATATGTGCCATGAAACTCGCGGTAAAAGTGCACTGTTGTTTCCCTTACATTTTTAACATAGAGTCGTTTTATACATTAAAGCACAAAAGCATCTGGAACACCCATGTATTTTGTCGCGCATTTTGGGAACACATCTCGAAGCAGGTGTGATCCTTAAAATACGTTCCAAGAGGATACGCCTTGCGAACAGACCGGATAAATTGTAATATGTGCCGAAAAGTAATAATTTAAAAACTTAATTCGTTATTTTTTTATTTAGGCAATCAATGATTTCCGTTTCTTGTGAAAGTTACGTCCGGCTCTTTCAGTAACACGGCTGAATTGCTAGAGTTATGCTATCTGCAAAAGGCGATATTTAAAATTTTGTATTGTATTAAAAAACATACCCGGTATAACCTACGCATTGTTAGCGTTCGGAGATGGGTTTTACTTGTACGGGCATCGTCCGATTCACTCAAGACAATTCATGCAAAGGTCTATTTGACCTTTCTTAACGACTGGCTTACTCCCCGGGCGTCCTTGGGGTTTTTGTTGAACATGTCCTGAACGTTCGGGGTCGTCGCATTCTCGATCGGTCACTTTAGGGGATAGTTTTGGGAGACATTAAGTCTAGCGCGATGACCCAGTGAGCCGTGAGGCACCCTGTGGGCGCACTAAAGTACTACTGCGTGACGTGAGAATAACTCCCGCCAAAGGTGTGCCATCAATATCGTCACATTCATTTCCGCTATCTCTGCCAGCTTCTTCCCCTAACGGGCATAGTAATGTGCCCAAATGCAAGCCATCGGCACCACAATCTGTTCAAATGTATTTGAAACAGAAAAGCCAGAAATGAACTTGTTAGACGACCACTGCGCCGATTTTAATGAAGTTTGTTGCACACACAAGAAGAAAAAGTAAAGTCCCGTTCTGGTACTCTGGGAATACAAATCTCACGCTCATTTTTTTTTTATGGTCATCGATGAGAATCGCAAGATAAAAAAAAAACTTTCGTACAGCCTTTGCGTTGTAACTCTGCGACAAAATCAGATAGCTTAGTTCTGTAAACTGCACCTGGTACTATAAACCTGCGAGAACCAGAATGTAAACTTACAGCTTACGGAAATGTTTTACTTCGCTTGCTACTCACTAGTCCATTTTACTTCGCAAGAGTGACACAACATGGCCATATTGTTGGTCATGTACCATATGCCATTTTTACGCATTTAGACACTATAACATGTACCACTTACGCGATCAAAGCGTCTGCTTTTGCTGCACAGTTCTAAGGTTACATACTGAATGCTTCAATTTCTTTTAACGGTCCTGTTCTCTACGACGTTAATGGAAAAAGAAAAATTACGTGTAAGAAAGTTAGGAGCATGAATTTAAAAAAAACATCTTCACAAAAATAACTGCTATTTGGTGCAACAGTAGTATGTGCTGCAACTACAACAAATTCATTGAAGTTTTCTTAGTGGTTTCCGAATGAAAGCACCCACGCGTTTTCACTAGTGTTTGAACAGGAAAAGTCCGAGCTAAAAGTTCTGTCTCGCTTTCCAAAACGTTTAAACAAAAGTTTTAAACAAGACCGAACACAGACATCATTATTTCTGCATAAAATTTCTAGATGCCTCTCGATTTAGAAAAAGTCAATAACTGAAAATAAAATTCTTTTTAAAAATATATTTTACAGAGTGACCTCACAGCTTTACCAAAAGGTCTGTACCTGAAGCAAAAATTTCAATAAAATGTATTTCCACTCGTTCTTGACACGGCACGTTTAGCGAAAGAACATTCTTCCACGTGGCGGGAATTTTATTTTTTCTGGCTCGAACTTCGCTGTGCACTACAAGGGCCCGACTGGCACTTCGTGGTAGTGGTTAGCTCCAATCTGTCTCATCGAACATTGGTGGCTGGCAGTGGGATTCGAACACACCACCTGTTGTTTCCGCCTTCCTAAGCCACTAAAAAGTCTTTGCATAAACATCTATCAACGATAACAAACAAGCGACAAGGAGATCACCAAGCAAACAAGTATGTTCACGAGACAAAACAAAGCACTTCGCTTCCGATACCACACGTAAGAGGGGGCGCAGATAACTACTAATAAGAAAATATGAAGATGCACAGTAGTACTGTACAAGTCAATAATAAGAATATTAGGTGACCATATTAAATGACGCTGAAAACAAGAAGTGGCTTATGATGCATTTTCACGCACAGACACGCACACTCATGTTATGATGCGAACATATATTCCACTCCATTCTACCCATAACACAATTTGAAGTGAAGCTACCGTTGACACAAAACAGTTGTTTCCGCATTCGGTTCCACACAAAAACAGGTATTTACTGGATTGTCTGGTGTATTTGCACATTGACACTATTTACATTACTTCGTAGTCACCAGCGCAGAAAAATGGGCACCCGTTTAGGTAAATCCCTTTGTTTATCTAACGGATACGTTATATTACCTTACCCACATCGCTCAAGCAGTCGAAATGGCAATTCAGGACGATGACAGAAATCACCACCCTACGTTACAATAATCCTATACAGTAGACTCTCGGTAAACAGAAATCGCTTAAACGAGATTACCCTTTAACGGAATGGCAGCTTTATGATTGGTTGGCATTGCATTAAGGCAACGCAATACGCTTGTTAAACAGAACCACTGTTTTTTTTTCAACCTCCAGCCAGCTTCTGTTGGCTTTTGCTGGTGCCGTTGCCAGTGTGACTCTATAGCGTTTTTCGCTTGTAATGGTGATTTTTTTTTTGCTTGTGTGTGTGCTGGCAATATCAATGAGCTGTGACTTTATTAGAGTTTCCAATGGCGGCACAAAATAGAACGCACAATGCGCTCACGGTGGAGCCGAAGGTCAAAGTTGTCAGACTTCGAGAAAGGTTGCTTCAATAGAAACGGCAACTTTTTTTTTGCTACATCACTATATTTTTTTCACTTACGCTTTGTGCTGCTAGCTCTAGTCAGCAAGTAGAAACTTCGTAAGAAGAATCCTTCCAATGAGATCCGCCACACCTATTATCTGCTGTTGACAATGAAGTAACAGCCCCTTTCAGAAGAGCATCTTGTGTCCACTCGAGCTCGACCTCTCGGTAAAAGAAACTCCTGATAAACGGAACTTCCTGATTTCTTGAGGTTCCGTTTAACGAGAGTCCAACGTAAGTTATGCATGGCTCATTGTAAAAGAAACGCATCGGCATCATTCCCATACAAACACTCAAGCAAATGAAATATTTCATGCACTTGAACGTCATGAAATTCCAGAAAAGCATACATTTCATCACGCGAATAACAAGGGTAGACAGTAAATATGTCACCTGTCATTCCACACACACCACCCTCATTTTATCTTTTCACGGCAACACACGCAACACTCCTCATTTGTTCGCTTAAACGTTACTCCGTCTGCAATATAAACAAAAGCATTTTCTTCCACCTCAAGAAAGATAAATTATGCATAGAAAGGCAGGGAGGTTAACCAGAGTTAGTTCCGGTTGGCTACCCTGCACGGGGGAAGGAGTCGGGGGATAAAAAGAGAGAATTAATGAAAGACGAGAGAGATACAGAAAAACAGAGAGACGAGCACAAACAATGTAACCGCGTACACTATACAGAAGGATTCTTAGTAGCGCGATTAAAGTTTTCTGCACGAAGTTTCCCTGGAAGCACTGACCTACAACTTTTAATTCTGACGGTGGACGATTATCCAGTCGGTCCAGCAAATAACTGGGCAGATAATTTGCCTCTCGGCACTATAGCGCCAGCAGACACAGATAATTTGTATGAGCGTCTCATCACATGTGTCATATCATGAGAAGCCAACAAACATGATATGACTAATAAAACTCGGGCCCCTCGGTTAGCCCCCTTCCTTCTCGTTCATCACATGTGTGTCGCACATGGGGCTCTTGGCCATTCCAATAAGAAACGGACAACTACTGCTACCTCAACATGTTCAGGCGAGACTCGAGATCTGAGTCATGACTTACATTCTGGCGAAATTTCTTGCAATCACGCGGGTAGGAAAATGGCGCACCGATGCTTTAGTATGCATGCGAATGCGGGCTATAGGGCGTGTAGGATTGACCATCTTCTCAAAGGAGAGTGGCCAACACACTTGTGATCAGTGTTGGACTGACCATTATCCTGCTTGTGATAGTGATCGATGCTGCATTGTCCCCGATAGATTAGTCTCCACGAAAACAGAACGCAATACGCTGATCTTGTATTGTAATTGTTTAAGGACGACTGCTTGCGATAGGGTGCATATTCACATCAAATGTCAACCTTGGGGTTAAGACGAGGTCTGTGATCATTGTGCACGGGCTTCAGCTTTCAATAATAATAGGTTTTCGTTTTCCTCGTTTATCTGCTAGGTTACATGCGAGAAAGCATTAGCACAAGTAGATGAACCATATTTCCCATGAAGATTCATTTGCAGAAAGAAATAAAGAAAAAATGTGTCACTGGCTCAGTCATGACAACGAATCACGTCGAATCACATGCAGCCCATACCAAATTTTTCATATCTCGGCATTCAAATGTCACAGCGTCCATTACAAAAATCACACAGGCGACGGCACCATATTCCTATCAATATAGTATTGTAAGGAACTCTTCGTTTCGTTCCCCGAACAGCGCAAGCCGCTAAAGGTCGTTCTTGGGCATGGCACTGATTAGACTCTCGGAGCCGTCGACTACGTCAGTAGAGTTGCAGAACGGCCTCTGTAGCCATACTGTTGAGAGAGCGTAGCTGCAGGTTCACCGTGACCGTCAAGCTCTGTAAATAGTAGATCGCAGTCAATACAAAAAAAGCGAAAAAATTGTCGCTGCAATGCCTTACCTTGAAGCTGAGGCTGAAGCTTATAGGATGCGGAAGACAGCTTCACATCGCGGTCCTAGCTACATCTTATTAATAGCGGTACAGCGAGAAACGAGATAGGAGGAGGAGGAAAAGATGCGGACAGGCCGCTCCCTGCCAACTGAAATTTATGGCTTGAAACGGGTGTTTGTATAATGACAAACGCGAAAAAAAAATTGAGAGATCAGCAGTAAGTACAGGCGTTTCATATATGCGTCGTACAACATTTAAGTATCAAAAACGAACTAGCCCAATTCAGCGCCCTCCTAGCTGAAACGAGCGTGTGTGCGTGCGTGCGTGCGTGCGTGCGTGCGTGCGTGCGTGCGTGCGTGCGTGCGTGCGTGCGTGCGTGCGTGAATAATTTCTCACAGAGATTCAGATCGAACTGAACCAGTTTCCTAAGGCGCTACAGGACAGAGCGCTCTTGCTTACCTTCTTGGTGGGATCGTGGAGCACCGAGTTCTGAGTCAGGCTGTTCTTGTTCATCGTCACCCTCGATGGTGGAGCGTCGACGTCGAAGAACACAATGTTCCTGACCGTCGCGTTCTGCCGCGTCCCGTTCCCGAAATGGCTGATGGACACGCGTAGGAGGTTCTGAAAGTAAACATTACGCATTAATGTGACTACTTCCTTGAGTAACTCAGACTGTTCAGAAAAATACGGAACCTCACGGCAAAAAATGTAAAAAGAAAGAAAAAGCGGTGTCACTTTACCTGAGCTAGAATAAAACTGAAGAGGTCATACTGGTTTGATTCAACGGTTCCTGGATGAACACAGAAAATGCAAAAATTTGAAAAAGATTAACCAGTTGCACAGAAACAAAGATAATTTACCCGCATTCACAGGGTAGAGTGAGGAATTGAGTGAATAGCTCTGGCTTTATTTATTGTTTCTACTTTTTTTACCAAATGGTATCAAAGCCTGAAACACAGTGTCATATCTGCATAAACACATTTATTGCTCAGGACGCGGTGTTTTTGATGATGATTATGATTATGATGATAGTTGAACTGTTTGGCATCTCCTTCGAAACGGGGCGGCGACAGTCGCCTAACCTTCCTGAGCTAATTAGGTTTTATATACATCTATTGCAGCCTAGCATTTTGCCTATTTCTATCTTGATCTTTTGTCTCTTCACTCAAACTTCTATTTCTATATTGTGCAGTTACTTATGCAAATAACAACCCCGGATCTATCGACATCGTCCCTGCGTTTTTTTCAACCAATACTCTAAACGTCTCTTGCTCATCTTAACTGCTGACCAGTTAATGCTTCCATTCGCTTTCAAAAGCAGCGCTTCTGGAATACGGACGTTTCCTACAGGTCTTGGTGGATGAATATCTTAAAATTCTATTATGATGCACTAGGTCGTCTCCGAACTTTTGCTGCATGTCTCATCGTGTTGCGAGTGCTTCTTTTGTTATGTTTTTCTTCTCAAGCAGCCAGCTCATTATCGTACATATTTGTCCCTCCAGATTTATTTCGTGCCGTTTCTGTAAATCTGTGTAGTCTTTTCTGTTTCTATCCTTTGCATCCAATTTACGGTCTCTGTTTCTGTCACTTCCTTCTTTTAAGACTCATGGTTGTCAACCTCTTCCACCCTGCACTGCCTAATTTGTGCTTTTACCGTGGGCCCCAATGCTAATCGGCACGCCGACATTTGGTTAACTGCCAATCTCGACAATTTCTCTGATATTAAGCACAGAATGTCATTTTTGAGCGTTGGCGTTGGCACCTTCACTTTTTTTAATATTCGATCTCTGCATCGTCTCATATTTATTGTAGCTTTGAAACGACCTATGTTTAGTTATTGTCGCATTCCCCTCCGCCTTCAGTCTCAGACTATCTTCTTGGAGAATGTTTCAGCAGATTTTTCCATCGTGTATATATCCAACCAAGCATTTATGTTGCTTGACTGTGGGTATGAATTGCTGTTGAATTAATACCACGTCATTACTCGTCCCTTCATGAAATATCGTAATTCCCGATTTTTTTTGTGCTAATCAAGGCCTAGATATGTTGATTCATTGCCATATGTGTTAGCAAGTCTCTGCAACTCTCTGACCTTGTCCGCTAGTATCACTATGTCGTCTGTATACATCAGCCAAGGGACCCTCTGTTGCAAATTTAGCCCATTAAGTATGTAAGATAAATCGAAGCCGAGTTCACTGACTTTCAGTCGTATTTCTATGCCGTAAAATAAAACGTGTAAAGTATAAATCCGTAGTGGTGTCCCCCGGAGCCGGCCAACAGGGTGGTCTACATAACTAATATCAAATATACAACACACCTGAAAAACCTTAATAGCGAAGCTAGATGTTACTATAAGAAAATTGTTTTTCGTATATCGAAGGTCAGCCTCAGAAAGTTAATAAAAAATTGTAATGCCAATATGCTACGAGCGGAGGAGTAGGAGTATATGCTAGCTTTGGTACTTCAAGAACGGGCTTCAAGTAAGATGCTTCTAATACGATGCAACAAGACGGATCTGTAACTAGAAGCATGCATGCGAGTGCTTTATTACTTTTCGTTAGTTTATCTTTTGTGAATCATTTAGGCAGAGTTTTTTGTAACAGTCAGGCTTACTGCTGCACTTCATACTATACCTCGCGTACACCAAGCACAATTCGTAGTTGCATTGAGATGCATAGATTTTTCTAATTTCTATCTGTGGCAGACTTGAGCCATATCGTTACAAGTTTTGGATTCTTACCTTGAGATATGCCGTCATCGACAAATAGCTCACCGGTCGCGAATCCATCCTTGGGGTAAACATAAAGGTCATACGGAACTTTTGTCCTGAAAAAAGAAAGGCACCCAAACACGAACAAGACAATTAAAATGCACCCTTGGAAGGCGGAGTTTTATATGAAGTGTTTACCTCACGAAAGTACTGACAATTTCGTGTTATCATACATATAAACGCTGAGCGGGCTACGATACGTTCGCTGTACTGTGCTCTCATTACGTCACAGGGTCGTTCTCACACAAACCACTACAGCCTAACCATGTAATTCTTACTATCAAAATCGTAACACGTGCAAAAATGCCACTAGAAGTGCTGCTACGTTTACAGAAAAGTTATCCTGCTTCCTACGAAGGTTTATAACTCCAGATCAAGTGACGCTCTATAGAGGCGCTCATTCTTTATATAAGACATCACACAACTTTGTGGTCGTGGCTTCTCTGTGGAAAAAACTGTGCACAAGAGAACACTATCGCAACTACAGTTAACATTCGAATGTGCCACTTAAGGTGCGCTAGAAACTCGTATTCACATACAACCCATCGGACTTGCAAAGTGCGATGAGATAGCTTACCTGTCCATGGTGTTCTTCAGTGTGGGCTGAACTGGGAGCACCTGCCCTCCCCTCACGTGGACGAGTAGTGTCGAGTTCTCCGTTACACTGCGGCTCTTCATTTCCGTGGATCCGTCTTTACGCAATCCCTGTAGCGGCGCAAATAGACGGAGCATACGTTTTGTTACGTGTCGTATCGCAACTGAACAACAATGCACGTCGCACAAGGGAGGTCTTGGGGGTATCGCACATCATACGTTGCCCTATGCCTGTCATCGAACATTGCTCTCTTTCCTCTCTATGACATTGAACATAGGAGGGTGTTATGAAGAAACGTATTTTCTAGGTATACGCGCCGGCCACGTTTAGGGAAATTATATTCTCCGCTGCAAAATGATTACCCTTACTGTTAAAAATTGCAAGCTCAGTTTTAGAAGCTCTTGAAAAATTATCGTTTGGTGCTTCTTTAATAAGGTTACATTGTTTGTGATTAGAGAATATTAGTGTGCTTATATGTCTCGGACAATACAACAAAAACCTGAGCACTTTTATCTACAAAAAATCTCATGTGCGTTGTCACCTCAGTAGCTGACGTAAATTTGATGTTAAACGTAGTCAAGTGTTCATACATCAGTAATTAAGCAAAATATGTTTGTAATTTTCTCAGCATAAATTCTGATGACTATTCTCTTCTGAGTGACCGTTAAAACATGAAAAAATAATAATAACTAGCTGTTGAGTTTGTGTTACACTTCTGATGACTCGTCAGAAACACATCAATGTGTAAATAGAAACTAAATGACAATTTTGTAAAGATAGTTACTACTGACCGCCTAGGTGCAGAAGGACGTTTCAGCAATTCCGTACGGCAACAAAATACTAGTAAAGCTGATAAAGTGTGAAACGAGAGAGAGGGTTACGACCAGCGGTACTGGAAGAAACGAGAACCTCATACAAAGTTTGAACACCCACTCAATTTAAACAGACATAGTGGGAACACTGAGTTCGAAATGTGTAGCGAAGAATGCGCAACGAACACATTAAAGGCTTCCAACATCGTTAAAGCGAAAAGTTGTTTGCTAGGAAAAAGATTCTGCCTGCTTTCCTCTGGCTACAAGCTTGTCCTTTCTTCTTGGCTATTAACTGCTAAAAAATTCAATCTAACATGTGCCAATGTATGCAAAGCAGGGGGCGTTCGTGCTCTGAGGTACTCACCGACGTGAAGTCAAACCATACGTCAGGCGGGAGGTAGTAAGATTGAGTAGTTGCATCCTGCAAAAGTACAACACTCATGTGGCGTACCCTATGCTAACTTAAAAACGTGATTTGATACTAGATCGAATTTTTTCTTGTCATATTTATGCGTTTTAGTTACTATTTGTTAATATCGAAGCATTGAAATAACCTGTTGGCTTACAAGGCTAAAAAATATCGTTGGGTCGTTTAAAAGAAACATAAGTGAATTCTTCCAGCTACAAACAGGGCTATCATTACAATCTTAAGCCGTGCTCTGTGAAAACTATATATAGAAATGCTCATGATCCTCTCGTTCGCGCTACTAAAATGGGTGAACTTGGTGAACCTTTTCTATGATTTTTAGCAGTCTGTAGATGAGAATTTCATTGTATTTAGAAAATTCGAGCAACAATATGACTGGTTTGCTTTTAATCGATAAATAGCTATCGGTAATCACTATCGATCGATAGCGTGATGCAGTGTAGACGACATTCGGCATTACAACATGCCATCCTTATGACGAAACCGAAAAGCAATACAGTAACTTTACCTTGTCTAAAATTGGAGAAAATAAGATGGAAGAACCCCACATGAATTGTTCGTCGAGGGCGTAGGTGGCTTTGTCCAGCGGAAACCTTTGGGGAAAAAAAATAAAGATAAAGCGGCTTGAGGGAGATTCTATGTTTAAGTGGCACCGTACATTCCGGCACGAACGTACCGGTTTCAAATGCTGCAACCGTTTTATGCTGCAGCATTTGCGACGTCTATTTTGGGTTGCTTTAATAAGCCGCCTTAATCCGCTGTAATCAGGGCCACATGTGCACACGTGAATGAACGGTTACGCATCATTATCATCAGCGTATGGCATGTCCACTGCCGGACGAAGGACTCCTCCAGCGGTTAACCTTGTTTTGCGCCACCTGACGCCATCGTTTGTCTGCGAATTAACTAATTTCATTGCGCGACGTAGGTCTCTGCCGATCTTGACTTTCGTACCTTTCACTCACCCCGTAACTATAACCGAACAACGATGATCTACCCAACGCCTTGTATGACCTGCCGAACCCCAGTTCTCAAACTCAACGATGCAGATATCACCTACCCCGTTTTCGTTCTAATGCACGTCGTATTCTTCCAGTCTCGTTAAGCTGCGCCTATCATTTCTAGTTCCATCGCACGTTGCGCGGTCCTTAACCTATTGTCGAGCTTCTTAACCTCCAAGTTGCTGTCTCATGTGTTAGTACCGGTAAAATGCTATGATTGTAAACTTCCCAAGAATAGTGGCAATGGCGCAGGGCAATAGTAACACGTGACGAGCAAAGTTTGTTCACGTTTTCGTCGTGTGCAATCCTCCGTCGTGTGCATCTTTGATTTGAGCCCAGGTTTCGCACTACAACTTAAACATTAGTGGTAGAGTGATCGCTGGCGCAAACACAGCTCCAGTGAGAACAACGTAGAATCTTCTTGAGCAGGAATGTTATGCACTTTTGATGCCCTTGTTGTCAGATTGGACACAGCGGCACTATATGTCACAATTGTGACATACAGTCCGAGCTTGTGACTTCTTAAGCCGTCACAAGTTCGGACCTTTAAGCCTTCGTCACTAGTGTAAGAAAGGCTAATTCTTTCTAATTTTATTCAGGCGTGACACTCAATGTTGCTTTTCGCAAACGAAGAAAACAGTTGTTTGAAACTTACTCGAAGAACAGTGGTCTCACGACCGTTCCACCGCTGAAGCTGACCCTGAAGAACAGTGCGTACAGAACAGGCAGTAGACTGTACCTCATAGCGACGGCATCAAGGGCCGCGGGTGACATGGGAAGTGTGTCTGCCTGTGCCAGGCAGAACAGTAATATACAATCGATTAGGCATGACTGAAACTGGGATCATCCGTACCTTCGGATAACACGAACAACCATTAAGCTTTTTTTTAGAAAAAGCGCTTTCTTTCTTTTTTTCTCTCGTCTTGCTCATTACAAGCTACTGACATTTCTGTCAAAAGGTGGAAAATTTTCATGGTGCAGGCTGTAGTGGAATATAGGTAACTGTTTCAAAGGCAATACTTTTTATGCCTTTCAGAAGGCTTAAATGGTGATTCTGTTTTCAAAAGGAAGTTTTGTCGATTCTGAGCCGTGCGGTACTTACACTTGAACGTTTCATCCTGAAGTCCAGTCCAAGGGGAAAGAAGGCCCCAAGTTCGATCCATCTCTGGCACAAGAGTGTGGAGCTATTCCCCGAACAGAGGGGGACTCCAACCTGCACAGAAGTTCAAGAGCGAGCTACGTGTTCCCGTGGGAGTTCCTAAATAAAGTACATGTGAACAGAGGTACATTTTTTTCGCTGGGCTTTCAAACAACCAGCTTATCATGTTTACAGTACCAATTGTTCGGAGCAGACTTATAATTTAACAGAAATCTTAACCTCAAAAGCTCCTATCTGAATACGTGTATGGGAACGGAGATATCAATTTACGCTGCATCCACTGTACCAAATTGTATGAGTTTGTTGCGTTTAAAAGAAAACGTTAAAATCTGACGACTGTGGAAGCAGATTTTTTTTTTACTTAAGCCATCAATTAAAAAAAGAACATTGACGAAATTTGCACAATTAAAATACGCAACTACCAATATTTCAACCTGGTAACTCAGTAATAAATAACGATATCACAATTTTGTACAATGCGCTTACGGTATTAAGAGATCTAAAACGGATATAATTTATGCACGGTACGCTGCTCTCAAATACACCACTAATTTGAGAGTAGCACTTTGGCAAAACTCTCGTAAACATTGTAACACATTCATGTAAGCTGCAAATTCGTTAATAAATTTTGTCCCCTTTAGATGTATTAACGGATGCAGTTTTACAGAATTGCGATGTCTGCATCTGGTGCAGAACTGCGAATTTTTAATCATTGTGCTTCAAATATTTTGCCAAGATTCGGCAATTTTTCGTAAAAAGTAGAGGGTCCTAAATCAAAAGTCTCCAACTTGGTCTCTCAATTCAATAAACTTTATTTAAATGGGTCCATCAGTTGTCTGATGAGAATGCATTTCCGAGCTTTGCGTGCATATGAAAAGGAGCTGCTAAGTTGCTAAGGAGCTGGCCCTAAGTTGAGGCTTCCTCTTAAACATTTAACGATTCTTTCACAAGAGTTCCAGAAAATCTAAAGGTTAAAAAAATTAAACTTCTAGTTCGCGACTCCCTAACTTTGCACTGCAAATAAAGTACCGCACTACTGCGAGAAGTGCATCAAAGAGGACTTCAAGAGCTCACAAAATTTATACGTACTGCAACCGCACTGAATCTGACCACAAATAGGTAACTAGGATTTTATCGGTTATCCGCAGTTGCTCGTAATAACAAAAACGAGGAAGTACATTAACAAAGGCCGCCGAAATATCTGGCGACTCAATTTTTTTAGAATAATTTAGAATGAAATCAATGGGAGGCTGCGTCAGTACGCTCAAGTGCATCAGTTTCTGTAAGACAGTTGCAGCTTGAGCTGGTTGATATATAACAACGTTTTCGGGAACAGGAAAACACAGGGCACACCAAGGGGACACACATACAGAACAGCGTGTCCCTGAGTTTTTTTTTTCTGTGTATTTTCGTGCTGTTACAGTTCCGCTAACAAACGAATAAACCGTGCAGTTTCGTCCATAAAGCCAGACAAGCAACCGGGAGGGAGAATCTCAACTTACATAGGGGATCCCGAAAATGTTGAACTCCAGGACAGCTGCAAGGCAAAAAATAAATAAATAGTGGGGCATCGATCATTAGGCTGACGACAGTACAGCCAACGGTTACCCACCCACAATGGCTCTCCTCAGGCCCGACCATTCTCCGAAGTCTGGCAGTTGAACGAGGTGTCCGGCATACCGGCCAGTTGAAGGGTATGTAGACTCAGAAATCACGAGGGTCCTGTCGCCAATGAGATCGGTCAGCGCCCTGCAAGCATATGTCAGGTCAGCCGAGACAGCACTCACAAACCAGCGTAAAATTGCAAGCAAACTGTCATCTAAGTGGTCAGAGCTGCACAATATTGGAAAGTGTACATGCACAATACTGGAAAGTTAATCGAACCTGCGACTTCGTGCCTTGCTCGGCAGGTAGGAAGAGGCGGGGAGCTTTAAAAATATGCGGTTCGATAAAGACCATGGCAATGTGGCAGAATTCAAGGAAGCGGAGGCTGTGCCGGCTGCAATCTGCAGTTCATCGTAAAAGTTTACGCGGATCTAAGGACTCGATTTCATCCCACTCGCAGTAAATCAAAGCTTATCATGCAGCATCTTGTCTTATTTTGTAGCTTATCAGCATCTTAACACATCGACAGCTCATCTTGCAGCATCTTATTACCATTGCGTCGCCATGCTGTGACTCCAACCGTAGATGCTGTGGACGTCGTAGTGCTTGTACCGCAGCCTTTCGCCGAACGCCGCGTTCATGCAGAGGGTGCCATTATGAAGCTGCGTTGAGTTGCCTTCTTCGTTCCTGTAGGCGACTTAATTAAAAATAAATGGCTTATTTAGGGACCTTTGCCACAAGCAACTCGAAAAAATCAGTAAGAAGGAGAAAGAATAGAATCTGCTTTTCGTATTATGAATGATGCTGTGCATGGGAAAATGAAAAATGGTGAGCATATAGAGAGGTCACAACGATGGCATAAAAGATGGGTGCATGAAGGCACGCACGAGACTTTTTGTCACTGCTTGTTCACATGCGAAACGATTCAAGCTCTCATTAAAAAAATGACTTGGCCCATTCCATTTGGATTAAGGTGGATCAAGCAGGATTAATGTTGGTACAAATAAGAGCAAGGTGTATTGAGATGGATTAAGGTGGAGTTTTAATTTAAGGTGATGACTTTTTGACTTGTTACCCACCAAGTGTTTCCTTAAAGAAGTGTACAAAATTTATGAATATATTTTATTCCAGCAAATTATAACGTGCTAGGGTCGCGGAAATTGGGCGAAATAATGATACATGATCTTTCACGTACAACTTACAAAAAGCTAGACGCAATAAAAAGAAAGGATGGGCACGCGCATAATGTGCTGGCTCAACACAACAACGTTTGTGTTCTTGGATCTTTGTTTTTTTATAATACATCTGGTGCAGGTAACACGTGTAACGCCAATAAATATTTCAGTCTTGACTCTCCACGCTGTGTATATGCGTCATTCTTTTTTTTTTCTCGTCTATTGTGCTCGGTATGAGTATGATCAAATTAAAGCTCGTAGTGTTGAATAATTTGATGAGTCACAAGAGATTACTGGTAGCACGCCGTACAAATAATGGAAACATAAGACCCACAATCACATGAACATGAACATTAAGGCCCCAGCTAAACTTTGCAGGGACACGGGAGTCATAGTACGGCCTCTGTGGCGACAATTTCAAACGGCTAGCTCGAATTAGAGGATGTGCACAAGACATTGCCACATACTGAAGTTAAGAAATACTGCATAATTAGTAATGTCCCCTCACCTGGTACATACGGCGGGTATTCCCACCGATGCTGAGGACACATCTGGCACGACACATCGTTTCGCTCGCAGGAAGCAGATCCGCTGAACTCGGCCGGTTCATTCAGCCTCTTAAACGAGACAGGCAAGGAAAGCAAACACTCGGTTTGTAACACCCTCTAACGAAAACTTATATTTCCCAACCACGACTTAAACAACGGACATGGTATTTAATTGCGATTAGTATTCTTGACATTGTTAGGCAACTTTGTCTCTCTCTCTCTCTCTGTCTCTCTCTCTCTCTCTCTCTCTCTATATATATATATATATATATATATATATATATATATATATATATATATATATATATATATATATATATATATATATATATTGTGGGGATGCGCGACTCCCGCGCGTCCCCTGATGTTTTTCCCGCATAGCGCGTCTCCTGTAATCCCGCTTCGCCGCGTGGCCTGCAGGACGGACGTGCCGTGCCGCACGTGCAGCGACCCTCTTTCCAGGCGGGTCAGCGCACGGCGGGGACGTCTCCCGCGTGCGCGCCGACCCATGCTTCTGCGAGACCGCCTCGCGTGGCCGCCCTCGAACGCGCCACGATTCGCGTGTCTATACACGCGAACGACCAGGCGTTGGGATCCAGCATGGGGCGAATATATTCGCTCGCTTCCGGTCGCGGTGAGTCGGACTTCTAGATTTGTCGCGCGCCCATCGGCATGTTTTGTGGCTAGCATCTCGGCTAGCAGGCATTGATCTATGAAAGGTGCAATAAATGCCCTTGTGATTGTTTGCACTACCGTGTTGTCGTTCCTTTGTCCCAAGAGTACCGGAGGAGAACCCCACATCTCCCACAATATATATATATATATATATATATATATATATATATATATATATATATATATATATATATATATATATATATATATATATATGTACACACACACACAAACGGGGTAATTTCGTGGGGTAGTTTCTTCTAGAGAAACCAGATGGCGCTATCGGCGGAGCGCCTCACGTCGCCTCAGCGACAGCACACGAATACGAAACCATTACCGCTTCCACCTTGCTTGATCAGCTGTCGGAAATGCAACTGAGTTTTCGCTCACGCACTGTGATCCAATAATGCCGGATTGAATCATGTGTATTGAAGACGTGTGCAGTAGTTGGCTGCAAAAATAGTGACTGGCATATTAAGGAATGGAATGAATCCGCGTAGCCAAGTTGGCAGACCGCTGCGACTGTCCGTACGTGTTACCGGCACTACGAAATGTACGGCTTTCTTCGAGGATGCAGAAATTCGCTCATCCGCCAGAGTTGTGTCGCTAACTTTCAAAGAAAGAGCTTCAGCCCCGGAACGTCGGCAAGAGTAAGTATCGCTCGGTAAACAATGACAAAGGGAGTAGTGCCGCTCCCTGTCATACCACGTTTCGAGCCCGGTATCTACACGCTTCTACCCCAAGTGGCACGGAACCTAACGCCCACTCTATCACCAACGTGTCAATAAGTGAATGGGCGCACACTTGAATAGATAGGCACCATATATGCACAATAAATGAAGGACTACACCGGTAGCTCACGAATGGTCGAAGCTGAATGTTTCGTGACGGTCCACAAGAGTAAGCCGAGTTGCTAGCGGCAATACATCTTCGCTACAATGTATTACAATGTACAGAACGGTTACGTTTCAAGCCTTGCGCGCAGCAAGAAAAAAATCTATCGGAACTGAGTACATCCGCGAGCGAGTAGGCAGAGATAATCAGATAGTGACTGCAGCAAATAAATTTACTGAGTCAGAAACGTGACAAGCCGCTGCTTCAAAGTATTTGCCAAACAAAGAATGAAGAGCAAAACACACTAATCCTGATTCAATTCATGAGCGGAAAGTTTGGATAGCTTGGAATACATATTTAGCCTCGCGTTTAGAACAAGCACCATATACGCTGCTCGCACCGTTCGGACATAGCTTAAACAGCTTCCAAAGAGCCTTTCCATGTTCTCTAAAGCTGTGGCCAAAGCTTCGTGTCGTCCACCCAGTCCCTATCTACGATATTTCCCGAAAGAGAGGTTGCTAAGCCGCACTGGCGTCAAACACACCCACTGTAAACACGGAGACAACGGAGGCAGCTGAGGCAAGCAATGGACGCGTCACCACATGATCAAACATGCCAGCGCCCACGGAATCGCCGCGAAAAGAGTCAATAAAGATTTTGTGAGCTTAGCGAGCATGACGTTCTTGCAGGGAATTCCTATAGGCGAAGCGGACATTTGTCTCTAACAACGTGAGCTTCAGAAGACTAATTAACAAAAGTTTCATTAAATTTTTATCAAAGTTTTAGCAGTACTGTTTATATGGCAAATTAAGAGGCAGCAACATTTTAATTGACCTCTATTTTATAATAAGAAACTTAAAAATTGCACCTAGTTCGAGATATTCACCATCGAATTACGACGCTCATACTCAATTGCCTGGGCCCAGGCAATTGAGTGTTGAAATGCGACGACAGATATTCTGAATTAGGTGTAATTCTCAATATCTAAAAGAAAAATGGCTGTGGCTTAGCTAAGGTTAAGCCCAGGATGCGAAGCATACTAGCCTTTATTTTAGTTGTTGAACCACTGTTTAGCCTGGTGAACTGCTGTTGCTTGGCTATATTTGGTTCGGCTAGACGAAGAAACAACTCATGCAGGCGAGCGCACGAGCTGAGACCCGGCTATGTAGCTACGCGGCCGCAAGCGAGCGCACGAGTTGAGCCTCCGCTTTCGCAGCTGTTATGACGTCATATGGTAGCTACGCGGCCGCGCGCGGCGCAGCAAGGAAGAGCGTGGTTGTGCGGCTAGTATGCTTTGCATAAAATGAAATGATGTGCAATAAAATGTGACTGCCTCTAAATTTGCAATTTAAACGACCCCTAAATTCTAAAAAGAGAAGTTAGCGATTTTTTGTTAATTGATCTTTTGAATCGCGTTATTAGCGGTACACTGTGTCGGCCTCGCCTAGGAACTTCTCTGCAAAAACGTCAGGTTCGCTACGCTCACAGGCTTTTTTTTTAATCTCTAGTCTAAAAAAAAAGAAAAGAAAAACGTTCCGCGTCGATTCGTTCCAAACAGTTTCGATGCCATTGCTAGCACGATCGGACCTGCCTCCGGCCTCGGCATTGTCGCCTGTGAGCGCGAATCGCCAATCCGATGCTGCGGTGCCGAAAAATCCAACCACCAGGAACGCACTTCCGACGCGTTTGCGTTGGAAATGCGTTTGTCCTACGCGATGGCTACGCCAATGGCCAAGATGCCTAGAGTGTGGGTACGGGGTTAATCGGCAATCTAGCGGTGCATTCGACCGGTTCCCAACGCACTCCAAGTGGGTTTGCAGGAGTATAGCCACGTGATCGAGGTTCTGTCGGATCTCGGTCGCGCTTCCAGGCTCAGCTAGAGGCGCTCCCAGGTGGGAGCGCCTCCAAGTATTTATTTGAAACAAAAAATACAGTATTATGTTTTCAGCTCTGTAACACACAAATAAAAAAGCGATATCACTATTCTGTAAACTGCGCCTAAAAATACATCTATAAGGGCCAAAATGTATATATTATACACCGCTCTGAAATACATACCACTAATTTGTGAGTAGGACTTTTGCAAGAGCTTCGTTCACATAATTCACATAAATCGAATTTACCCGCCATCTATCCTCTAACAGTAGCAGTTTACTGAACTGCGATATACGTCCTTTGTGCAGAGTTAAGGATTAGTAAACTTCGTGCTTCAATTTTTATGTTATCTTACCATTTCGAGTTAATTTTCGTCTAACATTTGAGGTCTAAAATCAAAAGTTACTAGAAGTTAACTTTCTACCCCAAATGCAACTAACTTCATTCAAATCGTTTCAAAGGCTGTCTCGTGAAAGCATTTTCTTATCTTACATGTACTTGAATAGGCAGCATCGGAGTTGGGCCCGAGCTAAACTTTACTCGTCACATGCGCAGCTCGGTGTAATAAGCCAGCGCCTTTCACTCACTACGGAAAGAGCCGTCGTTAAGGACACGATAGACGCCCAGCAAACTTACGAGGAACATCGCGTCAAAGTCGGCGGTGGATTCCTGATAGTCCAGGATGGCGTTTCTCCACCACTGCTTAGTAGAGTTCTTCAGAAAATCTGGGAAGGCCGAAGGTCCGGTCGGAAGCCCCTGCCAGAAATAGAGACAGAGACAAAATAAACTAATACGCTAATATATAATAAAATAAAAAGCTAATTATAAACTAATAATAAATAAGCAAAGCGAGCAGGTGTAGCTCCTCCACCCTGCAGTGGACTGTCTCCTCAGTGCAGGAGTCCAGCGGCTTTATACGTAACTGTCAGTCGAGTCGGAGCTTGATGGCGCTCATTCGGGTTTTCTTTTTTTTTGCGTGCTTAGACATATGACATACAAGAGGCTTCAGACAAAAAATGACACGAACCAACGCAGACACTAAGTATCACGAGTGCTCATGCCAGACGAACATGTGCGTGCATGACCAAGACCATGGCAGTTAAGCACTTTCCAAGCAAGTCGCTGTCGTACCTTCGCATAAAGCACAGCGTTAGGGTCAGAACCGCTGGTTCCTGATCCCGTCTTGACGAACACGTCTTCTTCGAGACCCGTTGTGTACGGGCTGTACCGCGTAACGTTGTCGGCAGGAATAGCCGGATTCTGGAAAACGAAAACATCACTGAGAAAAAAAAAAGATTACGATGGTTTCTAATATACTGCTTATTTCAATCCAACTCGAACATTTCATATACATATTGTCAGTGTTGTATGTTTAGTGGGCGATCAAGAAACACGGTTAACATTCCTAAATACTGGAACGCACAATGTTAAAGGGGGCACTAAAAAGGAAAATTATTCTGAGCTGTATTTTCAATTCTGAGCTGTACTTCAATACCAAAAACACCATTCTTACCGCAAGAGGAGGCTTAATAAGCTAGAAAAGATACACACACACACACGCACACAAAAAGAAAACAATGAGTGGCGACACATTTACCTTCTCCCACCAGTTTTTAAGGTGCCAGCTTGCCATGACGTCCCAAATTTTGGCGGCATCTGCCTGAACCATGAAGACAGGAAATAAACTAGGTGATAACATTACGTCCCGCAGCTGTCCTCGGTGAAGCCATTCCCTTCGCTTTTTCCCCTGCACTATCGGCCTAACACGTGACCTCCGAGACTCAGCCTATTGGCCGGGGATGTTTGGTTCCAGGTAGTGTTTAAACGATGGCTTTGGCCATGGCTTTGCCTGCCAGAGCGGGATCACTAAAACTTACAGCGCAATCTGACGTGACGATCACGTGTCGGGCCTGCACGTCTGGTTTCAGTCGTGTTGTGTAACGCTCTCGCCTAATTCTTTCCTTCCTCCATGGTTTAAGCCTACTTAAATATTTATCGGTAAAGGTAGACTACATTCTATTCTTAAGGAGCCAAAAGGTGAGCCTACCGAGTTTCAAGAACTCTTACTCGGCCACGATGGTTCAAATACGAAAAAATATACTGCAACTTTTGATGTCACACTGCCGTATCCGTGCTCCTTTATTTTATTTTCAAATAGCCTATTATTACGAAATTAACGAAAACGGAGTTTTGAATATGTATTCTTAATTTAAACTTGTTTAGTTGTTCTCTTTAGTGCCCCTTTAATGCGCGTCTCCCCGTCACGGATACAGAATGCAGTTCATTGCTTCCTGGTGCATAATTAATTTACGTCGCTTGTGTTGCACCTGTCTTTCCTATTGGCGTCTGTGTTAACACGCCTGTCTTTCAATGTCATGAATATTAACCAGCTTCTTCAGGATCCACATGTACCCAAGTTTCACCTTCCCCCACGCAAACGCGTCGCGTTGAACGTGACTCATTTGCATTGGATGTACCTTTTCTGCAGCTCTAGGTGGCTTGGCGAATAACGCCAATCATCTCCGAGATTTCTGTCCCTATACTTTCTGTCCGTACGATGAGTTTTTTTTTTATTCGCCTTTGTTTTTCTATGTGATTAGACATATGACATGCAAGTGGCTTCAGACAAAATGACATCAACCGTCGCAAACACTACAAGTATAACGATTTATCACAAGAGGAAACATCTGTAAAAGGAAATACTGTGGTTCTGTAATGCACTCTATTATATATTTTTGTCATGCTTGACTAATGTTTGTGACATTCCCCTGAGAAAAGGAAGGCCTTTAGAGTTTAACCTTATTATAATGCATATATCCATGTGCTAAAATATAGTTCGGTATATCAGGTCATTTGATATAGCCAAACTAACCTATAACGAGCCTATATGTACTGTTGGGTACGTTCATTATACGCGTGTGTCTTTTGCCTCCAGTGAAGAAAGGAATGAAGGAATAAATACATTTATTGAACTACGTGTAGTAATAAATAATTGTTTTTTACGCCCTGACTGCTACAAACGAACACGAACAATAAAAATAAGTGAACGCTGCGGCATGCAAGCAACATTATGGCGCTGGCAACGAAGACTCCGATCTCGCTATATCCGATGTTGAGTTCGTTATGTGGGAGTTATTTCACATGAACATCGTCCAGTAAGTTTCGCATATTCGATATAGAGTAGAATTCGTTTTATCCTGGTTCCTAATATTCAGGTTCACTAAACAAATTAATGCGTCATGACATACGGTGACCAGGCCAACTTGAATGCCCACGCTTGCCAGCTGCCGGATGTACGCCTGAAGACCGCCGAAAGCGGAGTTCAAAGTGAATGCTTTTGAACCTTGGAAGATGTCCAGCCAGATGACATCCTAGAAAACAGAGAGCGTTATTTCGCTGGCGAAAATGAATCCTTCTCTCGCTGCAACAATAACGAAAGATAAAAAATAATAATACGTGAAACGCTGCGCATTTCATGCAGGGGTCGTCAAGGGTAGCCACAAAACAAAGTGATGAGTTCTACTGAGATGTGAAAAGATTGCTGGCCCTCCCGTGATGGAGAGTAGATGTAAGCATGAAATGGCAACCGGCAAAGCAGATTGGTTGGGGATAGTACTAGCCACAATCTTAATATGGGTGTAGTGCATGTTCGCTACGACACACCCCACCACACCACACCATACTGTGCACTGGTCCATATGGCCCAGCTAGAATAAGAAAACCGGCTGAAGGCGGCACGACAAGCAGCGAAAGACACCAGGGAGACAGAGTGCACTGCCCAGCTAGAAGAAAAGCGCCCGAAGGAGGCGCCACGCAGCGTGGCGCCATCTCTCGAGGCGACGCAAGACCCGCCCCACGGAACTCACGGACCGCTGGCGCTCAACAGAGCACAGGCAACTCTGTGTCATCGCCAAAAGATGGGAATGAAGTATACAGTGCTCTGTATCTGCCGTTTGAACGTGACTATTGGAAATGATAAAACTTCAGCGCACTAGAAGTTACAGCTTGAGTGATATTGTGAACAAACATTACGAAGGATTCGGAAGCAGTGTTTTTTGTAACTTGCGTGGGAAGTACGTAACGCGGCCCTATACAAAGGGTTGGGGGCCAGAGACCCTATATTCTGGTTGACGAGATGATTTCGTTGGGTTCTCGCAACTTGCCCAGATGTTCTCGTTTGAGCGCCCGGAAAACGGCTCTGGCTTTTGGCTCATGGTCACATAAAGACCGCCGACAACGGTGCTAAAAGCATTTCCTGCTTGAAAAGTCGGCCAGTAGCTTATCGCGCCCTAACGTTCTCGCATGGGAAGAGAAGCGGTGACGTGTAAAACACCCATGTGATCCTCGAAACACTCGAGCTACGTACAGCGCAGTCGCCTTCGCGGAAAAAAATGTTTGCTTCCTCGATGGCGGTCGCTGTCGTGCTCTTCGGTTGCTTGGCATAAAACAAACATACGAACTTCTTCAAAGGTACGTTGCGTTTGGGGCAGGATAACGAAACACTGACTGCGTTTGCGCCACCTACATTTCGATGTGCTCGTGTTGTTGTCCCACGCACGATGTCTTACCTTTTCCACATTGCATCGAACGGTACATCGCACCGTTCCTTAGAAACAGGCCAAGTTGCAATACGATAACCGCCTAATGGCAAATACCTTACTGAACGTCCTACAGAATACCTCAAGTGAAAGCTCTCTGCCACTTGTGTTCAACTTGCGCTCTTTGTAGTATGTGCAGTGAGCATGTTACTCAGCTGCTAGAACAGCGCAGGAAAAGCACTGCTATGCCCTTGTGACTCCTTGCAACACAGTTCCTTCTGGTAATGACAGCGGGAAACTCTACGACCGATATAGCAGTCCGGAGCAACAACGGCACACGCGACTCTGGGCACAGCTACTGGTGCAGAACCGCTGTTTGTTTTTTTCTTTTGATGTTCATTTTATGTGTGCCTGCGCGTGAGTATAAGCGCGAGTGCCGTTTTATTTGCCGCCCTACGATCTTACCTTTGGCACGCCAGCCTGGTCGAGAGCTGTGACCGCGCCCTTGACTTCGTTGAGCGACGTGTAATTGGTCATCCACACTTGATACCCCAGTGCCCAGATCGGTGGCATGAAGGGAAGTCCGACGAGCTGAAAGGCAACTGTCGTGAGTATCTGAAGAATGCTGTTGGTACAAATCTCACAAACATATTTTTTTTTCTGTAATGTGCACTCGCAGGTAAGAAGAACGTGGTGGCCAACCAGAGTCCAGACGTAGATGCTGATAGCAAAATTCTACCAGCTACTCCTTACTTGGCTTATGAAGAAAATAGAAATGACCATGGCTACGAAAAGACAGCACTAGAAGGTGCGAACACCAACACCTATACTTAAAAATAAAAACGAAAGAAATAATTTGCAAAAAAAGATCAAATGCAAATAACTTTAGATGTTGTATGCTTTATATCTTTAGAGTTAGCAGAAATTACAGAAATTCTCAAAATCATCTGCGACAGATAGCGGAATCTTAATATTAGAACCGCTCAAATAGGCGGACGTTATTTGCACAAAAAATTCGAAACGCATATCTGACTAATTAGCGAAAATTCGCTAACCAACTTCTGAACTAACTACTTTAGGAGACATATTCCAATTTACGAACTGAAGCCAGTAGGCCCGTCCGTTTGGAAATCATTTCACGAGTATAGCACCAGTTTCGAGATAATTAAGCACCATCAAAGTTGCAGTAAATTATGTTGCTGTCCTCCTTATTTTTTTTAATCAAAACGCATTTCTATGCATAGCAGGACAAAGAATAACTGGAACACCAACACATATCGTCGCATACCGTGTGAACGCTCAAAAACTAGTGCCATCCTCAGGGTTCGTTGCAAGTTCGTCTCGCGATCTCACCGGCGACAATTCATGAGCTGCAATGTATGCTGCAAAATAATTAGAAACTCAGTTGTTAATTAAGCTTTTGTTAATTCGTCGATTATGTGTTTCATTTTTTTTTTGCACATAATGTCCGCCTCTTTCAGTGTCCAGCCGAAGGAATACAAATATTCTATTTGCACAGGTGATTTCTTTAATTTTATTTTTAAAAAAAGAAACTATAGGTAAGATTGAGCGTCAATAGCTCGCAAACGCTAATATATAAACCAAGCAGGTGGGGTGGAAGGGGGCCTCTCCTAAGAGAAACACCGCTGGCACACGAGTGACTAAACTTCGCTAGACCTAACTATAAAATCAATTACCAATTATTCGACCTTCCGCTTAATTCGAAAGAGCAGGAAAGTCCCGGCGATTTTTCAACAATACATAGCGTCGGTAGAAAAACTCGTATATAGTTGGAAAGCGAAAGCACGCCGCTTCGGTTTATTTGACTCCTTTGTGCGAGCAACGGTTCCTGAAATGTTGAAAAGACCAGAAGCTCAGCACACGACACTACTGCTTCCCTGGGCATGAAGCGGCTGTCTTTCTCTTATTATTGTTATATTTCAGTGGCTGACGCTCCTTCCCCCGTAAAGCCATACGGTCCCGCTTGTTCCCCGTCGTATCGCGCCCACATAGCCTTCGCCGTCCGTTCAAAATGGCGTCACGTGGCAATTACTCAGCGCTGTCCATCGAAGTCAAGAAAGAAAATCTTCAGTATCTCCTTCTTGCTCTCGAAAAAAGATTTGAACTGGTCCGTTTTGCAGCCGCTGGTTAATTCGACCTTTCGGATAATTCGATATCACCTTGCGGTCCCCCGCGGGGGTCGAACTAAAAAGGCAGTCGACTGAGATCTGAGGGGCGCTTCAGAGAGGGTGCAACGCCGGCGTGCCTCCTACCTTTTGGTACTGTTGAACCACCTGGGTGGGCGTGGAGCCGACGAAGAAGTAGAGGTCAAGGATTCCACCCGTGGTCGCAATGGCGATGTTTCCGCTCGGAGTCACCGTGTAATCTGTTCAATACATAACATGCGCACGTTTAATACGCGCCCGGAAGCAAGTGAAGTACGCATCGTATTGCTATCCGTTGCATTGACACTTCTTGTTTTTCAATGCTGAGGTGTTTTAACGTGCCAGAACCATGATGTCATTATGAGGCACGCCGCAGCGGTCGACTACAGATAATTTTTTGACTAGCATAGGATCTTTCACGTACACCCAGTGCACGACAAGTGGGAATTCTTTTTTTTTTCTCCCCGATCAAAATGTGCTCGCTGCGACAGGGATTTGATCGCGTGACCCCAAGCTCAGCCGCGCAAGGCCATGTAGCCGCTAAGCAACCCCACAACGGATGCACGCACATTTACTACCCAGTGAAGAACCAAATACTTTCAGAAATGTTGCTTCTATAGATTCAGATTACTAAAGAGAAAGAATTTGCCCGTTTATTCGGCACCCTGAAATCTGGAAAATGTACAGATAGATCACACTAATTCGAGAACAGAAACGTTAAAATACAGACTGTCCGCCACATTAAATAAAATTGAAAACAGCGACATAGATATTTTTTATCTATGTTATCCGTGTTTTTCTTTATTATTTTTCTTTCATTGAACAGTTTGGCTAACGTTAGCTGGGACACAGTATATCCTGGGTTTCCAATAATTTGTGCCAACATTTAACAACACGCCACGTAGAGGGACGGAACCAAGGTAATGCAGTTTGCCGTTGCCTGGAGCAAGGCACATTTGCATTTCGCCTAATTACATAATTAGTTACAATTTATGATTCACCGGCCCAAATCTTATATTCAGAGCGAAA
This sequence comes from Dermacentor albipictus, assembly GCF_038994185.2. Classification (NCBI taxonomy): domain Eukaryota; kingdom Metazoa; phylum Arthropoda; class Arachnida; order Ixodida; family Ixodidae; genus Dermacentor; species Dermacentor albipictus. The sequence goes on along the minus strand of NC_091829.1, from coordinate 47,965,499 downwards.
GTGTCAATGAGATAATTGTAAACCATCCCGAAAAATTCCCCATCCAGCTTTCTGTTGTTCAGCAAGTGCTACATAAAAGATTTTTTTTCCAAGCCTGAAAGAAAGATCACGATACACGGAAAAGTGCCGCGCGAGTTTCTTTCTCTCTTTCTTTTTTTTTTTTTTTACAAATTACGTGGCACACAAGGCATGTGTGCATATCTCGTTCTGCCTTTTACTCCATCGTTTCACTGCTACCTGTCGCCAATGGTTGCCCTGCAGGAAACCGGGACCCGTCAAGCTCCTGAGCTTTTATTCGCCCGATTTGCTTATAAAGTGTATACACACTATACGGGAATAAAGTACTGTACTGCGTCGCATAAAATGCAGCAACGCTCTTGCTGTGTCTTTCTGCATCGCAGACGCCTCATCGCAAGAGGCTTGAGTGTGCAGACAAGCTTGCCACTAGCAAGACCAAACTCATGAGTTTTGCTAAAGAGCGTTTGAGGAAGAAACAAAAAAGACATTCCTGATTTTGCATCGAAGCTACATAAATTTTGAGCTCCTATGGCCGAAGACGCACCAAATGCCAAACCTCGCGAATTCGCGACGCACCGATACCGATAAATAGAGTCGGTACAACGAAGTCTTCTAATTTAGCGATGTTAGCCTGAAGAACAGCGAAAATTTCTCTCTCTCTTTTTTTTAGCACTCACAATGAAATCGGGCATCAAGAGATTATAACCACACGAAAAAAAAAGAACAAAAATTGCACGAAGTTTCACAAAGCAAGACAGCGACGTTCGTATAACTCACCCATCGCGTTGCTGTTGAGGATGAGAACACCCCATGTTGTTCCGTCTCCCTTGGGGTTCATGAAGAACGGGTGAACGCCGGCGAAGTTCTCCGAGTTCTCGAAGAAAAAAATGCACGTACGAGCTCGTAAGTTCCGCAGCTTGGGAACCGCTTTAAGCATATACACTTAGTAAACGACAGTTCTGTAAACTCTGCTATCATGAAGTAGCGGTTTATCTCGCATTTGAGGGAGTTCTCGCGGTCCCCACTGGAGTTGCATGCATTTATAGTCTACATTCAGCGACGTTCAGTAAGCTCAGTTCCACAGGTGCAGCAGATATGCCGTTGGAACCTGCAACCGGCACTCTTGGTCTACCCTTGAAATAGTCTCGTCCCCCCCCCCCCCAAGAAAAAAAAGAAAAGCAAGAAATATATCGCTCCGAAAAGTGTTTTCTCAAATACAACAATGGGATTCGCCATTAGTATAATACATAAATAATATTTATTGTTTAATATGTTTATTGTTTTAATATTTATTATTTAAATAATATGTTTTATTGTTAGCTGTTTGTTGGTTGCTGTTGTTTTGGCGCATTACTTTTTCGTTAGACCTATATAGTGCTATAACTTGTTAATTGTGACTCATGCTGTTTATTTCTTCATATTTGTTTATATGCTGTGCCTTCCTATCCTGATTGCTTTCTATTGAATTGTTTAAACATGTACTATGTACCTTGTGATTGCTTTCTGCTGAATTGTTTAAATATCTACTATGTCTAGTTTGATGAAAGCGATGTAACCGCAACTCCTGTCTTGGCTTGTGCTGACAGTATGAATAAAAAAAAGTTGAAACTATAAATGGCTGGCACAGCACGAACACCGCAGTTAGCAAACAGAGGAATGGAGAAAGTGCGTCGTCCCCAGTGAACAGCATAACTTTCCGGTGAGTTATGAGGATGCATACCGTGTTTGCGTTGGCCAGCGTGCTGTAGTTACTGACGCGCCTGGAGAACATGGTGCCGCTTCCAGTCGCGAGGTTGATGTGCTCGTGGCCGCTCTCTCCGAATCCGTACAGCTGGTCGCCGCTGTAAGGCAGCACCACTTGCAGGAACTGCTCGGTCATCACGAGGTGCCACGAATCCAGCCTGCATGGGTCGAGACGAGGCGAGGGGGCGCGCGCGGCGTGAACTCGATTTTTTTTTTTTTTTACCAGCGTCCAGCGAACGTCGGTGCGACGCAAGAAGTCAACTTCAGCGGAATCGAAAAATTATGGCAAGTTGGTGGATTCTAAAAAAAACGTGTTTGATGGTACGTCGCACCCGGAGGACGCGATAACGCGCTCTATAATAAGCCATCCATAGAATACAGATATGCACCGACCTTAAATCATTCCAGGAATGGTTAACTAACCAGCCATCCTAAAGTTACGAAACATACTAATTCTGCTCTTCGCCCAAGGCGCGTTTCTTTTTCTTTCTTTTAAAGTTATCTTGCCAACGCACTGTTGTACTTGTTTTTTATTTGTATATTATACAGTCCCATATTCGCTCAGAGAGCACTACAGTGGGGGAGAAATAATACAAATGTAAAGCAGTGGTAATTAAGGTTACATAACAAAAAACACGGGGACGAATAATGCAGTGCAATCAGCATAACTATCTCCAAAA